>NC_090935.1:1354842338-1355465931 GCF_040938575.1 Ambystoma mexicanum | reverse complement strand
TTTGTTAAATAAAGATAAAGATTTTTCCTTTTTAGTGATCGCCTTATATCGAGTTAGATATTTATTCCTTAATTATTTTTAATATTGCATTTCATAAACCTTATGTTCTGCTAAACAATTAAATTAAGTAATTTGCAAATAGAGTGCATCCTCTTGAGTCTTCTGCTTGTTCTATTTTATTTTCCGGGGGCTGTTTGTATACTTAAAGTTTACTGGCTGTATGTCTTATCCCATTTCTTTTTGGCACAAGCAAGGCAGGCACTTGAAGCTGCCAGGGATAAAGTCTCTTCATTGCCATCCTTCAGGAAGTTGGCACAGAAGGATGGGGATAAAGTCTCTTCATTGCCATCCTTCAGGAAGTTGGCACAGAAGGATGGGGATAAAGTCTCTTCATTGCCATCCTTCAGGAAGTTGGCACAGAAGGATGGGTAGTTATTTTTTGGATGCATGGATAGTAATGATTTTCAAAGGAATGTGTCAGAGAAGTGTTATACGTTTTCTGTTGATTAATGTTATGTTACAGCAATGTTGGGATTGGTGCAAAATTCATTCTGGAGTCCTAATGTGTCTCGTATATACATTGGTATAACCCTGACTATTCCATGTGTACACCGGAAGTACATCATCTCATGAATAACCAGCTGGACCAGTGAGACAGTTACAGGTTGTCCCAACCATGCATACTGATTTAGCCTATGTTATTGGGAAGTTACCTGTGTCTGAAGTGTGTAACAAAATAATGCCTACTGTGGACACATTCCCTGAAACGGCACATTTTATAACACTGACAGACTTTGTTATGGCAGTTGAAGTTGCTCAGTTCTTTTTCGTTCACATTTTTCACCTTCTTGTCTTAGAATGTGGGATGTTGATTGAGGTCTGTAGCATATTGCACCATTCTGGTGATTGGTCTGTGAGCCCTTTGCTCTTCCTATATTTCTCATTCCAATGTTGACTGAAAGAGTGAATCTGATTTTAGAGCACTACACTATATTTAAAATCAGATTCACTCTCTCAATGAACATTGGTATGTGAAAGATAGAGCGAGCAAATGGCTCACAGACATCTGTGATGCATTGTAAATCCTACAAAATCAAATTGGAAGATGTTGTTACCCAGAGCAGGGCTTGCGTACCACAAGTTAGTGCATTGTACTACTATGATGTCAACTTTATTTGGTCTGTGTGGGTTCCATAAAAGGTGTGAACTGATTCCCTTGCAGACGTGTGTGTTCTATTGAAACAGTTTTTGTTTTTGGACACATGGATACTGTGAGTAATAATCTAAAGAAATCCAAGGAACCCAAGGAGAAGGTCACTGACGAGCCCTGAAGAAGAGCTACAGAACATTTCATTGGTGACAATATTTATCTTTTAGCCAAGTTTTGGCCTCTAAGTTATTAACTGTGGACATGTCTCACTGCTTGTACTTGTCTTCTTTTGGTGTACCAGATTATTAATACTATGGATATTGGTTTTAAGTTATATACGACCTGGAAGATCTGTGCAATATGTAATAATTTCCAATTGAATGATTACAATTTTAGAACCAGCACATTTTCAAGGAATTCAAACATTACTTCATCAATATTAGTACCCCGGTGAGAGACAATCAGAATGCAACAAGCATTCTGATTGGCTCTCGCCAGGTCCCCACGCGGCCGGGAATCCCTCCGTCGGGATTCCACGGTATTTGTCCCTGGCGGGGGGCGTGGCAGCCCCTCGGCCAATGAGGAGGCTCAAAGCGGGGCCATCCCCGCTCCGAGCCTCCCCACGGCTGAGAGGCTGCCTTCGTCCCCCGCCCGGGACTCGGGTAAGTCTTTTTTTTTTGTTTTTATTTTTTTTTCTTCCCTTCCCTTCCCTCCCTCCCACCCGTCCCCCCAACTTACCTTCTTGATCCTGCACCCCCGGCGATGAGGGAAGCCTCCAGCCGTGTGGAGACTTGGAGCAGGGTCATCCCCGCTCTGCGCCTCCACACGGCTGGGGGCTTCGCTCGTCCCCTGCCGGGGACGCAGGTACTTTTTTTTTTTTCTTTTTCCCCCGTCCCACTCCCGCCCTCCCAACCCCACTTACCTTTTTTTATATCCTTTTTCGGGAGCGGACGCGCTGGGAACACTTGTGTTCCCAGCGCGTCCGCTCCCGATGGCCGCCATGGAAAGGGAAAATGGACTCCGTTTTCCCTTTCCATGGCGGTGGCCATTTTCTTGGTCGGTTTTTTTTCTGTCCCAAAACGCTGCAGCTTTGAAACGCTGCAGCGTTTCGGGACAAAAAAATTTGCTTTTAGCACCCCGGTCACGCACATTTTGAGGGCTGGGATACTAATAGCAATAGAACCCTTGCGGCGGGGGCATTACCAACTCTGGTATGTCAGTAATGCCCCCGCCGCTCGGGTTCTATTGCTTAATTATTACCCTTTGGGATTTAAAGTTCCAAACAATATAGTGTATTACTTGACTACAATTGTCAATGTTTTAATGTTTGGTCCTTTCTACGCCTTTCAGTCTTTTTCACACGGGGAACCCCCATATATTCCATCAAATATGCATTGCTTACATGAAATTCTACAAAATGTATTACTAAAAGGGCCACCCTGATTTAAACCCCCTTAGTTGCTGGAAAGTGTTCATCTTAACTGGGCAAATGGTAGATCCATCTTACATCAATTACCATGGGCATTTAATGGTATGTGCCTGACATGGTGTTAGATAGTTAATACTGTCATTGATATACCAAGTTTTCAATAAAAGACTCCCATTTTATAATCATGTCCTTACTGATGCAAACTGACACATATTTTCCTTTTTTAACACATCCAGAAACCTTTCTGTTTACTCTGTTTACTCAACCAATCACATCTATTATATCATGACCCCATCCATGGCATATGGAGGAACTACCCTTGTTAAAATGTGGCTGGTATCTAAAATAGTCTAGTCTGCTTTACTACCTATTTGGTATTTTAAAACTTGTGCATTTATGTACTTTTTTTTACACCTGCTAGCCACTTCCGTTGATGTCATCAGGGTTGCACAGGAACTGATGCCATCAGGGGCAAAGGTCATGTGACAACACTTCCTGTGGTGTCATCAGGTGTGTGATGTCACCTCCACTACTCTTGGCATTTTGGTTAATCGACGCCCCTGGGCACAGGCACATTTGTCCCCCCCTTAAAAAAATGAAGGAATCCAAGAATCTCTGATAACCACCAAAACCCCATGTCGCAATCACAACCCATGGCTAGATATGCTGCCGTGGCAGCAATTAAAGTAAGCATGGAAACACTTTTGAAGTCCCCTTATCCCCTTCATCCATGCTTGCAACAGAATAATACACAGGTGCCATTTCAAAGCCAACATTAGCAGACGATTATGAGGGTACACGTGATCTAGCATAGACACAGGGTACAGTTGTGTACCGTAAATATTACAGTATCAACAGAAGCCATGAGGCAGGTATACAGCCTGTAGCATACATGCAGGGCACAGATAAATCGCCATATAATAAAGGTGCACCTTTCCCATCATAGAAAGACATCTCAGATTACCAGCCTCATAAAATGTACAAGTGCTCAAGCACTGATACAGGAGACAGATTAGACGCAAAGAGGAAGGTGTACCCATCTGAACACAGTCTGATATTGGACGAGGGCTGTGGTTTTCAAGTGGTGGGTCCATGGCAAGAGGCAAATCTCATTGTGATGTGGAATACATGAATGGTCACTATTATTGAATATGAAGTAACACTGTTACGAGTTAAACCACGAGAGAGGATTTTTTTAAGACAATACCCTAAGAACTAGAAAACCCTTAGGGGCTGACAATTCTGAAAGGTTAGGTACTAGCAATTTTGACAGTTTAGGCTCTGTTAAGTTACATGAGGTTCCCTGAATCACACACTTTTGTGTAGGTGTGAAGGTTACAGTTGGGCCCAGTCTCCAATTTGGGCACTTGACCACATTATTTCCTCATTTTTCCATAGAAGAAGATGCTAATATCTGTGGCGGTTTGGCTTTCATGAACTAAAATAGTACACTATTTTGTAGACTTGACGTGGAAAGTACATAAATCACATGATAGACCACCATGACAAAATTAAAAAGGAAATCATCCAGAAACAAGTTTTACAAAGGGAGATTGATTCCAGCTTTATGTATGTTATCCTACAGCTAATGCTAGACCACACCAACCATTTTTGTGTATTAAAAGCAGACCTGGCAATATGCTTGTCAGAGGCCTATAACATTTCTTGTCTAGGATCTCTTCCCCGCAAATGGCTGCTTTGAAAGCCAAGAGCAAGCAATGGCCCAAGCAATGCCACCAAAATGTGAGAAGGGAAACCTTCTCAACAAAGACAGCACAGTTATGTACAAAGAGATAAGATGATTTGTACGGGATCACAATGCCATCTGATGGCAAAGCCGTAATCTGAGTGTTGACACTTTGCTTCCAATGTCGCAAATGTGGCTACCTAATCACCTCCAACAATTAATGCATTATGCTCTTTAACGGGGGTGGCTGTCTAGTGTTTTTACAACCATGATTTGATAGGACTAAGCTCCCGGACCGCACCATACTGATCAATGTGAGTTTTAATAACTAACGCTTTCTGGCACAGTAAATCTTTTTGTAGCACAAAATATGCTGCTATCACCATAGTTCATACAATCAAGTTTATCAAACTCAGAAAGAGGAATGGCTGAGCATGTCTTACCAGGATTAGGAATTGTGATATAGCATATGACGAGAGATTGCGGTAACATTAGATGCTATGTTATGTTAATATGCTTTTATACTGCACCAAATCACCACCATGGTAGTAGTAAAATGCTGCGGCTTGTCCATGGAGTTCTATGCTGTGCCGCCACCATTTAGTGCGCAGGAGAGAAGAAAAAGAGCATGATGAAGATGAGAGGATGGGAAAGCAGGAAGTGGGATCTACATACACAAGGAGGGATGCAGCGGGGAACAATGTTGTGTGATGCTTTGGGCGCATGTCATTCCTGTTCATTGGACCACAGTTCTGCACAAGCAAGGAGGGAGATATGTCCACATCTTTGAAGACCTCTGACCTAAAGTGTTGTGATAAGTGGGTTCTGATTCCAAGCCCGATTTGGAGAATCGAAAGTTAGTATGCAATGTAATATTGGATACATGAAGGGCCTGAGTGTATGTTCCTGGAAACTTGGTGCCTTATTTTGCCGGGGCTTTCAAGCCTGAGCCAAGAGTGGAATAGTCATAAATAGATTATTGATAAAGGTGAATGCTCTTGGCAACAGAAGATAAGGGAATGGAGTGGTCAACCCGATAGAGTAAAATTAACAAAGCCTGGCACCTTGATGTCAAAAGTACTTTACACTCTGAGCTATCTTATAAACCATGTTGATACGATACTCAAACTGTATCAATATGCATTTCAACATTTGTTTTTGTACGTGATTCGTAAATAAGCTAATGAAAGGGGAAATTGCTACACAATTTCTGCTACAGTGAGCATTCCCACACACACTGGATGTACTAGAGTGAAATAAAGATCAAATAGTGTCAAGTACTGGAACGAAAAGTAAATATCAAAACATATGGAGTCAATGAATTCGAAAAAGTGTTCCGAAGGACATAACTGCGTCTTTCTTATTCACAAGAAATGTAATGCTGAATATTAGTCTACTTCAGAAAATGTGAAGTAATGGTGCACACATCAGAAGGTTATCATATCAAAACCATAATGACTTTAGTCTAAAATACAAATTTAATATATATCGAATATATTAATCTTAAAAACAACTATAATTGATTGGCAAATTGTCACACCAGACACATAATCACTGCACTCACTCTAATTCCAAAGTGGTGCTTGCTTACATATTCCACAACATGTTTATATGGTGAATGTTTGCATTTCAATAACAAATGATGATATTGATTGGTGTGCCAAACAATCAAGGAATAAAATCTGTCATCGACACCATGTGTTTCAGCCTCTAAAGAGCTCAGCTTTCTGTTGCTCAACAATTATTTGCGACCTTCATCAGGACAAATGCATTTGGCAGCAATTAATGTATTCCCTATAACACCTTATTGACAGTATTACATCCATCCGTTGTTTCAACCCAATAGTGAGTGCAGTGGTTTTTTATGGCACGAATGCCCCTATGCGCCCCCAACACTCTTACTGCTCCCCCACATCACCACTACCCTAGAAAACCAATAATAAATGTAACCTTACCCCATTCGCCCCACCCCCCCAAAGAAATGCTGCAAAAAATGTGACAAAGCAGCCATTCACCGAATGCAGTTGAATGGCTGCGGCGATGTGGGTTCGTACCGAAATTCTACGTTTGTGGCTGAGTGGTGTAGTGTGCAGAATTGCCAAATGGGCTATGTGCTGCATTAATTATGAACAATTGGGAAATATGCAACAGTGCATGGCTCTCAAATGACAATCTACCCATCATCAATTTACCAGCGCCATCATTAATAATGTTCCTCCTGTCATCCGCCATATGTTTATACCCCGTTCAATCGATTATAATGGGAAGATCACATTGAACCAGAATTTTGAAGTCAGAAGTCACTCATCGCATCTTCAAAAGATGGGAAGGCATTGACTACCTGCCGCATTGAGATTTGTCCCATGTGTGCATAATGAACGGTTGTTTCTCGCGCAATACCATAGTGTGGCTCACTTTTCTGTGATATTTTTCCATTGCTTGTTTCCCAAGCTTGTGCCCATGTCCCTCAACCGCTTGTTGCTTAGAAGGGGGGTCCCCACACTTCAGCCGCCTCTCCGTCTCTCCACGCCTGTCACCTCAACTGGCTCTCAGTCGCCCAAAGGATCTCCCTGAAAGCACTGGCCCTCACATACAAAAGTATTAACCACCAGGCCCCCTCATACCTAGCCTCGCGATTCACTCAATATACACCAGCACGAGCACTCAGATCTGCACAAACCCAAGGTCTTGCGATCCCTAGATTCAAACTTCATTCTGCTGGAGGCGCTAGATTCCCTGTCCTGGCAGCCAAGCTCTGGAACTCTGTACCACTCATGATCAGAACGCTACCTTCATTCAACCAATTCAAACACAAAGCCAAGCTCTGGTTAGCTACATCCCACTAACAACCGCTCCTCTGTTCTGGACGGGCCATCTGGGATCTAGCTCTGTTCTGCTCCGCTATGATATATGCCATGATTTGTAACGTCAATTGTATACTCTGTTTGCAATCTGTTGGGACTATTGTGATGATATGCCCCACCCGTAATGTAATGCTCCATTACCTGTAATGTAATGTTCTACTAAGATATGCGCCCGGTTGCCCTTGGGCCTGGTCTGCGCTATACAAATAAAACAAATACAAAATAAATACAAATACTCTCATTGTCTCCATTCTCCTGCCCCTTTCCCTCTTCAAGGATGGGGCCCCCCCAACTTCTCTCCCCTTCTGCCACACCCTCCTCCTGCCCCTGCACTCACCCCCTCCCCTGACCCACTCCTGCTTAAGCGGTTCACAGAATTGGAAACTTGCAATATCTGCCTGAACGTGAAATGAGGGGAAGGTGTAAGTGTGACACCTGAAGTGATAAGCTTGCAACGGTAAACTGTGATAACTGACACAACAGAAGCGACTAGTAGGTGGTTGTGCTTGTGTGCAGGTACCCAGTGAGGGGTGTGGGCAAAGAAGTGATAGGTTTGGGTAGGTGGGGCACAGTGATCCAGACACATTGCTTACTCTGGGATAAGTCACAACTTGTTACAGACCTACCTCTGTTTACCGGCATGTGAACCTGTATGTCAATTGTGCTAGAGACATGGTTACACCGGTGCATTAGTGCACTATGTGAACAGCAGGATTTATAGGTCATGTAAGGGTATTGCACGGATACTAGGTGGGTGCTGCATATGGTAGTGCGTGAAAGGCAAAGGAGTGGAGATGGCCTATGACACAGACTCACTTCATTTTGGGGAATGCAGAGACATCAGCTTCTGGTCTAGTCCAGCAGATAATGTTAGTAAACTGTTTGTGAGCCAGTCCCGAAGCAGTTTGAACTTGTATGCCTAAATTACTTTGCAATGTAAGTACTTATTGGGTGATACCTAGTAAACATTGTATTGCTCTGTGCGTGAAACCACCAACTCTAAGTTGCTGGCAATCGTACGTACCGCAGGGATTGCTAATAAGCTGCCCTGGGATGGGATTCTCTTAAGAGTAACACAACACCATTCTAGTACCATTGCTATGATGCTTTAGGGTGTCTGGGATAGTGAGAAAAGTAGGACCACAGACCTGCAGAAGCCTGTATGCAAGACTTCAAGAACCCTCTGATGCCTCGCTCATAAAAACACCTATCGTCTGAGTCACACACATTTCCAAAATGAGTATCTCAATTCGGACCCTTCTTGCTCATACCATATTCAAAAAGCCTTTACACGCAAATCCCATTCACAAATATTTGCTCACGGGCATCTCAGGAAAGCTCCTGGCCTCTCCGGATTGACTCCAGATGACAAGGTTATAGGAGATCCGCGGCAGATCTAGGAGGTTCCTCAATTGCGGTGGTAGAATTCTTTTTGAGAGTCAGATCCTTACCTGGGGAGATAGCCTGCCGACCCTCTGCGTGATCGGTTCATTCATCACGACTTCCACTTTGCACGCATCCTTCTCCCTGGGAATAGAAAACTGCAGATCTCCATCGGAAAGGAACACCGACCGCCCCTTCATCACCCTGATCCCGCGGTTGACCCTGATGAAGGATGCGCTGGTGCACTGCAACGTCAGAAACAGGAGCAAAAGCCATTGACTGTTCCTGTACGGCTCCATCTTAGTCGGTCGAGTCAGTAATTTCTTCCGAGGAGAAATAATTTGCAGAAGAGTTCTTTCCTTCCTCGTGAACTGCTTCGATACATCCAATGGATGTGGTAGGCCGGTCATAGGCAATGGCGGATCCAGATAACGGAACTCTCCCCTTTCATTGGAACATGAATAAGGGGTTCTTTCAGGGAGACATCGCTCTTTAATAAGACCCGTTGATCAGTCCTGACAACGCCATATATTAATGTGCTTTGGAGTCCTTTAAGATTTTGCTTGAACACTGAAAAAAACAGAAGCAGACAGAATCATTAGTGAGATTAGCCTTAACAAGGAGATTATTCACCAGCGGCACAATTTCAACAAAATGAACAGAAAGTCATTTGACCCCCAGTGTATCTGAAATATGTGGACTATTTATTTCTATTTCTTAAAAATGTAGTACAATTTAACCCGTAGACCACTCGTCCGATGTGGTATTAGTAAATCTTGCCTTTCTCATCCATTGGCTGATGCATTTTACTGACAGCCCTCCTTCAATTCAGGGCCGCAAGCACACCCAGAGCAAGCAGCCACAATCAAAATAAACACCCATGGCAAGCAGCCACAATCAAAATAAACACCCATGGCAAGCAGCCACAATCAAAATAAACACCCAGAGCAAGCAGCCACAATCAATATAAACACCCAGAGCAAGCAGCCACAATCAAAATAAATGGAGCTACCAAAGTGCAATATGTTAGCTCATCTGCAGTACAAAAACACAATCAAGCATAACATCATATGGGGCTTACTGCATGCACATTTAGGAAAAAAAGATGTAAATACTACATATATATTTAAACTTCTCTCAGAATGTCTATGCATTGGGAACTGACCATGCTGAAACCATCCTTACCCTGAGAACCTGCCTGAGACCGCACATGTAAACATTGGGCCTCATTACAAGTTTGTCAGTGATTCCGCTGGAATTATCACAAAATGGGTTTACTGTTACCACTACTCAGCAAGCCGCATTCCTGCCAAATTATAAGTGTGGCAATGACAGTGTTGGTTTTCATTTTTCTTTACTTCCTGGGGGATTTTGGAGGTTTTACCGCCACAGTAATTCTCCACAGTAAATCCTGCAATACATGCAGGTAAAATGAAGGCGGTTCCTCCAGCAATAGGATTTGTCAGGTGCGCATTTTCTAGAGAAGCCCAGACTGCTGCTGAGAGCTCTGAAAGCAGAGGAAAACAGATATCCTCAGGGGGCAATGGACTTTCTTTTTTTGCAAACATTGCTATAAAAAAAAGGAAATTACTTAATTCTAATAACATTGTTAACTGGCTCTTTTTAACATGTCACAATATTTCACTCGAATGATCACTTCCAGTATACGTTTCAGTCATAATACGTATGTTACCCTTGTTTTACAGCACAAAGAACACAATCAAAATGTACAATAACCGTAAACTGTACTAAGAGAAGGTTATCATTCAAAGATGGCCAGTCTAGTAGATTCCTAGTGTACTCTATTGAAGTACCTCTATGAGAAAGGGGAAGGGGACAAATAACACCATTGAGGATTCATGGATGCTATGCCCAAAATCAAAGAGCATTTTGGGAACATATGAGTGAACACAGAGCTTTATAACTTACAAATAGGATTGTCAGAGGATTGAATGCTTCAACCACTGAGTACATAATGCAGAACGGGCTTGGTGTTCTTTAATAGTTCACGGCCCCCACCCCAACGTTAAAATGCTTGTAATATTCGCCCTCATGTACTGATTTCAACAGCTTCAGGATATGGATGTGAGGTTAAAATGCCTGTAACATCTTTTGACTCATTGGGGTTCAAGGCAAATGCAGAGATAATGGGCCTCATTACGAGTTTGGTGGTAACCCTGCCGGTGCCACCGGCGGGTTGCCGCCAGGCTCATAATATTTTACCAGCACCTGACTTCCCGGTGCAACCAGGAGATTACGATTCTGGCGGGCTGGGAAGTTAGGCGCCTGTAAAATGTAAGTCCCTCGGAAACGCCAGCACCATTGTTAATGGTGCCGGTGCTTCCGTGAGTAGTCTGCCTACAGTGGCTTCAGGACTCGGCAGGGTCAGACCTGTCGGGCACAGCGGCCATGGCAGGCAGACACGTAGCTTGACGGTCTGGAAAAAAGGGTGCCGGTGAGCTTACCAGCACCCTTATTTTCGGTCGGCAAACTCATAATGAGGCCCATTATTGTTTCCTTTCCACGTGCAGAGTTTAACACACATTGCCAGCTCCTCCTTCTTCCACACCGAAGAAAGTGACATCTCTGTGCCAGAACCAGAAGACCTTTCTACCCTAAAAAATAGCCTATATAGCCTTATAGAAGAAAACATGACACATGGATTTTACATGTAATCCAATTGGGTCTTATGTAGCATGACTCCTGCCACCATCGGGGAAGCATCTTTCCACTGTATTGTTCAGTACACCATAGAAGGTGTGGAGTTGCCTCACCGATATTATTGGAGTGGGTCCTTAAATAGAAATTGTCAGTCACCTGCAAGGTTGATCAAACAGAGTACTTATATACCCCCACCCCCAGTGGCCCAGCACCACATGCAGGTTATTACAAGGTTTCCATGCATTTTGTAGACTGGTTCCATTGGAATCTATTAGCAACTATTTATTTTTCCAAATGCCATACCCTGCTTCTGTGATGTTGCATTGTCAACTGTTGTAAGGTTACAGCAGGAAGATATGGCCTGTAGCAGGGTAGGCCTGGCACCTCAGCCGTGTTCAAGCACAGTTCCCTGGACAGTCCAAGTGCCTCAATTCGGACAGTTTTGTGAAAGGTTGCGGCTCCTGCGCTGTCAAAGACTCAAACGTGGAACTGTTGGGTGGACTATGTTGACGTACTTCATTCATAGCTATCCGTCTATGATATATATGACCTATTCACATCTCTGTTTCCTATGAAACACTCTTTTGGTGCCTTTTGGAAGGAATATGTGAGACCCAGAGACAACTGCCTGTCCTTAAGACCCGGAGATTGGTCCCACGCACTTGCCTGAGACTAAGGGACAAAGCCTGAGACCTCCCAAGCAGTGACATATTTCCAATAAGGCAAACTAGGCAGAGTTCCATTGGAGCAGCGTTTGCATAGCAGTATTTTGATTTACTGGTGTCAGTTTTTACATTAAAGCGACGTTTGTTTCCGGGAGTCTGGCTGATCCACAGCAATGCGCGAGTGATTTTGAGTTGTTAGCAGCCATTGGACTCTTGTCAGCTAAAGTCTTTGCCTTCCAAACCTGTAAATATGCTTGATATTTACAAAAACTTTATTGTTAGGGTCACCTTTTTTCCATTTTTTTTAAATATGGCAAACCCAGCCTGCATTAGTTATTTAGTGTTTCAGTCATGCAACTCCCATGAACATATATGACAGTTATAAAGCTCTTCGGTCATTCTTATGTTTCCAAAATGCTTATTAGTATGCAAAGCAGCCAGCACCTCGTTGGTTGTATTGGTGCCATTCCCCATTATCGTTGGAGTTCTTTCTAATCAACATATGTGTGCCTTGTGTTAGGCAACCAATGTTATGTTCACATAAATGTGACATGCATGGTTAAATGTGACATGCTATTAGCACCATGACCGCCTCCAAACTCGGGTCCGGGTAGGCGGAATGGGGATTTACCGGGACACTCCGACCTATGCGGACCCGGTAAGTCCCCATGCCGAATACCATTCCCCATTCCCATTCGAGCCCCCATAGGGCTCAATGGGAATAGGGATGGCGCTAATAACGGGCCCAGAAATAGTGGGCCTGTTATTTGCTCCCTGGTCCCCATAACGGGACCCGCTAAGGACGTCTGGTCTGACCAGACGTTTTCAGCGGGTCCCGCTAGGGAACCTCGGAATAGGGCGGTAAGGGGTTACCGGCACAAGCATCCTTACTGTTGCCGGTAACCCCTTACTGCCCACCTCGGAATGACCCCCTATATCTATTACAGACAAATCTCAAAATGTCTCTTTGTATTGTACAGTCTAACCAACTCTAAGGAGTTAACAAACGTTTTAAATTGCCACAAACGCAAGCTGGAAAAATCCATAGACTAAACCACACGACAAATGTAATGTTGTGCTGGAACGTCTGACCCATTAGTCAGTTTACTGCTAGGGGTGATGAGTATTTTGGAAATGGCGCAAAAAACAATGAAGTAAATGGTATGTAACAATTTGTTATAAAGGGTGCCTGCATTGTGTAGCGCTGAGGAATGCTGTTGCTTCCCACACATGAATGTTCCGGGTCGCCCTTATCCATTACTCCACTATGAGAATGCACAGCCAAAGATTCCAAGAATCTTCTCCAACTGTCTTTACTCCACTCAGGTGTTCATGCTCAGGCATAGTTTGCACATTTCACTTGTGATTGTGCCATCTTTTAATGGCATTACAGCTCAAGGGATTGGAGGTGCATGGGCTGCAGGCGGATGTAACTTGCTTTATCACCGTTATGCCCCCTGCTAACAACAGAGCTTATCAACGCTTTTTTAAGATGTGGATATACAGCCTGCATATATTTCATATGTAAACTTTACCATTTGACAAGACCGTGTGTAGAAAGTTAGTTATGTTGTCTGTCACATTAATATAGCAGACCAGTCTAGGTGCTTCTTATGGGGTGTCAGCAGTCAACTTGCAAGAAATCAGATATCAGCATTGAAAACAAAATTCCTCGCTCCGCCACTTTTGTCCAGTCAGCAGACTGCTTATGTTCTGTCTGATCTCTTCCCCTAAAAGATTGTTCTTGGACCTCACCAAAAGTAGGCAATTTGGGCACAACAATTACCTCTAGTGCCCTCGACTGTAGAACACACAGCCTTCTCCAGATTCTAGGCAGCAGACACCTGAAAACACTCTTTCAACTAACATAACAGAAGATCACAGGCTTGAATTAATAGCGAGGAAGCAACTTTGCAATCCTGTCAGCCTTAAAAACATCCTAATTTGTTTGTGGAGCCAAATTGGGACATAATGGTGGTTAAGGGGCATAGTTTGGCCCCTCTGGCCAGTGTCTGTTGAAGGGGTGAATTCTGGAGAAGGTGCAGAAGCTGGCAGAGGTGGAGTAAAGTTGGGGAGAGGGGGGTGCACGCCCTTAGTTGGGCCTAGGGCAGCAGAAAGCCTAAATCCACCACTGCTCCCAGGCTTAATAATTCACATTCCCCGTAGCGATCCCACCCTTTCAGGGTCCTTTATTTATCTACCTATGTATTTATTTAATGGTGCTTAATAAGGTACCAACCGTAAACAAAATCTTGTTGCAGCGCCACAAGAGGATGAGAGGGAAAAAGGACAGGGGTGCGAATACAAAGGTTGGAATGGGTCCCCTTTTGACCTTTTTGCTGAATTAATGGGAATTGTTCCACGTAAGAAAACCGTGTTGATTGACTTACATGACGCCCTGGGTGGTAGGTCTACCCTTCAGTTGCAACTATTCATTGAAATAATTATTTCTGAGTAGAGTTCCCAATATCCTAAGGCAAGTCTCATTGTTGCCAGTGATCTTAACTCCTATTGTAGGCTTGTTTATGATGCAGACCCTGAATTATGTGAGGAGTATCAGGACATGGACCCAGTGGTGTTTCCTGAATGTAATACGTTGAATACTCATTGCAGACAGCAGATGGAAAATGGCCGTCACTGGGTTGATTTATTGTTCAGATATGATTTCGCCTTTGTTAATCGCCATTTTGTGGATGGTAGTAGTCGAGGATTTGATACCTGGTCTAATGGGGGTGATGGGGGTCTTCCAGGGTGTATTCTGCTTTAGTGGGTCATAGTGAAAGTACACAGAGTAAGGATGTTGGTGCATGTTATGTCATTAGGTGATAACGCTATGCATTCCTTGACCCTAGATATGTGTAAAACAAAGAAGAAATGTGTATGAAATTAAGAGATAATAGTTAATTTACAAGGAAATGGAATAAGATGGAGAGAAGCTAATGTAGATCAGTTTAATTCTGATTTGAGTGAGAGTAGGCATTTAACCCAGGCAATGATGACAAGCCACGAGTTTGATATCCCCACTATAATTAATAAGGTGATGGGTTCAAATATGAAATGCAAGATGATTAGATCTAACAGCAAACATGCTGGAAATCCATTTGAATATTCACACAGAGAAAAAACCCCTTCTTGCTTCCTTATGTAAAATTTTAAAAACTGGGAATCTTACAGTGAAGCCAAAATGAATATGGTAGCGCATTTGCGCTCAAAATAGAAAAACTGACTTAAAGTATACAATTACTTAATCATGCCAACTGGAAGTTAATATTTGGAATGTTAAAAACATGTGACAACAAAATGTTTTGGCACTTATACCGTATGCACCTGGCAGAAGATAAATCTAATGGGTTGAATCTGATTTCGGGGAAGGTTGGGTGACCCATATTAAGGCACTCTATTGTTCTCTCTCGGAGGATGTTAGAGACGAAACCAGATATAATTATACATTTGGAAACACTATATGGGATTGGAGCCAGATGATATCTATGAAGTCAGTCAGAAATGTAAGGCGTGGAGAGCCCCTGGGGCCCGACAGAATAGCTAACATAGTCGTCAAGAGAAATCCTGATTTATGGCTCCAATTGCTTCATAGGATTTGTACCTCCACATTATATCGAGGAATCATCCCAGATAGTTGGAGGAAGTCCATCTATATTCCCGTATTTAAAAAGGGCATTGATTTGACCCCCATAATTATAGATTAGTAGCTACGATAGCCTAAAGTTGCAAAATGTTTGTTCCCGTGTTATTAACCAAAATTAACAAATGAGAAGAGGAGAAAATGCTATTGAATAAGCAACAAACTGGTTTTAGATGTGGG
Source organism: Ambystoma mexicanum (assembly GCF_040938575.1). Classification (NCBI taxonomy): domain Eukaryota; kingdom Metazoa; phylum Chordata; class Amphibia; order Caudata; family Ambystomatidae; genus Ambystoma; species Ambystoma mexicanum. The sequence goes on along the minus strand of NC_090935.1, from coordinate 1,355,450,269 downwards.
CTTTGTACAACTCTGCACATTGCAGTATATGATAGCGGACACTTATCGCAGTCCTGGCCAGGAACGTTATTTGGGGGTCGTCAAGGGTCAGAAATGTGACCCCGGAGGTCTCCCTTACTACCCCAATGGCCTCACATGCTACTCCTAAAAAAAGAATTCTTTTTTTAAATATATATATTTTTTTAAATGTGTGTTCCTGGGCTGTGGCCAGTGTCATGTTGCTCTTTATTTCCGGAGTGGCTGACTTTCTTGTTCAGGCCTCTTAACAAAACAGGCGTTCCACAAGTGTAACACTTTGAGCAGTGACCCTAAATAAGAAAGAATAGGAATAACAAATAATGTGTCTTTCTGGAATTCTATACAATCATTTCTAGACTCATTCAAGGATTATTTGAGGCACACTTCAGGAGGTGAGTCACTAATTTAGTCTGTCCTTAAATCCGCAATGAAGAAAATAACTTCCAAAAAGCATCCATTTCGGACTATCTATTTTGATTTTCTCAATTTACAGTTATAGCATGTCTTTTTCTGCAGTTGTCTCTGTTAAGATCATCACAAGACATTCCATCTCGGTGTCTTCGGTCACTTGACAAAATCCTTGTGCCTAAAAGCTTGTGTACAGTGTGTAGATATGTTTGACCATAGCACATAAAGTGGCCCTTGATTTCAATGTGCCACAATAAAGGCTTTGTTGTAATGTGTCTTTCTTTCCTATCTCCATGGCATGCTGTTTAGGAGGTTTGCTTGCATGTATGAGGTAACGAGTTCCTAGAGTACAGGATGCTGTGTGAGTGCGCTGCTTTCCCTCCGCTACTCTAAATTCCTTAATGCACAGTTATGAACCCTCCCATTGTTATGTATTTTGACAACCTCTGAAGCCTGAAAAGTAGATCCACAGAGGCTTGACATGTGGCCAACTTTGCACCAGACCTGCAGATGCACTGGCCTGATGTTAAATCTCAGTTACCAGTTTAATGGTATCCCTTACAGAGTGTCTTTTGCTTTCTGACTTTGAGAACATTCAGACATGTAATTGCTCATTTTACTATAGCCGGTAAGACACCTCTCGCCGGTAAGATAGCTCAGTGGGTTGAGCACTCGCTGACGCGATGTGTATGTGATCTGGAGGTTGCAGGTTCAAATCCAATCCTGACAAGGCCAACTGAGCCTTTCATCCTTCTGCGGTTGATAAATGAGTACCAACACAAGTTGGGTGATATTGTAGGTATATTTGTTCTATGTAAAGCGCTTAAGCTTAAGTGATATATATTAACAAATCATTATAATTTGGCCTCGTACTTCTGCTGGCATTCACAGTAATTTGGTAATATGGACCTATACAGACCGATATTAGCGATACATATGGTGATCCATTCTTGTAGGAAATGTATATCACATTACAGTGATATGGTAACCATATGTTTCCTAGTGTACTTAGGAACAATGCTATGTGATGGCACTTCCTGTTTTGTCATGGGGTGTAAGGTCATGTTCCATCGCTTTCTGTGATGTCACATATGGGTGGGGTCAAAGGACATTACTTCCTGTGATGTCATCAGAGGTCAAGGGTCGTGCGATGTCACTTTACACTACCCCTGGCATTTTGGTGAAATGACGTCCCTGGTCAAGGCAATATGTTGTAGCTCTGTTTCATCGATTACACCAGCGCGTTTGACTGTGTGCTAGCTCTAGCTCTGGCATACGCTAGAGAGGTGGGGCATTGACCCCCTTATCCTTCACTTTCTCAAGCAGATGTACACTAGCACCTCAGTTGCCATTAGGTTAAACCAGGAAGGGCTTATTACTAAGTTAATTGACACTAAGCATGGCCTCAAGCAGGGATGTGCAATGGCCCCTTTGTTATATAATCTGTATGTGGCTGATATGGGTGAGGTTCTAAGCTGTTGTCACAATGTTCCAACAAAAATAGGTAAGCACCACATATCCTGACTCTCTTATGGGCCACAGCACTCTCTTGAGGGCTTATACACATATGCGATTGCCGAAAACTTAAAACTTAACCTTAAGAAAACCCAGGTATTGGTGATAGGAAAGAAAGAAAGAGGCTATACATGGAAGATAAGCAGGGAGTCACTGGAGGTGGTTAATTCCCATGTTTACCTGGGAATCCTGATGAAATAACACCCCGTGCAGACCTATTACGGCACTTTCTTGACTAATAAGGGGTGGTCACTCTGTGGAGGGCTATCTTGAGATGTACAAGAGTAGCGGACTGCCAGGCGTATTGTATGGCCTGGAGGTGTTCCCGGAACATTATGTACGATGGTAGGGGGCAATGGAGGGTAAGCTTCTGTGCTCCTCCCCAAAGCTGTCCTGGTCGAATCAGCTAGAAAGAAACTAGGACTGACCTCCTTGCTGGCACTCTGGAAGATACAGCGTTGAAAATGATGTGTAAAACTGTTATTTAATGAAGATGGGGAGTTCCCTTTTAGTTCTTACGGCATGCTCCTCTCGTAGTAACACCAACAACTATGCATTTACAGAGCTTCAGAGCAGTGCCCAGGAGCTACTTCTGGCTGTAGGTCTTGATCCTCCTACTAAAGTGAATATCAAAACATTTATCGGAAAACGTAACACTAAAATGATTGATTGGCGTCGTTCTTTAAATCTGGAGGCCTTGTCGGTTAAGAAAAGATACAGCACATGTGCCAGGCAAAGCTTTATGCCTGTAGCTCCCTGTAGTTATTTGCTAAAGCTTTGTGACATAAATCTCAAAAGATATATGGTATAATTGCGCTTTAATATTTTGAATATTGAAGCATGGATGGGTATTCCCTACGAAAAAATATTGTGTACTACATGTGCAATAAAAAGATGGGAATAGCCTGACATGTTTTAACCGACTCTCCGTATTTGACTGGGTATTACTGGGAAGGATATCAATGGTTCGAGAGTTCCCCGTCCAGAATTGCGCCTGATCAGTTTTGGGCGACAATTTATTCTGCAGAATCTCTGATCATTACCGCTGCTTCGTATCACATACGGAACATTGCTCTAGCATTGTTCATTGCGATGAAGTAACTGTTGCAGATAACTACATTCACATCTCTACCTACAAACAGGGCTACGATGGGTACAGTATTGAGCAATAACAATTCATCTTGCTCTGTGCCTTTTCCGGTTCTAATTGTTGTTTCCTGGTTTTTTAACACCAATTTTTTATGCGTTTTGTACATTGTATTGTAACATGTGCATATGCTTATTATGTGTTTTAGATTTTTGTGTCAGGATTTTGTTGCTTTGAGTATTGAACAATAATATATGTTATGCGAAATAGTCTGAGGACATACACCTGATATTGTTTGGTTTATGTGGTGATGTCTAGGTACAGACTTTGTGTGTAGGTAGAGATGTGAATGTTGGTTATGGATTAACACCCTTCCTTTGTTTGAGATTGAATAATATTATAACCCCACTGAGTAGGAGGGGTCAATACCTGTTGTGTGGGGCATCACCCCTGTAGAAATGTATGCAGATAACTACATGACTAATGTTTTGATTAATAATTTGGGCAGGGTGCATTAAGATTAAGCATTTCGGCATATTGTATATATATGGAATACAGATTTGATAAATGGATTAGAGTTTTCTTTTTAATGTAATGTTAATGACATTTTTCGATGTTTGATTGTAATGGATTTGACTGCTTATTTGATTTATTTTTGATGTATGTCTCAGTGGTTCAAACGGTTTTTATGAAGTCATATGCACTTTAATTTAAAAAAAATGTTTAAAAGTATAAGATTGTACATATGCATCCTAAACGGTGAGTACACACCCAAGCACCACATTGCCAACATTCCAGAAAACGTTCTGACACGTATGGCTTTCTGAATAAAGCCAAGCTTTTATTTAAATATCTGGAGGACAATCCTACTCTTGGTGAAAACTTCGCTGGCTTCGTTGTTTGGATTGAAGTGATGAGGCGGATGTATGAAAAGTGCCAGTGTACATGCGCTCAAACATTGAGGCCTAAGGCAGGCAGGTTCAGAGTATTTTAGTTACAAGAGAGACCTGTGGTCCACATTTGCACCTGCCTCTACACCGTGGGCTCCTTGATGCTATTTCCTCGTTAAAATGACATTAGCAACTGCTACAATCCTTCTGTGCTGGAAACAAAATGGTGCCACCTGGCTTCAGTTTCCTTCCTCGCTGGGCCATCATTACTGGCGACTTTGTTCCCTTAAGAAGGGCCTTGAAAGCAAGACTTTTTCAAGTCAACTCAGCCAAATGATTACATCCCCTCGCCCACATCATGTATTTGTCATTTCCTCCAAGTCTAATGGTCTTCCAAAACTGTGGGGCTGGCCCCAGAGCAGCAACCTAGAGAATGTCTGTCGCAGAGAGGGTGGGGGGTTGTCACGTGTCTTAAAAAGGAAGGATGGTGACTGAAAACCTTAAGTGTAAAATAGAATCAGTTCTGGCTTATAAGGGGGAGTCCTGCAAAAGTCTTTTCGCTCAAGAGGGGACATCGCATAATAAGGTTTGGAAATCACTGCGCCTGGCATTTATATTTCAAAATGGAAAATCCTCCCAGAACCCTTCCTAGGCTGACTTTATGCCAGTCATTACAAACGTGCATCACTGCGAGGCCTTTTTATAATGTGCAAGCACAGCAAGGTGTGATTAATGAGTAGGCGAATGCCAGAGTTATAACATGGATAGGAGGAGGAAGGGGGTGTTATAAAGGAATTATCACCTGTGATCTGGGCAGCAGAATCAGGGCAGGATGCCGTACTATTGTCTTCAGATGCGTGCCCCTTGCATGCTCCAAACATTTCTGATCCGATCCGAGCAATGCTTCTCCAACGTGTCTGCATTGTGTTATTGGTTCTGTATGGTTCTGAACACCTAATATACGAATCACACAACGTATTCCCTGGACAGACTGAGGGACTGACTTTGATGAAATGACTGCTGCTCCACAGGTGTACAAGGAAGAGCATTGGTCTTCTCAACCCCCTACTATAACAGCAGTGATCCCAACGGGCACACCTCCTTCGGTAGTGTAGGCTGATGGCCGGCTATATTATTCAAAAGCTGATGCGAATATCTAAAAGTAGAAACTCAAATATTACTAGTAGAATGAATCCAAAATCAAAGGATGTCAGATCAAAGTTCTTCAAAATAGGAACTTTCCTTTAATTAAACTAAAAATGCACTCAAATACTAAATACACTAACACCCCAACCCTGCTGGAGAGAACACAGAGAATGCAGACTTTTATAGTAAAACTGCCCTCTGAGTCTTGAAGACAGTGGTAGACAGGCAATCAGTTCAGCATCAATGTCTAAATGAAGACTATTTGGAAAAAGGTAGAGAGTGGGTGTTATGATACGTATATGTTGAGCCATCCTGCGCCGTTCTGGAAGTCCCCCGGGATTCAAGAGCGGCACGGGAGGACTGTTAGTGAGGACTTGCTTAGCTGTGGCTCACTGTTAGCCCGGCGCTCCAGGAGTCTCCTCTTCTGTTCCAATAAACTACCCTGTTTGGTAGCTTACGTCTCAGCTTGGTGCATCCATACGCCTCAACAAATTGGCAACGAGGACTTCCTACCATCCGTGCCACTTTGGAGCTGAGTTGGGGAACCCTGTTAAGTGGTCACAGACACCAGAGGCCTGGGATTGGCCCTGCCCTCATGTCTGCTGGGTGCCGGTGGCGACATCCGGACAGGGACACCGGTGCTGAAGGAACTAAACTTGATCTCTCTGGTGAGCGCGAGCTGCCTCCACGGAGTGCGCGAGCTGTCGTCTTCTGCTCCCTGTGGTGCGTGCGCTCTTACGCACACTAGAGGAAAGCATCAGACACTGTGCCTAAGCGTGCTTCCTCCCTCAGCAACTGAGGAAGTACACCGCTACTACCAGTACCAGCGCAACCCGGCAGTGTTGGCGGCAGATCTGCATTACTCCTGCCACCTCGCCCTTTTGCCAGTGACCAATGACACATACATTTTTGTTTACAAAAAACTTTCTAGAATCTAAAGGAGGCTGCCTCTAAAGATGACCATACACAGTGAAGAATAAAATAAACAGCACCACCACAGTAAACCCAAAGAAAACAAAATAACGAACAATGGAAGAAAAGAAAATACATAAAGGACAATCACTCCCAGTTGTGCGCCTGAAGAAACAGTACACTGCATTTCAAAAAAAAAAGCTCTCCAACAATCAATCTTACAACTGAGCAAACATGCAAAATATACCTGCTCCTTGTGCGTTTGTTGCCTCCCCTGGAGACCCTCCCACACCAATGGAACAATGGGTGCACTTGTTCCAAGTAAATTTGTGTGCCATAGGGGGGACACGTTTAATCACGACTTGAAGGAAGAATCCCTCGTGAACTGTTTTAGTGCTGAAGCCTTGAGAATTTTCCATACCCATTGGGACATATCGTACCCAGAGGGAGCAGGAGACTCAGGTACCGCAGGAACCCACGAGAAAATATGAATCAGCACTAGCCAAACTTGAGAAACACTTTGGGAACAAGACAAACGTGGTGCTTGAAAGGTATTATTTCTTTTCGAGAAAGCAGGCTAACGGAGAATCAGTCGACAGTTATATAGTGGCGTTGAGCGGCCTTATAGTGTCCTGCAAGTTCACAGGTGCTCCAGACGAATATCTCATGGATCAGCTCGTGCTGCACACCGCAGGCCCACAGAGCAGGTCAAGGACCCCACATTGGAACAAGCCGTTGACTTAGCAAGGACAATCGAACTAGGTAAGAAGTGCATGAAAGCCATACAATGAGAGACAATCACTTCTGAAGTGAAAAGTATAGAGGAAAACGATAATAACAGCGACGACTTGAACTCAACGTCTGCAGCACGCCAAAGGGAAGTGCCAACGACAAAGCAAAGAAAGACAGAGGGGACACATCTCCTGACAAGAATACACAAGGTGGACGTCCCCAATCGAAGTGCTACAGATGTGGACGTACCGGGCACTACAACGGCGAGAGGCAGTGTCTAGCCTCCAATGCAGAATGCTACAGGTGTTGCATGGTGGGACATTATGGCAGGGCATGTAAGAACCCCAAGGCAAAGGGACGTCGCACCATAAGAGCCCTTGAAGAAATTGGTGGACCCAACAGTCTTTTCACCATCACAGGTTGAGAAATGAAGAGCAAATATGCATCCTTTCGCTCAACGCTCCCAGGAAAAGAGGGTCTTGGGAGAGGGTTGAAATAAACGAGTCTCCACTAGAGGTGATGGTAGACATCGGGTCGTCTTATACCATGGTGGACATTGATGCGTATCAGACCAAATTGGGTGGCTCCACACTAGAATTGAAACCCTCCAATGTGAGAGCCACAGGGTATGGCCAGAGTGTCATAAACATTTTAGGCTTCAAATGGGTGCACCTCAATGAACAGAGAGGCTTATTGCAAGCTGTTTGTGGCCCAAAGCGGATCATCTGTCTTGGGCTGGGATGAACAGGCTGCTTTGCGACTCAAAATACATCCCAGAGAGGACAAGCCCATACTGAGGGTCACAACTCAGGATTTTTCCTCTAAGGAAAGTTTGGTGGAAGAGTTCCCCCAAGTGTTCAATGACACCCTTGGAAAGCTTAAGGGATTGAAGCACCGAATCGTCCTGAGAAGAGGAGCAAAAGCGGTTGTGCATAAAGTGAGGAACATTCCCGTCGGCATGAGGGCTGCGTTGCAGAGAGAATTGGAGAAGCTCTGTAATCAAGACATCATAGATCCGATTGAGTCTTCTGATTGGTTGTCTCAGAAAGGTGATGGTTTGATATGCATGTGCGTAGACCTCAGAAATCTCAATACTAACATTTGAGTTGACAGGAATCCTCTTCCCAACATTAATGACTTGCTAACAACGATGAAGCCTGCAAAGTTTTTCATGACATCGGACCTATCATCTGCTTACCATCAGGTAATAATAATAATAATAATTTAGCATTTATGTAGCGCTACAAACCCTCAGGTATCTGAGCGCTGCTCATTCTTACCCACGGTGTGTGGTGCTCATTTATCAACCTCAGAAGGATGAAAGGCTGAGTTTGGCCCTGCCGGGATTCAAACCCGCATCAGCATGCTCTGCACGGATACCAGAGCAAGCACTCTACTTGCTATGCTATTTGACCGGCTAGGTAGTTTTGGATGAAGAGTAAAAGCACTTGACTTCGTTTGTTACACCACTGGGGGCATACAGATATAAGCGCATGCCGTTTGGGTTAGCTTCAGCTGCTGAGGTTTTTCAGAGGCTCATGCAACAGCTGTTTGGAGGCCTGAAAGGGGTTTTACTACTTCCAGGATTACATTCTGATAGCCACACTTACTGACAAGGAGCATGATGCAAGCTTCTGGGGGTTTTGCAAGTTATCAGGGAGAAGGGGCTCACGCTAAAACTGGAGACATGCAGGATCAAGGTATGAGAAGTCACGTATCTAGGGCATGTGATTAACAGCAAAGGGATTATCCAAAGAAAGAACCCCAGGAGACAATAATGAATATGCCTGCTCCCACCAGCAAAGAGCAACTGAGGTCTTTTTGGGATTAGAGAATATTACTCTAAGTTTGTCCCATGTTTCACAGCAAAGACCCAGCACATGAGAGCACTCATGAAGAATTGTGCAAAGTATGTATGGTCTGAGCAGTACCAGAAAGAATGGGAGAACATAAAAACGGATGTCAGCAAGCCACCTACCCTTACAATGTTCAGTACCACTGCCACCAATATAATCACAGTGGATTCCAGCAACATAGGTTTAGAGGGAGTTCTTGAGGAGATCCAGGAAGGAAGAGAAGTGACAATTGCCTTTGGCTCTTGGGTGTTGAACCAGGTAGAATTGAATTACTCCACCATTGCAAAGGAAGCTTTAGGGGTACAATGGGCATTGGAGCATTGTAGAACACTCATCTGGGGCCTGCCAGTGAAAATCAAAACAAACCACAAGCCTCTGATTCACATAATGAACTGTAAAAGTCCACAATTGGCTTCACCAAGTATCCGCAGATGGATGCTAGAGATTATGCAATTCAATGCCAGGGTCGTATATACCGCAGGTAAGGGGAACCTCATTGACAACTGTTTCTCAAGGTTACCTTGGGCTGAAGGGATGGGGTGGCAGGAGACGAAGGATGTGGAGGAGAGTATCATCCTGCATATTCAGCCATGAATTGCAAAGGAAGATTGGATTAAAGAATTAACGGGAGACCCTGAGCAGTGTCTACTCAGACAAGCCATTCACGAAGGATGGGAGTGTGTGGGGAATGCTCTCCCTGATTATGATCAGATTTGTAATGAAATTGCCCAGAGTACAGAGTGTGTGTTAAGAGGGGGTCTCATAATTCTGCCAAAGTCCTTGAGGAGCAGAATTCTCAACCTAGCACATGAAGGGAGGAATCTTACCAAGAGACTACTGAAGGAAAATTACTGGTGGCCCATGATGTTGGGTGAAGTTGAAGATCTAGTGAAGTGGTGCCAAGCTTGTGCTGTCAGTGACAAGTCCAAAAGGTCTAATGTGCAAAACCTGTGCAAATCCCAGAGTTGGTATGGAAAAAGCTAGCCATGGACATAGCTTTTCCCTTTAAGGGACTAGAAGCATGCAAGGAATACATAGCGGTCCTTATATACTGCATGTCTAAATGGATTGAATGGTGTGTCATGGAAGAAAGCGCGATGACCACAAAAATTGTGAGGTCTTTGGAGGCAGCGTTCAGCTGAGAAGGGGATCCAGAGGAACTGGTCACTGACAATGGGATGCAGTTTACCTCTGAAAACATGAAAAGATTTGTGAAGGATTGTGGTAACGATCATAAATGCACGTGATTGTACCATCCATGGCAAACAGTCTTGTTGAGCGCATGAATGGATTCATGAAAGGGTTGATTCAGATAGCAGTGGTGTACTCATTGCCCTGGAGAGACACCATTAAGGAGTCGCTGAGTTGATACCAGATTACTCTGCATTACACAATCGAAGTTGAACATTTTGTCATGATGAAGAGTAGAGTGCCATGTAGTATCCTAGGGTGAGAATTGGTCACTCCAAATTCAGGAATCCACAGAACATTGAGAGAGTAGGAAGAATTACTTTTATCCTGGAAGATGGAAAAGTCTGGTCTTTTCACAACATCGTTCAGGCCTCTCCTGGTGTGCCCAGCAAAGAGATACCATGTGAAGGAGATTTTGCACAGACTCCGAAAGGAGGAGCAAGCCAGTGGTTCGGGCTGCCTGCTCAGAAGAGGAAGATTCTGCCTGACATCAGAGATGAATTTGTGAACTGTATCCTTTTTCTGTGACCTGCACAAGCTATCCGCTCAGCAGTAGTAAACGATGTTAACACCAGAGATGACTTTGTGTGCTTTCTGACTTTACCCCTTCTGCAAACCTTCTTGTTCCTCCCCACGTCCTCTCCCCCTCCTTCCACCTCCCTACTCCCACTGTTTACTGGGGGAGATGTTATGATATGGATATGTTGGGCCATCCCAGGTCATTCTGGAATTTCCTCAGGATTCGAGAGTGGCACGCTGGAGCAACGTTAGTGAGGACATGATTGGCTGTGGCTCACCGCTACCCTGGCGCTCTGGGGGTCTCCTCTTTTGTTCCACTAAACTTCCCTGTTCGGAAGCCTCTGTCTGGGCTTGGTGTGTCCGTAGGCCCCAACAGTGGGGTATTAAAAGTCACAAGGGTCCTCAAAGGCAGACTGGTGGACAGAAATACAAATACTGCAAATACCTTTTATTCTTGCTCTTGTGGCTCAACAACATCAAACCAGGCTTCAAGGTGCTTTCTGGGGCAGTGATTTAGCATCGGGTTGGTTGGCTGTGTGATTGGACCCTCCACACAGTGCGGTTCACAAGCAGCAGTGGCATGTTATGTTACCTTGCATTTATATAACGACTCCTGACACAGGTCATGGCGTCAAAGATCTTTTACCTGTCAGACAGGCAAAGGAGGAATATGATAGAAGATTTAGTTGTTGTAGGGAGGAGCAAAGTTGGGTAGATAGTTGAGATGAGGGTAAGGGATAGATAAGGTGCTCAGTAAAGCATGAACAGGAAAAGGTGGAAGAGCTATGTGATGTGTACAATTGGATCACATTTAACATGGGACTCAACCGTATTCTATGGGGCACAGTACCAAAAGATGAGATAACTGGAGAAGAGGTGTTTGCTGCTGCAGAGGGTATGCCTGAAATTGACTAACTGCATGTTAAGTTGGAGCATGTTGAAGCCATGCCTAAAAAAACAAAGGCGGCAAAGCCCTTCTACTTACTTCCCTAAAACCCTCAATAACATTTGGGACGGGTTGTATGTCAGAAATCCGAATTTGCCAATTTTGCAACAGCTCCCTGAAAAGCAAGCAAAACCTCTTACATTGTTTTGTTTCCTCATTCATTTATGACATGGTTACCAAAACTTTAGGCTTTTGCGCAAAGTGTTTCAGAACACCAAGCCGGTCTTTATCACTCAGGCGCTTGATTTCATTGTGTCCCGAAATTGTTTGTTATATAGTTTATTAAGCAGGGTGATGTCAAATTATGATGTATCGTATTGTAGTTCACTATATTTGAAAGGGTTTTATGATAAAATGTTAAATAATCAGTGTGTATTTTGATGACTTCATCGGTGAATGATGTTGAATGATTACTGATTACACTGACACGATATGGACACTCTTAACCTTGGTGGCATCCAGCATTATACAGAGTCACAATACTATGTTGCTGGACACGCGCCATGCGCTAAAAATCTCATATTACTAAGCACACTGCAACCGCACACATTGCAACCACGGCATTACTAAGCTGACTGGTACCGGCAAGGTTCAAATCATGTATGAAATGTACAGTCAATTGGCCAGGGTCTGTCTTATGACTGCCCCCTGAAGCCCCACAGACAGTCAAACTGTAGAGTCATTAGCCTTACATGGAGACACACTACAGTACAGCCAGAAATGCCCCATGCAATAGCAACTAACATAGCGAACCACACACCACATCGCAACTAGGCACATCGCAGTTTCAGCATTTGCATGCTGACAGGTACTGGTATGGGGTTATCTAATATGTTGTACTGATATAAAATAAATGTGAAGTTAGACTAAAGCTCATGGTTAAAGAATAAATGTGCCTAATTCTGCAAAGTCTTGCTCAAAGTCACTCATTAAGCATTATCGAGCTACGTGTCCTGAAAAACCCACATAACTCGAGCAGACACACCCTACATGCTATGCGGCCTTACAAATGGCATCACAAATGATCTGTACATTTTTAGGAAGGGCGGCTCCCTACTATAAAACGGTTCCATGTGTTAATATCCCCGCAAACATATCGCGATACAAAAATATCGCCATATTTTTGCAGCTTATTAAAGCATGGAACCTGCGGGGGACACCCCCGCAACTCCTGCATTATTTTTAAAGGAGCGGGGGACACCCCCGCAACCACTGCTCCCAAGAGCCCCAAAAAGGATCCCCCCAAAAATATCACCTATGGCCGTTCCAGGCGACCATATATATGGCAATATTTTTGGTGGGGATAATATGTAGTGATACGTATAAAACTACATGTGCCAAAAGGAATCTGTGTGGATCTTACATGAAGAAATATTTAATAAAAAAGGCTATAACACAAATTGTTAAAAATATGAAAATCAGTGATATCAAGTTATTGTGATATTATAATCATTCAAAGACACACTTTAAATCAGACATACATAACAACAATCCTGGTTACATCCAATGAATAACAGAAATGCAGTTGTCTCACAACGGTATCCTGTTACTTTACCGCCAGTAATTACTTCATGAAAATTAACTGTGAAGTAATATGTCATTGTCAAATATGGGTATTTATGGGCTAAGGGGTCAAATGGGGATGGGAAGAATTTTGGGTAGGAGTAATAATAAAGGGGAAGGGGCAATGGGGTGGACGCCCAAATAAAAAAAAACATAAATTTGACATAACATTTCAAAGGAATTACTTTGTAGTAAATTACCATGAACTCATTCATGTTGATGAAATTACATGGAACTTTCACAGCCATTAAGCCTATCAACACAAAATGTCTCTTCATGTATAACACTTGGTGTGGTGATCCAAACAATAGTAAATCACAGAATGGGAGGTATTTAAAAAATAATAGTCACTCTTGTACAGTGGTGATCCACCTCTGTAAGTATTCAGAAAGCTGGTCTCCTGCAGAAGGGATGTGACCTAGCAGTTCGGGCTGGACTGCCCCTTTTGGAGTAGGACAAAACCTGATTAGCATATGGTCTTTCCCCTTCTGTAATAGCTTGGCAGGTTGACAAATGATGGTCTGGAGGGTTACCCAGAGCTGTAGCCATGGTTAAGATTAATTAAAAATCTTCCAGCCATCCTCTCTTGGTTTTGCTTATATCACCCCGAGTGGGACGGGTATGCATAGATGTGGGTTCCGAGCCTGTAGGGCCTAGAGACCCAAGCTACTCCTCACTGATGATGCCCAACAAGGCTGAAATATGTCTGGGGATGCATGTGGTCTCATGCAGAAGCGATGTGACCTAGCAGTTCGGGTTGGACTTCCCCTTTTGGGGTGGGACAAAGCCTGATTTGCATATGGTATTTCGCCTTCTGTATTGGCTTGGCAGGCTGAATACAATGGTCTGGAGGGTTGCCTAAATCTTTGCCCGTGGATTAATTCAAAACCTTCCAGCCATCACCTTTTTAGTTTTGTTTATCCAGAAAGCTGACATGTTTCATTCCATTTTGGCATTCAAGGAACTTCATCAGTGGGAAGGTGATGATTTGAGTAGGTGGACTGTAAGGGATGAATAGAAGAACATTCTAGTGAATAATGTGAGGGCAACTAAACTGATAGGAGTCCTATCAGTTTAGTCCAGGGCCGGTCTTACAACAGATTGCACCCCAGGCGGGAAGCATCGTTGGCGCCCTCCCTCCCCCGACCTGTGATCTCATGCATGCGTCATGGGCCGAGCAGCAGGAGTGGGGACTATGAGTTAACAAAATTGTAAATGCTGCCATCTGCTGAATTTCATGAACCTCAGAAAACAGCAATAAGAGGGTCAAACCCAAACAGGCCTGGTTATGTTAGTCTGCGTTTGCTCTTCATTTTTAGTAACAATGACTAGTTTGCTGCTGTGACTCAGGTCAGAGAATTGACAATTTCAGATCTACACTAATGTCATTCGTATGACCTCAAACATTTAGCCAATCTTAAAAGGTGATGAACTGGTCTTCCACATGTTACTCGAACCTCAGAGAACAAGCACCAGCAACATACCCACCGATAGCTGTACAAGCCCGTCCATCTCAGCATTAAAATACATGCATTTATGCAATATGTATTGCATCAAATATTTCACGGGAAGTTAAATATATTTAGGAGGGACACACGTAAACAATTTCACTACTCCATGTGAGTGGTAAAGTCTACTTTAAACATATGCAGAGAGTTGACATGCATGTACAATTCAACATAGCTCCCAATGTTAATGTTGGAGAGGTGGCGTTCTAAAATTATGACATCACAATATGGACTTTACATTGAAACAAACTGCAATGCATTACCGCGGCAGAGAAATGGCAGTTCTAGTATTGGTGTTTGTTTCGCTCATGCTTGTGAACTCTCAATATTCTTAAATGTTTCCTTTGTGATCACTAATTTTAGCTCCCGACAGCACCATGAAATTGTAAGATCGCAAAAAGAAAACGATGTCTACCATCCTAACATAAAAACAAAAGCAATCAAATTCTTAAAGGGTGTAAGGCAACATTTTCTTGGGACTCGTTAAGTTTACTTTTTGCAAATTACTAGTTGCATGCTGCTTGAATAACAGCGTCCCTTGCACATTGTGCAGTGTATAGACGAATTTCATTTCAAGGGACTTGGAGTACTGCAGGTATCAGGGGAAGCATCTCCAGTGTACCCCAAGCGTAGTGCGCTTTGCCCTCCACCCTCACCCCCCAGCCTTGCAGCCCTGCGCTTTTTCACATTCTCCACTATGGTAAAGAACATTGTCCCGAGCTTGGGAGAGAAATGGACTATGCAGAAGGAGCTGCCTCCCCAGGGTGTGTTTAACTGCTGGTGTATCAAATGCAGAAATGGGTGGCATCAAGTGCCCCACGCTCTGAAGCACCTTTTGCGCACTGGTTGGTCACACGTCAGAAAGTGTGGGCAGGTGATTCCCCAACACTTGAACCATTCTTTAGAGACCTGGCTTTGATTAATGTGGCATTAGTTAGTCATGGCCAACCCAGCGTTTGTGTTAAAGGAGATCGGAAGCTGCACCGTGCATGGTATTTTAAAGGCCATGAATTGATGCTACAGCATGTCGCCCTCAATGGAACAAAGAAAGTGAAGCATGCATCCTGCAAGTCTGGGTATTTGCATTATACGGAAGACAGGCTAACCGTCCACGGAAACGATTTCTACTGTAGTTGCTGAGTTGCTTTCCCAAGCCAGCTGCTGTGCAGACTTCGCTCATGCTTTTTGTCCAGCGCCTGCATCCATCCTTCACACCATCATTCACAAGGCACGTTGGTGTAGGTGTTTATCTCGTTAGACTAGCGTGATTGCTATTGTAAACAAAAGAAGCACAACGACAAAGAAGAGTATAAGACAAGTCTGAGCGAACAGTGAAATGTTTGAAACTCTTGCACTAAAATAAAGTCAGCAGTGCATGCCCAGGAAAGAGGGAACGACGAACAATATGCTCGGGAGCGAGAACTAGGGGGCGTAGTAACCTCCAAACTGGCCCACGGGTGGTAACCGTCCCCAGGGCCTCGCCCTCAAAGTGATTTTGGCCTGGCCACGGGCCGAATGGCCGACGGACGGACCAATCCAACCCCACTGCAACTTGCAACTGTCTAAGATCTGCTGACAGTGACACTCTGCCCAGGTCTTCCGAGAACCGGCCTTTTGATCTCCTGAGGAGATCCACCACAAGTGCTCACTTCCTTTTTCATGACTACTTGAGCCTTGACAAAAGTGTCTAGCTTTGTGGCCTCCAGAGGCCGTTCTTGGTTGGCCCAGTCATCTCCGCAATACCATTTTAAAATAAATAAAACACCTATGCAGCAATAGGCCTCACCTGCGAGGACGGGAGCAGGAGGAAAGAAGTGTGCTTGCCTCAGCGAGGGCAGGATGTGGCAACTGTTTGTATTTGCTGATTCTGCTGCTGCTTGGCAGTGTGTGCTTGTGATGGGAACAACTTCAGGATTTAGTGACCCAATCGCTCCTCTTTTCTGTAATGGCCGGGGCCGACAACACCAGCCAGCTCCAATCGATCCACACTTCAGTGTCAGTGCGAGCCCATAGCCTGGAGGAGGACACACCGTACGTGCGCTCATGGGCTTGGCTGGCGCCAGCTGCGGGGCCGGGGGAAGGTAATAAAGCAACAAATGTTGCTCATTTATTAGCCAATTGCCCTGCCCTGCTTGAGGGCCGAGGCCAGGCCCGTTTCTTGGCCCGGGCGAGGCGGGCAACTGCCCGGGGTGCAATAGCCCTGGGGGGCGCAATTGCCCCGGTCCCTGCAGCCTCTGGAGGGGATGGAATGCCCCAGTTTGTGGGGCGGCGCATTGATGTGGTGAAAGTTCCGCAGGTCAGGTCCTGGCGCTGCTCCTTCCGACTGTAATGTCACGTAGTACAAAAGTACTACGTGACATTACAGAAGTCAGAGGCTCCCTCTAACCACTTTTGCGCCACTTGGGATGTGGGGCATAAGCACACCAATAAAAACACTTTAGGTCCCCCTGCAGCAAAGACCAGCCCCTTTCTTCACATTTCCGGCAGGAAACTGCTAATGGTGGCCCATTAGTCACTAAATGGTTTTGTGCTGGCATCGAGATGGGAAGGGAGGTGCAGTGGGCTGTGGGGAGTGGGCGTGCCTTGCAGGGACGCACAGTGGGCCCCGACACGATACAAACGGAGACCCGTTTGGACCCCTGGTGCGTCCCTGTAAGCTCAGAAAATGGCTAAAATAATAATTTAAAGCAGGGCTATTTCTTTCATGCCTTTTCTTGTCCAAACTAAATATCAATTACACTTTACACCACTTCCATGACACTGGTGGTGAGTCACTTCACTATGCGGATAATTATTTTGACCAGTATTGCTGAGTAAATATTGTTTAAGCCACAAACCGGTTTATTTATTTATTTATGCAATGTTTGTCGGGTACATGGAGACGGATAATTTATTTATGCAATGTTTGTCGGATACCTGTATCTGACACACATTGCATAAATAAATAAATCTTCAGGTACCCGACAAAAATTGCATGAATACATAAATAATCCTGGTCCATGTAACCTTACAACAGTCAAGACTTCACTGTATCAAAGCATACACTTGATTCCCATTCAAAGAATGTTAAACAATGGTTCATTGTTTATTGGGTTCAGGTGTCTCCTTGTCATTGCCCTTTTGGCTTCGGTTGCCTCCAAACCCCCTTCAGCATCTTGTGTTCTTTGTTGGTTGTATATACTGCATCCTATGCCATATTAATGGTCTCTTGGTGTGCCCAGTCCTCATTATCTGCAGCCTAAGTGGGACTGGGGCATAAAGTGAAAAAGTGGTCCACCGTTGCAAATGGCAGTTCATTCCTTGTGTGACGGACTGTTTGACTTTGGTAGGAGTTCCTTAACGGTGTAGTTTGGTAATGTAGCGCAGGGTGCAGTGGGAGTGGTGCGCGGGGTGCGGCAGGAGTGGAGCACGGGGTGCGGTGGGAGTGGCGCATGGGATGGGGCGCGGGGGGGCGCATTCCTAGTGTTTCGCCCTGGGCACCAAATGGACTAGAAACTGCCCTGGCCGAGGCAGTGCCAGTGGTAGAATAAAAGTGTAACACGTTTGTTTCCAAACATTATAAAAATGAACAGGCGCATTAATTTTTATTATGTTAGGAAACAAACGTGTTACACGTGTATTCTAGCACTGGCACTGTGGACTGCTGGTGCAGCACCCCCTAGAGCCTGACTGACGTCAGGCAACCGCCTGGGCTGCCTGACGCAAAGACCGGCCCTGGATAGGACCAAGTAGGGAGGAATTGTTTCCTACCTGCAAGGAATGGATCCTATGTGTAATTCAATTGTGGCAACAATCTGAGTACTGCATTATCCAATCATTTTAATTCTGTTCTTAGACAGCCTCCAGCACTGATTTATTGGGGCCAACAACTTGATGCACCAACACAAGGCAGGGATACACATGATTATGTAAGGGGTTGTATGTAAGTCAAGAGGAAGAGATGTTGAAAGAAGGAAGGAAAATAGCGCGTGTTCGTAGTGAGCGAAAGTATTTATTTATCACAACCCTAGGTGTGAATTCCTAAAAGTAAGTGCTACCTGTAAAACAATAGGTCCTGAAACATGACTCGCATGACCTCTTCAACTTGACCCTGCTCCGTTGTCAGGTGGTCAAAGCAAGACAGAGGCAGGACAATATATCTACATTCTTGGGCACAGTAAAGCAGCAGATGGGACAGCCTCTGGGTCAGGCCTAGCTCCGAAAGTGAAGCCAAGGAACCCATCAACTAGGAGGACTACATGTATCTTGATTGTTAAAATGCTGTTTTGTAACAGAGATACAATTAATAATATTACTGTTAATGCTCAAAAACTAGAGATCTAGCAACCAGATGCCAATAAAGACAATGAAGGGTCAGCCCTGGGCATGGGCAGTCTGTGCCGTCGCCCAGGGCCTGCACTCATGAGATCCACAGGCACCTGCTGCCACGTGCATACCCACTAATACAGAGCGCTTCCAATGGTTGCCTGCTTTCTGGCCTGAGTCTGTTTTTCCTGCCTTTCATCAGCAAGACATTGCTATCCCAGTGAGGCCCAGGGACAAATCGTTTACCCTCTCCACTCCAGTGGCCCAGAAAACAATACCACAGCAGATCCCACTGTGACTTGAAAATACTTTAGTACTTAACACTACAAATTAGGTCTTTACCGCAACTGATGGTACTTGGCCAAAAAGAGGAGAGTCTCGGGAGATCTGTCCACGTTGCCTCCTCAAAAGTCCTATAGCAGGAACTGTTACAAGTAAAGCAGGAGCTGCTAGAAGTGAGGGCCCAGTGCCAGGAAAAACTAAGTGGAATATGCAAAGGTAAGTGAGGGATGCCAGTCTGAATGTCCTATTGGTCATCAATAAATCTGGGCACTGCCAGGATTAGCTGCCTGCTCCTTCAAATGAATGTCCTTGAAGTCGGTTTTGCTAGGGTGCAAGGTGTTAGGCATTATTGGTTAATCTGTGAAGATGTCCTGTGTTGTCCTGTGTTCTGACGATGACTTGATGTGATATCTTCCAGTCGTTATATGTTCCTGAGTACCATGCGCTGTTCTAGGTGGCTGGTGGGGAGCCAATATAGAGTTCCCCTAGCTTGTGTCTGCGTGTGAAAGTTGACTTATTAAGAATTGCTGTTTGCACTACTTGTGAGTGCAGGGTTAAACTTTCTGCCTGTTAAGCATCGAAGGGCCAGGTTTTTAAGAAAGAATTCTTATTTTCGGCAATTTGAAGGCTACTTTTTATGGCCCACTCAATGTTTTGCTTTTTCTCTATTTGTATGCATCCCAAACTTGTTTTGGTGACCAGAAAGACTCCTCCTGTATTTCCACTGCCATTAGAACACGTTTTACATTACTTAAGGTAGGTATATGGTGTTGGATCGCCCCTAGGTCATCCAGCCTCAGTTTGCCTATCAGGGCATTGCATCTTTGTATTACAGTGATATCACCCTGCATTGGATTTAGGCAGTAGGTTGTTGGCAACTGTACTTCACTTTTTAGCTTCACCATGGGTGCAAGCCATTTTACCCCATTGGTAGCCCAATTTTCCTTTTAGGAAGCCATTGAAGCACAAACACTTTTTGTAATCCTGCTCGCTGCCATTTTGCCTTTGAGGGCATATGGCAGCCTCCACATTGGTTTAAACTGGTTTAGGCCAGTGTAGATCCCTGGGTGTGCCCTCCCACCGGACTCTCTTGCTCCTTACCTTGATGATGTGAGAACCTTTCTTCTATCCCCTGTTCATGTATCTTCCAATGATAGTGTATTTTCAGACTTGCTCTATGGACTTATGCCTCCCTTTGACCAATCCTATTCTGCTCGCACATACCCACCTTCATGTCCCCATCCTCAGCCCTGGATCACCGCTGAGATTCAGAACCTCAAAATAAACATGCACCATGAACTATGATGCTGGTGCAAATCACTGACCACCACCTTACCCCTAGCCTACGAAATGTCCTTGCTGCTCTCTCCTCTGCATTGGACTTCATCAAAGCCTCCTGCATCACAAATCTAATTGTCCCCTTCAATATCACCCCTTCTCATCAAATGAGCAAACACTTAATCCCAATCATCTGCCCTCATTTTGCTGAACTCTTTAAACTTCCCTATCTCTCTCTATCTCCCCCTTGTACTCATGCCTGCCTCCTTCCAATCTGAAAATGCCCTATCCCTTTTAAAGAATCCCTCTTCTGACCTAATCATCCCAGAGAACTATTGAAGAGTTTCTCTCCTACCCAGTTATTGTGAGGTCTTGGAGAGGTGGTTTTTAATCAGATCACCAAGTACCTTGAGGATAATGTTTATTGTTTATTGTTCACTTGTTATGTGCTTATGCAGGAAGCATACACTGTTTCAAAGCGCCCACGGGGCAACAGGGAGGGGACAGAGGATGATGGACAATGAAATTACAACAATGTTAAATAATTAAATACAACAAGATAAGAAGAGACAATGGGGAGGGGAAGACAAACCTACTATGCCTTGCGAGTGTTCAGAACGTGCAAGTGCAGAGGGGGTATGGGATAGGTGCTGTAGTTCTCAAGGAGAGCAGCAGGTGAAGTGCTATGAAGAGAGGTAAGTATACCCTCCAGTGTTGGAGGGTGAGCCAAGGCAAGTGCAGAGGATAGACAGCAGCAGGGATGCTAAGATTTAGGGGGTCAGGGACCCAAAGATACATAAGGGCCCTGCACACCAATCAAGCTACAGTGCGATTAGCAGGGGAGAAAGGGAGTGAAGGAAGAGGTAAAGGGGAAGGTCTTGAGGCTTTTCTGGAACTTAAGGAGGTCCTGCTCAAGATGAAAAGGGAGGAGAAGGCTGTTCCAAAGAAGGGAGCCTCCTGAGGAAATCGATCGACCACTTGCTCTCTGTTTAGCAAACCACTTTACACACAAGGAATTGGTGCCAGAGGAACGTAGGTGTCTAGAGGGGGAATATTTAGTCAGAGGGAGTTGCAGATAGAATGGTCCACGGCCCCAGACAGCCTTCTGGATGATGCAGAGGGATTTCAATTTAATCTATGCTGCAATCGGGAGCCAGTGAAGACTTTATAGAGCAGGGGAAATGCGATAAGTCTTGCTGCCCTATTCTGGATTAGCTGGAGGGTCGCAGAGTGGACAAAGGTAGCTTAAGGAGGAGGCTATTGCAATAGTCAAGCCTTGACAGAACCAGAGCCTGAGTAACATTGAGTCTCTGGAGGAAGGTGACGGAGGGTAGAGTTCCTTTCAGAAGGAAAAGCTGAAAGTGGGACTTCTTGGCAATGTCCTGAGTATGAGAGAGGAAGGAGAGAGAGGAGTTGAAGAGGACTCCAAGGTGTCTGGCTTCCATAGAGGGAGCAGGGGGAGAGCCCATGGAAGAAAGCCAGAGTGAAGGAAGAAGTCAGGTGCTGGGGTCCCAAGAGGAAGGATCTCTGTTTTGCTGACATTGAGGCAGAGATCATTAGAAGTACACAAGGCCTGGATGGCTGAGAGGCAGTTGGGGATGATGAAGGGTGCAAGGGTGTCTGAAGGAAGTTTGAAGAAGAGTTGTGTGTCGACAGCATAGCACTGGAAGTTGGGGGAGAAGGAGGAAATGAGGCGTGCCTGCAGAGTAAGGTAGATGTTTAAGAGCCAAGGCAAAAGAATGGAGCCCTGGGGGACGCCACAGGTGGAGATTCCCACCAACCTGGCTTTTGTAGTAAACATTCCTTTGAGAATGGATGCATGGATGTCTCCAACTTTCTCTCTGATGTTCAACACTCCAAACTATCTTCTTTCCTCCTCTCTCTCTCCAGGATATTAGGTTCCAACAAATCTGCTCTAGCCTGGATGTCCTGCAAACTGGAAGGTTGCTCCTCTAAAATCTTCTGTATCTCGCAAACCTCTGACCTACCCCGTACTCAGTCAACATTCCCTGAGGACTAGTCCTTGGACCTCTGCTCTTCATCCTCTATACTTCTGCCATAGGTAGACTTATCTCATCCTTTCCCTCCTCAACCCTAGTCATTTCAGAATGGATTACCAACTTTTTCACTGCAGTCATAGGATGATTCTCTGCTACCTCATGCTGAACTCTTTGAAAGTGAAAGTCATCTTCCTCCCGGCTTCCAACGCCATCCTTGCCCTCCCGTCTCTCAGCTCCTTCCCAACTGACCTCCTTGCTCCCTTGCCCAAGGACTGCAATCTTGGGGGGCTCCTCTTTGATAGCAACTGCTGACAGTAATAATTCATCACTAACACGCCTCTGCTGCTCAGAATAACCTCATACAAATTCAGAAAATGTGTCACTTTCTTCCTCACCCCGCCCGGTGCCCTCACTCACTTCTGCTCTTTTCTCTCTGCTCACCCTGGCCCATTGGAACCCACTGCCCATCACAAAGCCAGCTGAACTGTGGATCTCTTCAGAGAGCACCTGAACCCTTACCTACTAGGCAACGATGGAATGCTTCTCAACACCTCCCCCTTCATTCCTACCGGATTCCAGTACTCCTTCATTAATAATGCAATTGTTGATCTATGTAGGGTACTCCTCTTTAGTTTGCAGTTATTTCCACCCTAGCTTCCTGTTACCTTTGTAAGTCACCTGTTTTTTTTTTTACCCTGGCCCTTGGCCCACTTTATTCACAGCCTCTTAAATTAAAATGGCTCCCCACTTGTTCTCATCTTTGTGCAATTGTACAGGCACCATTTGTGCAAGGCCTGCAGGATCTGTAAATGTGTTTTTCTAAGTAATTTCTTATTGAAATTGTCATCCCTACAAATATGCACTGCAACTGTGCCGCACAAAAACAAAGTTCTACACTGTCCCCCTCATTTTCATGTTTGCTTGACACCAAAAAGCATGTTCATCTCAAATTCTCCTTCCATCATATATGAAGCATGTCTTTATTAAACAATGAAAAACAACCCAGTTAACTCTTCCACATTATCTTTTGTCGTGAGGCTAAGTCTTGAAAGTCTATTTTTAAAATCCACAGTTCATTTTTTCGCCTCATGCTTGATTCCATTCTGGTATTTGTAGCCATCCAAGATGCAGGAAAATAATGCTACAATGGTAAACTCTTTACTTAACACATGTTTGTACTTTTAAAGTTATCTCCATTAAATAGAGTACCATGGACAGCCAACCATGGGCTCCAGGTAAGGGAATTAGGGACGTGCAAGGGGATCATGATGATTTGGCAGGTCCATGGATGGGTGAAGAGGGTTTGCTTGCTTGGAGACTGGAGAGGAAGTATTCCCTGGTCTCAGCCCTATGCAGATTGTGTTAAAATGTGAACATCTGCAAAAATCACTTATTGTCGATCCCTCAAGACCTCCCAGGTAAACAGGCTCTCTTCGATCACATTATGAGGCAATCCAGCAGTAAGTCACTTTGCCATATTTGCCGCAAGCCCAATGCCAGCTATTAGGTCCTGGGAACCTGGGGTCACAGCAGGAGACATTCTTTGTGTGCGTAGATAGCCTTATGTTTTAAATAATAGCCAATACAATCGTAGCTTGGAGATGAATTTCTTTTTGACATAATAATCCTCATCTGTAGCTTCTAAATTAAAAGCATGTTGCTAGTTTGGGCACTATGGCCAAATTTATAAACCATAAAAATAAACACTATCTTCAAACCACTACATAAACAACCGTTGACTTCAGTTAGCAAAACACAATCACAATTTTATTCCACTGCATTCAGTCAGATGGTGTTTTCAAATCAGAGTTACAAAAAAGGCCGTCAAACAATATTTCTAGCAACTACTGCAGGGAAGATACGTGTTCAAGTGCCTGAGTTACAGACTGCTCTCCAATCCCGCCTTCGCCACTTAACTAAAGTGAGTGCTTCTGGGCAAATCATTTCTTCCCACTATGCCTTATCTGCCAAAATGTGAAGTCCCTACAAGTGGTTGAGCTCACACTATCTGCTACTTCCAAAACGGCTTACTAGTGGTATTGGTGCATATATAATAACAGTGGGCAATTATATATTGTGCATCAAAACGTGTATTTGTTGCTTGGTTTACTGCTGAAATGTCTTTTAATCTAACCTTCCATGATCTCTACAAGCATCAAAACCTCATTCTGTGATGACATTTTCTGTGATGTCACTACATATGCAAATATTCCCTTATAGACAATGATCCAGATAAGATTCGGAAGTGGGGGTATTTTACTCATTATTATTTTTTTTTATTGGGAGTAAAATAATTTTTATGGAGTACAAATATTAGTAAAATCCCCAATGGGAATTAGTCTAAGCGAGTACAAATATGTTTTAACTGGAAAATGGAAAATGGAAATCTTTTTGCACAAATTATTTCTTTGCACCTTGTAATTCATGCACATTAAAAGATATTACTTCTTTCGATCAGACAGCTACAATAGTAGTTTCTTCCTGTGGTTCTACGTGCACTCCTGGTCCAAACATCTCCATGGAGCTGGTTACAAGTTTCTACATGTCTGTTTCCAATTTTTTGTTGGGAGTATTTTTACTCCCTATTTTTAGGGAGCATTTAGGCACTAAAAGTGGCAGATACACCTCTTATCTGTAGGGCTCCTTTAAGATGAACTATTCCCTTCTGTGGCCGAATTTCTGAAAACATGTTGGCACTTTAGCACATGGCACTTACACATGTACAACTGCATTAAGGCAAGTACAAATGGCATTTGCACTAGAGCCAATGCCATAGCACAAGTGCAAACGCTGTTTGCGCCTGGGCGATTTTGGGGGAATAATGAATCTGACAGATTGGAGCGAGATCACAAATTCAAATATTTTGTAATCATACTGCAGTACAAATGAAGTATTTGATATACTCATAGAAAAGTATATCTACTTGACAGTCGCTGGGTAGAAAATGATTTTAAAGTCTGGAATTTTGGGAAAAGATCACATCAGTTTATGAAGAATTATTTGAAGTCAAGCTAGCAGCAGAGGGTTTAAAACAGTCAGGGACATAGATTTGGTTAATGTATGGGGTTGCAAAAAACATATGCCATTTTGAATGCAGAGACAAAAACAATTAATAGCCTTTAAAGGTGAGATGTACAATTAGGATGGCAGGAATACAACCTTTATTCTCTAGGGCAAGCCTGCACCCCCCCGCCCCTCGTATCCGATGTGGCCACCAAAACATCCAACTCCCTGTTCTTATCTTTAACCAATCGTTCGTCCCTCAATGCATCACCTTTTCCACGCCCAACTCCTAAATGAGCCTTAATCCATTCTGACTTGGCCAATTCCTCAACTGTCACGTCTACTTTACCCGCCCAACCCCACACTCACTCCCCATGCTCCGCCCACCACGCTTGCCAACCAATGCCGCTGAAGCTGTGCACAACATGTGGCTTTCACTCGCCACAGCCCTCCAGCCGTAAACATTCAGAAGGAAGTTCTAGCACTCTACTCCTCCCGCTAGTACCTAATTTCAATAGCAAACGACAAGGAGGATCCACATTTTCCCTGCTGGCCACAAAACTCTGGAATACTCTTCTGAAGCATCTCTGCCTGGAAGGGAACCACCTGACATTCAGGAAAAAGTTCAAGACTTGGCTTTCAAAATAGCCGAATTGGAAAAAACAATTAACCAAGAGCTACACAAGAGCTTAGTACCCGATCCCTACACCACGGCGAGTATTCAGTCAAGATAGCCAGTCTGTCTCGCAAATCATGCTTAATCGTCGCACCACCCTACATCACCCCAATAAGGGAAGAACTCTTGTGTCTATCTCTGCACACCAAAATATGAACTGGTGCAACTGTTGACAAACGATACCCCAATAAAATATTCTCTTTAAACATCTTATCAAAGACCTACTAGAAACTGTGACTCCCATTCCATCAAGCAATGCTACAGACACAAGACTGCCACTCATTGAATAACCGGCCTGTGGGTCCGCCTTCTATGTGGAGAAGATCTCAATCTCTCAATCCTAGGAAGGACAGTACAACCAAGTTTCAGGAAGTGATTACCCGTAAACCCAACTCCTCATCCCACCCCTTTCTTCCCTCAACTAAATCCTGAATACTAAAATTTTGCAACCTTCCCCTTTGCTCAATCGTTATCAGATGACCCAACAGGTCCAGTGCATTTGACGGGCTCCTACCTTAGGCATAATCTATCAAAAATCACATCAATCGCTGCCTTGAAACCAGTGGGTTGCCCTAATGGCTAACTTGCACCAGTGGAAACCTCTCTCCAAAGATCACAGAGTTCTCATATCAGCACTGAGTGTAGTGTAGCCCTCCCACTGGGGAGAACAGGGCCACGGCACAGCCCCGCTGCACATCTTCCTGCAATAACTCCCGCCTCTGGGAGCCTGAAGTGGCATGGCCATGACACACAGCCCGTAGATAGCCCCTCTTTCCCACATGAAGATGTATCCGGCTCTGGGATCTGGAATTGCCGTGGCCGGATACTCTGCCTGCTAGCTATTTCTGACAATGAACTGCAAAGTCAGTGCAAACCTGTGATCCGGCACCGCCGGTGTGCTAATAACTGACCCAATAAGCTGTCGTGTGTTGGTGTTTGCACACCCCTATTAACCCCTTGGTGACAAAGGACCAAACTGCCGATGTGGCCCCTGTGGTCCCCGGTTGCGGCTTTGCCAGTCAGTAGGGCGCTCTCCACTCTCCCCAGGACTAATAAAGTTTCCCCTAGGGGCAATAGCCAGTGTCCCCGCAGGTGGCGCTTGAAAGGTATTGATGCAATTAGTGATTGGACCGAGTGCTAATGTGTGCTTTCAGTCATGTGCTTAATTTTGATGTCTGTTGTTGTTTTATTTAATACCCTTGGCATGGGATGTTGTAACTTGAAGCCCATGCCACAGAGCCCGTGCTGTGTCACATGGTGCGTGACCATGTGACACTTTAAATAAAAGCGGCAAGTGGCTTCCTGCTCGTCACCTGCCTCCCTCATTACAAGTTTGCCGTTAGGCTGTCTGTGATACCGGCGACCTGCCGGCAACCTCGGCGTACCATTTTGGATGGCGGAGAAACGGTAAATTCTCATTCCCGTGGAGCTCTGATAGGACTCCACGGGAATGGGAACACTGAAGCACCGGCCTCGTTGCTAACGGTGCCAGTGCTTCCGTGATTTCCCTGCAGCTCGGGCCCGAACTACCGGCAGGTCAGGCCTGCTGGCAGTTCACTGCGCTTCTGGCAGACTCAGAGTATTCCGGTCTGCAAAAGGTGCCGGTAACCGTTGTTAGCAGCATTTTTTTCTGGACTGGCATGGCAGTAATGAGGCCCCATGTCTGAGTTTTCATCATTGAGGCGCTGCACCGCAGCACGGGCAATGTAACAGGCATGCTGCCCTGCCTCTCAGGGCACACTCATCATGGTGGGGCTGGACTGGCTGGCCCCGTAGCACCCCACTTCCTCTTCCTGGAAGCACTTACTGATGACTCAGTCCACATTAAGGTGGTATAAACGTCCCCTTTTTCATTCATGAATTAATACCAGAAACAATGAATTCACACATTCGTCCATTCACTCTCAGTCATGCACTTAGCAGTTCAGGTAAATCGCCTGATAAACAGTGCTATTAAAGGCATTTCACCGTGTTCATTTCTTTCTTTCTGATGGCCCTTTTCTCTTGAAAACAAGCCTCTTTCTTGGTTCTTCACAAGGACCATGAGAGGAGTATTAGAACTCCTCCTTCGGCACCGCACATTCAGAGGGTAACAATGCAGGAGGCAGGCAGGGTCGGGTAAGGACAAAGTTGATTAAACAAGCATGGTTTGTTAACAATACTCACCACACTTGCCTAAGGCGAAATCTGACGCACTGCGAGGACTTTTCTCGAAATATTGTAACATACCACCCCTTGTCTAACATCTGGTTCTAATTACGCTCTATCTGCATGTCCGGGCATTTATGGGAAGTGAGACGGGCCCTGTTTTGCTTTCTTAAGATTGTGATTATTGTATTAATGATGTATAAACATATCTCTCTCCTTCAAGGTTCGATTCGCCATGGCGTAGCACGTAGTCTCTGCTGCAGGCTCCCTGACTCATTTCCTGGGGCCTCTGTGCCATTTCTGCAGCCCCTTCTTTTCGAGGAAATCAGAGGCCATCAGAAATCTGAATAGTTCTGCTCGAGGCGAATGTCTGCACATGTATTGTCTTGCGTTGGGACATCTAAGCTTACAAAAGATTGTCAACTTCTGCTCCGAGTGTCTGCTGGTAGGTCCAGAAATGGTCAGACCGCTCTTGATGTTCAATAAGTGCCTTGTTGGTTGTGTATAGTGCTTTATGTGGGATAGGTATACCATGGGCCTCATTACACGGAAGGCGATAAGGGTTAACGGTCACCGTTAACCCTTACCGCCTTACTACGAGGTCCCTTTGCGGGACCCGACCTTAACGGTTGGTGTAGACCAGCCGTTAAAGTAGGGACCCGCAAAGGGACCTTGGTGCTAAGTACGGTACCGCAATTTGCGGTACCGTACTTAGCGCCTTCCCCATTCCCATTGAGCCCTATGGGGCAAAAATGGGAATGGGGAAGGGCCATGGCGGCATGGGGAATTACCGCCCTGCCAACCTTGGAATGGGGTGGTAATTCCCCATTCCGCCATGGCGGAATCGGTAATTACCGGTATGAACCATGGTGCTAATTGCACCATGGTTTAGCACCTACCGTGTAATGAGGCACCATGTCCAACGACAGAGTGTTTGCATCGGCGTTCTGGCAGAGAGATAAAGCTATTTCGAGCCAGACCTAAAAAAAATAATGACGAAGAATCTCAGATCATCTTTTGCTCTCTGTGTGGCCCAGTCAGTGCTTTTAATCACTTTAAAAATGACTTGAAACATTCTGCCCTGCCGAATAAAAAGCCACTTTCTGAGAGTTCCCTGGGCAGCATTACATAACCTTCAAACCATTGCAGGTGCAATTAGCACTAGGGAATTGTAGTATATGCATACCATCTATTCTCTCAATTCATTTTTAGACCAGGGCAAAAGATCAGGACTAGGACAAACACTGCACTGACGATAAAACTTTCAACGTTCTGTTTCATTGTGTAGTGTTTGTTCGTTTTGATCACTATTACTAATAATTAAATGTGTTGCTGCCATTGTCCGTGCGTTTTAAGAACGCAACCATGATGGATTGGGAGCATCATACGTAACCGTTGTGATGCTCCTAATCTATCATGGCCGCCACTAAAAATAACATTGACAGAGGCAACAGGCCTGCCTTTGCAAGGTTGAGGGCAACATTATTTTGAAAATCCCCCACAGGACAAAACAAGTCTTACTGTCTACATTTGCAAAGTCAGATTATTTGCTTTGCCAATGCGTGTTCATGACAGTTTTTATCAACAGAAAATTGAAGGTATCTTCAAATACATATGTATTTTCTTTTTAACATTTGTAATCCAGACTGTGAAATGGGAAGAGATGTCTCTAATAAGGAAAGAGTGTTTTCAAAGTTTGGGGGCTTGGATAGAGAAGTAGCTGTCTCCTCTGTCCTAGTAGTTGGAGACAGATGTCCTTAGGAATGATCCTGGGAGTACTTACTGAGCCAAAAAGTTAAATCATCCAAATTCAGGGATATTTGGCAAACCACACTATCCCGGCCTTCCTTTGAGGGACAACAAAGTGGTTTGGGAGACTTTTACCTACAAAAAAAGCATGCCCAGTTGGAGTTTGTGATCATTCTTATAAGCAGAGGCAGAGGCATGTGGTTGCTGGAGCTGTTGAGGGAAGAGGTCGAAAATTGAAATTGCATTTGGTTACGGGAGAGGTAGAAAATTAAGACGGGATAAAGTTGAGGGAGGGGCAGACATTTGAAATAGGCTAAGCCATATATGTCTGTGACTACTAGGCGTGGGGAAAATTGCAGAGACCACATTACACGGCATAAACACACCTGATCTTTCTTGCCATTGACTAACTAGAAGGGAGTGAAGAAAATATTTCAGAATTGTTTAGGGCAAGGCAGGAGATTACATCCAATAGCGGTGACCAAGCGTGCCATCTTTATGTGACCTTTCAAGACAGAATACTACAAGTGAAGAGAACGTCGTAGAATTGTTTCAAGGCAGGAGATTTCACTGAGTGTCTGTTACTGAGTGTGCCATATTTCCCTAATGGCAAAAGACAGAATGCTAGTAGTGAAGAGCACATCAAATCACTCATTGCATGCAGTAGCCCAGTGCTCCACCGTTTGTGATCATTTGGTTCAGGAAACTAGTAGCAAAGACTTGGTGATTCTAATTAGCTCAAGAAACTCGAGCCTGCCCACAAAACTGAGTATGAGTGAGACTTAGGCCTGCTAGCAAATTTCACGAGAACTCACAAGTCTGCCAAATCCCAAGTATATTATTTGGTTTGACATGGCAGTTCAGCGGCTGGGTGGTTTATCTAGCCTCACCTAGGACATTTTCTTTATGTTTGTGTCTTGGTTTATCACAAACCTTTCACACAATCTTCAAAAAAAGCACAAAAGTAGTAAATATAACAATATGACCATGAGATGAAACATATATTAATAACTATTATTAATTCAATTAGTCACTGGGATGGTTTCAATTTTCTTGCATAAATAATATACAGCATTAGAAAAAAACATTGATTCTCCTGAGACTACATATGACCGAAACTGATCAGTATGCATCAACGTTCCATTGTTCACATGTTTCAAATATCTTACGCTATATAGTGACGTATGTGCGGAGCACTGTGTCAATAAGTGACGAGTAGTTTCAAGTTCAAGAAAGCGCAACTGCCAAATTCTCGCTTCATAAAGTATTTTCTTATGTTTTTTTCCGTTGATCAATGACCAAAAAAGAATGGAGAATTTTAAATCTGAGCATCATAACACATCTTCAGAGCTGATAATCAGGGGTGAGCAACACATATTTAAAAATAAATAAATAAGGAAATCCTTGTCTGGCATACTGAGATAGTGTTTGTTTAGTAGATAAGTAATTAATATTGCAATACGGTCCAAACTATAGGCTCTCTCAGTGAGTTGCTTCTTAAGTGTGGCAAAATTCATCGTAAAAGCAATAGGCCAATTTATTACTTCATGAAAATCAACACAGGAGTTCACAAATTCTTTCATTGCCCTAAGCTCATTCATATATGCCCTTATCATGTTAGCAAACAAAATCGAACTACCATCGTATGCCATCATCTTCAAATATAATAGGCTGCAGTTAATTTGACCAAGTGTAGTTAATGAAACCATACCTAATTTAGCTCTTAGAGCTTCAACCGGCAAAGAGCTGGGTAAGCCCAGAGCAAATCACTACAATTTGCCCTCTGAAGCTTTAAGCCATCGAGGATGAGTGTCCGGATATGTCTCAAGACGTATGGAAGTCCAGGAAGTATGTTGGCTTTAAACCTTCAATAGGGAATCCCTCTTGCGTGCATATAAAGTTCTTAATTAACCTAAATTTGTTAAGCACTTTGGGAGCGATAACATTCTCAATGTGAATACTAGAAGGAGACAAGCTCAAATATGTGCCCAAGTAAACATAGCTGTCGACCGCTTCAGTAGAATGTGAATCATTATACCACCTAACGTATTTCTTCAGTCTCAACCTCCGAATAAGTATCTTGGTATTCGCGTGATTCGTTTTCAAGTTATTCACCGTAGAAGAAGTAGGAAGCACCTGTGGTTATTGCTGTATGCCAATAGGGGTCCTATTTAAGACAACTGTGTTATCAGCATCGCTCAGCCATGCAATGTGCTGGTTCTCAACTTTAAGGGAAACATTTTTGCAAGCATTGATGGCCTCATGCATATCAGGGATATAGAGGTTGAAAAGACGGGCTGCAAGAACACACCCCTGCTTCAATCCATTATCAGTTTAAATATATGTAGATAGGGAACCAGTCATATCCACTCCTACCGAGACTGAGGTCTGAGAATAGAGTTGCCTTACCAAATTCAAAGTTGATGGATCTAAACCCGAGTTGGCTAATTTCCCCCATAATCTGCTATGACTAACGTGGTCAAAGATGGATGAATATTCTATAAAACCTAAATACACAGAAGAAGATGAAGAGGCTATGGATCAAATACCGATTTGTCCAGATTTTATGGACTGTGCCCATTCCCCTTTGAAAACCCAGTTTGTTGTTTTTGGAGTAATTGCTGTTTTTCCATCCATGCCCTCAAGTCATCTCCATATCATCAGGAGTGTGGCATCCGAGCCCCTTCTGCATCATCTGCATTGCAGGAGGAGGCCGATGCCAATGTTACCTTTAAAATCCATGGAGCACTTGCTCCCTTCAAGATGGCTGCCCTGCTACCACATTCACCATTGAGCAGGCAGCAGGAAGAGGCCTGCAGCAATCTATCATGAGCTGATGCATCCATGGCAGGTATTCTGTGACCTGATTGGAGGATGCCAGGAAGAAATGGGCCAGTCTACCAGCAAGCCAGCAGGCTCGGCCGGCGTTCCCCTCAGAAGGACCCCTTAAAAAGCCTTTGCCTGTCTGGGCTTGTCCGGGCACGGATGGCGCTGTGGTGATTTCCTCCTTTTCCCTCTTGTTTATCACTCATCTTCTTCCTTGTAACTTCTACACCTGGTGCCTGCTCTTGCTATGTGCTGCACGGTACATTCTGCATGCCGAAAGGTGAGGGATCTTCGCCCACCTTTATTTTTTTAACCCCTGCTCTTCTAATCCCTTCCAACCTTTCCCTTCCTCTTTTACCACTCTCGCGGCTGTGCATTATTGTTTCCCCGTTCTGCTTCCTTCGCACCTCACTTGCCTTCTGACTAGGGCCTTGTTACTTCCTCCCTGTCTCTGCTTTGTCCTGTCGCTTCCCTTCGATACCGCCCCCCCCTGTCCCCTTACGCCCCACCCGCGCTTTCCCCATCATTTTTTGACAGGTGCAGCCCACTTCCAATGGCCCGATCGCCTTTACCCTCCTGCCGATCCTACTCTCAACTCAATTATCTGTGGCTGTTCCGCTGGTACCCTCTCCGCCCCCACCCCTAATTCTTCGCACTCCCCCTGCCTTTGCATCTATCACGCCTTGTCTCCCATGTCTTACTCCACTCTGTTGTTGCCCTTAACTAGTGTCGACTTGTCATGACTCGATTGCCTGCAATTCTTTGCCCCTACTGCTCCTCCCTCCCGTGTTCTAGCAGCACTACGCTGCCTACTTTAACTCTTCGTGTTATCACTCCACTTATGAACCTAGCAAACCTACGGTGGTCTGTCACTCCGAATCCTGTGCTACACTACTTTACTTTTCCTTGTGTACCTTCCCTCATTGTAGAAATGGATTGTTATGTCGCAGTCTGTCCTATCTATCCCTTTTACCCACCTGCATCCAACTGTGACTTTCTCGCGGTCTGCGCTATGTGTGGCATTTCACCCACCTGCAGCCCACTGGATTGACTTTCTCGTGGTCTGTGCTATGCATGGCATTTCACCCACCTGCACCCCACTGGATTGACTTTCTCGCGGTCTGTGCTATGTGTGGCATTTCACCCACCTGCACCCCACTGGATTGACTTTCTCGCGGTCTGCGCTATGTGTGGCATGTCACCCACTTTCTCACGGTCTGCGCTATGCATGGCATTTCACCCACCTGCACCCCACTGGATTGACTTTCTCGCGGTCTGCGCTATGTGTGGCATGTCACCCACTTTCTCACGGTCTGCACTATGCATGGCATTTCACCCACCTGCACCCCACTGGATTGACTTTCTCGCGGTCTGCGCTATGTGTGGCATTTCACCTAACTGCACCTCACTGGATGGATGTTCTCGCGGTCTGCGCTTTGTGTGGCATTTCACCCACCTGCACCACACTAGATTGACTTTCTCGCGGTCTGCGCTATGTGTGGCATGTCACCCACTTTCTCACGGTCTGCGCTATGCATGGCATTTCACCCACCTGCACCCCACTGGATTGACTTTCTCGCGGTCAGTACTATGTATGGCATTTCACCCAATTGCACCTCACTGCATTGACTTTCTCGCGGTCTGTACTATGTGTGGCATTTCACCCACCTGCACCCCACTGGATGGACTTTCTCACGGTCTGTGCTATGTGGTGCATTTCACCCACTTGCACCCCACTGGGTGGACTTTCTCGCAGTCTGTACTATGTATGGCATTTCACCCACCTGCACCACAATGGATTGACTTTCTCACAGTCTGTCCTACGTATGGCATTTCACCCACCTGCACCCCACTGGATTGACTTTCTCGTATTCTGTGCTATGTATGGCATTTCACCCACCTGCACCCCAGTGGATTGACTTTCTCGTAGTCTGCACTATGTGTGGAATTTCACCCACCTGCACCCCACTGAATTGACTTTCTCGCAGTCTGTGCTATGTGGTGTATTTCACCCACCTGCACCCCAGTGGATTGACTTTCTCGTGGTCTGCACTATGCATGGCATTTCACCCACCTGCACCCCACTGGATTGACTTTCTCGCATTCTGTGCTACGTATGGCATTTCACCCAGCTGCACCCCACTGGATTGACTTTCTCGCACTCTGTCCTATGTGTGGCATTTCACCCACCTGCACCCCACTGGATTGACTTTCTCGCAGTCTGTGCTATGCGTGGAATTTCACCCACCTGCACCCCACTGGATTGATTTTCTCGCAGTCTATACTTTGTGTGGCATTTTTACCCACCTGAACCCCACTGGATAGACTTTCTCGCAGTCTATACTATGTGTGGCATTTCACCCACCTGCACCCCACTGGATTGACTTTCTCGCAGTCTGTGGTATGTGTAGCATTTCACCCACCTGCACCCCACTGGATTGTCTTTCTCGTGGTCTGCGCTATGCATGGCATTTCACCCACCTGCACCCCACTGGATTGACTTTCTCGCAGCCTGTACTATGTATGGCATTTCACCCACCTGCACCCAACTGGATTGACTTTCTCGCAGTCTGTGCTATGTGGTGCATTTCACCCACCTGCACCCCAGTGGATTGACTTTCTCGTGGTCTGCACTATGCATGGCATTTCACCCATCTGCACCCCACTGGATTGACTTTCTCGCATTCTGTGCTACGTATGGCATTTCACCCAGCTGCACCCCACTGGATTGACTTTCTCGCAATCTGTCCTACGTGTGGCATTTCACCCACCTGCACCCCACTGGATTGACTTTCTCGCAGTCTGTGCTATGCATGGAATTTCACCCACCTGCACCCCACTGGATTGACTTTCTCACAGTCTATACTATGTGTGGCATTTCACCCACCTGCACCCCACTGGATTGACTTTCTCGCAGTCTATACTTTGTGTGGCATTTTTACCCACCTGAACCCCACTGGATAGACTTTCTCGCAGTCTATACTATGTGTGGCATTTCACCCACCTGCACCCCACTGGATTGACTTTCTCGCAGTCTATACTATGTGTGGCATTTCATCCACCTGCACCCCACTGGATTGACTTTCTCGCGGTCTGCGCTATGTGTGGCATTTCACCCACCTGCAGCCCACTGGATTGACTTTCTCGTGGTCTGCGCTATGCATGGCATTTCACCCACCCGCACCCCACTGGATTGACTTTCTCGCGGTCTGCGCTATGTGTGGCATGTCACCCACTTTCTCACGGTCTGCGCTATGCATGGCATTTCACCCACCTGCACCCCACTGGATTGACTTTCTCGCGGTCTGCGCTATGTGTGGCATGTCACCCACTTTCTCACGGTCTGCACTATGCATGGCATTTCACCCACCTGCACCCCACTGGATTGACTTTCTCGCGGCCTGCGCTATGTGTGGCATTTCACCTAACTGCACCTCACTGGATGGATGTTCTCGCGGTCTGCGCTATGTGTGGCATTTCACCCACCTGCACCACACTAGATTGACTTTCTCGCGGTCTGCGCTATGTGTGGCATGTCACCCACTTTCTCACGGTCTGCGCTATGCATGGCATTTCACCCACCTGCACCCCACTGGATTGACTTTCTCGCGGTCAGTACTATGTATGGCATTTCACCCAATTGCACCTCACTGCATTGACTTTCTCGCGGTCTGTACTATGTGTGGCATTTCACCCACCTGCACCCCACTGGATGGACTTTCTCACGGTCTGTGCTATGTGGTGCATTTCACCCACTTGCACCCCACTGGGTGGACTTTCTCGCAGTCTGTACTATGTATGGCATTTCACCCACCTGCACCACAATGGATTGACTTTCTCACAGTCTGTCCTACGTATGGCATTTCACCACCTGCACCCCACTGGATTGACTTTCTCGTATTCTGTGCTATGTATGGCATTTCACCCACCTGCACCCCAGTGGATTGACTTTCTCGTAGTCTGCACTATGTGTGGAATTTCACCCACCTGCACCCCACTGAATTGACTTTCTCGCAGTCTGTGCTATGTGGTGTATTTCACCCACCTGCACCCCAGTGGATTGACTTTCTCGTGGTCTGCACTATGCATGGCATTTCACCCACCTGCACCCCACTGGATTGACTTTCTCGCATTCTGTGCTACGTATGGCATTTCACCCAGCTGCACCCCACTGGATTGACTTTCTCGCAATCTGTCCTATGTGTGGCATTTCACCCACCTGCACCCCACTGGATTGACTTTCTCGCAGTCTGTGCTATGCGTGGAATTTCACCCACCTGCACCCCACTGGATTGATTTTCTCGCAGTCTATACTTTGTGTGGCATTTTTACCCACCTGAACCCCACTGGATAGACTTTCTCGCAGTCTATACTATGTGTGGCATTTCACCCACCTGCACCCCACTGGATTGACTTTCTCGCAGTCTGTGCTATGTGTAGCATTTCACCCACCTGCACCCCACTGGATTGTCTTTCTCGTGGTCTGCGCTATGCATGGCATTTCACCCACCTGCACCCCACTGGATTGACTTTCTCGCAGCCTGTACTATGTATGGCATTTCACCCACCTGCACCCAACTGGATTGACTTTCTCGCAGTCTGTGCTATGTGGTGCATTTCACCCACCTGCACCCCAGTGGATTGACTTTCTCGTGGTCTGCACTATGCATGGCATTTCACCCATCTGCACCCCACTGGATTGACTTTCTCGCATTCTGTGCTACGTATGGCATTTCACCCAGCTGCACCCCACTGGATTGACTTTCTCGCAATCTGTCCTACGTGTGGCATTTCACCCACCTGCACCCCACTGGATTGACTTTCTCGCAGTCTGTGCTATGCGTGGAATTTCACCCACCTGCACCCCACTGGATTGACTTTCTCACAGTCTATACTATGTGTGGCATTTCACCCACCTGCACCCCACTGGATTGACTTTCTCGCAGTCTATACTTTGTGTGGCATTTTTACCCACCTGAACCCCACTGGATAGACTTTCTCGCAGTCTATACTATGTGTGGCATTTCACCCACCTGCACCCCACTGGATTGACTTTCTCGCAGTCTATACTATGTGTGGCATTTCATCCACCTGCACCCCACTGGATTTACTTTCTCGCAGTCTGTGCTATGTGTAGCATTTCACCCACCTGCACCCCACTGGATTGTCTTTCTCGCGGTCTGTGCTATGTGTGGCATTTCACCCACCTGCACCCCACTAGATTGACTTTCTCGTGGTCTGCGCTATGTGTGGCATGTCACCCACTTTCTCACGGTCTGCGCTATGCAGGGCATTTCACCCACCTGCACCCCACTGGATTGACTTTCTCACAGTCTATACTATGTGTGGCATTTCACCCACCTGCACCCCACTGGATTGACTTTCTCGCAGTCTATACTTTGTGTGGCATTTTTACCCACCTGAACCCCACTGGATAGACTTTCTCGCAGTCTATACTATGTGTGGCATTTCACCCACCTGCACCCCACTGGATTGACTTTCTCGCAGTCTATACTATGTGTGGCATTTCATCCACCTGCACCCCACTGGATTGACTTTCTCGCAGTCTGTGCTATGTGTAGCATTTCACCCACCTGCACCCCACTGGATTGTCTTTCTCGCGGTCTGTGCTATGTGTGGCATTTCACCCACCTGCACCCCACTAGATTGACTTTCTCGCGGTCTGCGCTATGTGTGGCATGTCACCCACTTTCTCACGGTCTGCGCTATGCAGGGCATTTCACCCACCTGCACCCCACTGGATTGACTTTCGCACGGTCAGTACTATGTATGGCATTTCACCCAATTGCACCTCACTGCATTGACTTTCTCGCGGTCTGTACTATGTGTGGCATTTCACCCACCTGCATCCCACTGGATGGACTTTCTCACGGTCTGTGCTATGTGGTGCATTTCACCCACCTGCACCCCACTGGATGGACTTTCTCGCAGTCTGTACTATGTATGGCATTTCACCCACCTGCACCACACTGGATTGACTTTCTCACAGACTGTCCTACGTGTGGCATTTCACCCACCTGCATCCCACTGGATGGACTTTCTCACGGTCTGTGCTATGTGGTGCATTTCACCCACCTGCACCCCACTGGATGGACTTTCTCGCAGTCTGTACTATGTATGGCATTTCACCCACCTGCACCCCAGTGGATTGACTTTCACGTGGTCTGCGCTATGTGTGGAATTTCACCCACCTGCACCCCACTGGATTGACTTTCTCGCAGTCTGTGCTATGTGGTGCATTTCACCCACCTGCAGCCCACTGGATTGACTTTCTCGTGGTCTGCGCTATGCATGGCATTTCACCCACCTGCACCCCACTGGATTGACTTTCTCACAGTCTGTGCTATGTGGTGCATTTCACCCACCTGCACCCCAGTGGATTGACTTTCTCCTGGTCTGCACTATGCATGGCATTTCACCCACCTGCACCCCACTGGATTGACTTTCTCGCAGTCTGTGCTATGTGGTGCATTTCACCCACCTGCACCCCAGTGGATTGACTTTCTCGTGGTCTGCACTATGCATGGCATTTCACCCAACTGCACCCCACTGGATTGACTTTCTCACAGCCTGTACTATGTATGGCATTTCACCCACCTGCACCCCCACTGGATTGACTTTCTCACAGCCTGTCCTACGTATGGCATTTCACCCACCTGCACCTCACTGGATTGACTTTCTCGCATTCTGTGCTACGTATGGCATTTCACCCACCTGCACCCCACTGGATTGACTTTCTCGCAATCTGTCCTACGTATG
Source organism: Ambystoma mexicanum (assembly GCF_040938575.1). Taxonomy (NCBI): domain Eukaryota; kingdom Metazoa; phylum Chordata; class Amphibia; order Caudata; family Ambystomatidae; genus Ambystoma; species Ambystoma mexicanum. Next base: position 1,355,410,931 of record NC_090935.1, on the reverse strand, counting down.
GCATTTCACCCACCTGCACCCCACTGGATTGACTTTCTCGCAGTCTATACTTGCGTGGCATTTCACCCACCTGCATCCCACTGGATTGACTTTCTCGCAGTCTATACTATGCGTGGCATTTCTGCACCCCACTGGATTGACTTTCTCGCAGTCTATACTATGTGTGGCATTTCACTCACCTGCACCCCACTGGATTGACTTTCTTGCGGTCTGTGCTATGTGTGGCATTTCACCCACCTGCACCCCACTGGATTGACTTTCTCGCGGTCTGTGCTATGTGTGGCATTTCACCCACCTGCACCCCACTGGATTGTCTTTCTCGCGGTCTGTGCTATGTGTGGCATTTCACCCACCTGCACCCCACTGGATTGACTTTCTCGCGGTCTGTGCTATGTGTGGCATTTCACCCACCTGCACCCCACTGGATTGACTTTCTCGCAGTCTGTACTATGTGTGGCATTTCACCCACCTGCACCCCACTGGATTGACTTTCTCGCGGTCTGTGCTATGTGTGGCATTTCACCCACCTGCACCCCACTGGATTGACTTTCTCGCAGTCTGTACTATGTGTGGCATTTCACCCACCTGCACCCCACTGGATTGTCTTTCTCGCGGTCTGTGCTATGTGTGGCATTTCACGCTTTCCCAAATTGTGCTCCCATTTTTCAGTCCACCTTTGCGCTGTGATTCAACCTGTCATCTGCACCTAAATTACCATTCCCCTCCCCCCGTGTGTATTCTCCTTCCTCCCCTTCTGCACTTCCCTTCCTCCCCCTCTTACCCTCCTTGCATGTTACAGCACTTGCACAATACAAATTGTCTAAAGGCCTAGTAGGAACTTTTTTTCCCCTTGTTCCCCCCTCCTGCACATCCTCTCCTCCCCTCTCCCTGCGTTTTTTCCTGTTTTTAGCATTTGCAGAATCCGAATTTCTCATGGCCTGGTAGGAACGTTTTTGTTTGTTTTCTTTTCTCCCTGCTACTCCCCTTCTTTTGCCTTGAAGCGCCATGAAACACCATGTCATGTATAGGCGCATGAAAGATAACCAATACATAAATAAATAAATATATTACAATATATCTCACTATGGGCATCAACTATAGCAAGTAGGCGATAATTAGATGGGTCATCCCTAGGTCCCTTTTTGTGGACTGGTACGAATAGGGATTTTTTTTCAAGACCCAGGTATAATGCCTTTACTAGAAACTCTTTTACAAAGTGAGTTTAATATGAGTGCCCAAAGAATGGGATCCTTTTTGATGACTGTGTTAGCGAATCCTTCTGGGCAATGGGCCCTGTAGGGTTTTATTCTCATTTATTATGCATAGATATCATCATCTTCTAAAGAATAATTATAAGGAGGAGGGATCATCTTAAACCGCTCACAAGAATGGAACAAGGGCAGTCTCTACACAGTTTAAAGAAGTGATGTGCGCTGTTCGTTGTTCGTTTACATCTTGGGAGCATAGCTCAGTGGCAACGTGCTCGCCTTGGAAGCAATGCTACACGAGCACCGCCGGTTCGAACCCTGGGTCTGCGCTTAGAAACCTCTGGGTATTAAGCACGTTATAAATAACCTATCATGTCATCCATGTTCTCTTAAGCACAGGGTTAATTTCTATTTTTTGAAGCAGCGTGTTAGGATTTTTATAAATGTGTCACCATATGTTATTATCATTGGCCCCTTAGTACATTGTTCATCCGTTGCCAATTAACCGTCCTTGACGACTGTCTATAGTTTCGCAGTCAATTTTTATACTTAGTTTGTAGGTTTGTTACAGACTTATATCAATATTATGGGCCGCTTTATTCTGCCTCTTTCTTCACTAAGCAGATGCTTGGCTTAAGTGCTCTTGTTTTCTCTGCAATGATGGCATCATATGTTCTATGTCTATTTGTATTGGATCCAGGGGTCCATGTGTTAGAAGAAGCACCAAATGATATGCATATTTCAATAGTACTTCTGCAAGTAACACAGACCTCGGATGAGGAGAAGTAGACCACGTTGCGATGTCACTAGTTAACTTACAGTTGAACTTGTTACTCTTATTATTAGACCAAGTTACAGGATTACCATGTACGTGGACACGTGTTTACCAGTTAATATACAATGCTTGTCTGAGCTGAGTGTGGCAAAGGATAATTTCGGCAAGGCGTGAACCCTACACCGATTGGGCAAGATTTGAAATGACGTTGTATCCGTTTTGATTTCTTTAGACGCAAATATATAACCAAGTCGACTACTAGTAGACCCATGTGTTCAGGTGCATATACGTTACACATTCCAACCTCCAGATCATCAATGCACCCTAAGCCATAAGTGGCTGTAGAATTAAGCCATTGCTCCCCTTGAATCATCTGAGGCATCCTGTTTATACTTCACAAGGACTTGCCATTAGACATACCAAATCCCTTGGGGCTTTAATGCTACAATAGCACAATGTCTCGGGAGGATAGCTCAGGGGCAACGTGCTCGCATTAGAAGCAAGACGACACGCAGCAACACGGGTCGCGCTTAGAAACCTCTGGGTATTAAGCGCGTTATAAATAACCTATCATATCATAACATTAATATTGCCACAGATAACGTGATCATTAAAATTTGCCCAGTTCCATTCAAGCATAACTTGTGTAATTTACGTCATTACTGCTGAGGTGCGCCCCCCAGGAGGGTTGTAGACGTTAATGATCAATTTGCTAGTGCTTTGCCTCTTGCTTCCAGTTTGTACAAGGGCATATAATAGGTTAGGCAGTACTTCAGAGAGTTGAATGCAATTCCTGTATGCTGTGATTTTACTCCAATTAAAGGTCCTCCACAGGGGCTGTCAACCTTTCAATGGTGGAAAAAACATCAAATCCCTACGTAGACGTTAACCATATCTCCTGGAGAGCAAAAAGGTTGCAATTTACTAACAAATCATACCCAAAAGAACGATGGACACGATGGAAATGACCACGAGTATTTCAGGAGATCATGGTAAACATGCATCCCCAGATCCTTTAATGAACCTGGTCCCTGTAAGGCAGATGGCAACCCCGCCCAACTCTCAGAACCGTGAACACGAGGGAGGCGGTCTTTACCCCTAGCATCGCATACCTATCTACCCTTTGCGTGATATGTTATCTTAATATTACACAGTCGCCTTCGGTCAAAGTGAGGCAAGTATATTTTTCCGCATTCAAATTCAAAGCCTAATTCTAAAAAATGTGATGAAAAGGTCCAATCAAGTCAACTGTGAGGCAGAATAGAATATATAGATTAAACCAATTTGTATCGTTTTAATGGCCAGGTAATTCTACCAATTCCATATCCTTCGAGGTGGTTACTCTACGTTGCGGTATGGTATGCAATACACTTAAAACATATGAAGGGGCTTAGGTGTGGGGCAAATAGTTCTGTAGTTGTCACAATCTATTGATCGATCTTATTCTTAGAACCAGAGGACTGTTTTTGTAAAGGTTGAATCCTGCTCAGGGCCTCTGTTCTAATCTCTTCTTCATAGCCAACAGAAGTCCAGCCCTTAGAGCATGCTTTGGATACTTCCATGTCCCCAACTTGATTTTACAAGTTTTCAGATATTCGCGATGAAGAGCGCATAGGCGAAACATCTGTAGGGGCAATGGTTACCTCTTCCGTATCGGTTGCTTTAGACGCAAGTATCCAATTATCCAAAGTTCCAGCTGTTCGTTTATTTTCGGATCTTTTTTCTTTCTTTTCCTAGTCCACTGATCAGTTACTCTTAATTCATATATATTGCTTGTAGATATATAGATGACCCGCAAGTCCTTAAGAACAGTCAGCCATCTTGCATTTTTCTTAATGGCTGGTGTTGCACTGGTAGCTTTTTTGATAGCGTAGCTTTTTTTCCGTGCATGACAGTTTTTGTATTTTTCTTTCTCTTAGGTTTTCTTCTTTGAAGATTACTTTTAAGATTGGGGGTGATGGCTCACTATTCACTTCAATGACCTCTTCAACAGATATCATGGCCGAGACTTGGAATTCAACGGCCGCTACTAAAGTATAAACCACTTCAGATAGATGTGAATCAGACTTGATGGGGCTTCAATGGATAACATCTGCTGTGTTTTGTAAGCGGGTGGAGGATGAGTCCTCGTTGTTCGGATCTTCTAACCGCTCTCCATTAACAGTTGAGGAATGGGATACTGTTACCAGCACTGTTTTTCAACTGTTTTCAGTATAGTGTCGCTGCCCCTCAGTTCATTGATTATTTCGGTACACACAGACACAACTGACTTCAGCAAGGTAATCATTTTGTCATGGTCTGCGAGTAATACACTGCTAAGTGTGTCACTTAATAAGGAACAACTACCTCTTGAGCACCCAACACTGTCTGCCAATGTATCTCAGTCCGGTGTAGCTGAAAGATTAGATCCAATTATATTTGATATAACGTTATTCCCTACTGCGTGCAATCCAGTAAGATGAGCGCCTGAGGCTTCCTTCAGTAAACTGTAGCATGGGTTTATCAAAGAATTATTGTCAATGGGAGGCAGTGTGCATGAGCTGTTCAGATCCCCCCTCGGATCCTTGAATGTTAATGAATTCTACGTTCAATGTTTGCTCCCGGGCCATGCTACAAAGATTATATGGCATATTGCTGACAGACATCATACCACAAAATGACCAAATGATGAGAATACGTAACATGTGGTATTAAGAAGTACTTGTCGTGTGCACACCGTCTAGGAAAACAGAGATAACCTTACCAGTAAAGCAGCAGCTTGCGTCAAACAGTCAGCAGAGAGCAGAAAGCAGACTGCTGACTGCACTTGCAGTGCAACTGCCACGCGCGCAAGCTCCTCGGCCACCGTAGTTTTTATACCAGAGCGTAGGCGTAGTCAAAATGCCAATTATGTCCACCATTGACGACTCCACTTCCACCGCACTTGCCACACGCTTTTAGCACCTAGGACACTGAAATTGCATGATGTTTGGGAGTGAGCAATGAAATATCTTTATGTTGCTGAGCTAGACTGGAGTCAAGACTGACTGGCATTTGAAGAGGTACAGAACTTTGACTCTGATTCCAGCACAGACCTGGAGCTGGCACAGAGTGGCTTCTTAAGTTCGGTCCAAGACTGACTGAAATCTTCTGAAATTTCTGTAGCATGTGAACGTGGTGCTCCGCAAGGCTGGAATCCATCCCCTAAGGCTGTTGTATAGCCTAGATGACCAACATCTGGATGAATGAGTCAATACCACAAAAACTAGAGCAATGGGCAGTCAAAGGGCACTGAGAAACTAAAGATTTGACTTAGAAAACATGGCATGTCAGCCACAGGGATGAACTCACTCTGCCAAGGAAAGAAATAGACTGACTGGAAGAGGTCTCTGGAGGAATTGTGCCCAAAATATCATCCTCCCACAGAGAAAGAGGGAAATGGTCAATGCAATAATCAGCTTCTTCTAATTTAAAACATTGAATCAGGCCAATGTGCACTCACCACTAGCCAATGGCTAGCATCAATTGACTCTTGGCGAGTAAGAAATGTTGTGCTATGAACATGTGGAGAACTGAGGGCGTATGTTACTTCTTATGCCCAGCTAGTAGCTTGCCACTGGACATTTCGACCCCTGCTAAATTGAGATTGTGGTTTGGGAAACCAACCAGGTTTCAAATCGCGTCCCCTTATCTTTGGAACCCTATTGCACCCAATCCCAGCGCAGTCCAATCAGTGGAGGCATTAACGAGCGGGGTAAAGCACCACCTGCTCGCCAGAGGTGGTGCACCTTCTGCCCCCTTTCTAACCTGTCTCTGTATCCCCTGCCCTGTGCACACCTCGTCTATGAACTACGTACACAATGCTTATTGCATAGAATCGTTAGGTTTGCAACTGCACTTTGTCCACTGTTTTTTCTCCACACCCACCCTTCCACCAATCGCGCAACCACTATCCACACACTTTCTGTAACTTTGTGAAGCCACAAGGAAATGGGACCTCCCATGCCGCATATTTGGACTTGGCACTGCACTTCCGGTTGATGCACCAACCCTATTAGCTAGTAAAGACAATGATCTAGTAATTGCAAAGTCTACAAATACGGTCTGACAAACACTAGGGTGTTCTGCAGTGAGATGGTTCCAGTAGGAGTGTGGACGAGTACATTTCTATTCAGTTTTCCCAGTCTATGCTTCTGTAGACTCATGAAAGAACATGTACACAGGGAGCTCCTTAAGGAAGCTCAAATGTCCGAGTTATGGAAACACGGAAAGGAATCTGAAATTCAGAAGCCTCCTACCTTGAGCATTAGGATTTGCAGTCTCTCATACCAAGCATGCACTGCTTTTGGAGTGGGTGGGCCTGAGTCCACCCAGATCTAAGAAAAGGTCATAGGGAATTAACCTTCAGATCTCTGGGAGAACTTCTGCCTAAGACCCAGGGAAGTGTCTAATCAGTTCAGGGCCAGCGTGTATTTCTTTTGCGGTGAACATTAACGAATTATCAATGTAATTCTGTCTAATGATCACATTCTGCATCTGATTTTTGTATAAGTCATTTGTGATATGATGTATTTTGGAATAAGAGATGCCCCTTGATAGGGCTATCTTTGAGGTCGTTATATGAAGTGTATGCTCAGTAATTAAATATATATATATATGTGAATATGTGTGAGGGGTAGGCTGGGGGCTCTTCTGGCCGTGGCACTGTTATGGTTGCGAGGTCATTACTGGCAGGCAGGAATACAAGTGCAGTGCTTGGAAATCTGAATGCTTGTGGGTTTTCCAAGTAACCCAGAATAGTTAAAGACCTGGCAGACAGCATCCCGCAAAGCTCTGAGATGGGACAAAGAAATCACAGAACAAGGCCCGTCACGATGGGAGAACCTGACCAGGCTCAAAAACTCAAAGGTGAATCCACGGTACCAAATTCCTCAAACTCTTCAGGCGGCAGAATAGCTCAGTGAGGTAAAAACCTGCCTCGGACATCGTGCACGGCACAGGCTCTAATCACGGCAGGCCCGCCTCAAGTTTTCATCAGCTCAGGAGGATAGCTTAAAGGCAACATGCTCGCCTTGGCAGCAATACGACATGAAGCAACACAGGTATGATCCCTGGGTCCGTGCTCAGAAATCGCTGGGTATTAAGCGTGTGACAAATAACCTATCATATCATTATGCAGAGTTTGATAAACAGGGCTTAGAGGTGGGAGGTATCCAGCATGAAGCGCTATACTTATTTATTTGTACATTTATAAAGCAACGCACAAAGCCAATGGGCAGCTAGACTCTTGTTACAACCGTAATGTGAAAGGGGAGGGTAGGTAGCAAAGTTACCACTTGGTAAGTTACACAGGTGAGGAAAGTCAGTTGATTAGTTGAACAGGAATGTTTTGAGGTGTATCCAGAAACAGTTGTAGGACGGATTTTGTCGCAGGTGGGGGGGAGGTCAGAGCGTTCCAGAGTGTGGATGCTCGCAGTGGAAAACTGGCACCCCTGCTCCCCCACTGCAATGTGATCATCAGTATTCAGCGCAGTATAGGAATTAGTGGCACTTTAGCACACCTTGGCGGAAGTAGCCTTCCATGGTGGTATACTACTCACGTACAATTCTGTATATCTCAAACAGATGTATTACTGCATTGATTGGCACAAGATCACAGAAGGACAGTCCTTAATGAGGCCATTGGAGGCTACACTCCAGAGATTGATTATACATTCCATAGTGGATACGAGTTAACTACTGTGAAGGTAAAAAATAAAATGATCTCTTCTTACTCTTGAAAAAGCTTGCAAACCTTCAACAGAACTTTTGGCTGCAATGGCCAGCACACTAATCAACCAACCACAGACCGAAACTGCAGAGAGGCAAGTGGGCCAGTGAGAAGCCAAGCCTTGACCAGCAAGCTTGCTGTTACTCCTTGTGGCCTAGACCAAGGTTGCCCAACTCCAGGCCTCGATGGCCTGAATCCTGCCGGGTTTTCAAGATATCCCTCATCAATATTCATGAGGAAAAATATGCAAACATTTAGAATAATTTTATACAAATGTATTCATGAATATTAATGAGCGGTTTCCTCAAAATCAAAAATGCTTCCGGCCGTCGAGGCCTGGAGTTGGACAACCCTGACCTATACTGCGTGACCACGGGGGATGGTGGACAGCAAGGATGGTCACTCGCAACTTTCCAGAGAGAGTTTACATGTGCCTCAGTAATGATTCTCTAGTTTAAACCATGAAGGAATCACACACTTTAGACAGTGTAACATGCTTCAACTCCGATAAATGAAGGGGATAAAACACAATAATGTGATTTCGATTGGCTCGGAGACCTTCCTGAGCCTGAGTCAGCATCTTCTTGTCAATACATTGGTTCTACGTTATATTTCCACATTTTAAAGACCAAACACAAAAAAGACCCAATTTTTTTCTGCCATTTTTGTGTCAGCGGGAATAGGATACATTCCCCCCTCCCTCACAAGGTGATCCCTTCCCCAGCCCCACCCTCTCCCACGAGTTGTTTTCTAAATCGGGGGTGGGGGGGTTAAACCACGAAATCCTCACTTTTCCCCACCTACCAACCCCTTTCCAGCACAACACACACTGACTACACGCACACCCACACCCAGACACGCCTTCACTTACCTGACACTCCTGCGCCTGTCAGCTCCTGCGTGACAGTTCGATTTAGAAAGACTGCTTTGTGCGGTCACAGAACGATCTTTCTAAATAGATCTTTCTTTTTATTTTTTCTAGAAAGTCTTTAGACGTAATACTGATATATTAACTGTATTATACATCAAACCTGTGTGTGTTTGTTTCTGTGACGTGTTGTTATGTCATGTTACTCAGCTTTTATACTGCGACAGTCACAACCAGTGGAAGTCTTACAGCACTGAGGCGTGTGTGTGTTTGGGACAGTGCGGCTGCCAGATACCACGTGTCATGGTGCGCCTTGTTTATCTGGGTGCGTCTCTACATGTGAATACTTGCAAATCTAGGTTGCGTATGTGGCTGTGTGGGGTGCACGGGTATGTGTTTAGTAGCAGCCGGTGTGTTGTTAAGTCATCGTCTTTGTGTGGAGCCACAAGGCCCGGCTTGAACTGGAGCTGATCACTGGAATGCTTCTGTCTAACTCCCAATTCTAATAAAAAACCCTCACCTTCATTACGTCAGCGAGGGGCGAGTATTTCCCTTGCGTCCTCTGCGTGTGTGGTGGTGGTTGCTTCTGGCATCGGTCGGATGCATGCAATGCGTCCCTCGGCAGCAGATTGCTATCTTGAGAGGCAGCTGTGGAGGAGTCTCTGTAGGTAACTCTTCTGGGGGCCTTACCCCGACTCTGACCGCAGACGCAATCACCGATTTCCAGAGGGACAGTGTTTTACAGCCTGTTGTAATGTCTGCTTTCATGCGTTTTCACAGAGGACGCGGAAACAGCGTCATCGTTTCCGGGACTCATGCTGTTGGCATGTTGCGAAGACCACCCAGACCCACTTTGAACGCAGAGCAAGCGGTTAACCTGGGGCGCACAGGTCACTGCAAACCCCATTCATCAAAGGGGAGCTGTCGATGGCAAGAAAAGTACCAGAGGTAAAAAAAAAAGGCATTGTTGCCGACCGAGGCTGAGCTAACACTCAGCGGCCCCCTCTGAGGTCTCTATTTTCAAAGTCTTCTGGGATCAGCCACCACACTGGGATATGCGCTGCAGTTCTGCGGGGCACCAGTCGATCCCCACCAGGCCACTACACAATCAGCAATGGGCTGTAATCCCAACATGTTTCTACCAAAATTGCTTCCATGGGAACTTCCAGCCTGTCTTCGTGCAGGACAAGTATATCACACTGGCCTGGAACGAAAGCAATGATTAGGTGACCCCCCTCCAGGCCCTCCCACCACTGGCATTTCTAGACTGAAACCGGTCAATGTGCTTAGATTGACATCATGCATGCTTCGAGGAGCTATGTGCCGTCACATGGCAGCATTCCCATAGACATCAACTTAAAAGAGGTGCATGAAGCGCACAGAAAAGAGTTGACGAATGTAATGATGTCGTGGCAAATCAGGTCTAGTTACAATTATTCGTGCAGGACACAACTGCCAGCGAGGTTGTGCCTCGCATTACCGTCCTGGGTGATGGTGGCCACACCATACTGCTGAAAGGGGGGTGAATTGAAGTGTGTCCTATGTTGGGGGATGCTGGGTTTCTCCTGGGATGGTCCACATTATGTCATGGTAGGTGCCTCCACATATGGTGTACACTAGCCTAGCAGGGGACCCCGTAGCCGCCGCAAAGCCATGCCGAGGTGGACCTTCAGCATGCTTACTTCAGGAAGAAACCTCAGATTACTTTCCCAAGACAGAGAGCAAGAAATGTACCTTACAAAATAAAAGGTGCGATTGTGCGAGCTCTAAACCCTGCACTGCCCTGCGCCATGATTGGAACCACTCCCGTCGCTGTCCAATGGTTGCTTAGAAACTAAGAGCCTGCTCTTTCGACGGAGGAGCACGTGACCACACAGCTGCAGTGCCACGCCAGGCTCCCGGGCCTTGATGCCAGAGGGGCAGCAGCAGTGCATGGCATGAACCAACTCCAAGGTAAGTTCAATGATAACAAAAAAGTGTTGTGTGTGGCTTGCATGCATGAATGTATACTATTCAAGTGTGTGTAAGGTTTATAATATGTGTGTGCATGTGTGTTTGTGTGTGGGTGCCGCACTGACTGACTGTGTGTACAAGAGCTGAGTGATGGATGTATGAGTTGCACATAAGGAATGCGGTGGGAGAGTGTGTGTGTGAATGTATTACAGCGTGTCTGTGTTAGGTTTGGAATATGTGTCCGCACGTGTATGTGTTTATGTGAGCGTGTCTGTCTGACGGACTCACTTTGTGTGCGCCGGGCTGACTGATATTGTTTGCTAGTACTGAGCGATGAGTTGATGTATTGGGCTCAGCAGTGGGAAGGGGCAGGAGGGGAGGTAATTAAACATAATTTATTGTGAACATTACTGCCATAGATTGTGACTGCAGCTTCATGAAAGTGATTTACAGTGACCATTACTGCCATAGATTGTGGCCACAGCTTCATGAACATGATTTACAGTGGCCATACTGGCAAAGTGTGTCACTGCAACTAGCTTTATGAATGGGATTTACAGTACTGACTATACTGACATAGACTGTGTGGCCTAAGCCGTGTCATATTTAATTAGTCATAGCCATCATTCTGGCATAGATTGTGGCCACAGGTTCAAGAAAGTGATTTACAGTGGCTAAGTGACTTGCAGCAGCAATATTTTGTATATTGTGGATATCATGAATATGTTGGAAAATGGTCCTGTGTACTGTTGGCACAATAGCATCTACAGGATTTTTTCATTTGTTACTCACAAATACCAATTGTATATTGTATGGGTTTTTGGCCCATTTTTCTCGAAATATGTGCTGTAAGATACAGCATTTAAAAATATTATTTTAAAAATGTCCCTCGCCCCAAATTCCCCATCATCACCTATGACAACCTCAATGTGCTTGGTGACTCACATTAATTAATTGGAGGTGCTAATGCCCTCCACTAAAAACACTTGCCTGCCACCTCTTACCTTGAATCATTTATAATGCCAGTGCCCCCTCAGAAGCCGCATGTGCATATTACTGGACGCCCACATTTGGGTGCCACGTGCCAGGCAACACCCACTTGTTTCTATGCTACATACACCTTTCACCAGTGTGCAGTGTGTTTCTGCAGCAGCACGATCCTCCTGCGCATGGTGCATGCATGGCTGTACAGGCCAGCATGGGAATATGCGATGGGGCTTGAGGGGAGAAGCCCCTCACCATGACTCGCAGGGGGCTCCCACATTTTGTGTTATGCCTCTGACGGTGTCACTGCTGGCGTAACTGTGGTCGAATGTTAACTCCAGTCTCATTGAACTGTTTGTCTGGCAGCTCTTTTTAAGTGGGGATTTCAGAGTCAGCTATTCACATGATCCATCCTATGCAGCGCATAAGAGCCTGGCCATCTATTTAAGTAGCAGGTATTTGCACACAGCATACTATGTAGGTGGAAAATGGAGTAATGGTGTGGTCTACAATGCCACATGCATCACTTTGCTGCTTATGCGCCCCTGCTACCTCTGTGCACGTGTGTAACAGTGGTTTGATGTGAGTCGCGCAGATAGATTTCACAGGATGGTTTATATGGGTGCTGGAATGGAGTGTGACCTATGCATGTGGGGAAGGGTGCCATGTTTCATGGTCCGCAATACGCCATGGACCACATTGCTACATACAGTGCCAGCGCGGCTCTGCGAATACATCGCAGTAGAGGTAGAGCGCATGCGATCATTCATTTATGAAACGCAATGAAGTGCAAAAGTGGTTACAGAACATTAAAGGTAACACTGTCGTAGACTTTAATGAGGTTTTATTTAGCATCTAGCAGCCGAGGATCACACATATAAATACAGTATAGAGAGAAGAGCTTGTGATAGCAATCCTGCCTGCTCAGCTTTCGAATGAGATAGCGCAGCGTCAGTGAGCTAAGCGCTCACACCTTAGATAGGTGTGGGATCTGCAGGTGGTTGGACTAGTCCCCCAGCAAGGACAAATCCTCTTTTCTTTCTACTCGACTTTAAATTAGCACAAACTTTAACCGTTTGACCAGTAACCATACATAATTATATCAAATATTGTAGACTAGTGTACAGGCCTGTGAACACGGGCCAAAGAGCATGTTTTCAATGACACAGTAGGACCACAATAGATCCTAAGCATACAGCTCCCTCTGGCGGTAACAACAGGCAAAGCTATGCAAATTGGACCACTGTATATCCTAAGGCAACAGCTCCCTCTAGTGAAGCATTCTGTGTGTTCGGGCAGACTCTACTGCGCATGCTGGCATCGGACAAACATATAGCTGGCCTTTCATTATATGGTAAGATTTGTTATTCTTCGTTATTCGCCTCTGTCGCTTCCTACGGGTCTGAGCTTCTCATGTATCTGACTTCCCTATCTTTTCTCCTCTCTTACTCAACCCCCAATGTACCCAGCATCCTTCTTTTGTGTCTCCATTGTGACCCCTTCTTCTGCATCATCTTCCTCTCCAACCTCTCTCCAGATCTGTCAGACCACCAGGGACAGCCACATGCAGCGCCATTGCATGCAGCCCTCAGTCAGTCTGCTCATTTGCCCCCTCCCCTCATTCATCTCCTTGGCCCTGATTCTGATACCATGGGCATCTTACTCCATCACCACTACAGAAAGCCCCTATCGGCCTTCATCCTCTCAGAGCTTACTGCGCATCCACTCATTATTCACTAACCCTCTACCCTGACTGTTCCTTAACACTCTCTCCTCAAAACATTGCCTCACTGATAGCTTCAAAATCCCCCCCGGACAGGCAGCTTTAGCCGAGAGTCCCCTGACCAACCTTAACAAGCAACACACTAGGGCCTTGGACATCCTTCCCCCAACAATAAAATCAAAGGTCCAGCCAAAAGTAATCATTGGTTCGACCAGTGGTTTAAGTGGGATGCTAAATCGAGGGGGGCCTTCTTAGGCCATGCCCCCTAACGAGAGCCCCCCTAACAATGGGGGTCAGGGAGGTTGATGAGAGGAGGCGCACTGGCATTTTTACTTTTGGTGCACCCAGCCCCTCGTGGCTTGGCACACCAAAGGTGTGACACCAGGGTGCCCCAGCTCTCACACACTGCAGGCCGCCCTTTCATTCAGGGCGCTGCATGGTTAAAAACAAAGGGCTCCTTGAATGAAAGGGCTGCCTGCTGCGTGAGGACTCTGTACTCCGAAACCGGAGGAGGGCTGGAGGGACCAAACTCTCCTTTTGTTTCTGAGCAAAGAGTCATCACGCATCATGAAGCCTTGTTTAAAAGGCTGTGTGCTGCATAATGACTCTTTACTCAGAAACAAAAGGAGAGACGGGTTCATGTTTACACTGGCTGTCTGCAGATGTCAATACTTTCGAAGTGCTAACACCTGCAAGTAGTCCGTGTAACTGTGCAGCGCTTCGGCTACGCGGCTGCCTGAGGTGTCAGCATGGCTGGAGCTAGTCGGGTGGGCTCTAGCAGGGACCCAGATTGGCAGCCCTTTGTGGAGACTGCCGGGGCTTGGCCCAGGCAAGCCCCGGCCAACTTAAAGCCCTTGGTTTTGACTATAAACAAGTTCTTATAAAATAACCATTAGACCATTAATGAGAGGCCGATGAAAATTAAGAGGTCCTTAGGACAAAAGACACGGTCTTAGACAGCTGAAAAGATACGCTTCCACCATGACTAATACAAATAAAACGACTGGATTGCACAAGTAAACAAACCAGGGTCAGAGCTTTCTAGATACTGCATACAGCTCCTATCGCCTCTGGAGTGTGCATCTCTCCCAGCAGCTTGACCATTTCTGGCAGATAACATGTCCTCCTTCCACGAAAAGAGTCAATCTTTCTAAAGATAATCAATCAAGCAAGATCCACTGAGGCCCTCCTAACACCGCTCAAAATGGCTGATGCCACCTTCTCTTCTCACCCACTAACAGCTGCAGACACTCCCAGCATACTAAAATGGAAGCTTCTTCAGAGCAGGTTCTCCCTTGCCTGGCAATAGAAAAGACAATATGGCCGTCACTGAACCTCGCTAAACCACTTGGCTGACTTTTCGCTGGAATTAGGCACTTTCCTTCGCTTCCTGAAAAAAGGCAGGCAACACCCCACTCACCAAGAAAGACAGTGATGTACTAACAGAACATCCCTTCTAACTACTGGCCTAATATGAATACCCCGTTCTTTGGTAATATGCTGGAGACTGTGGCAACCAACCAGCTGCTGAGAAGCACATTAATAGCTGCACTACCAGGGATACAGAATCTACTCTAGTGTAAATGAGGGATGAGCTCCTGAAGTCCCTAGAAAGGACCATCTCCTACACAGCCCCTTGTTATACCGGTCATTGGTCTTCGAGAGAATACCTCATTCCACCCTCCTGAGCCATCTTTAAGTGTCCATCAAGTGCTCTACACTTAAATAGATTGCTTCTTTCTCATACGACTGAGAACTGCGGCTCAACCCGTGCTCTTTCCTCCCTGAGCCCACTCCACTTCACTGTGGTGTCCTGCAAGGTTGCACCCTCTCGCCGTGGCTTTCTAACTCACTGTTAAACCTTTGGCTGATCTCACCTCGCCTTAGCCTGCATCACGGGCCACCTATGTGGGTGATACACGGAGCTCCTTCAGCCTCAGCAGCTCTGTCGTCACTTTGCTGCAGACCTGCTCCTGTCTCCTCCGGATACAGGACTGGATGACAGACAACTGCTGCTGCCTCAACAGCTCAAGTGTAAGGAATAAAGGATTGTGGGGTAAAAGAAAGCAGGTACGGCATAGATAAACTACACTTCCCAGTAGGCATGGGGAAAGTGTAGTTCTTGGGCCGTTAGGTCACAGCTGCGAGTGATCTGCAATTAGTGCGGGTCTTCATAACGGCCGCTCGCCCATGCTTCAGTGCTGTTGATTAATGACTGGAGAGCACGGGCGGCGGCGACGGCAGCAGGCAGGAGCAAAGCAGAACACTTAGAAGAGGCGTGAAGGAGTCACGCTAGCTATGCCGTGTGTAATCTTGATTCCTGGGCTGCGGCGGTGAAAACTTTCTTACTGCTTACTTCATTGCAGGTCCAGGTCTGTCACGGATGACTCCCCGGGCCATAAAGTTAAGTGGTGCCTATGTTTATTTACTTGCCGGGCTGCGGCGGTGAAACTTTTCTTATTGCCTCATTCCCTGCAGGTCCGGGTCAGTCACGGATGACTCCCCGGGCCATAAAGTTAAGTGGTGCTTAGGTTTAGTGACTTGCCGGGCTGCGGCGGTGATTTTGGGAAAAAACACTGACTTTCAATGCATTTATGTTTTCGCTGGGCTGTGACGGTGATTTTTGAAATGCCATGTAACTTTCATTTGAGGTGATTTATTGAAGAAAGTCCGGATACTAAGTTAAGTACACACTAATGGTGCCTCCATCTTTTGGAGCTAATTAGTTTTGGAGGGTTCTGCCAGAGATATTATGTTCTGGACACAAGAGAGATATTTTTGCTAGAAGGCCTTTTAACATGGATACTAGGTGCCTTCCAAGTACATTGTTTCATGATTTATGAAGTATCTGTGTGGGTCAATGCCTTCTTGTTTATTATGCACGCACTGTTGACAAGTCATTTATTTATTTATTTATTTATTTGCATTTATAAAGCGCACAGAACTGCCCTGGGGCATCGTGGCGCTGTTACAGCAGACTTAGTCATGAACACAAGCATAGGAATGTGTTTACAGATGTAAACCGAGTTACCGAGTACATTTCACATTGGTAATAAACATTGAGCTTAGAGGTTATGCTATGCTGTGGTTACAATGCAAGCATGAGAGTGCATGTGGAAGACTTTAGCGGAATAGGAGGGTTTTGAGGTTTTTACGGAAGGTATGGTATGATTTTTCGTTCCTTAGTGAGGTAGGTAAGGAGTTCCAGTTTTTAGGTGCGAGGTGTTGGAAGCTGGTTCCTCCCGCCCTGGATCTTTGAAACGTGGGGACATCAATCATGTTGGTGCGGTGAGCTCTGGTGGGTCTGATGGAGGCTTTCGGTGTGATTCTTTCTGCGAGATAGGGTGGGGCATCCAGGGATAGGCATCTATGTGTGATGGTCATGGCTTTGAAAAGTATGCGTTCCTTCACGGGTAGCCAGTGGGCATCTTTCCTTGCTTGCGAGATGTGTTCTCTTTTTGGAATGGACAGTGCTGCCCGGAGCGCATTGTTTTGCGTGATTTGGAGTTTTTTTAGGTTGTGGGCGGAGGTGCCTAGGAACAGGGCATTACAGTAGTCTAGTTTTGTACCTATAGTGGCTCTGGCGATGGACAGGCAGTTTTTGGCGGAGAGAAAAGGCTTGACAGCATTTATCATCTTGGTGGTAAGTGCCGAGGAAGAGGCTATGGCGTTGACCTGGCGAGACATAGATAGTGAGGCATCTAGGTGAACGCCTAAGGTTTTAACAGTCTTGGAGACTGAGATGGTGGAGTTGTCGATGTTGAAGGATTTGTATTGGGGGGGGAGTTTGTTGAGAATTTCATTGGTCCCTACTATGAGGATTTCGGTTTTGTCCCCGTTTAGGCAGAGGCCGTTGGCCGCCATCCAGGTTTGGATGGCTGTGTAGATTTTGGTTAATGCTGTCGCATCTTCTTCGTAGGTCCCAGTTAGAGGGAGTAGTACCTGCGTATCGTCTGCGTAGTTGGTATACGCTATGTTACGACAGTCGAGGTCATTGAAGAGAGGAAGGGTGAATATATTGTAGAGAGTGGGGGCGGTGCAGGAGCCTTGTGGGACGCCGCAGTGGATGGTGGTAGGGGTTGCCGAGGCAGTGTCTGAGAAGACTTTCATGAGTCTGCCATTTAGGAATGAGGCCACCCATGCAATGGCTTCCGGGGAGAAGTGTGCTTCATTTTTTAGGTGCATGCCTAGGATATCGTGGTTGACAAGGTCAAAGGCGGCAGATAGATCCAGTAGGAGAAGGAGTGCCGGTTTGCCTTTATCCATAGTGTCAGCAAGCTGTATTTTCAGATCAAGTAGGGCTGACTCAGTTCCGTGACCTGGTCGGAAGCCTGACTGTCTTTTTCCTAGGATATGGTTAGTTTCGAGATAATCCTGGATTTGTGTGTAGGCCATTTTATCCAGTATCTTGAGCAGGAAAGGCACAGTGGTGATGGGCCTGTAGTTGGTAGCTACTTCAGGGTCGAGGGTGGTTTTTTTTAGAAGCGGGCGCACCCAGGCTTCTTTTAGACTGTCAGGGACAGTGTTGGTTTTGAAAGAGGCATTAATGAATGATTTAAGGAAAGGGGCGAGTGTTTCAGTGCAGTCTTTGATCAGGCTGGCGGGGCAGGGGTCTCCTTTACAATTGGATGGTTTGATCTTGTTCATTATCTCAATAACTTCGTGTTCTGTGACTTCCCTGAATTTGAACGGGGTAGTGGGGGCTTTGGTGGATGTGGTTCCCGAACTAGGGGTGGGCATGTGGCTCGTGGTGGTGGGAGATTTGAGGTGCAGTGATAGGTTTTTGTGGTGCTCCTTAATTTTTGTTTGTAGGAGTTCAATTTTATTTAACAAGGCAGATTGTATGGAGTTGCACCAGATTTGGTCTTTAACAATGTCTTGTGATTTGGTGGCCGGTGTGGTGAGTTCGTTGAAAATGGCGAAGAGTTCTTTGGATTCGGAGCTTGCATTAGCAATTCTATCATTATAAGAGACTGATTTAGCTGTGATTATGGCTTTTTTGTATTGGGCAGTGATTTTTTTGTAGGAGGATAGGGTGGCTGGGGAAGGCGATTTCTGCCAGGAGTTTAGAGCTTTTCTTTTCTGTGAGCGGAGTTCTTTGAGTTCAGTGGAGAACCAGGTATTTGAGTGTTTGATAGTTTTGGCTTTTTTGGTCTGCAAGGGGGCAATGGCGTCAATGGCGGTGCTTATGGTGCTCTTGTAGATATCTGCTAATTCTGACGGGTCAGATGACTTGAGGTCTGTGGAGAGGATGTGAAGGTGGGGTGTAATTTTATCTTTAGTGAGATTTTTTACACATCTTGCCAGTGCTGGGGGGATGGGGTTAGGTTTGTTTGTGTTAGATACAGCGGGAATAAAGAAGTGAATGAGGTGGTGATCTGACCAAGGAGTCGGGGTGATGGAGCTAATGTCGACGTGACAGTTGTGGTCAGCTATCCAGTCCAGGATACGGCCTTTGTTGTGTGTGGGTGAGGTTATTTTTTGGTCGAAGCCTAGTTCTTTTAAGGCTAGTGCAAGAGATTTAGCAGGCTTGTCCTTTTTATCGTTATACCCCAGGTTAAGGTCACCTAGAAGGATGCTTTTGGAGGTGAGTTTTAGGTTTTCTGTTAGGCGGTGTACAAGGTTCTCATGGAACTCTGTTAGGGGGCCAGGCGGGCGGTAGACTAGGTTGAAGGTGATGGTGGAGTTAGGGGAGAGGGCAATTTTTATAGCTAGAGAGTCTATGTTGTCACCTAGATTGGAGGTGATTTGTCTGGCCTCGAGGTGATCTTTCAGGATGAATGCTACCCCACCACCTACTGAGGAGAGGCGGTCTTGCCGGATAATGGCGTACCCCTGTGGGATAGTAAGGTTGAGGGCTGGCCCTGCAGCGCTGTGCAGCCATGTCTCGGTGATGGCTAAGATGTCGAGGTCCAAGCTAATTAGGAGTTCGTGAATTTCAATGGCATGGGCAGGGATGGATCTGGCGTTTATGAGGGCACACTGTAGGTTGTGTGTGTGTTGGGCCGAGGTAGGGGTGGTGTTGAGTGGTGTCGCCGGGATGGGGTGCGGCATGGTGGGTTTAGGTAAGGGTGTTTTGACTGTAAGGGATGGCGTGTTAGGCGTGTTAAGAGTGGTGGGAGGTGCTTGGTGGGTGAGTCTAGGGTATCTAGAACGGAGACCTAGGAGTTGGTTCCTGGTGTGGATGGGTCTGGTGTAGGAAGTTATGCTGGGTGGAGGATGACGTGCTGTGGGGATGCTTTCAGTGAAGAATGATGGTAGGAAGTAGGTGGGAGGAATGTTGGAGAGGAATGCCAGTGGGGCAGCTGGTGAGCTGGTGGATTGTTGAGGCATGGCGAGGGTATCGTTCAACATGGCACAACTAGAAACAGAATGCAATGTGGGCAGCAAAATCAGGGCACAGTATGCGACCATAAGGCACAACACAATAGTGTGGTCTAGATACGACCATAAGGCACAACACAATAGTGTGGTCTAGATATGACCATAAGGCACAACACAGTAGTGTGGTCACTATGCGACCATAAGGCACAACACAGTAGTGTGGTCTAGATACGACCATAAGGCACAACACAATAGTGTGGTCTAGATATGACCATAAGGCACAACACAGTAGTGTGGTCACTATGCGACCATAAGGCACAACACAGTAGTGTGGTCTAGATACGACCATAAGGCACAACACAATAGTGTGGTCTAGATATGACCATAAGGCACAACACAGTAGTGTGGTCACTATGCGACCATAAGGCACAACACAGTAGTGTGGTCTAGATACGACCATAAGGCACAACACAATAGTGTGGTCTAGATACGACCATAAGGCACAACACAGTAGTGTGGTCTAGATACGACCATAAGGCACAACACAGTAGTGTGGTCACTATGCGACCATAAGGCACAACACAGTAGTGTGGTCTAGATACGACCATAAGGCACAACACAATAGTGTGGTCTAGATACGACCATAAGGCACAACACAGTAGTGTGGTCACTATGCGACCATAAGGCACAACACAGTAGTGTGGTCACTATGCGACCATAAGGCACAACACAGTAGTGTGGTCTAGATACGACCATAAGGCACAACACAGTAGTGTGGTCACTATGCGACCATAAGGCACAACACAGTAGTGTGGTCTAGATACGACCATAAGGCACAACACAGTAGTGTGGTCTAGATACGACCATAAGGCACAACACAGTAGTGTGGTCACTATGCGACCATAAGGCACAACACAGTAGTGTGGTCTAGATATGACCATAGGGCACAACACAGAAGACTACACAGTATTACAGTGGTCGCTGGGCGACCGTGGTAACGGTGCTATTGTCAGATGGCAGCATATTGCAGAGCAAGGCAAGAGCATGGTTGGTTGGCTATGGATTGTGCATTAAGTATTTTGTTGCAGTTCAGAAGCACAACGGTGCATGTGGGACCTTGGGCGTAGCAATGTTAGGAGGTGCTAGGTCAGGGCTCTAGCTCGAGGGTCGGGAGTGGATAGTGGAGGAGGGGGGCAGTATGCTTACCCTGTAGGTGGACGGCAAGGGGTCCTGGCTCTAAGCTCGACTATGCACTCCACCTGGAGCAGCACGGGCAGAGTTTGTGGCCCCTGGCTCCTGATGCTCCAAACAGGCCCTCAACAGGCCTTAGAGTGGCCTTTGCGCTGGCCGCCGGCGTGATCCGCCTGCCGGCGGTTACAGCTGATTTTAGCGAGGCTCAGCCTCGGTTTCAGGCCGCGCTGCGCCCGGCATGCGTGGGTCAGGCGGCGTGTGGGGACAGGGTCAGGCAGGCCCTGTCCGTGCTCCTCGTCGTCTCGTGGTTTCGCCGCTGGGCTGGGGTGCTGGGGGGGCTCCTGCCCTCGCCCCACGGTGTGGAAGAGTGAGTGAGGGGGTAAGCAGGCCTCAACAGGCCTTAGAGTGGCCTTTGCGCTGGCCGCCGGCGTGATCCGCCTGCCGGCGGTTACAGCTGATTTTAGCGAGGCTCAGCCTCGGTTTCAGGCCGCGCTGCGCCCGGCATGCGTGGGTCAGGCGGCGTGTGGGGACAGGGTCAGGCAGGCCCTGTCCGTGCTCCTCGTCGTCTCGTGGTTTCGCCGCTGGGCTGGGGTGCTGGGGGGGCTCCTGCCCTCGCCCCACGGTGTGGAAGAGTGAGTGAGGGGGTAAGCAGGCCTCAACAGGCCTTAGAGTGGCCTTTGCGCTGGCCGCCGGCGTGATCCGCCTGCCGGCGGTTACAGCTGATTTTAGCGAGGCTCAGCCTCGGTTTCAGGCCGCGCTGCGCCCGGCATGCGTGGGTCAGGCGGCGTGTGGGGACAGGGTCAGGCAGGCCCTGTCCGTGCTCCTCGTCGTCTCGTGGTTTCGCCGCTGGGCTGGGGTGCTGGGGGGGCTCCTGCCCTCGCCCCACGGTGTGGAAGAGTGAGTGAGGGGGTAAGCAGGCCTCAACAGGCCTTAGAGTGGCCTTTGCGCTGGCCGCCGGCGTGATCCGCCTGCCGGCGGTTACAGCTGATTTTAGCGAGGCTCAGCCTCGGTTTCAGGCCGCGCTGCGCCCGGCATGCGTGGGTCAGGCGGCGTGTGGGGACAGGGTCAGGCAGGCCCTGTCCGTGCTCCTCGTCGTCTCGTGGTTTCGCCGCTGGGCTGGGGTGCTGGGGGGGCTCCTGCCCTCGCCCCACGGTGTGATGCCATGATTTCTAATGCAGATGGTTTTGGTATATGCACAAGGTTTTTGTAATGTTACGTGAATACAGGAGTCAGGTCAGGTTGCAGGAGTAATTATTGAAGAGTTCCTTCAATTAATTAGGTGTTCTTTGCTTGTATATGTCTTTGTTTTCCCTTCCTTTCCTTTATTTGTCCATCCCCTTTCCCTAACTCCGTATTCCCCCCATTGGCTGCCACGTGGCTACCTGTAATTCTATAGTCAGGCGCCCGTGCCAACCACGGTGGGAGGGGTCGATCCATTCGGCTTCTGTGGTTCGGGAGAGAGGATTGAAACCCACTCTCCCTTAAGTTCAGAGATTTTGACAGAATCAACAGCCCCCGAATTCGGGAGTACTGAACCACCCAGGCCAAATGGATAACCCTCCTTCTTTAGCAGAAGTGTTAAAGGTACTACAAGATATTCAGGTGGAATTGATACATGTAAGGCAGGAATCTAGCACTTTGAAGAATCAAGTGCAAGGATTAGTAGCACAAGGGACTCCACTGGAGGAAGCAGGGTCGTCTACGGGTAGAACAGGAACCAGAACGCCCACTGTTGTGGTTCAAGCACCCAGCAGTGTGCCTTTGGCATCGCCTGAAAGGTTTTCTGGGGACCCAAAGAAATACATGACGTTTTTGACCCAGTGTAGATTACATTTTCTATGTAAACCATCGGCCTTTGAGACTACTCAAGCAAGAACTGCTTTTGTGATTTCATACCTAACAGGAGATGCAGCTGCTTGGGCGATGCCTTTGGTACAAAAAGATGATCAATTATTGTATAATTGGGATAATTTTCAGGCTGAATTCGGTAGATTATTTGATCGGAGGGAAGTATCATTGGCGCAAGACAAGGAGTTATTGGCACTAAAACAGGGTACCAGAGATCTAGTTTCGTATGTGACCCACTTTAATAGACTGGTAATTGAAACAGATTGGCCAGAGAATAAACAAACAGTTCTATTCTATCAGGGATTGAAGGAAGAATTAAAAGACGCCATGGCACAGGTAGAGCCTCAACCCAACACATGTACAGCTATGATTGATTTAGCATTAAGGTTGGATCATAGAATGAATGAGCGAAAGGGAGATAGGAAAAAATCAGAGGTGGTACCTTTTGTACGATTAGATAGAGGTAGGGTGAACAGAAACAGTGAAGGGGAACCTATGCAGATTGGAGGGGTTAGGGGACCATTATCGGCCACAGAAAAGGAACAGAGAAAGGCTAATAATTTATGTTTGTATTGTGGTCAACCAGGACACTATATCCGTACTTGTCCAAATACTCCTAAGAAGGTAGGGAGTGGAGATAAGAGCAAGGGCGAGTCGGGAAAAGGATTGGGCCGGCCTTAGGGGGAACAAAGGTGTCGGGCTCAGTGGTAGAAAAGTTCCCCACGTGGGTAGCAAATACTTCTCGAAAAGGTAATTCTCATTTGTATATACTGGTAACTTAAATTTTTGCCTGTAATAAACAGATGGTGTCAGCCATGATAGATTCAGGGGCTACTGGAAATTTTATTGACATTGATTTGGCCAAAAGACTAGGGTTGCCTTTGAGGGAAAAGACTCAAGTGGAAGGGGTACAGTCGGTGGATGGGTCACCTTTAATTTCGGGACCCATTTGTCAGCAAACTCAACCCCTAGAAATGAGGTGTCAGTCTGGTCATGTGGAGGATATTGTACTAGATCTCATCGCAGCTCCCCAGTTCGGTCTTATTTTAGGAATTCCTTGGTTAACTCAGCATAATCCAAGGATTGATTGGGTAGCTAGAGAGATATTTTTTGAGAATACGGAATGTATGGGTCACATTGAAGAAGAAGTGAGCCCTGCATTGTTTTTGGCAGATCAACCACCAGCAGTACAAGTAGTGGGGGCGTTGGGAGTACAGGTTCCAGTGCAATATCAAGAGTATGTGAATGTGTTCGATAAAGGAGGAGCGGAACAACTACCCCCCCATAGACCATACGATTGTGTCATAGAGTTGGAACCTGGGGCTAAATTACCATGTAGTAGAATATATGCATTAACAGAAACTGAAAATCAACATTTGAGAGAGTATTTGGATGATATGTTAAAGAAAGGATTTATTAGACATTCCACATCACCCGTCTCATCCCCATTGTTTTTTGTGCCTAAAAAAGAGGGTACGCTGAGAACATGCATTGATTATCGTGCATTGAATAAGGTGACAGTTAAAAACAGATACCCACTCCCTTTAATTTCTGGACTGTTGGACCAAGTAAAGACAGCAGTGGTTTACACCAAGCTTGATTTACGTGGAGCTTATCATTTGATTCGGGTCAAAGAAGGGGATGAGTGGAAAACTGCATTTCGAACTAAGTTTGGATTGTTTGAATATTTGGTTATGCCTTTTGGTTTGTGTAATGCTCCTGCAGCATTTCAATTTTTTATGCAGGAAGTTTTGAGTGAGTTTTTGGACATTTTTGTTATTGTATATATTGATGACATTCTAATTTACTCAAATTCACAAGAGCAACATGTGAGTCATGTAAGGGCAGTGTTAAAGAAATTACAAGAACATCAGTTATATGTGAAATTGGAAAAATGTGCCTTTCATGTGAAAAGAGTGGAGTTTTTGGGCTTCATATTGACCCCGGAGGGAATAATTATGGACAAAAACAAGGTACAGGCAGTTTTGGATTGGCCCAAACCCCAGTGTGTTAAAGATATTCAGTCTTTTTTGGGTTTCGCCAATTTCTACAGACGATTCATTACTAATTTCTCTCAGGTTGTAGCCCCTATAACACGACTATTAAGAAAGGCAACCAGCTTTTGTTGGAATGAGGATGCAGAAAAGGCTTTTCAGGAATTAAAGATGGCATTTACATCAGCTCCAGTGTTGCGACACCCAGACACGGATAAGATGTTTCAAGTAGAAACCGATGCGTCCAATGTGGCAATAGGGGCGGTGTTATCGCAGAAAGATTCAGAAGGAAGTTGGCACCCAGTAGCGTATTATTCACGAAAACTCACTCCATGTGAACAAAATTATTCTGCTTTCCTGGAATGGAGACATTATTTACTGGGAGCTAAACATCAGGTGTTGGTTGTGACAGATCATAAAAATATACAGTACTTCAAGACTGCCCACACATTGAGTCCAAGACAATTACGGTGGTCTCAATTTTTCAATGAGTTTGATTTTGTGGTGACCTTCCGGCCAGGAAAAAGAAATGGTAAGGCAGATGCTTTATCACGTCAACAAAACCTGGACAACCTGGTATCGGAAACAAAGTCCATAATCCCCGCAGAGAGAGTGGTAGGGGCAGTAATTTCTAAATTGATGACGCAAGTGAAACAGGCAATGAGGAATCAAAGGAATCTGAGTTGGGGAATGAGTAACACTTTGGAAACATTTAAAGAGAATCTTCCTTACTATGATGGAAGATTGTATTTGCCCACTTTGGAACTCCAAAAGAAGGCTTTGCATTGGTGCCATAACTCCCCTTTGGCTGGTCATTCAGGGAGTAAAAAGACACAGACTCTAGTGGAAAAATACTTTTGGTGGCCGAATTTGAGACAACAGGTGATCAAGTATGTGCAGGAATGTGAAACATGTGTACGAAGTAAATCTGATCATACT
Source organism: Ambystoma mexicanum (assembly GCF_040938575.1). NCBI lineage: Eukaryota > Metazoa > Chordata > Amphibia > Caudata > Ambystomatidae > Ambystoma > Ambystoma mexicanum. The sequence goes on along the minus strand of NC_090935.1, from coordinate 1,355,385,375 downwards.
AAAAAGTCAGGGTTACTTAAACCATTGCCCACTCCCACTAAAATCTGGACACACATATCAATGGACTTTATTACAGACTTACCACCAGATGATCAGTACGACACAATATAGGTGATAGTGGATTACTTGTCTAAACAAGCTCACTTTGTGCCCTGTAAAGGAATTCCAGGAGCAGGGAAATTGGCGGAATTGTTTTTGCAGCATGTGGTTCGCCTGCATGGGCTACCACGTACTATTGTTTCTGATAGAGGACCACAATTCACATCCAAGTTTTGGCGCGCTTTCTGTCAGATGTTAGGAATTGATTGTGCCTTGTCCACTAGTTATCATCCTCAGACGGATGGACAAACTGAAAGAGTTAATCAGACGCTTGAGCAATACCTGCGCTGTTATTTACATGATGGTATGGAGTCGTGGGTTCGAGCATTATGGTTGGCTGAATTCACATATAACAATGCTGAACATGCCTCCTTGGGAATGTCTCCCAATGAGTGCTTGTATGGGCAGGTACAGGAAATGTTGCCAGAACAGTTACCAGAGGTTGAAAACCTTCCAGTACTTCAAGACAGAAGGCAATTACTTCTAAACATCAGACAGAAGGCGCAGGATAATCTTGAATATGCAAAACATCAATATAAAATGTATGCAGATAAAAAGAGAAGGGAGGCTCCTCAGTACAAGGTGGGAAATAAGGTGTGGCTATCCACACGCAATTTGTCTCTGGTAGGATCTCGAAAATTTGCTCCTAAATACATTGGACCTTATGAAATAGTAAAGATTGTGTCTGAGGTTGCAGTAAAATTAGATTTACCTAAGTCTCTGAAAATTCACCCGGTATTCCATGTGTGTCTCCTTAAACCCGCAGCACCTGGAACACGCATGAAGAGACCTCCTGCCATTCACAAAGAGGATCATGTTGAATATGAAGTAAAGAAGATTTTGGATTCAAAAAGAAGGAGACAAGTGTTATGGTACCTCATCCAGTGGACTGGATATGGATTGGAAGACTGTTCCTGGGAACCTGCTAGTGCAGTACATGCACCTCGTCTGGTAAGAATGTTTCATGCAAAGTATCCGGAGAAGGCAGGTCCTGGGAAGAGCCCTGGAAGGGGAGGTAATGTAAGGAATAAAGGATTGTGGGGTAAAAGAAAGCAGGTACGGCATAGATAAACTACACTTCCCAGTAGGCATGGGGAAGGTGTAGTTCTTGGGCCGTTAGGTCGCAGCTGCGAGTGATCTGCAATTAGTGCGGGTCTTCATAACGGCCGCTCGCCCATGCTTCAGTGCTGTTGATTAATGACTGGAGAGCACGGGCGGCGGCGACGGCAGCAGGCAGGAGCAAAGCAGAACACTTAGAAGAGGCGTGAAGGAGTCACGCTAGCTATGCCGTGTGTAATCTTGATTCCTGGGCTGCGGCGGTGAAAACTTTCTTACTGCTTACTTCATTGCAGGTCCGGGTCTGTCACGGATGACTCCCCGGGCCATAAAGTTAAGTGGTGCCTATGTTTACTTGCCGGGCTGCGGCGGTGAAACTTTTCTTATTGCCTCATTCCCTGCAGGTCCGGGTCAGTCACGGATGACTCCCCGGGCCATAAAGTTAAGTGGTGCTTAGGTTTAGTGACTTGCCGGGCTGCGGCGGTGATTTTGGGAAAAAACACTGACTTTCAATGCATTTATGTTTTCGCTGGGCTGTGACGGTGATTTTTTAAATGCCATGTAACTTTCATTTGAGGTGATTTATTGAAGAAAGTCCGGATACTAAGTTAAGTACACACTAATGGTGCCTCCATCTTTTGGAGCTAATTAGTTTTGGAGGGTTCTGCCAGAGATATTATGTTCTGGACACAAGAGAGATATTTTTGCTAGAAGGCCTTTTAACATGGATACTAGGTGCCTTCCAAGTACATTGTTTCATGATTTATGAAGTATCTGTGTGGGTCAATGCCTTCTTGTTTATTATGCACGCACTGTTGACAAGTCATGATTTCTAATGCAGATGGTTTTGGTATATGCACAAGGTTTTTGTAATGTTACGTGAATACAGGAGTCAGGTCAGGTTGCAGGAGTAATTATTGAAGAGTTCCTTCAATTAATTAGGTGTTCTTTGCTTGTATATGTCTTTGTTTTCCCTTCCTTTCCTTTATTTGTCCATCCCCTTTCCCTAACTCCGTCTTCCCCCCATTGGCTGCCACGTGGCTACCTGTAATTCTATAGTTAGGCGCCCGTGCCAACCACGGTGGGAGGGGTCGATCCATTCGGCTTCTGTGGTTCGGGAGAGAGGATTGAAACCCACTCTCCCTTAAGTTCAGAGATTTTGACATCAAGAACTGAGGTCCTATACTTAGGCACTGTCTTCCCTGGGGCGCTTCCCTTCACCTGGCCTCCCTCCTGAGGGGTGGGGGACGGAACCAGCCTTCTTTGTTTCTTTATTTATTTCTGTTATTTGTTTTACGCCCAGACCCGGAGGTATAATGGCGTAGGTTACAGAATGCTCACTTATCTGGTTACAGAGTAAAATCAATACATGAATTACATAATGCTTACATTTCTGGTTACAGTTCACAATCAATACATGAATTACAAATATACTTAAACAAGGTATTTGGTGTAGTTCAGTCATACAGGTTAAAAAGCCAGGTTTTTAACATTTTCTTGAAAGTTGATGTTGAGGGGAAGGGTATTCCATAATTTGGGGGCTAAAACCGTGAAGCCTTGGCTTCCTCTTCCAAGAACCTTGGAGTAACCGCAAGCGTAACTTCTCTCCCCAAGTGCAAGAGATCACAGGGGATCTCTCGTTCAAATGCAGGTCCTGAAGCAGGTCTCCTCTCTCAAAGTGTTACTGTAATAGCTACGGTGATACCGAGGCTAGACTGTTCAACAACATGTTCATGGCTCTTCAAAAGCATTGTCCTGAATATACATATCATCTGGAACCAGGTGGCCAGGTGGCCACTCTGTCTGAAACCCCAGGAGCACCTTTACTGCAGTGCTGATCTCCTCACACTGGCTGTGAGCTGCTTTCCTGGTCAGCTTCAGTGCACTCTGCATCACCCCCAAAGCAATATGGCGACACTGAACTTGCCTGCCTCAAGTCAAAGATCTAGAAGGATTGCCCTCCTTGTCTCCTGCGACCCCTGGCTTCAAAGCATCATCCCCAAAGCAATATGGTGACACTGAACTTGCCTACCTCAAGTCACCCATGGCTTCAAAGCATCATCCCCAAAGCAATATGGCGACACTGAACTTGCCTGCCTCAAGTCAAAGATCTAGAAGGATTGCCCTCCTTGTCTCCTGCAACCCCTGGCTTCAAAGCATCATCCCCAAAGCAATATGGTGACACTGAACTTGCCTACCTCAAGTCACCCATGGCTTCAAAGCATCATCCCCAAAGCAATATGGCGACACTGAACTTACCTGCCTCAAGTCAAAGATCAAGAAGGATTTTGGACGCCGCTGCCCTGTGCAATGGCACTGCCCCTGGACCTCAGACTGGAAGAAAGGACTTGCGATCCAGAAGGAAACGTGAAACTCTTCTTTTTCAAGAAGCCTTCCCACCCAACCTGAAGCACTGTGGCACTGGCCCTGGCCATGCAGCCACCTCCATGCCCCTGGGCTCTGCCCTCCAATGGCTGCTGCTCGCCCCCTCCATGCGCCCACTGACTGCACGTCCACCGCATTCCCCTCTCCCCCAGCACCTGCAGGTCTGACCGCTTCATAGACCCGGGGAAGATGTTATTTATTTATTTATTTATTTTCCCCATGTTTAAAGCGCACTCAACCCAGGGGCATCAAGGCGCTGTTACATAAACAAGTTACGCAGAAGGAAATATCAAATAGGTCAGTACATATGGGAAGTCCCAGGTTAAAGTTTACGCAAACAGTCATCTCGGTCGTTCAGCCCCTTCCCTTTGAAGAGCCACGAAGCCGCTGTGTGCGCAGTTGGCGATACACAAATAAATAAATGAAACTGGTGCCTAGGGCTGGGGCAGAATACGCCTATACCTCGGACAAGGCTTATGCCTTTGGAAACCATTTTGCAGTATGAAAACCCATGAATTAACTAATTAATTAATATCTCAGAGCTCACCTTATTTGGTTACTAAATTCAACCGCTGTTCGTGAGTATTTTGTTCCTTAATGTCATTTCTAGTAGAAAAGTCCTCATTGCCGGCAGTAATGCGATTGCCACCTGTGGTCCTTTTCCCACTGGCAGCAACCAAAAGTACAGAATTCTACCACCGAGCGATGTTTCCCTTTACTTACTGGGTGGCACTTTATCAGTAGTAATTACCACCGGCTCTACGGGTCCGCCTTTTTTGTAAAGGCTTTAGCTCTCTGAGTTGTGCCCACGTGACTGGGGAGCGGTGGTACTTTGAAGGAAAACGCATGGACCTGCATGCCCACTGCAGGCTGCTTTGCCAACGAGAACAGCGGGTGGCCAAATCAGGCGGGAGCTGATGGGCAGGGGCACTACAAGTCCAGGCCAGCACTTGCATTTGCTCAGAGTGAAGTGAGCTACTGTAGGGACTGCCTTGGCTCGCCCAAGTGTGTGTGTGTGTCCTTCCGAAAAAGCAGCCATTCAATTACTGCGGATGGAATGTGAAACCACTAATTGGCGTCCAGGTGCGACTGCGCTCACCTTTTCTTTGCAACTCGTGTTTTTCTTCTTTCAAATTCACTTGGCAAGTTTTTTTGCAATCCAAGCCTCGGTGGGGTTGCCAGCACAATGCACCCTCGTTTCCTAGCAATGTTTATACATCGCTGGGTCTGAATGCACATTCCTCTGTTCATTGTTTGCAATAACATCCGCGGCCGGTTGCTAAACGCACAGAATGGAATAAAAGGTGGGCCGCTTTTATTCTGCCTTGCTTGTCGTAATGGTCCCATACGTCTGCTGTGCCCTGACTCTGTGCTGATCCTGTGTTATCAGTCTGCGGTGTTGCTCTCAAATGCACAACATTTGACAGGCAGCCACCGTTCCGGAATCGAGCACTGCACACTTACACTTAAGAATTGCATTTAGTGCTACGAATTCCAAAGGGGAGTTGCACCTGGTGACCACAGCCGCCCGCGTTCTACGTGGAACATGGGCAACAGTGTAACAGAGAATGCCGACACCGCGGGTTTCATTCGGATGCCGCAGCGAGAAGTGTCCAGGGCGATGACATTTCCAAACACCTGGCCTTTCATTTCCCCACTCAAGGTCCTCCAGCAAAGCATACGAGAGTGTCAATATCACTCTTCTAAATACCTATTAATACTCATTAAACGCCCGGTGAAAAGATGTTGGCGGGACGGTAGACGTTTGTGGGCTGTATCCAGGGGTGACATGTCGCGGGTCTTGAGAACACGACCGTTCCATCACTACAGCTCCCTTCGAGTTATGACGTAAAACGCACCCGTAACAACCCACAAAATAGCGTTCAGCTTATTTACTGTATTGATGCCCGACTTGACTTCACGCCATGATGGGATTACAAAGTACGCACCTGAAATTCCGGAGCCAGCGTTCTTGCTCCAAAGGTACCTGAAACCTTTTTCTACAGAGAACACACACCTCGAGGTTTTTACCACATTGTGCCGGGGGTATCTCCTTTTGCATTAACCTACTATAAGTGATATAGAGAACCCCCGTCCGCCCACCCCCTAACACCCGCACAGGGTGGTCCAAATTATAAAATGTTAATGAGTTACTTACATTGGGGGACAGGACCTTTCAGGCGCCGGGCGAGGGGCGCTTCTGCGCCGCGCAGGATGGGTCTGAAGAGCTGACCGAGAGAGACGGTCCAGAGAGCCGAAATCCCAGCCTTTGCAGTCAGGCTGCTCGCCCAGCCCGCCTGGCCCCTCGGCAAGCTGCGTGGCGCTAACACGCGCCGAGCCTCAGAGACACCGCGGCGGGGATGCCTCCCGATAAGCGCTCCTCGCGAGGCGCGCGTTGTTTACTCGGAGGCAGCCTTTGCTGGCAGGCGGCCCCGGCGGCTCGCTGGAGTCTGTCGGGACAGACTAGACGGGACACTTGTTAATGAGGTCTGCTGTTCATCATGTCTGGCGCCCCGGCTGGCCCCGTCTACCGCTTTCAGCGAGTGTTCCCCCCTCCAAACACAACCGGGGAAGAGAGAGAGACAGGAAGGAGGCCAATCACCGCCTCCAAAAATTAATAGGGGCTTTAAATAAGCGCACGACAGATGTATAGGCATCAAAGAAAAGGCGGTACCTCCTCATGGGGCTTGTCATGAGTACTATGGGGGTAGATTAACATCCTCCAGAAAAAGCGCGCGTTTGAAAAATCATGACAAGACAGCATTCCATTTTTAGGAAATACTTTCTGGAAACCAGAAATAGTGCGTGAGATCTTTTCAGATTCTGGACATCGTCGACATTTTCATCAGAGCATAACGATTTAGAACTAGAGTACATATATGGGGGAGCTAATCTTTTCCTGTTATATTTTTCAGTTTTCATAAACTGCTCATGTTAGGCCCGGAGGGTGCCTCCTGAATAAGGACAGACACGCCGTAGATTAGTGTACGTCTTCTTTATTCCATACACAAAACGAAAGTGAAACTCTCCCCCTCCCTCCTGCTTACGTCACCGCGTCACGTGACTCTGCCCACGTGACACGGTCCTAGTCTCTTAAAGAGATCTGTTGGGCGTAACACCACCCTGGACAAATGTCCTTACAACCCTCTCAACATTCTTCAACCAGCCAAGCTGGCTTCTTCACGGCTCGTTGGGGCCGGCTGCTAGTGACTTCTCCTGGGTCCTCTTCTGGACTCCCTGTCCTCTTTGTTCTTGGGCGAGGCGAGAATCTTGGAGGCGTCCATAGTGTATCTCGCGGGTCCAGTTCCATGGGCTCAGGATCTGGGGGTTCCAGTCTCTCATTTCCCTGAGTTACCAAGAGTTTGAACTGGGAGCAGTTCCAAGTTATCTCTCTTTCTTCGTTTTCAGCAGTCACCATAGTTCCTTTGACTGCGGTGACTTGGAGTGGCTGTGGGGCGAACCTTGGGTCCGTCTTCTTGACCGTTGCCTGTTGTACTAACACTTCGTCTCCCACTTGAATGTCTTTTGGGCATGCTCCTCTTCTTTCATCTGTCTGGATGCATGCTCGTTCTTTCCACATTGCATCCCTCTAGGATTTCTGGGTCTGTTTCTGGTTTGTTGGTAGGATGTCTTATGATTCGTGTGCGAACTTGGTACTTTACCATGAGTTTGGCCGGGGTCCCATTGGTGGCCTCATGAGGGTTGTCCTGGTAGTCTCGAAGCATCCTGCATAAGGTTTGGTGAGGGTCAACGTTTTCTAGTCTGGCTCTCTGCAATGTCTTTTTGATCAATGACATAAATCTCTCGGCCATCCCGTTGGCCTGCGGCCATCTGGGTGATATCTTCTGATGTTTGAACCCTAGGTGTTTGGCAAAGGTTGCAAAATCATGGCCGCAGAATGGTGGGCCGTTGTCTGATTTAATGACGTCAGGTTTGCCCCATTCACTCACGACTTCATCGAATACGGCTGCGATATGGGCGAAGGCTGTAGATGACGATTTCTTTAGGATGGGGAATCTTGAGTGTTCGTCGATGAATAAGAGTAGGTATTCTCCTGACTCTAGCTGTCCATAAAAGTTTACTGCCACTTTTTCCCATGGGTGTTCCGGTATCTGAGTTGACTGAAGGGGTACCGGCGCCTCAGTTCTGGCCGAGCACTGGCATGCCATGCAGTTCCTTACCCAACGGTCCACTAACGCGTCGAGGAACGGGAACCACACATGGCAGCGGAGTTGTCGTTTGGTGTTGTCCGCTCCTCTGTGTCCCTCATGAGCTGTCTTTATTATGTCAGACCGTAGGGCCGCTGGGATTACTATCCTGCATCCTCTGAGAAGTATGGCTTTATCTTTGACAGTGAGTTCCGTGTGAATCTTTGTCAGTCTGTCCAGTTCATCTCGGTTGGCATCTGGATGTGTTAGCAGTGACATCCTGTAGTCCTTCCACTTGTTGTGTTCTGTGAGGGCTATCGCCAAGGCCATGGACGGATCAGCTGCTGAGGCTAGTGCGACAGTTTCTAGTGAAATTGCTGTACATAGCTTATGTACTCTCTGTCACCTTGTCTTGGCGTAGGTCTTCCTGTTGGATGCCGAGACAGGTAGCCGGCTGGGTTATGTTGACCCCCCAGACTATGAATGATTAGATAATCGTATTCTTGTAAGCGAATACCCCACCGCTCGATTCTGGGGGGCATTTTTGTTCGCGGGTTCCCAAACAGTGAGAGTAGGGCTTGATGGTCCGTGATTAGCGTTCATTTCTTTCCTATTATGAAGTTGTGAAAATGTTCACACGCCAACACTGCCGCTAGGCTCTCTTTCTCTGCTTGAGAGTATGCTGACTCGGGGGGCGCCAAGGCCCTGCTGGCATAGGCCACCACATGTCTCGGGTGAGTGTCAACACTGTTAGTCTGAGCAAGAATTGCACCCAGACCTACCGGGCTGGCGTCAACCACGATTTCGGTGTGCCAATCTGGGTCGAAATAGGCTAGTTTTCTGGCTTCCGCCAGGGATTGCTTGATCGTGTCGAAAGCTTCTTGACATTCAGCAGTCCAAGCGAAAAGTATGTCCTTCTGGAGGAGCTTTCTGAGTTGTTCGGTGATTGTGGCGTAGTGCGGTATATATCTTGCGCAGTATCCCGCCATGCCCAAGAAAGATCGCACGTCCGCTATTTGCCTGGGTTCCTGCAGATGGAAGATTGTTTCAACCTTGTCAGGATCTGGGGTCATTCCATTGGCCGAGAAAATATGACCAAAGAATTTTAACTTGGTTTTTGCTAAACCGGCATTTCTCGATGTTCAAAGTGAGGCCAGCCTCTTGGATGGCTTTGCATGTGGCTCGGAGGGCAACGTCATGTTCGTCTTTCGACTTTTCTTACACGAAAATGTCATCCCTGTAGTTCAGTGCTCCTCGAATTGGCCGAATGATTTGCCTGATGGCTTCATGAAAAATGTCTGCAGCTGATGATATGGCGAAATGTAGGTGCTTGTAACGGAATAACCCATCGTGCGTGGCGAAGGTGGTGATGCCTCTCGAGTCAGGATGGAGCACCATCTGGTGGTACCCTTGATTCAGGTCCAGTTTTGAGAAGAGGTGGACTTATTTATTTGGATGATCATGTCCTCGATTCTGGGACCTGGGTGTCGTTCACGCTGAATCACAGTGTTGGCGACTCGCATGTCTACCTAGAGTCTTAGACGTCCTCCATCTTTCAGTACGATTACCAAAGGAGAGACCCACGGGGTCGGGCCCATCGCCGGTTCGATTATTCCATCTTCCAGGAGTTGACTGAGTCCAGGTGACACTGCAGTCTGAAGGTGGAAACCAACCCTTCATGGGTGTTGTGGGACGGGTCGGACCGTGGGATCAATGTGAAGTTTTACTTGGGGGTCCTTTCAGTTTTCCTAGGCCTTTGCAGATGAGGGGAAATTCTTTCATGATGGTGTCTTTTGACATCGTCTCTGCATCCATGGGGCCAGACCCTACATTGGACACGTGTTCTCTCACCTCTGGTGTTGGTTCTGTCGAGAGAATTTTGTCACCCTCTTGTACATGTATGTCTATGAGCCCTAAACTGGAGGCAGTTCTGTAACTGAGGAGGCATCTTCCCTTGGTCGGGCTGCGAACTACATGGATGTTCGCAGTGGTGAACTGGTTGCTGTGGAAAAGGCGACGGCCGAATGAACCAATTGTTTGCAAGGGGGCGGCAGCACCCCATTGATATATCTTCGAGTTGGATGGTGTCAGAGCTGGTTTTGTGGGGATCTGGTGGAACTCTTTTTCACCCATAATTTTGACCGTGGCTCCTGAGACAACTAGGAAGCAGAATAATTTTCCTCCTATGTCTACTGGTATCTTGGGTGCTTCACGTGCTTGTCCTTCGTCCATGATAAAGTTGACATATATTCGTCATGGGGATAGTGGTTGTAATGATTGGCTTCATACTCAAAACCTTGCAGGTCCACTTCATAGTGTGCGAGAGGCTCTGGGGGCCTGTCGTATTTGTCTCTTATGTGAGATACTTGTTTGTATCCTTCACTTCCTTGTGCTTCCTCTGGGGGGTAGACCTCTTCAACCATTCTGATGTACCTTCTCGGGTTTTGTAGATATGGTCTTGGTTGGTAGGCTTGTGCTTGCGGGCTTCTGTTAGGTATTTTGAACTGGGGGGCAACAGGTGGTCTTTGCGTCGGAAATGGTCTGCCCTCTCTACAGACCGATTGAAAATGTCCTTCTCTGCCACAGTTGCCACATCTCTGGGACAGTGCAGGGCAAGTCCCTGGGTGGGGAAAAGCCATCCCACAGCGATAACATTGGCGTTGGGTCCTTGGCGTCATTGTGTAATTGGAATTGGGGCCTCTTTCTGTTGTTCTGGCAGTGTTGGACTGTATCGTTGCTATCGTTTCGTTCTTGTACTGTTTGGTGGTGTTGGTGCCTGTTATCTGTGTCACCTGTTTTTCAACCCTTTCTAAAATCCTAGCCATATGGCTCACTTCTTCGATTGTGATGGGCTTTTTGAGAAGTTGTTTCTTCAAGGTTTGGGATACGCACCCTTCGATCACTCTCAATCGTATGGCTTCATCTAGTGAAAAAGCCTCGAACTGGCAGTGCGCTCCTTTTATTCGTAGACAGGTGATGAACTCGTCCACGGTTTCGTCTATCCTCTGTGTGCACTGGATAAATATATATCTTTCATAGTCTCTATTGGGCTCAATTACTAGGTGTCTGTTCAGTGCTGCAATCATTGCTGTGAAGTCAACTTGTTCAGCCGTTTGGATGGTTTTCAGCAGGACTTTGATATAATTTCCTGCTAGGTTTAGAAACATGCTGCGTAGCCTTGGTGACCTTTCTTCTCCTGCGGCATCTATTACGGTATTAAAGTCTTCCAGCCACTCAATCCACCTCGGGCCTTTGTCTGCCTGCGGCATCATGGAGAAGGGGGGGCATGCGCCATGCCGTGGTTGCAGTGCTCCCTGTGGGGGTTTGGGGAGCTGGCGCTTGCTGACCTTGGGGATAGCTCATGTTGTCGGTGATGGGTGTGGCGCTGGAAGCGGTGGCCTGAGCAGGGGCTGGGCATCGGCGCGGGTGTCACCCACCTTGTTCCTGAGACTGTCGAGCGTCTGATGCAACCGCTGGCGGGTTGCTGTGCAGTCGATGCCTGGGGCACTTCACGTGGGCCCAGGAGAGGCAGGCTTCGCTGGTGGGGGTAGATGGGCCTGGGATCAGGCGTACTGTTGCCTGCAGGGGCGCCTGTGTTCAGGTGTGTTGCTGCCATTGGTGATGTAGATGGATGGGCCTGGGATCAGGCGTGCTAGTGCTTTCAGAGGGGCCTTGGATCAGGCATGCTGCTGCTGTAGCCGTACACATGGTGAGCTGCCGATGGTGCACGTGTTATCCTCCACGTGGCCATAATCGTTCCGAGGAGGAGAGCGGACCTGGGATCAGGTCGCTGTGTAGAGGAGGAGGAGGAGGGCGGGTGTGTTATCAGACGCGCTGGCAACTTGTGCGCGAACCGGGATCAGTTCGTATGAAGCAGGAGGAGGAGGCACGAGCATCCAGGGGCTGGGAGGTGCCGGTGGTGCTCTTCCATGCGGGATCGCCGCCGGATGATAAAGGAGGAGGAGGCGGCGGTCTGGGAGACACCTCGTCACCAGTTGTTAGGCCCGGAGAGGGCCTCCTGAATAAGGACAGACACGCCGTAAATTAGCGTACGTCTTCTTTATTCCATACACAAAACGAAAGTGAAAACTCTCCCCCTCCCTCCCGCTTCCGTCACCGCATCACGTGACTCCGCCCACGTGACACGGTCCTAGTCTCTTAAAGAGACCTGTCGGGCCTAACAGCTCAGAGATCCGTTTGAGGAATGGTGGCAATAATGTTTCCAGCGGTAAATCGAAAATACCACCACAAGTGAAATACCGCCGATTTTAAGTAGAGCAAATTACTGCTTGTGGAAACTCATTTGATAGGACTTTCCCATCACTAATGCAGTAGTGCACCCGTTCATGGTGTTGCACGTCTATATTTTGAAGGAATGTGAAAGCGGTGCCTGAAAGGTGTGCAGCGTGTTGGCTGCAGATGCGGTAGACCAGAGCCTGTGGCAGGAGCGAGCTGTGGCGTTCCTACCCACCGCGTGCGACACCGATATTCATGGAAACTGCGTCAGGGCTGGCTTAATGCATTTTGAGGCTGGGCATTTGGTCCGCCACTTTAACAAGGAAATGAAGGGATCTAGAATCCCTGGTCGTCCCCTCCCCGTCGCAATCATAAGCCCATAACTGTATACACCGGCCTAGCAGAGATGAAAGTAAGCAGGACTACCCCCTGCAACTCCAAGACGATTACGACCCATTATCCATGCTGGCATCAGAATAATAAAAAAAAGTGGCATTTCACTTCATTAACAGTCCACGGTGCGGGAACTTGCATTGTAGCCAACGTACAGGTCACATATTCACGATAGGGCTGCAGTGTAACTTAGTGCAGAACACAGTTCAGAAGCTGTATGAAAAAATAGCCATTCTGTCGTATATACACAGAAGATTAGCAGCCTCAAAGAGTGTAAAAGTGCACAAGCATGGATAAATTACACCAGGAGGACGCAACGAGCAAGGGACACATACCCCAGCTTAGACACAGAAGATTAGGAGTCATGCAATGTGTCTAAGTGCTGAAGCATGGATACAAGCATGACACTAATAGGAGGTGAAGATTAGCAGACTCAGATAATGAAAAAGTGCTCAAGCATGGACAAATGACACCAAAAGGAAGAGATGGGAAAGGTACACATACCCCAGCAGAAACACAGAAGATTAATAGACTCAGAGAATGAAAAAGTGCTCAAGCATGGACAAATGACACCAAAAGGAAGAGATGGGAAAGGTACACATACCCTAGCAGAAACACAGAAGATTAATAGACTCAGATAATGAAAAAGTGCTCAAGCATGGACAAATGACACCAAAAGGAAGAGATGGGAAAGGTACACATACCCCAGCAGAAACACAGAAGATTAATAGACTCAGAGAATGAAAAAGTGCTCAAGCATGGACAAATGACACCAAAAGGAAGAGATGGGAAAGGTACACATACCCTAGCAGAAACACAGAAGATTAATAGACTCAGAGAATGAAAAAGTGCTCAAGCATGGACAAATGACACCAAAAGGAAGAGATGGGAAAGGTACACATACCCTAGCAGAAACACAGAAGATTAATAGACTCAGAGAATGAAAAAGTGCTCAAGCATGGACAAATGACACCAAAAGGAAGAGATGGGAAAGGTACACATACCCCAGCAGAAACACAGAAGATTAATAGACTCAGATAATGAAAAAGTGCTCAAGCATGGACAAATGACACCAAAAGGAAGAGATGGGAAAGGTACACATACCCTAGCAGAAACACAGAAGATTAATAGACTCAGAGAATGAAAAAGTGCTCAAGCATGGACAAATGACACCAAAAGGAAGAGATGGGAAAGGTACACATACCCTAGCAGAAACACAGAAGATTAATAGACTCAGATAATGAAAAAGTGCTCAAGCATGGACAAATGACACCAAAAGGAAGAGATGGGAAAGGTACACATACCCTAGCAGAAACACAGAAGATTAATAGACTCAGAGAATGAAAAAGTGCTCAAGCATGGACAAATGACACCAAAAGGAAGAGATGGGAAAGGTACACATACCCCAGCAGAAACACAGAAGATTAATAGACTCAGATAATGAAAAAGTGCTCAAGCATGGACAAATGACACCAAAAGGAAGAGATGGGAAAGGTACACATACCCTAGCAGAAACACAGAAGATTAATAGACTCAGAGAATGAAAAAGTGCTCAAGCATGGACAAATGACACCAAAAGGAAGAGATGGGAAAGGTACACATACCCTAGCAGAAACACAGAAGATTAATAGACTCAGAGAATGAAAAAGTGCTCAAGCATGGACAAATGACACCAAAAGGAAGAGATGGGAAAGGTACACATACCCTAGCAGAAACACAGAAGATTAATAGACTCAGATAATGAAAAAGTTCTCAAGCATGGACAAATGACACCAAAAGGAAGAGATGGGAAAGGTACACATACCCTAGCAGAAACACAGAAGATTAATAGACTCAGATAATGAAAAAGTGCTCAAGCATGGACAAATGACACCAAAAGGAAGAGATGGGAAAGGTACACATACCCTAGCAGAAACACAGAAGATTAATAGACTCAGAGAATGAAAAAGTGCTCAAGCATGGACAAATGACACCAAAAGGAAGAGATGGGAAAGGTACACATACCCCAGCAGAAACACAGAAGATTAATAGACTCAGATAATGAAAAAGTGCTCAAGCATGGACAAATGACACCAAAAGGAAGAGATGGGAAAGGTACACATACCCTAGCAGAAACACAGAAGATTAATAGACTCAGAGAATGAAAAAGTGCTCAAGCATGGACAAATGACACCAAAAGGAAGAGATGGGAAAGGTACACATACCCTAGCAGAAACACAGAAGATTAATAGACTCAGATAATGAAAAAGTGCTCAAGCATGGACAAATGACACCAAAAGGAAGAGATGGGAAAGGTACACATACCCTAGCAGAAACACAGAAGATTAATAGACTCAGAGAATGAAAAAGTGCTCAAGCATGGACAAATGACACCAAAAGGAAGAGATGGGAAAGGTACACATACCCCAGCAGAAACACAGAAGATTAATAGACTCAGATAATGAAAAAGTGCTCAAGCATGGACAAATGACACCAAAAGGAAGAGATGGGAAAGGTACACATACCCCAGCAGAAACACAGAAGATTAATAGACTCAGAGAATGAAAAAGTGCTCAAGCATGGACAAATGACACCAAAAGGAAGAGATGGGAAAGGTACACATACCCTAGCAGAAACACAGAAGATTAATAGACTCAGATAATGAAAAAGTGCTCAAGCATGGACAAATGACACCAAAAGGAAGAGATGGGAAAGGTACACATACCCTAGCAGAAACACAGAAGATTAATAGACTCAGATAATGAAAAAGTTCTCAAGCATGGACAAATGACACCAAAAGGAAGAGATGGGAAAGGTACACATACCCTAGCAGAAACACAGAAGATTAATAGACTCAGATAATGAAAAAGTGCTCAAGCATGGACAAATGACACCAAAAGGAAGAGATGGGAAAGGTACACATACCCTAGCAGAAACACAGAAGATTAATAGACTCAGAGAATGAAAAAGTGCTCAAGCATGGACAAATGACACCAAAAGGAAGAGATGGGAAAGGTACACATACCCCAGCAGAAACACAGAAGATTAATAGACTCAGATAATGAAAAAGTGCTCAAGCATGGACAAATGACACCAAAAGGAAGAGATGGGAAAGGTACACATACCCCAGCAGAAACACAGAAGATTAATAGACTCAGAGAATGAAAAAGTGCTCAAGCATGGACAAATGACACCAAAAGGAAGAGATGGGAAAGGTACACATACCCTAGCAGAAACACAGAAGATTAATAGACTCAGAGAATGAAAAAGTGCTCAAGCATGGACAAATGACACCAAAAGGAAGAGATGGGAAAGGTACACATACCCTAGCAGAAACAAAGAAGATTAATAGACTCAGAGAATGAAAAAGTGCTCAAGCATGGACAAATGACACCAAAAGGAAGAGATGGGAAAGGTACACATACCCTAGCAGAAACACAGAAGATTAATAGACTCAGAGAATGAAAAAGTGCTCAAGCATGGACAAATGACACCAAAAGGAAGAGATGGGAAAGGTACACATACCCCAGCAGAAACACAGAAGATTAATAGACTCAGAGAATGAAAAAGTGCTCAAGCATGGACAAATGACACCAAAAGGAAGAGATGGGAAAGGTACACATACCCCAGCAGAAACACAGAAGATTAATAGACTCAGAGAATGAAAAAGTTCTCAAGCATGGACAAATGACACCAAAAGGAAGAGATGGGAAAGGTACACATACCCCAGCAGAAACACAGAAGATTAATAGACTCAGAGAATGAAAAAGTGCTCAAGCATGGACAAATGACACCAAAAGGAAGAGATGGGAAAGGTACACATACCCCAGCAGAAACACAGAAGATTAATAGACTCAGAGAATGAAAAAGTGCTCAAGCATGGACAAATGACACCAAAAGGAAGAGATGGGAAAGGTACACATACCCTAGCAGAAACACAGAAGATTAATAGACTCAGATAATGAAAAAGTTCTCAAGCATGGACAAATGACACCAAAAGGAAGAGATGGGAAAGGTACACATACCCTAGCAGAAACACAGAAGATTAATAGACTCAGATAATGAAAAGGTTCTCAAGCATGGACAAATGACACCAAAAGGAAGAGATGGGAAAGGTACACATACCCTAGCAGAAACACAGAAGATTAATAGACTCAGAGAATGAAAAAGTGCTCAAGCATGGACAAATGACACCAAAAGGAAGAGATGGGAAAGGTACACATACCCCAGCAGAAACACAGAAGATTAATAGACTCAGAGAATGAAAAAGTGCTCAAGCATGGACAAATGACACCAAAAGGAAGAGATGGGAAAGGTACACATACCCTAGCAGAAACACAGAAGATTAATAGACTCAGATAATGAAAAAGTTCTCAAGCATGGACAAATGACACCAAAAGGAAGAGATGGGAAAGGTACACATACCCTAGCAGAAACACAGAAGATTAATAGACTCAGATAATGAAAAAGTTCTCAAGCATGGACAAATGACACCAAAAGGAAGAGATGGGAAAGGTACACATACCCTAGCAGAAACACAGAAGATTAATAGACTCAGAGAATGAAAAAGTGCTCAAGCATGGACAAATGACACCAAAAGGAAGAGATGGGAAAGGTACACATACCCCAGCAGAAACACAGAAGATTAATAGACTCAGAGAATGAAAAAGTGCTCAAGCATGGACAAATGACACCAAAAGGAAGAGATGGGAAAGGTACACATACCCCAGCAGAAACACAGAAGATTAATAGACTCAGAGAATGAAAAAGTGCTCAAGCATGGACAAATGACACCAAAAGGAAGAGATGGGAAAGGTACACATACCCCAGCAGAAACACAGAAGATTAATAGACTCAGAGAATGAAAAAGTGCTCAAGCATGGACAAATGACACCAAAAGGAAGAGATGGGAAAGGTACACATACCCCAGCAGAAACACAGAAGATTAATAGACTCAGAGAATGAAAAAGTTCTCAAGCATGGACAAATGACACCAAAAGGAAGAGATGGGAAAGGTACACATACCCCAGCAGAAACACAGAAGATTAATAGACTCAGAGAATGAAAAAGTGCTCAAGCATGGACAAATGACACCAAAAGGAAGAGATGGGAAAGGTACACATACCCCAGCAGAAACACAGAAGATTAATAGACTCAGAGAATGAAAAAGTGCTCAAGCATGGACAAATGACACCAAAAGGAAGAGATGGGAAAGGTACACATACCCTAGCAGAAACACAGAAGATTAATAGACTCAGATAATGAAAAAGTTCTCAAGCATGGACAAATGACACCAAAAGGAAGAGATGGGAAAGGTACACATACCCTAGCAGAAACACAGAAGATTAATAGACTCAGATAATGAAAAAGTTCTCAAGCATGGACAAATGACACCAAAAGGAAGAGATGGGAAAGGTACACATACCCTAGCAGAAACACAGAAGATTAATAGACTCAGAGAATGAAAAAGTGCTCAAGCATGGACAAATGACACCAAAAGGAAGAGATGGGAAAGGTACACATACCCCAGCAGAAACACAGAAGATTAATAGACTCAGAGAATGAAAAAGTGCTCAAGCATGGACAAATGACACCAAAAGGAAGAGATGGGAAAGGTACACATACCCTAGCAGAAACACAGAAGATTAATAGACTCAGAGAATGAAAAAGTGCTCAAGCATGGACAAATGACACCAAAAGGAAGAGATGGGAAAGGTACACATACCCCAGCAGAAACACAGAAGATTAATAGACTCAGAGAATGAAAAAGTGCTCAAGCATGGACAAATGACACCAAAAGGAAGAGATGGGAAAGGTACACATACCCCAGCAGAAACACAGAAGATTAATAGACTCAGAGAATGAAAAAGTGCTCAAGCATGGACAAATGACACCAAAAGGAAGAGATGGGAAAGGTACACATACCCCAGCAGAAACACAGAAGATTAATAGACTCAGAGAATGAAAAAGTTCTCAAGCATGGACAAATGACACCAAAAGGAAGAGATGGGAAAGGTACACATACCCCAGCAGAAACACAGAAGATTAATAGACTCAGAGAATGAAAAAGTGCTCAAGCATGGACAAATGACACCAAAAGGAAGAGATGGGAAAGGTACACATACCCCAGCAGAAACACAGAAGATTAATAGACTCAGAGAATGAAAAAGTGCTCAAGCATGGACAAATGACACCAAAAGGAAGAGATGGGAAAGGTACACATACCCTAGCAGAAACACAGAAGATTAATAGACTCAGATAATGAAAAAGTTCTCAAGCATGGACAAATGACACCAAAAGGAAGAGATGGGAAAGGTACACATACCCTAGCAGAAACACAGAAGATTAATAGACTCAGATAATGAAAAAGTTCTCAAGCATGGACAAATGACACCAAAAGGAAGAGATGGGAAAGGTACACATACCCTAGCAGAAACACAGAAGATTAATAGACTCAGAGAATGAAAAAGTGCTCAAGCATGGACAAATGACACCAAAAGGAAGAGATGGGAAAGGTACACATACCCCAGCAGAAACACAGAAGATTAATAGACTCAGAGAATGAAAAAGTGCTCAAGCATGGACAAATGACACCAAAAGGAAGAGATGGGAAAGGTACACATACCCTAGCAGAAACACAGAAGATTAATAGACTCAGAGAATGAAAAAGTGCTCAAGCATGGACAAATGACACCGAAAGGAAGAGATGGGAAAGGTACACATACCCCAGCAGAAACACAGAAGATTAATAGACTCAGAGAATGAAAAAGTGCTCAAGCATGGACAAATGACACCAAAAGGAAGAGATGGGAAAGGTACACATACCCTAGCAGAAACACAGAAGATTAATAGACTCAGAGAATGAAAAAGTGCTCAAGCATGGACAAATGACACCAAAAGGAAGAGATGGGAAAGGTACACATACCCTAGCAGAAACACAGAAGATTAATAGACTCAGAGAATGAAAAAGTGCTCAAGCATGGACAAATGACACCAAAAGGAAGAGATGGGAAAGGTACACATACCCCAGCAGAAACACAGAAGATTAATAGACTCAGAGAATGAAAAAGTGCTCAAGCATGGACAAATGACACCAAAAGGAAGAGATGGGAAAGGTACACATACCCTAGCAGAAACACAGAAGATTAATAGACTCAGAGAATGAAAAAGTGCTCAAGCATGGACAAATGACACCAAAAGGAAGAGATGGGAAAGGTACACATACCCCAGCAGAAACACAGAAGATTAATAGACTCAGAGAATGAAAAAGTGCTCAAGCATGGACAAATGACACCAAAAGGAAGAGATGGGAAAGGTACACATACCCTAGCAGAAACACAGATTAGCAGACTCTGAGAGTGTAAAAGTGCTCAAGCATGGATGAATGACACCAAGAGGATGCGACGAGCAAGGGATACATACCCCAGCATAGACATAGAAGATTAGGAGCCGTGCATTGTGTCTAAGTGCTCAAGCATGGATACGTGTATGACACTAATAGGAGGTGAAGATTAGCAGACTCAGATAATGAAAAAGTTCTCAAGCATGGACAAATGACACCAAAAGGAAGAGATGGGAAAGGTACACATACCCTAGCAGAAACACAGAAGATTAATAGACTCAGATAATGAAAAAGTTCTCAAGCATGGACAAATGACACCAAAAGGAAGAGATGGGAAAGGTACACATACCCTAGCAGAAACACAGAAGATTAATAGACTCAGAGAATGAAAAAGTGCTCAAGCATGGACAAATGACACCAAAAGGAAGAGATGGGAAAGGTACACATACCCCAGCAGAAACACAGAAGATTAATAGACTCAGAGAATGAAAAAGTGCTCAAGCATGGACAAATGACACCAAAAGGAAGAGATGGGAAAGGTACACATACCCCAGCAGAAACACAGAAGATTAATAGACTCAGAGAATGAAAAAGTGCTCAAGCATGGACAAATGACACCAAAAGGAAGAGATGGGAAAGGTACACATACCCTAGCAGAAACACAGAAGATTAATAGACTCAGAGAATGAAAAAGTGCTCAAGCATGGACAAATGACACCAAAAGGAAGAGATGGGAAAGGTACACATACCCTAGCAGAAACACAGAAGATTAATAGACTCAGAGAATGAAAAAGTGCTCAAGCATGGACAAATGACACCAAAAGGAAGAGATGGGAAAGGTACACATACCCCAGCAGAAACACAGAAGATTAATAGACTCAGAGAATGAAAAAGTGCTCAAGCATGGACAAATGACACCAAAAGGAAGAGATGGGAAAGGTACACATACCCTAGCAGAAACACAGAAGATTAATAGACTCAGAGAATGAAAAAGTGCTCAAGCATGGACAAATGACACCAAAAGGAAGAGATGGGAAAGGTACACATACCCCAGCAGAAACACAGAAGATTAATAGACTCAGAGAATGAAAAAGTGCTCAAGCATGGACAAATGACACCAAAAGGAAGAGATGGGAAAGGTACACATACCCTAGCAGAAACACAGATTAGCAGACTCTGAGAGTGTAAAAGTGCTCAAGCATGGATGAATGACACCAAGAGGATGCGACGAGCAAGGGATACATACCCCAGCATAGACATAGAAGATTAGGAGCCGTGCATTGTGTCTAAGTGCTCAAGCATGGATACGTGTATGACACTAATAGGAGGTGAAGATTAGCAGACTCAGATAATGAAAAAGTTCTCAAGCATGGACAAATGACACCAAAAGGAAGAGATGGGAAAGGTACACATACCCTAGCAGAAACACAGAAGATTAATAGACTCAGATAATGAAAAAGTTCTCAAGCATGGACAAATGACACCAAAAGGAAGAGATGGGAAAGGTACACATACCCTAGCAGAAACACAGAAGATTAATAGACTCAGAGAATGAAAAAGTGCTCAAGCATGGACAAATGACACCAAAAGGAAGAGATGGGAAAGGTACACATACCCTAGCAGAAACACAGAAGATTAATAGACTCAGAGAATGAAAAAGTGCTCAAGCATGGACAAATGACACCAAAAGGAAGAGATGGGAAAGGTACACATACCCCAGCAGAAACACAGAAGATTAATAGACTCAGAGAATGAAAAAGTGCTCAAGCATGGACAAATGACACCAAAAGGAAGAGATGGGAAAGGTACACATACCCCAGCAGAAACACAGAAGATTAATAGACTCAGAGAATGAAAAAGTGCTCAAGCATGGACAAATGACACCAAAAGGAAGAGATGGGAAAGGTACACATACCCTAGCAGAAACACAGAAGATTAGCAGACTCTGAGAGTGTAAAAGTGCTCAAGCATGGATAAATGACACCAAGAGGATGCAACGAGCAAGGGACACATACCTCAGCATAGACACAGCAGATTAGGAGCCCCACAGTGTGTCGAAGTGCTCAAGCAAGGATACATGTGTGACACTAATAGGAGGTGAAGATTATCAGACTCAGAGAATGAAAAAGTGCTGAAGCATGGATAAATAACACAGAAAGGAAGAGATGGGAAAGGTACACATACCCCAGAAGAAACATAGAAGATTAGCAGCCTCACAGAGTATAAAAGTGCTCAAGCATGGATAAATGACACCAAGAGGAAGCGACGAGCAAGGGACACACGCCCCAGCATAGACATAGAAGATTAGGAGCCTTGCAGTGTGTCTAAGTGCTCAAACATGGATACATGTGTGACACTAATAGGAAGTGAGGATTATCAGACGCAGAGAATGAAAAGGTGCTCAAGCATGGATAACTGACACCAAAAGGAAGAGATGGGAAAGGTACCCATACCCCAACAGAAACATAGAAGATTAGCAGCCTCACAGAGTGTAAAAGTTCTCAAGCATGGATAAATGACACCAATAGGATGCGATGAGAAAGGCACAAATACCCCAGCATAGACACAGAAGATTAGGAGCCTCACAGAATTTAAAAGTGCTCAAGTATTATTATTATTATTATTATTATTATTACTCTATTTATTGAGCTCAGACTTAGCTTTGAGAAACAACAGAGCGCTTTACAGAGATATACAAGAACACAGATACAAAACGGTGTAATTTTCAGATGTAGCAACAGAACAGATATACAGGGGGTAGGATACAGCGGGGCACAGAGAAGGGGTACAGCTGTACCGCGTGGCACGGAGGAGGAGGGGACGGCTGCATCCAGCGAGTCAGGCGATGCGAGTGGTGACGTGATGGCCTAGGTCTTGAGGATCGATCCCTTGAAGAGGTGAGTCTTGAGTTCCTTTCTGAATTGGGGGAACATGGGGGCGAGTCTGATGCTGACAGGGATGAGGTTCCAAAGTCTTCGGGCTTAGGCAGAGAAGGCTTGTTTTTTGGTCCTTTCCTTTTTGCAGTGGTGGATTTGAAGTCTGCAGAAGATTAGCAGCCTCACAGAACGTTAACATGCTCAAGCATAGATAACTGAGACCAATATGAAGTGACGAGAAAGGTACATATACCCCAGCACAGACACAGGAGATTAGGAGCCCTGCAGTGTGTCGAAGTCCTCAAGCATGTCTACATGTATGTCACAAATAGGAGGTGAAGATTAGCAGACTCAGAGATTGAAAAAGTGCTCAAGCACATGGATAAATGACACCAAAAGGAAGAGATGGGAAAGGTACACTCACCCCAACATAGACACAGAATATTAGCAGCCTCACAGAGTGTAAAAGTGCTCAATCATGGATGAATGACACCAAGAGGATGCGACGAGCAAGGGATACATACCCCAGCATAGACATAGAAGATTAGGAGCCGTGCATTGTGTCTAAGTGCTCAAGCATGGATACGTGTATGACACTAATAGGAGGTGAAGATTAGCAGACTCAGATAGTGAAAAAGTGCTCAAGCATGGACAAATGACACCAAAAGGAAGAGATGGGAAAGGTACACATACCCCAGCAGAAACACAGAAGATTAATAGACTCAGAGAATGAAAAAGTGCTCAAGCATGGACAAATGACACCAAAAGGTAGAGATGGGAAAGGTAGACACAGAAGATTAGCAGCCTCACAGAGTGTAAAATGCTCAAGCATAGATGAATGACACAAATAAGAAACAACGAGAAAGGTACACATACCCCAACATAGACACAGAAGATTAGCAGCCTCACAGAGTGTAAAAGTGCTCAAGCATGGATAAATGACACCAATAGGATGCGACGGGAAAGGCACAAATACCCCAGCATAGACACAGAATATTAGGAGCCTCACAGAATGTAAAAGTGCTCAATTATTATTATTATTATTATTATTATTATGATTATTATAACACAGATACAAAACGGAGCGCTTTTCAGATGTAGCAACAGAACAGATATACAGGGGGTAGGATACAGAGGGGAACAGAGAAGGGGTACAGCTGTACCGGGTGGCATGGAGGAGAGGGGCCGGTGCATCCAGTGAGTCAGGTGGTGCGAGGGGTGACGTGATGGCCTAGGTCTTGAGGAGATATCCCTTGAAGAGGTGAGTCTTGAGTTCCTTTCTGAATTGGGGGAACATGGGGGCACGTCTGATGCTGACAGGGATGAGGCTCCAAAGTCTTGGGGCATAGGCAGAGAAGGTTTGTTTTTTGGTCCTTTGCTTTTTGCAGTGTTGGATTGAAGTCTGCAGAAGAATAGCAGCCTCACAGAACGTTAAAGTGCTCAAGCATCGATAAATGGCACCAACAGGAAGCAACGAGAAAGGTACACATACCCCAGCACAGACACAGGAGATTAGCAGCCACACAGAATGTAAAAGTGCTCAAGCATGGTTAAATGACACCAATAGGAAGCAACGAGAAAGGCACACATACCACAGTGAAGACACATGAGATTAGCAGTCTCACAGAATGTGAAAGTGCTCAAGCATGGTTAAATGACACCAATAGGAAGCAACGAGAAAGGCACACATACCACAGTGAAGACACAGGAGATTAGCAGCCTCACAGAATGTGAAAGTGCTCAAGCATGGTTAAATGACACCAATAGGAAGCAATGAGAAAATGCACATCCCCCAGCATAGACAAAGACAATTAGCAACCTCAAAGAATGTAAACGTGCTCAAGCATGATTAAATGACAAAATATAGGATTGAACGAGGAAGGTACACATAACCCAGCATGGCCACAGAAGATTAGCAGCCTCACAGAATGTGAAAGTGCTCAGGCATGGTTAATTGACAGCAATTAGAAGGAGAATGGTACGCATACCCCAGCATAAGCACAGGAGATTAGCATTCTCACAGAATGTAAAAGTGCTCAAGAATGGACAAATGACACCAACAGGAAGCAATTAGAAAGGTACGCATGTCCCAGCATGACCGCAAATGATTAGCAGCCTCGCATAATGTAAAGTGCTCAAGCATGTTTAAATGACATTAATATGAGGCACAGAGGAAGGTACGCATTGCCCAGCATATACACACAAAGTTAGCAGCCTCACAGAATGTAAAAGTGCTCAAGCATGGATAAATGACACCAATCGGAAGCGACGAGAAAGGTGCACATACCTCAGCACAGACACAGATAATTAGCAGCCTCACAAAATGTGAAAGTACTCAAGCATGGTTTAATGACATAATATAGTATTGAATGAGGAAGGTACACATACCCCAGCATAGACATAGAAGTTTAGCAGCCTCACAGAATGTGAAAGTGCTCAAGCATGGTTTAATGACATAATATAGTATTGAATGAGGAAAGTACACATACCCTAGCATAGACACAGAAGTTTAGCAGCCTCACAGAATGTGAAAGTGCTGAGGCCTGATTACATGCCATTAATAGGAGGCAACAAGGAAGGTATGTATTCCCCAGCATATACACAAAAGATTAGCATCCTCACAGAATGTAAAAGTGCTCAAGAATTGTAAATTGACACCAATTGGAAGCAACAGAAAGGCACACATATGCCAGCAAAAGCACAAATGATTATCAGCCTTACAGCATGTAAAAGTGCTCAATCAAGCATGTGTAACGGTGTCCCTAATTGTAAGGGTGTCCTTAATTATGCTCACACTAGAATAAATACACCCCTCTAGGAAAATAAGGCCAAGAGTCTATCTTGTAAGGATAACAAGTTTAATGTTTCAAAAATGAGGATGGTAGCAAAGGACTCTGCTGCCTGAACGGTCTTCTCCTGTCCCTCTACCATTCCTTCTCGTGCCAAAGTGTCCCAGGCAGGGGTTTATATAGTCCTCTCTTGCTGCAGTGATGTCACTGGATACAGGGCGATGGCTCCATCCCAATTCATCGTTCAAACCTTATTTTCATAATCTGTTCCCTTCTGCATTTTGTCATATGGAACATACAATCCCCCTATTCTTAGCCTGCATGGACCCTTGGCAGACAGTAGACAGCTGGTGAGTCACTTTGTCTGCTACCAGTGCTAGCGAACACAGCGGAAGCCTGTAGTTCATTTGTAGCACAAGCCACATTCTTGGGAAGGAGGGGGAGTTTTGCATCTACTGCACTAAGATTTTACAATACATAGGATCTTGACATTGAAAATGTATCCAGCATATAGTTAATTGTAGTTTATGTTTAAACAATAACTGCCTTCTTCAGTGCCTGCCCATGTCCTTCTTCAGTGCCTGCCCATGTCTGTGTATGTCCTTATCACACTACTGAATTGCAACCTTTACAGGACTTCTGTCCCCTGGCGAGTTTCAACTTCGAAAATGTTATTTGAGATTAATTATGATTCCTTCTGGATGTCAGCTGTGGTGTTGCATTTAAACCTAGGTTGCTGTAGGTATAATTGAACTATTTTTCCATAATATGCATGCCCACTTGCAACAATCCGTTCTTTGTTTTTATCTTTTTTGGCGAGTACCAAGAAATAAATGCTTTCACACCTTTTCAAGTTTCTTTTCAAAGTAATGTCTTATTTTAATCCTGATTCACATTCATAGCTCTTTTCACATTCCAATTGTTACTTTCTTTCACATTCCAATTGTTACTCTCTACACGTGTTTCACCCTTATCTAAGTCACAAGCGATCATCAGGAGAGATTTGTTACACTGTTTTTTTTAAAAAAACAACAAAGAAAAGAAAATTATATCTTACACCATCTAATAGGGGAACAAATATGTTGACATATATCATCAAAAAAATACACATATCGGTACATCCGTCTTTGACTAAAGTTAAGTTCATTTGTAGCTTTTTTTTGTGGTTGTTTACTTAATGTAGAGCGCTACAACAAAGTAGTTAAGAGTATTGATTTTATGGCACTCACCTATTTTTTTACAAACATAAAGTTCGTTTGCCGTGATTCAATTAGTCAACTTTATTTCATGGGTTCATTTCTTCAGGGTTCGGTTTTGCACATACTTTTAATGTTAAAGTTCCCTATTCATAAAGGCAAAAAAAAGATATATTCCATTAGGTTCTAATAAAGCTAAAGTTTAGCCATCTGAGAGCTCTTAGGGCTAGGGGGGAATCAGAGGATTCATACGCTTACCTTCCGTATTTGCATCATCCGGTTTTCTGTTCCTTTAGCTCCTTGTTTCGGCGCGTCTACATTCATTTTCGCGCGTGTTTATATATGATACTCGCGTCTGACGTCATCACGCCCACGCTCCCGTGTGCGTGATGACGTCACCGCATTCTTACGCTTTTGTGGTGGCCATTTTGTGTGTCCTAAGAAATTTACGGCATTCACTTTCTAATATTCATACTTATGATAGTTTAAAGTGATACCACTTCCCTTAAATTGGATTCCTTCTTCAGTGCCTTCCCATGTCTGTGTATGTGATTAGATCTGCATGAGGGAGCCTTCCCAGTGCCCCTCCTCCCCCCTAGTCCATTATAGCGCCTCGAAGAAGTCTTGCCTAATTCTAAAGCGCTACGGGGTGCGGGAGGACCCTGGTTCCTTCCTAGAATCCCCCCTTTCATTACTTCTACAGTAACAAACTCATCCCCACCAACATCTCTACAACCCCAGAAATATTAGATTGAGTGTTGCTGTTTATTGTATGGCAAGGTGTTTTAGATCGCCCAATTGATACCATCATCTTTGCCCTATTAGAGAACTATGTTGACACAACATCGGAGACCCAATTGGCACGTGCAGAAGAGGGCCAAGAAGAATACGATAACAGGCACCAGTATTTTTAATGCTGCCCCCAGCCATGACAGGACCCAATCAAAGGTAAGCGATGGCCAATCAGTGTTTTGAACCCCAACTTCTTTCATCATTTGAACACCTAGATTGTGCACCGCCTCGATGACGTGGGATAGTGACCCATTATCAGCATCTCCCGGGTTACAAAAGTGAAGCAGCTGCTTCCCAACTTTTTGCACACTCCTCCTCTATGTCTGTCAGCAAATCCAGCATGTAGCGGTTTTGCATCGTCATGAGTCTTAATGCATGCAGCTCTACTTTGGCACTGAACACATTCTCTGTGTCATTGGCCAGCAGGACTAGCTCCCATCGGATGACCTGCACCCACTTGGCGTTAGCAGCTGATTGTACCCCATGTACCAAAAATGATGAAAAAAAGTCTGTGCTGTGCTAAAAAGTAGATAGTCGTCAGGTATCCTCTGAGCAGTGCAGAATAGTCTTTCGAGACATAGTTCAATTTCTCATCTTTCTTCCCAGTTGTGAAATTGTTCTTTTTCTGGCAGCATACCAAATTCTTGTGTGATATGCAAGTTTCATTCTGCTACTTTAGGTGCTGGAGTGGCTGTTGGCACCTTGACAGCCATTTCTTTTCCCTTCAGGTGTTCTTTCGGGATTACTAGTAGTACTGAGTGCAGGGTGGCTAGTGAAAACTTGCTCCTCCAGGATGGAGGGAGGTCAAAGTAGGCTGGTCAGCCACAAACCCAGTAGTAATCCACCACTGCTGCCGTACCTTTTGTCATATCAGGGATCACAAGAGTGTGGTTGCACTGCGTGTTTGCACCAACAGGAACTGTTCCTTCATTGCTAAAACAAAGTTCATAGTGCATGTCTCTATGTCTTCACACTGGCTTCTCCATTGTTGCAATCCATGTCAGCCTTGTGATGCATTGGGACCATATTTGCGCACACATAGTCTCTGCTAGGGCTATTGTTTCTTTGCTGTACTCGATCAGTCCATCTGCGGGACACGTCACCGTGGTGCCCTGCCATTTGTTGACCTGTGAGTGACCACCCAAGTAAAAATATGGTGCTTGTAGACACTTGCTGTATTTCATACTGCCATTGCATAGCACTGGGTCTAGATCAATGCCCCTCAACTGCATGCTGTGTGCCTGGGATGTTTTCTTTATCCTATATAGTGCAAGATGTGCCAGGCATTGTGCCTCTGTAATTGGGACTAGATGTGGAACTAAAATCTTAGGAGCCCCTGATGCATGCGGGATGAGTGCACACACATAACAGCTTTCATTTATCACATTTCTTCCTGCAGTACGCATATAGGAGTACCAGCTGTTCGATGATTCTGAGTACTGAATGTCAGAAATGGCATCAAAGCCCAACCCCCTTATATAAAGCATACATCATTCATACTTCCCGTTTTATTCATCTAAGAAAACCTGTAGGGGTGGCTGGCAAAAGGTGAGACATTGTTTGATTATTTTTGATCATAGACATATTCATACTAGTATTATTTTCCAACTGTCCACCCCCCCTTTATATAGGCACCCCATATAACAGAAATACCCTCATACACTCCAACAACCACGACCAGTGTCACACAAAACAATATGATACCTAAAAAGCAATATACATAATTCCTAGAACAAATGATATTTATTTTAACCTTATCCCTAAATAACAGAGAGTTTGAACATGTCGGTCAGGCATCCTTGCTTATCCCTGGAGAGGAGAAAAAAGGTTACCAAGAAAGAGAGAAAGAAAGAGAGAGCGAGAGAGAGAGAGAGCAAGATAGCGAGAGAGGGAGAGAGGGAGAGAGGGGGGAGAGAGAGGGACAGATAGAGAGAGAGAGAGAGAGAGAGAGAGAGAGAGAGGTGGGGGGAGAGGAAGAGGGAAAGGGAAAGGGAGAGGGAGATACACTTTTCCCACCAGGGCCGACAGGGTTCAGGACCTTCAAAATTTGAAATTGAAAAAAGATAAAAAATAAAAGAACAATAAAAATAAAAATAAAAAATGAAAAAAAGAAAAGAAAAAGAAAAATCAGGGGTGTGCCACTGCACACCACTCTGGCATGGATCCTTTACTAAACGTCTTCTTTATAAATTATGTCACCAATCTATCAAATGAGCATTGCAACGGCCCTTGTCTCAGGTGCTCTTTGGACATTCGAGAGATGCACCCAGTATCGTAACTATTTCACGCGGACGGTGAGAGGCGTACAGAACACCACCTCATATGGCCCTTGAAACCTGAGGCTGATCAGCTCCCCAGTTAATAATGGTCCAGTTGTAATATGGGCAATGCTGTGTATGGAACTGTGGTCTCGCTGTCTACAGGGGGGGTCACTATTTCTCCCCCCCTTTACCATGCACCACTGGCGCCCCGGTGTGCCTCCGTCCTGTCTCCTGGTCAATTATTGATGACCCATCAACATATATTATGCCTCCTTCCGTCAATGCATGAGCCGTTCATCAGAGTGGAAAATAAATAAAACTCATGTGTACAATCCAGAGTGGCTAAAACAAGGGCTGTGCAAATAGCTTCATTCAAGTCTACAAATTGTCTATTCATTTTTTCAGTCCATTCCAATTTACAATTATGTATCTTCTGTCCTTCTCTAAGACTTTGTAACAGTGGCCTTATGTAGGCTGCACAGTCTAGGATCCATGCCCAACCATAATTACATAGGCACAAAAACTGCTGCAATTTCTTGACAGTACTGGGCCTAGGGGTGATGCATACTGCCGCCACCCTATCTGGTAATATATTTTTTCCCCGTTTGCAGAAATTAGTTGCCCCAAGTATAGTACCTCCTGTTGGCAGTATTGTAGCTTCTTTTTATCTGCCTTGTACCTTTTATGAGCCAGCACTTGCAATAATGCAATAGAATCCCTCCTGCACAGTTGTTCATGTTCACTACATACCAACCGATCATCCACAAACTCTTTGGATGATTGCGCTAAGCACCTGAATATTTCCCAAATCGGCATGCAGTACTCTATTGAAAATACTTGTACTTTCGCAGTACCTTTGAGGCAATCTCGTGTGCTCAAAGCGCTGTTGACCTTGTGTAAATACAGTGAGATACCATGAATCACAGTGAAGTGGGATTAAGAAGAATGAATTCTTCAGATCCACCACTGTGAAGTACGTTGCTGTGTTGGGAATGCAACATAGGATTGTTGCCCGATTTGGAACTACTGGAAACTCCTTCTGCACCACGTCATTTAAAGGACTTAAATCCTGGATCATCCTCCAACTACCCCCTGTTGCTTTCTTGACTGGGTATATGGCCGTATTACATGGGGGCGTGGATGTCACAATGATCCCTTGCTCTAATAGAGCCTGAATAGTGCCTTTTATCCCTTCCTCTGCTTCCCTTGACAACAGGTACTGCCGCACCCTCAAGAGTATTACTCCAGACTGCAATGTAATCTGTACTGAGGTCACATCTCTCAGTAACCCAACATCATGTGGATTAACAATCCATAATTGTGCTGACATATATGTAGCATGTCCGTCTCAAAAAATAAAGACGGGGTCACCATTGCCATCAGATGGCACTGTACCTTCCTATGCCGCACCATGATATCACAGGGGATGCAGATTTCCAAAATTATCTCCCCATTTTGCTCACTGTCCTCAAATAACTCCTCATCAGTCATTTCATTCAATTGTACTGTCGGGTCTACACATAGTACCATGCACCACTCGCACACGTCCTGGTCTGTTCCAATCAGGACTACTCTTTTGTCTGACACTACTAGTCCTTGCAAATCTAATGACAATATTGTCCCTGGCACCATCTCGGGTGGCACCATGGGTCGGAAAATAAAATCTGTGGGCACACGCCAACATTTTGTCACAATTTGAGGCACTGCTTTTGCTAGTACCTTTATACCATAGACAAATATGTCTGGGACCACAGGAACCCCACGGACTACTGACTCCCTTGCCATTGCATTGATTATTACCATTGCTCGAGCTACACACATCCCTGCAGTGGAACACACTACCCCTTGATCTGTGAAGGATAAAGTTACATTTAGTTTACTGAGCAGATCCCTTCCCAACAAGTTTACAGGGGAACTCTCTGAATATAACAAGGGGGCTCATACTACCTTCCCTCACACTTTTATATCCAGCTCCTCAGTGTATGGAACCGTAGAAATAGCCCCAGAGAATCCCTGTGTGTCAAGAGTTTTACCTAATATTGGAAAGTTCCCCTCCATAATGCATGATTTAGCTGCACCTGAATGTACCATACATATAAATTGCTTGTTTCCTATTTCCAACTCCAGCAAGGGCTCCTCTTCAGGGTGTGCGTATGTCTGTAGGATTGGACATGGGAGTGCTCTCTTGGGCTGTCCTAATTAGAATATGTCTTTGTCATGGGCAATGAAAATGGGCCGCCCCACCATTGTAACTCCTTGGAATGTGGTGCCTGTTGTCACGACCCACTTCCTGAAACCCCCCCGGCAGGCCCATGGGCCAGGAGGAGGCTCGGCTCAGGCCCCCAACAAGTTTAGGCATCCTTTGCCTAGGCCCTCTTGGGGCCAGTCCTGGCGCCTTTGGCACCAGGCTCATACTTAATGAAGGCTTGTGCTTGGGAACTACTTTATTTCAATGCCAGTCAACATGGAGTCATCCACATAGCTTGGCTCCTTGGACCCAAGCTATGCGGTATAGTGTTTTGTGTGTGGTAGCCTAGGGACTATTTTACCTGGACTACTTTCTTGATGCTATTTAAACCACACCCGACTTGGAGAACACGCTTCACGTTACTTTGCAATCCTGCTACGTGACGCTCATCGTGTTCAGCAGCATCTGCGAACCTCAGAAGAACAGCACCTGAAAAACAAAAGGGACATCGTTATTAGCAGCAGCTTACCTGTGATTCCACCGCTAGCTGCGTCTGCTCCTGCAAACAGCATCCAAGGAACAGCGAGCCTCCTGGACCGTCGTATCTGCAAAAGGAGAGAAACAAGACATTAGACATTTACAATTTTGCCGGCAGCTTACCTCTCAAGTCGCCCATCGACCAGCACCGCCTTGGGACTTTTTGCTCTGGGTGAGCACTGCAACCTACGGGAACAAAAGACAACAGGTTAGCAAAGGCAAGGCATCATAGCGCTGCACATAGCGCCTACTTACCGCATCAAGGTGCTCTCGAAACACTATCATCTACCGGTGAGTCCAAATTTAGCCAACGTTGCACAGCGAACATCCCCGCACCTAAGGAGAGAGAAAAGACATTATTGAATCCAAGAAAGGCTTACAGTATAAAAGTAATAAGACCTACCTGAAAGACTCTAAAGGGCAGCATCAGTGAAGTAAGTAGATCGCACTCGCCCACAAAGGACAACGCGCCCCTGCCAAGAAGGCAGGACGGAGAGCACGCCAAAATCCATAACAAGGTGCGGAAAGGTCCGGGGAGGGGCTGCGGGCATACGGGGTGTTGGGAGGCTCTTACCCCAGTTGCCCAGTCTTGAACATTTCCCACCTGTTTTCCAGGCAGAACTTCCCGGCTGATTATACCAGGGAGCGGCTGAGAAGGGCACCAGAGTCCCCGCAGCTGGGTGGCATCCCTGTGGATACCTGTTAGGAAAGATTTCGTAATTGTAGGTAATTTTCATTCCATGTGGCAACCCCTAAACTTTTTGCTGTTGTTTTTCACCTTGTTCTTGACTTTGCCAGAGAAGTGCAGCCTTCGGCTGCACTCCTCTGGGCTTTCGCTCCTTTTCTTATGGGGAAACTGACATGCCCTTAAGACAGTCAGTACCGGGGAACGCTGTTTCCCATAGTTTCTTTTATCATGTTGCGGCTTTAGTGCAACATGACACAAGAGGGCACTGTAAGCTAAGTTACAGCTCTCTTGGGTCTCTAGCCTTCTACAGGCCCTAGATACTCTTTTAGGATGGTATTTTGATCGGTGCAAGTCATTCAGGGACTGGAATGGTGGCAGCGATCGTTTTGTGTATTTTGAGCTCCTTTTGGCGTTCTGAGCGTGTTTTTCGCACTGAACCCAAAATGGTGGCCTGGCTCCCAAAATGGCCAGACCACGAGGCTCCTTTGTCCTGTCCACTGACCGTCTTGCTCCCTTCACCTTCCCCAGGTCGAGCGACCCGGGGCCTTCCTTATTTGGGCATGTACTTTCCCGCGAAACGTGGTTGCTTTCGCGGCTTCTACATGTCGTTTGTGTGCCTCCAGGGTGTGGGCTGGGATGTCTGGTCCCAATACACATCCTGGGTGCCAGAGAGTCTAGGGTGGTGTGAATGCCTGGGACCACCGTGGTCCGTGATTGGTCCACGTATGGTATGTGTGTTGATGAGCGGATCTCCCATTGGCTCCCCCCCGTTTTGGCGCGAAGGGAACCGTGGATAAGAGGGGGCTGGAAACACCACTACCATGTCGATCTCCTGAGTTCTCACGAACGAAGGAATACAGGAGCCAAGTATCCTGCAACCACGAGGCTGGACCGAGGAATCGCTGGTGACCCGCTGAAGGAATCCTCCTTTGCACTGCTGTCGTCCTGTGAAACCCTTTCCTCCTTTGATCGAACCAGAAGGCCTGTACTGGTGCTTTGACCTTTGGAATAGCAGGAACAGCTATTCCCGGCGACTTCATCATCTCCTGCCAAGTAAGCCTTCGGAAGTGTCTCTGGGCCATCCAGTTGACTGACCAGGTTACAAGGGAGTCCTGCTCTGTAACCGCCGCCAGGTTGTGTTGTATCTCGAGTCCTTGTCACTCTCCCACGCTTCGTGCACTTGGCGTTCCCAGGTCTGAAGGGAGGAGTGTACATTTGGCTCGGATACACACGGCCGCTCCGTTGCCCTGCGGTGGTGACAAAACTGTGCAGGTTTCTTCGATTGGGACGTCTTTTTGCTCTACACGACGACGAGGCATTTCCCGACTCTTCTGAACCTGCCAGCTGCTGAAACTAACGTGGAGAAGCCTGGGTCTGCTTGCATCGGGGACCGGTGAGTAGTATAGCTAGGATCTGGTCGCCCTCCTGCAGTAGCCCATTGCTTTTCCCCGCTGTGTAAAAACAGCACCCTTTTGTCCGTACTCGCGCTCTGCTTCTGCTCGCTGTGGAGGCTGCGCTTGAGTCGCGGAACCTGTTCTTCTTCTGTTGTGCACTAACCCGAACTGCCTGACTTCCTCCAAAGAGCTTCTCCTTTTGCCCGTTGGCACCAGCGTGTGCAGGTACTTTGAGCACAAGGCTCCACTCTTCGCAGGGCTCGGACTTCCATCTAGTTAGGTGCCTCTGAAGGCGAACTGAGTCTAAAGCATTATCGCACTGCCTGTTTTCCTTCCCTTTCAGGTGGACTACACATTTCGTGCATATAACGCTTGCGACTGTCGTATTTGTATATATATTGTGTTGATATGGTATGTGTTGGCTTAGTATTGTGATATTGTGATTTTCTCGCTACGGTCATTATTTTAAAGGCCTTAAAATAAATGTGGATCTATTTTTGATATAACAACTGTTTGGAGTAGTTTGTAAGCGCTCTTGCTTTGTGTGCTCATTGCGGGCTTTCAGTCACCCTCACCCCTCTTGAGACCTAGTCTTGACCGCCGCGATCGCTACCTTGATTGGTCTGGCTCGTCCAGAGGTTACCCTGTTCCAAGTAATTAGGTTGGCCTTCTGAACTTCTGCGCCACCAGGACAGAGTTCAGAAATCCGTCTTAACAAATTGGTGTACAGCGGTGGGATACGACTGAAGGTATCCAGTGTTGCGCTCGAACTAAGGCATTTCAGGTTATTCCAACCAGTACACGTAGTGAATTGTTGTAGTATAACTTTAAAAAGGCCATAGTCCTATCAAACAGTATGGAAACAAATACCTTGTTAACTTTAAATGCTTCCAAATCAGAAACATTGAAGAAGATGTGTGCGGAGAGAGGTGTTTCCTCTCAAGGCACTAAATTGGAAATGATCCAAAGAATCGTGGCGTGGCAAGAAGCGCAGCTTGACGCTATAACTTCTGAGGACAGTGCAGAAGGTGGTGGGGCTGCTCTCACTGGTAGAACCGACGGTTCTGCCGCTGCACTGATCCATCGCGACCACGAGGACAGGGAGGATGTGATGTCTAATGTTTCCTCTGCCAGTGTTGATGGGGAGGCTATGCTTGAATTCAAGAAGCAAGAGCTGCGGTTTAGGCAGCAGGAGCTTGAATTCAGCATAGCCAAACTAAAAATGGAACAGGCAGAAAAACAAAAAGACAGGGATCACCAGTTGGAACTGGCCAAGCTTCAGGTTGCAAATGGGTCCAAGGGTCCTGGACATGGGTCTGGGGCTTCCTCTCATCCACGGTTTCCGAAAGATCTGCTCAGTGTGTATGAAGAAAGGAATGACATTATGGACTGGCTGAATGCGTTTGAGTATGCATGCGAGGTTCAAGAAGTTGACAATGCTGATAAGATTGCGTGGTTGCTCAGTAGACTGCCCCATTCTGGCTGTAGTGCCATTATGGAAATGTCGAAGGCTGAGCGAGCTGATTTCGCAATGTTAAAGCAAACTCTCATTTTAAAGTTTGGGAAGACTTCGGCCCAATATTTAAAGCGTTTTCGAGAGTATAAGAAAAAGGAAGGTGGTACTTGGGTATCTTATGTCGCTGAATCTTTGAAAAACTTAACTGGCTGGGTCGAAGGTTATAAGGTTTCTACCTTCGAAGGCATGATAAATCTTGTCATGCTGGAACACATTTTTGCTTCTTCTTCCCCGGAGCTTAAGCAGCATTTGGCCGATTCGAAGGAGATAGATCCTAAGAAGCTGGCCATTGCAGCAGACTTATGGGTGTCACATCGAGTGTCCCATAAGGACAAAACTCATCCTGGTAAGCAGGAAGAAGGGAAAAAGTCCAAAGATATGGAGTGTGGGGAATCTGCTAAATCTTCTTCCCATAAGGGCCACAAAAAGAAAAACAAGGGTAAGACACAAGAGAACTCACAGGGTAGTGGAGGTCAGCCTCCGAAACAGAACTCTGGTTACAATAAGCCTCCCTATGTAAACAGACCCACTGGGGCTTGTTTTTCTTGTGGAGCAACTGACCATGTGAAGGGGGATCCCCGGTGTAAGGTTAGACCTTTGGGGGTCCACTCCGCTAATCTGGCCTTCTCCTCCTACGAGGAAGAAGAGATTACAGGAGCATCCTTCTCCTCAGACTCATTTCCCAGCGGAATAGAGGCTGAGGTAGTTTTAGTGTCCCTGGGTTCCTGGGAGCCTAAAGTCGCAGAGGCTTATGCTAGGATTCCGGATAATACCAAGCACTACTTTAAAGACAGTGGCCCTCATTACGACCCTGGCGGAATTCGGAAAACGATGGCGGAAATGCAATACCGCCATCGAATAGCGCTTGGTGCGACTATGACCCGTCACCGCAAAGTACGATGCCATTAGCGACACCGTAGTGAACGCCAACGCTAACTGCACCAAGCACGCGCGCGCGCGCCATGCCAAACCGTAAACACCACCATGGCGCAACGGTACGCCAATTCCGACCCCAGCGGACATGTACCTAACGCCATCAAGCATGGCGGAATGCACCATTCCGCCATGGTGAGAAGTACGGCATCGCGAATCAACCGTAAACGGCCCCACTGACTGCCCGTACACCGCTCCCTGCCCACAAAGTACAACTCCCCGTAGGTGCAACGAAGCCACAATGCAACCAGTGAAATGCACAAGTCACCCATGCATGCCAACGAACAAATGAACCTCAAGAGGGGCCAATGGGAGCTGCAGGGCACAGATGGCACGAATACAGAAGCCATCCCAATGGACATGACCACAGTCCCCCACCAAGAAACGCACGCAAACACAGGCACCTGTGACCAGCAATATTCAGAAAATCACAACATTCCACCAGTCCACCTGGCTGACCGGCATCTGTCACACAAAACCCAATCCCCCGCCCCTGAGCATGACAACATTCAAACTGTCATATTGGCAGCCCCCATCCCTGACCTCACGGGCTTCGTAGGCAAACGCGCCCAGTACAGGACCACGCAACAAAACTCCGAAGCTGGAACCCAATGCAGATCCCCTCACAATACATCGCTCCCCAAATAGGAATATGCCACATCACTTGCAAAGAAGAACGCTACACGGCCCATATCAGAATAGAATTTTAATGCACATCAATATCACCAAGCCCATACAGCCATCAGGCCATGAACTCCAAAACACATTTCACCATTGTGGGCTGCATCCGCAAGTAATGACCAGCCACTACTTGTGTGACGCCCTGTTCCCTCATGGTACACAGAGCCACATTCACGTACGAAAAGGCAACATGGAAGCGCACAGAACCGCAGGGCCGTCCCAATGGGGAGGCACTAGTCCAGCTGAAAGGCCGAAATGTTGCTCCGAGCCACCAGTACTGCGTAAGGGCATGTGGCCCATTGGCGATCGTCCCATAAGATCGTAATGCTGCTCCACTGATTAACACGAAGCAGCAGGTGTCGGGAGTAAAACCCATCTGCAGGAGTGGCATACAGATGGCAGTGGCAAAAGGGGAGGAGATACCTGTCAACCAAAAGAAAAGAAACAGAATAGAATGGCCATCAGAACTACATTCGAACAACTCACTTCAATGATCACACTAGATCCACAGCCATATGCATGCAAGCCCACTCCAAAGGATCATCACCACCCCAAAACCACTTGCGAATCATAACTATCTATATCGAGGTGAAAACACCATCACAAACGAGTGTACCTGTGCATGCGTCTGTGAAAACAGAATCCTTCAGATGGGATTGGTAACGTGCATGGACACAAGTGTCTGAAGGCGCGTCGAGACAGGGAGGGCTCAACAAGGCCAGATAGACGATGGTCCCACTATGGCAGCCCTGCATCACATAGCGCAGGGGGGGCGGACAGATCCCAAGAAGCCCTGTACATGGCAAACTCTGTATCAAATCACCTGCCCATGCATCCATTCATCATTCCCTCATCCCGTAATGAAAACGCCTGAATATTTACTCACATAACATTAGAAATATCCATTGAGTCTGTGCGTTATGCAGCCTGCAAAATCCACAGTGCCCCAGCACGTAATTCCAGTCTAGTGAAGTAACATGTATTTGGGAACGTCCTGCCTTATCGTCCACTACGCAATTGCGCATCCCATACTATTCATATCAATCATAGCATTCTCGCCATGGCCCCTGTCCCAAGGACATTGAACAATAGAACGTTATATTTGCAGTCAGACCTGTGGGCATCTCCTCGCCTGCAGCTGAAAACCGAAAGCGCCGCCCTTCGAATTCCTCATTTGCAACATCACGTCGAAGAGGCATCTGTGGCCGTTTGAAAACACTAATTAATCCATCGAGTGCGGCTGTGTGTGAAAATGGCAACTGCCTTCACCCACGAATGGGACGCCCGGCCCGTCGTTGCAACTCGGTACAGTGATGAATGAGGGCCCACCGTTACTCGAGTACTACGTTCCACTGACCCTTCACAACTCTGTTCGCGACTGCACAGATAGTATGTGAAACAATGGGACCACAGCAGAATGAACATATCAACCAATGTTACACGGCCATCGGGTACAAATACAAGATTGCAATAGCAAGATGCCATTCCACGAATTGCAGCGTTGTGCGCGGGACGTGCTCGGCCAAAGGGGAGAGCAGTTTGCACAGGTGGAATGAATCACCACAGGTGGAGGCCATTCAGCCTGAAAACACATAAATTGCACACCCAGTCTCCTCCCACAACCACACCCACTCCGAAATGCTACCGGCAGGACTCGCGATGTTGGCCCTGGGGGACCTGATAGCACTGCAAGTACTCCAACTCCAAGAAGAAGACGAACACCAACTACAACCGGCCGCACGGAGGAGACGCAGGAGGAGGAGGAGGCCAAGGCAGGGCCAGCAAGGGCCGCCAGCACAGCCACTACCACCACGCAGGCAGCCCGCAATCCCACGCCTCCGAGCACATCCGTTCAACCTCACTGATGAGCAGATCCACACCCTCTACCGTCTGGACCGGGACACCATAACCGCCATTGTGGACATGACACAGGCTGACCTTGTCAGCATGATAGATAGCCCAACCGCCATCCCACCCCTACTGAAGGTGGTGTCTGTACTCCACTTCCTGGCCACAGGCACCTACCAGCACACAGTCGGACAGTTGCATGGCATTTCACAGCCACTGTTCTCACGGACACTATTGCAAGTGCTCGATGCCCTCCTGAAGCACGCAGACGACTACATCTCTCTACCACGCTCGGAGCAGGAAATTACGAACACAAAAGTGGGATTCCATGCACTTGCCGGCATACCGGGTTGCATTGGTGCCATCGACTGCACCCATGTGGAATTGGTCGTCCCACATGCCATGGAGGCCCAGTACCGCAACCGAAAACAATTTCATTCTCTGAATGTACAAATGGTGTGTGACTCCAACAGGATCATTACACATTGTTGTGCCCGATTCCCTGGATCAACCCATGATTCTATGGTCTTGAGGAACTCTACAATACCACGCTACATGGAGCGACACGCAGGGAACAGATCCTGGCTACTCGGTGAGTCTCATTTCATGCATGATGATGTGGGGTATGTGATGCAGCAATGACCTGGCAGGAAGGGGGGGGGTGTGCGTACGTAGCAATGGCATTCCACATAATTCGTTTATCGTCCACATACAGGTGATGCCGGATATCCACTGAAGAGATGGCTCCTCACACCAGTCCGGAACCCACAGAACCAGCATGAGGAGGACTACAACCATGCCCACTCACGTACCCGTGTAGTCATAGAACAGGCATTCGGCCTACTGAAGACTCGTTTCCGCTGCCTCAGCAGGTCTGGCGGGGCACTCCTGTACCGCCATGAGAAGGTTGCAAAGATGGTCATGGCATGTGTCATGCTCCACAACATGTGCGTACGTAGAAATGTGCCCATGCCCCCTGACGCAGAACTGCAAGCACCTGAAGATGGTCATGATGAGGGTGGGGATGTGGCAGCACCTCAGGGAGTCTGCGAGGCACCGGAGGCCCGTGACATTCGTCAGCATCTCATTGATGTATGCTTCTAGCACTCACGCCTGGTGGCTGATACATGGACACGGGACTCGTGGCACTGTGTGTGTCTGGGACATGCACAATATGGACTGTACGCCTATGATGGCCTAGTACACAAAGATCAATGTCCACACATCTCATTGGTTGATCGTGCACTTTTTATGGCATATGTGATATCATGTTGTACACCCTATCGACCCGCCACCCAAGTGAGCCCAACACACCCCCTCCACCCTCCCACCTCCCCCCCGAACACCAGTGTCCAAAGATGCTCATCGTCAGTGGGCAGTCGCTATTGCAAGCCCCCTCTGCGGGTATCAGGGGCACCCCTGCCTGTGGAGCGCAGGTTCCTCCCAGATCTACGTTGGGGGCTGCCCTGGACGGAACTTGCAACGGATGATGTCTCTGCCTGCTCACGTCCATGCATGTCCCTAAGGGTTTGCGAGAGCTCAGTGAGCACACGGCGCACTGCGGCAAGTTCGGCACATACGTCTTTGGACGTCGCATGCAGTTCCCCCCTCAGGCTCTCGGTGCTTCTCTCCATTTGGACTCTCAGGCTCTCGGTGCTACTCTCCATTTGTGCCCTTAGTGTCTCTGTACCTCTCTCCATTTCTGCCCTAAGTGTCTCAGTTGATGTTTCTATGTCTGCCTTAGTGCCCCCACATTCATCGGCATGGTCCTTGAGGAGCGTGGCCAGTTGCTGCTGTTGCACTATTAACTGGTCGAGGGACTGTTGCCTCTGCTGGGCCATGGCCATTTGCGGGGGTGTCACAGAGGGGCTGTTGTCCTCATGTTGCCCTGCCACAGGGCTTGTGGGGGATGGCCAGTCGTCGTCTTGTGGGTGCCCCTGCGTGGTATCCTCATGTAGTACGGGATGGGACAGACAGGGGGATTGGGACAGGTCATGGATGGATCTGACTTCGACATCCCCGTCTTCTGTGTCGGAGCATGCTGCCATCAATGGGGTGTCACCTATGGTGCTGCTGCCACCGGAGGCAGTGCCTTCTGTGGCATCCGTTGGGGGGACCTGTGGTGGTGGTGTTGTGGGCATGCTGGCTGCTGGGGTGCCTGTTGATGTTCCCTCCTGTGTGCTGCCACCTGATTTGTGCTGCTGCCGTGTCTTGATGCGTGCAGCTGAGGTGGAGGGTCTTTGGCCGTTGGTCTTGGCCCTCTTTGCAGGTGTGCTGGTAGGGGTGTCCTGCAGCTCGTCGTTTGGATCGGACCCTGTGGTGGAGTAAAGGAGGGCGAGGGTTATTGGTGGGTCTGTGGGAATTGGAATGGCATTGTATCACATGCATTGGGGTGGTACCTGAGGGTGATTTGGGTCGGGGCCTTGGAGGTGCTTCCATTTGTGTGTGGAGTGAGGGTGCAGTTGTTTGGCAGCCTGCAGTTAGGGTGTGCCTGCTGCACGTGTAGTGCGTGTTTTAGGGGTTTTTAATTATTTATGTATTTATTGTGGGTTTTAACGTGCGCTATCAGGACGATGTGTGTGGACGTTCTCCTGGACATGTGTTTCTGTTGCACTATGGGGACACATGGTGCTTCACATGGATGGACTTTGTGGTTTTGGCATTGTTTCATTAGGCCCACCTACCTGATTCTTC
The DNA here is from genome assembly GCF_040938575.1 of Ambystoma mexicanum. NCBI lineage: Eukaryota > Metazoa > Chordata > Amphibia > Caudata > Ambystomatidae > Ambystoma > Ambystoma mexicanum. The sequence continues at coordinate 1,355,343,344 of NC_090935.1, read as the reverse complement.
GGATGTCTGCACTCCTTTCTCCATCCCTCCGACTCCCTCTATGCTCTCCATTCCGATGGTGGAGGCACAGATTTCTTCCCAGGGGGTCAGCTTGATGGGTGATTCCGACCCTCCCCCGGTGGCTGTGGCAATGTTGCGGTTGGCAGAGAGTATGCTGCGGACGCGTATCCGCAGGTCGTCCCATCGCTTACGGCATTGCTGTGGGGTGCGGGGTGCGGTCCCCACGGCACTTACCCGCTGTGCCACCAGAGCCCATATGGCCTTCTTGTTTGCGAGTGCCGTCCTGGTCATTTGCGTGGAGAAGACGACGGCAGCATTCTCCTGGAGGGTCTCTGTTAGCACGGTGAGTTCCTCACGGGAGAAGTGGACCTGCCGCTTGCGGTCGCACGCTTTCTTCGCTACTTTTCCCATTTTTCTTGGTTTCGCTAGGGTGGATGACGGGTTGGGTTGTGTCTCAGGGTAGTGATTTTAGTGGTTGTGTGGTTTTAGTGGTTTTATAGGTGTACGGCGGGTTGTTTCCCGTTCCGGGCCCGTGTTTTAACTTCCGTTTCCGTATATTTCCGGTCACCGTACTTTACGGTAGGCGCACACTGCGGTGTCCGCTGTGATGGGTGGCGGTATTGCACCTAGGGCGCCGTACGGCGGCGGTGTGGGCCGTTTTGGGTTCATTTCCGCCATCGCGGACTTTGCACTTCCGCCATGCCGTGGTGCTCGTGCCCGATGGGTCGGAATGGGCCGCACTTTGCTCCTTCTTGCAATGGCGGAAACGCTATTTACGCTGTGGCGGTCCGGTCAGTCACTTTCCGCCAGGGTCGTAATGAGGGCCAGTGTGCTGATCAATGGAGTGGATACTCCAGCTCTTAGGGATAGTGGGTGCAGCCGCACTGTAGTGGATTCTACCTTGGTAGACTCAGAGGAAGTTGCCAGAGCTACTCTGATGCCCACTAAGTTGGCTGACGGCCCCCTCCGTATGTTTCCCGTAATACCTGTAAATCTTACTTTAAATGGTACAGCAGTCAGGATTCCAGTGAGCATTCAGAGAAACGTCCCGGGAAAGGTCTTGTTAGGTAATGATCTCAGAGCTTTAGGGCTCGTAGGAGACACTGCCGAAAGACCCTACACACGGTCTCAAGCACGGGCAGCATTGGCCAAGTCCAATACGCCGCCCCAGTCGAAGGGGAAACCCAAGGCGAAAGGAGTCAACAAGTCACGACGAGGGAAAGAGAATATTCCCCCGAGCTCGCCTACCACTGCGGTGGAGGAATTTGGTCAATCGCCCGGGCCTGACGAGGAGGTGGCGATGCCTGAAGTATTCAACCCCAACGATCATCCTGAACTAAAAGACTTGTTAGTTGAAGGAGGTCCTGATAGGGACGAATTCAGTAAAGGCCAACGTGAGTGCCCATCTCTGGAAGGCCTAAGGAGACAGGCCTGCTCCCAGCTTGAGGGTGAACCTCCTGGGAAGCATAGGATTTATTGGGAAGGTGGACTCCTGTATAGTGAGCCCACAGAGTCTACAGAAGGAGACCATAGGAGGTTGGTGGTTCCCCTTGCTGTTAGGCCCTTCCTCCTGCAGTTGGCGCATGAAGTTCCCCTTGCTGGTCACCTTGGTGTGAAGAGGACCAAGCAAAGGTTATCCATGCACTTCTACTGGCCCAAGATGGGGGTGCAAGTAGAAAGTCACTGCAGGAGTTGTGCCTCCTGCCAGTTGTCTGGTAAGGTTGGCGCGACAATCCAAGCTCCGTTGGTACCGCTCCCAGTTGTGGGGGTACCATTTGAAAGGGTAGGGATCGACATCGTTGGTCCCCTTGACCCGCAAACATCCTCAGGCAATAGGTTTATCCTGGTGCTGGTCGACCATGCAACCAGGTATCCTGAGGCCATCCCATTGAAAACTGTAACTGCCAAGTCAGTTGCAAAAGCTTTACTCGGCATATTTACTAGGGTTGGCTTCCCTAAAGAAGTTGTGTCAGATCGTGGCAGCAACTTTATGTCGAAGTATATGCAGGCTATGTGGAAAGAATGTGGGGTCACCTACAAGTTCTCTTCTGCATACCACCCCCAGACCAATGGTCTGGTGGAACGTTTCAACAGAACGTTAAAGAGCATGATTGGGGCTCTGGAGGAGCCTCAGAGAAGAAAATGGGATCTTCTGTTACCATGCTTACTGTTTGCCTACCGAGAGGTACCACAGGAGGGTGTTGGCTTCAGCCCCTTCGAACTTCTGTTCGGTCATCCCGTACGGGGACCCTTAGCCATCGTCAAAGAGGGATGGGAGATGCCCACTCCCCCTGTTACTACCAACGTAGTTGATTATGTGCTAGGGCTCAGAAAACGGATGGTACTTCTGATGGGCTTGGCTAGTGATAAATTGAAGGCAGGGCAAGCGCTGGTGAAACATTGGTACGACCAGAAAGCTTCCCTCATCAACTTTACACCGGGTCAGCAAGTCCTGATCATGAATCCCATAAGGCCTCAAGCTTTACAGGACAAATGGTCAGGCCCTTACACAGTGGTGGAGCCCCTGGGTGAGGTTAACTATTTAATGGACCTTGGAAGGCCTGGACAGGCTCCAAAAGTGTTTCACGTGAATAGACTGAAGGCTTTCGTCCCAAGAGTCGAAATCGCAGCACTGCTACTGGCTTCAGATGTTGAGGAAGAGGAGTCTGAACCTCTCCCCGACCTGTTCCAGAGCGGTCCTTCAGATAGCTCCTTTGAGGGTGTCCGAGTGGCCCCTCACCTGACTTCTGATCAGCAGGCTGAGGTGAAAAGTTTGCTTAGGCAGTTTTCCCCCCTGTTTTCACAGTCGCCTGGTTTGACACCTTGGTGCAAACATAACATTGACACAGGAGACAGTGTACCTACCAAAAGTAGGGGATACAGGATGTCAGACAAAGTACGGTCTTATATTAAGACCGAGGTCAACAAGATGTTAGACCTTGGGGTGATTGAACCCTCTAGTAGTCCTTGGTCCAGCCCTGTGGTTTTGGTTCCAAAGGCAGGCACTTCTGAATTGAGGTTCTGCGTGGATTACAGGGCTCTGAATGCTGTCACCAAGACAGACGCACACCCCTTGCCTCGAACAGATGAGCTGGTGGATACTTTGGGTGCCTCCAAGTACCTCAGCACGTTTGACCTCACTGCTGGCTATTGGCAAATAGCTTTAGCAGAACATGCCAAGGAGAAGACAGCATTTTCTACTCCAGACGGCCTTTACCAATTCCGGGTAATGCCGTTCGGGTTGAAGAATGCACCTGCCACTTTCCAGAGGCTTGTGAATCATGTGTTGAATGGGTTGGACGAATTCTGTCTTGCATATCTGGACGATATAGCAGTTTTCAGTGCCACCTGGGAAGACCATGTGAAACACCTCGGGATTGTGCTCCAGGCTCTTCAGAAAGCCCACTTGACCATAAAGGCTAGTAAATGCCAGATTGGACAAGGCTCAGTGGTTTACCTTGGACATGAAGTAGGTGGAGGGAGGATACAGCCTCTACCCAGTAAAGTACAAGCAGTACAAGACTGGCCTACCCCCACTACGCAAACCCAAGTGAGAGCCTTCTTAGGACTCACGGGGTATTATCGCAATTTTGTGGCAGACTATGGCACCATAGCTGCTCCTCTGACTGCCCTCACAACTCCGAAGAAACCCAAGAAGGTAACTTGGACCGACGAGTGTGAGAAGGCCTTCAATGGCTTGAAAGACTCCTTGTGCCAGGCCCCTGTCCTCAGGGCCCCGGATTATCAAAGACCTTTTATCGTGCAGACGGACGCCTCTGACACTGGGATAGGAGCTGTACTATCACAAGTAGATGAGAAGGGTAAGGAACACCCTATCGGTTTTATTAGTCGCCAGCTTAAGGACAGAGAGCTCAGATGGTCCACGGTAGAGAAAGAATGTTTCTCTGTTGTGTGGGCCCTAAGGAAGCTGAGGCCCTACCTCTATGAGACCCACTTCACTGTGCAAACTGACCATAAGCCGTTAAAGTGGCTAATGAACATGAAGGGGGAGAATCCAAAGTTGCTTAGGTGGTCCATAAGTCTACAAGGCTTCGACTTCACTATTGAGCATAGGCCAGGTGTCCAACATAGCAATGCTGATGGGTTGTCCAGAATGTTTAACCGACCTGAACAAGAGACTCATCCAGGGGTGGATTAGTTCCCCCTGTCCATAGTCTGGGAGGGGCGAGTGTTAGGAAAGATTTTGTAATTGTAGGTAATTTTCCTTCCATGTGGCAACCCCTAAACTTTTTGCTGTTGTTTTTCACCTTGTTCTTGACTTTGCCAGAGAAGTGCAGCCTTCGGCTGCACTCCTCTGGGCTTTCGCTCCTTTTCTTATGGGGAAACTGACATGCCCTTAAGACAGTCAGTACCGGGGAACGCTGTTTCCCATAGTTTCTTTTATCATGTTGCGGCTTTAGTGCAACATGACACAAGAGGGCACTGTAAGCTAAGTTACAGCTCTCTTGGGTCTCTAGCCTTCTACAGGCCCTAGATACTCTTTTAGGATGGTATTTTGATCGGTGCAAGTCATTCAGGGACTGGAATGGTGGCAGCGATCGTTTTGTGTATTTTGAGCTCCTTTTGGTGTTCTGAGCGCGTTTTTCGCACTGAACCCAAAATGGTGGCCTGGCTCCCAAAATGGCCAGACCACGAGGCTCCTTTGTCCTGTCCACTGACCGTCTTGCTCCCTTCACCTTCCCCAGGTCGAGCGACCCGGGGCCTTCCTTATTTGGGCATGTACTTTCCCGCGAAACGTGGTTGCTTTCGCGGGCTTCTACATATCGTTTGTGTGCCTCCAGGGTGTGGGCTGGGATGTCTAGTCCCAATACACATCCTGGGTGCCAGAGAGTCTAGGGTGGTGTGAATGCCTGGGACCACCGTGGTCCGTGATTGGTCCACGTATGGTATGTGTGTTGATGAGCGGATCTCCCATTGGCTCCCCCCCGTTTTGGCGCGAAGGGAACCGTGGATAAGAGGGGGCTGGAAACACCACTACCATGTCGATCTCCTGAGTTCTCACGAACGAAGGAATACAGGAGCCAAGTATCCTGCAACCACGAGGCTGGACCGAGGAATCGCTGGTGACCCGCTGAAGGAATCCTCCTTTGCACTGCTGTCGTCCTGTGAAACCCTTTCCTCCTTTGATCGAACCAGAAGGCCTGTACTGGTGCTTTGACCTTTGGAATAGCAGGAACAGCTATTCCCGGCGACTTCATCATCTCCTGCCAAGTAAGCCTTCGGACGTGTCTCTGGGCCATCCAGTTGACTGACCAGCTTACAAGGAGTCCTGCTCTGTAACCGCCGCCAGGTTGTGTTGTATCTCGAGTCCTTGTCACTCTCCCACGCTTCGTGCACTTGGCGTTCCCAGGTCTGAAGGGAGGAGTGTACATTTGGCTCGGATACACACGGCCGCTCCGTTGCCCTGCGGTGGTGACAAAACTGTGCAGGTTTCTTCGATTGGGACGTCTTTTTGCTCTACACGACGACGAGGCATTTCCCGACTCTTCTGAACCTGCCAGCTGCTGAAACTAACGTGGAGAAGCCTGGGTCTGCTTGCATCGGGGACCGGTGAGTAGTATAGCTAGGATCTGGTCGCCCTCCTGCAGTAGCCCATTGCTTTTCCCCGCTGTGTAAAAACAGCACCCTTTTGTCCGTACTCGCGCTCTGCTTCTGCTCGCTGTGGAGGCTGCGCTTGAGTCGCGGAACCTGTTCTTCTTCTGTTGTGCACTAACCCGAACTGCCTGACTTCCTCCAAAGAGCTTCTCCTTTTGCCCGTTGGCACCAGCGTGTGCAGGTACTTTGAGCACAAGGCTCCACTCTTCGCAGGGCTCGGACTTCCATCTAGTTAGGTGCCTCTGAAGGCGAACTGAGTCTAAAGCATTATCGCACTGCCTGTTTTCCTTCCCTTTCAGGTGGACTACACATTTCGTGCATATAACGCTTGCGACTGTCGTATTTGTATATATATTGTGTTGATATGGTATGTGTTGGCTTAGTATTGTGATATTGTGATTTTCTCGCTACGGTCATTATTTTAAAGGCCTTAAAATAAATGTGGATCTATTTTTGATATAACAACTGTTTGGAGTAGTTTGTAAGCGCTCTTGCTTTGTGTGCTCATTGCGGGCTTTCAGTCACCCTCACCCCTCTTGAGACCTAGTCTTGACCGCCGCGATCGCTACCTTGATTGGTCTGGCTCGTCCAGAGGTTACCCTGTTCCAAGTAATTAGGTTGGCCTTCTGAACTTCTGCGCCACCAGGACAGAGTTCAGAAATCCGTCTTAACAATACCAGGTGAGCATAACACCTGTACCCCCTGTCATCCTGTTGAACTGTGTTCCATCACCCTGCTACGGTGGTTGTCCACATTGCCCTTGCCTGTCAGTCCCATAAAGGAATTGATTCTGACCCCATCGCCCAAATTGCTGGTGTCCCATTCCTTGAGGCCCTTGGAATCCCTGTCCTGGAGGTGATGGCCTATAATTAAATCCCTTCCCATGCCTGTTCCTGTATTCCCTTATGAAATGCCCCCATCTCCCACAATACCAGGAATGTGATGTTCCCAATCCTCCTCCCCGGGGCCCTATCCCGCCAAAGCCTTCTGCTTTTGCTCCTCAAAATCCTCCTCTTTCCCTTGGTGCTCCTTCATACTGCCACTGTGGGTTGGTGTACTGTCCCCCACACCCCATTGTCCCTGTCCTTCTTCACCCCATAGTGCCTCGATTATGGCATTCACAATTTGTTGAGTGTCTCCTGTCCTTTCCCCCTGAGCCGGTGCTATCACTGGTGCTTGGCTGACAACCTTATTTAGTTTCTTTTCCACTAGTTTTTCCTCATCCGTTTGCCGCTTCTGAGCTGTCTCCCTGTCCTGCTTCTTGATTCTCTTACAATTGTGGACGATTATACTTTGTATCTCTGCCCACCCTTTGGCTTCAACTCCCACAATTTTATCTAGTGCCTTCTGGACCTCTTTTGGTAATCCCCCTTTTACGGTGAAATAGAAAAATGGTACTGAGTGGTCCCATTGTCCTCCTCACTCAACTCTCCACATTTCCTCTAACTTAAGAATAAACCTAACTGGGTCCTCATCATCCCCCAGTGTGAACTGCATTAAAGAATGTAAATCAGGGGTATATGTGTACATCTTTCGTAGGGAATCCCATACCCTTGCCCTTGCTTCATTAAAGGCTGCTCCATTATGTTCCCTATCTGCAAGACTTACCCCAGGGTATCCAGCCTTGTCCATATGTGGCCAGCCTTTTCCCCAACTATGGCGACCAGTAAACTCTTAAGGTCTCCTAGTGCTAGAGCTACCCTGCTGTTTGTTTTTCAAATTCATAGATCTATTTACTGGCTCCGGCTGTAAGCTGATGGAGAGCTTTTATAATCAAATCATTTTTGTCCATTTGAGGCCATGGCACATACGGTATTATCCCTACTCCTTTATGTAAAGGAGGTTTCTGCATATCTATTTTGTCTTCTACCCCTTTCGTAGTATTCTTCTGAACTTGTACTACCACGATTAAAAATGGTCTATTTCTTAGTCTATCCCTCCTCACTGCCACTTGTGGCAGGGATGGGTTTCTCACTGCCTCCTCTCCTTGATCTCTTTCTTGCCCTGCCTTTTCATTATTTCTGCCACCTTGATCTTCCCATTCATTTTCCCTGTTGTTCTACTTCTAGCCCCAGGACCGTCCATACTCTCTCCACATCAACTTTTTTGACACAAACATTTCTTATTGCCCCAGGGTTGAGTCCAACCAAAAAATCTCCGACTTCCAATCCCCTATTTTCTGCACTGGTACCCTTATTTCTGGTGATACCTCTCCAGGTTCTTGTAACCTGACTAACCTTACCCGCAATGCTCTTAACTCGTTTATATCGGCTTGTGAACCCCCTGCGTACACTGATGCTACGGGCATGTCAGCACTTGTGAATGGGTTCTATGTAGGTGGAGGTGCAAAAACTCATGAGTCCCCCCCCAGTTGCTAATCCCGATAATCCGGTTGTTGGCACTCTCTCTACCACTGGAGGCTTATAGACTGGATTTGTATACCCTACTGCAGGTAAAGGCGTTATAGGGTATATCTCCTTATTTTGGATCTCTTTTTCATCTTCCTGATCTTCCATATTCTTTTTTTTATAATGTAAGCTCCTGGGCTGGCTGTGGCCAGTGCCATGTGGCTCTTTGTTTCTGGAGTATCTGGCTTTCTTGTTCAGGCCTCTTAAAAAAACCCTAAATAAGAAAGAATAGGAATAACAAATAATTTGTCTTTCTGGAATTCTATACAATACTTGCTAGAATTATTAAAGGTTTTTTTTAGGCACACTTACGGGGGTTGAGTCTCTGATTTAGTCTGTTCGTAAACACCTCCACACAGCCTTTCATTCTTCTGAGGTCAATAAATGAGTACCAACACAGTTTGTGCGATAGTGTATGTATATTTGTTCTATAAAAAGCGCTTAAGCGTAAGTGCTTTATAGTAACACATCATTATCATTTGGACTTGGATGTCTGCTTGCAGTCACAGCAATTTGGTAATATGGGCTTATCTTAACGATACACATGGCGATCCATTCTTGTATGAAATGTATATCACATTATAGTGATATTGTACCCATATTTTTCGTAGTCTACTTAGTAACAATGCTATGTGATGCCCCTTCCTGTTTTGTCAAGGGGCGAAAGGTCGTGTTCCTTCGAATCCTGTGATGTCACTTTGGGGTTGGGTCAGATGACATCAAGTCCTGTGATGTCATCAGGGGGCAAAGGGTCATGTGATGTCACTTCCGCTACCCCTGACATTTTGGTGAAATGACGTCCCTGAGTACTGCTCAGATTTAATTCACATAAAAGGAAAAACATTGGGATCAATTCACAGAGTATGTCTGACATACCCTTGACTTAAACCTGGAGAGGGCAGCTTGATTCACAAACACTCTGACCTACCCCTGACTTACTGAAAGTACCTTTATACCATACCTGAAAGTAAGTCAGGGAAAGTCAGGATTAAGTCAAAGTTACTCACAGTAAATCATATGTGGATGAAATAGCCCTCTCCAGGATTAAGCCAATGGTAAGTCAGATTTAGTTTTTTGTGAATTGACCCCTTTGTGTAGCTATGAAAAACTAAGTTTGCATGAATTTCTTGAAGATGGAAGTTGAATCGCTTAACTTAACCAGTCCTCCACAGAGCCTAAATATGCCAGCGTAGGTGGGCAGGGTGCTGATCAGTAATGATGGCTGCCTTGAAAAACAATGATGGGCACAATTACAGCAAATCCCTGTGAACATCCTCTGCTCTTTGCACATGCAGAGGAATGTATGCCTCTCCCCCAGCATCAAAATGGTGATGCTGGGAAGATGTAAGTGAATTTTCAGCATATAGCTGGGAAATGCACAGAACAGATTTCCCAACCTGCAAGGGAAATCAGGTTGAAAATGGCATACATTGTGGAAAAACATGCCGACATTTTGTTCCCATATGTTTTCACACATCCCTGCCATTTTGTGACCTGATGGAAAAGAGGGCCTAAGGCTTGTTCAGAGAAGCTGCTCATTTCCAGTTACATTTTAACATTTTACACATTTAAGAGTTGTTCACTCTTACTATGCTTGTTTTAAGACTGCATTTTGGCTGGTTCCCATATTATTCCTTTACACGTCAGACAGGAACAAGCTGTCTTCCTTAGGCAGAGAGGATGACATCAGCTCTGCAGGAGTGCAAGGATGAGTAGTGAATAAAACTCCTTATTAGTCCCACAGTATTACTACATCAGCACGGATTCCAGTCAGAAATTCGTGAAGGTGCAACAGACACAGCCTGACAGGTATATATGCTTCGCCTCTTTAAGGTAGCATGGGCGGATGGCAGGCTATAGACTGCAGGAAGGGTGTGTGCGGCCACAGACCCAATCCAAACAACAATGGCATGAAGATAACACAGTCAAAAGATATCCAACCAAGTTCCTATAAACATGATCTTTGACTAAACTAAAAGTACACACAGCTAAATGGAACACTAATGGCTCACGCTTCTCATAGGAAACAAAGAGAAGGCAGACTTTGTAATCACGTGGCACTCTGGGTTTGGATACAGGGGTGTACAGGCAATGATTTAATCAGCAGCAATAGTCACAGTTATTGAAGATGCCTTTCAAAAGGTAGCAAAGTGGCTCATACAAGGCGTTAGGACCTGTAAGATGGGCCAGGGGACAGAACCACTTTACAATACCTTTATATGCTTGTCACAGCATTGAGACTGGATCATGGGTAGTTTGAGTCTTCCCCTCTAGCTCTTACAGTGTCAGGAGGCAGAGGGGAAAGCAGTCAACGGTGGTAGGCAGCATACAGATTGATGAGCCAAGCAGGGGCAGGGTGACACGTGTAAAACACATGCCTCATCGCAGATGCCATATTTGTCCACTGTGTAGGTGCCTGGTGTTGAGCAAGGGCAGACACACTGTCAGTCACCACAGTAAGAAAGGAAAACGAACAACAGATGGCCTAAAACGCAGCAATAGACGAAATGGGGGAAGAGACTACATCTCCCAGCAGCCTCCACAGCCTCCTCAAGGCTCACACAGCAACAGTAGACTGCCTGAGCCACACCCACGGCAATGCGCATGCGTGCACATGCAACTTGTCCGTGCTACAGACTCTCGCCTGAGCGGACGCATGTCCGAGAGTCTCTGGTCTGCCTAAGCAAACTACTTGCAGGGCCGCGCCCTGCCTGAATCAACATCCAGGCCGTGCGATCAAGAGGATAAGTAACACGTCTATCCGTTTAATGCTCGCATGGGGATACTATCTTAAACATGCATAGGGAACGTTGCGAACTAATTGTGCCTTACATGTTATCTACACTGTTCATGTGATTTGCAGGCTTGCACTAACAGTTAGGCATAGCGCCCAGTGAAGCAACGGGGGGTTAGGGTGTCCAGTGCAGCAACCAGGTTGTATGAAGTCCAGTGAGTAACTCGGATGTTAGAGTGCAGCAGTAACTGGACTGTTAGGTTCTGGTGCAGTAACTGGGCTATGGCAATACAGGCACCATACGAGCAACTGTGCTCAGAGGGCGCAGTGTTTGTTTATTAATTTGTAGTGCGCACCAGACCCGGGGGTATCAGGGAGCAGAGGGATACATGAATGCTTACAACCTATAGTTACACAGGTTACAAAAGGCAAGTACAACAGTTATATAACAGCGGTTACAGTGGGAACAAGTGGTTCATATGTGTTCATGAGTGAGTAGTAGCGGATGTGAGAGTGTTGTCGGCGCAGCCCAACATGTCAAACAAGAGACAAGAAGTATCTTTCTCAAATCCTCATTCCCATCCACAACCTCTCCCTAACACTCTATCCGGTTACCCTACAATCCCTCTAGCCTTCCAATCCGTGGACCCTAACCCTCCTTCCCCACATGGCTTGCGGCTACTCTGTGTGACTAAGAGTGCAGACGCCAATAGACCCCGGATGATACGTGCTGCCTATCGTGCGACTGGGACCTGACATACAGCCAGACCTGCAGGTTTCCTCTCCTCTCTGGGTTTTACACTCTGCTCTTCCACTCAAGGTCTTACAGCCAGCTCAGAAATCTTCCTCTCTGTTCCAGCAATCTTCTTCCTCTTTAACACCACAACTCACCTTCTCTGTACCACAAAACTACCATGAGAGCTGGCCCTTACATAGTGCTTGGACTGACTAGTCTAGTGGTGGATGGTGTACATTTAAATGCGGGCAGGTCAGTTAGGGGAGCCAAGGGCTGCTACCTTTTTGCTGCTCCTGGTCGCCAGCCTGTTTAGAGCTCTACTGAGAAGGAAGGTAAGATATAGAATGAGGAACGGGTGAATAGGCCTTAGCACCACGGACGACAGAACGATTACAGCAAACGCTTTTAGTTTCTTTCTTTATTTCCCCTACAGGATGACAGCACGTTACCTACTGTCTTCATGCCAACACATGAGAAGCGCAGGTGAAAGATACATTATGCAACTGGTGTCAAAGTATAATTGTTGCTAGAAAACGAAGAAAGAACTCAACTAAGACTGGGTCGTTCGTTTATTTTTCACAGTTGGTTTATGAGAAGAGGTACACAAAGGTATTGAATTATATTATAGGTAATTATGTTTAAAACGTTTTAAACATGAGTGACATCATTAATACTGTTTTGTTTTTTTCCCTTTTTTTATTTTCCTTCCTGTTTCCTTTTTTAATGAGAATGATTTTCGTTCATGCAATGAAGGGATTAGCTCTGACGAAGGACATTTTGTGTGAACTGCATTCGCCAAATAGACGTGTGTACAAAAAAACTGCCTCCCTCAAATAAAATCTTTTTTTTGTGGAAAATAATAATGTGCACTGATCTAACACATGATTGAAAGCATGAATATTTAATGATAGGATTGTGACATTGAGCAAAGACATTTGCAGCTCGGATTGAAGTACGCAACAGCACATGGCTTCCCAAAGGCAACTTTGGGATTTTGTTTTATATCTCTTGCTTTAGTGCCTAGAGCTTTATGTTCCGATAACTATTTTGTAACAACATTTGGAAGGAGCGTGAAAGAGATATATATATATATATATATATATTTATACATATTATTGAAAAACAAGGTGGTGCCCACCTATTACTTATTTTCATTTACCCTGGTCCTCCACATTATATTTCTGGTTCCAAATCTGTAAGTGCCTTTCAGTTAGTCTTGTCCGGATTTTCCTCTGTTGAAAAAGAAGGATTAGGGGAGATATAGTCAATTTCTCCTTGGTTTGTAATCACAGTTTGGGCTATTTGGCTCAGGGATGTTTTCCAGCCTTCCTCCTGGCCTAGGTGATCTGCCCGGCTCTCCTCTATAGTTTATCCCCTCCCAGGTCCATACTTCCACTTCCTGGATCCAATCCGGGGGTTTAGTTTCATTCAAGAGGGGAATTATGGGGCATGTCATTTTTGCAGTTTAGTTTTTCCCAAAGGTCTGTACACAGGAATATCTTGTCTCTACACATCGCTGCTGTTGTAGGCCTGGAGATACCATTCCCAGGTTGATGTGGCGAAATCAGTGTTTTCACTTCGCCATAAGCGTCAGAAGCTGTGCTCAGGAATGACCTTTGAACCTGCTCTCTTGCAACTGCAGGGTAGCTGCTGGGGATGTCATGGAACATCATGAAAGTGGAGTCTGATTGGTAGATCTAAAATTTAGAAACAGAATTACCAGCATCAGTTTATTAAAAAAAATCAAAAAAGCTCAAGTCATTCACAGATGGCATTCTGTCACAAGGAGGGAGGTGAACGAAGACATGAGGAGGTAGAAGGAGAAGAACCGAGAGCAACTATAGAGAGGGAATCACACCCTGAGCTAAAGGTGTGACAGAACAGGTTGGGTGGAGGTGCAAGCGTGTCGCGCCTTGAAACACTTGTGTATAGGTGCATTATATATGCCATATCATATCTATAAATGCCATATCATATGTGGTGGCGCTTCAAAGTGGAAAGAGTAAATGGAGAAAAAGGAGAAGCAGGAAAGGTCCTCTTAGGCGCATGTCCATTGCAACTTATCCATGAGCTATACAAGGACACAGTGTTGGGGACTAAAGTCAGGACCTCAAGACAGGCAGGTGAAGGAGGCTCCCTGACAGTGCATGTAGAGCTCACGTGGCTAGCTTTTTGCTTGAAGCTCTGGGGTGCAGACAGGTACCCAAGTCCCAGACAAAGGGGTCTCCCTGCAGATAAGGACAAGAACCCAGAGACTTGTGTAGGAAACCAGAGACTTTAATTGTAAATGAGAGATTTGTGTTGGAATCCATAGATATTTAGACATTTTCTTTGAGCCCTGAGACTTTTGTGTGAAACCAGAAGCTGTAATGTTAAACCAAGGAGAATTCATTCCGTACAGTGTTAGTAAGGACACTTGAAAGGCCTCCCAACAGCATGAGAAAGACAATAAACCACTCTCAACCATATTTGTAGTGTTGCATCGTAAGTAGCATTCATTACTGCTTCCAAAAGAATACCATGAAACAAGGGCACACAACAGTGACACATTGACCGGAGTTATGCTTTTAACACAACCAGATTTGTGTCAGACATCTCAGGGGGAAGGCACCTGGCTAGGATTGGAAAATGTACTGCTGCTGTAAAGGGACACGCAAAGGACATACAGTGGGAAAGAGAAGAAGAAGAGGAAGAGTAGGTGAGATAAGCAGGAACTAGGAAACCCGAGAAAAAGAGAGCCTGAGATGGTGAACAAGAAGTGATGCAGAGAGGCGTGGCTAAGCACCGAGGTAAGATGGCCGCCTAGAGGCTCAGCTCTGCCTCACATAATATTTATAATGGATTAGGGTCACTTCTTTTTTTTTAAACTTACCTCGAATCCAGTACAAACTGCGTCGCTGACATCCCGGGAAGATTCGCTGTGTTTTCGGCACAGCTGCGACACGCAGAACCGCTTCCTTGCTGCAAGCTGCTCTCACAGGAAAAGCACCGCGAACACGTCGGAACGCGAGCCGCCCCTCGTGTGGAGAGGTGCGGCTTCGCGCATCAAGTGATGCGCCGGCTCGGGCCTGTAACACGGGCTCCTCCACACAAACTCGCCACCTGCTGGAGAAAAGTAAGAAAGCAATATTGTATTAACTTTTCAACTGCATACATGAAAATACAGTAAAAGAAAGCAGACCACAGACAATATATGAAAGGTGACAGAAAAAAAAAGAGAGGAAACTGCTGCAAGAAATTTTAAAGTACATAAGCAGATGGAATAATTGGAGAAGGGGAAATAAGGAAAAATTATGAAGTCATACGGATTAAATTAAATTACTCAGAACTATTTTTTGAATTCCTCCTGCATGAACACTCCTCTTCTTTGAATATTGTAACAATTGCCACATCTTCTTGTTGCAATATTTTTATACTGAACATAAAGATTGGACTATAAACACCCAACCTACACACCTCCACAGCTTTACAGGTGTGCTCCTCTATTTATTATATATTGCTCTGGAAAACCGTAGTTGAACCACTTTAGGATTGTGCAAATTCCTACAGGATCTCTTCACTCTTTTAATCTTCCGTAGTGTATGCCTTATTATTCTTTGTTTTTCCATTTTTTGGTCTCTTTATTTAAGAGTAAAACATAAAGAATAATATGGATGTAATAATTGTATACTACGAGACATCATAAATAATATCGACAATGAGTTACACGCCTCAACAACAAACATCCATCTACAATTGTTTAACTATGGCAACCAGTAAAGCTAACCAAAAATGTTCCCTCTGCTGAAGATACTACCACCTATTCAACAAACCTTAAAAGACCTAAAAGTGACTCTCCACCTCCCCTGGGTATTTCAGATCCTGCTATTGAAGCTATTCTTGCAGAAATTAGGGCTCTTAATCCCTTTATAGAAACCACAAACACTAAACTACAGCAATTAGATGAAAGGTGGTTGGGAATCAACAACAGAGTGGAGGAGGTTGAGAAAAGAGTTGGCATCTTGAAGACATATCCCCCAGGGTTGCGCAATTAGAAAAATCTATTAAAGAACTCCAAAAGCATAATGAAGATTTGGAAAATCGCAGTAGGCGCAATAACCTAGGCATCTCAGGCCTACCAGAAGGAGCTGAGGGTACCGACCCCATTGTTTTCCTACAAAAATTCTTACCGGCCATACTACATTTGCCCTTGGAAACTACATTTAACATACAACAGGCCCATATAATTGGTCAACCCTCAGCCTCTTCCACAGCTCGTACGATGCCAAGGACACTTATATTTTACCTTTTGGTATACTCTCAACTACAACTTATTATCTCCACAGCAAAAGAACTTAAATCACTCATTTGGCATGGCAGCAAGCTATTTATTTCACAGGATGTCGCCAGAAGCACGGCACAAAGAAGAAAAGTTTTTCTAGCATTCTGTCCTGCTCTAAAACAACTAAATATCCGCTATGGCTTTTTCCACCTATGCTCCTTTAAAGTAACATATGAGGGTCGTGCAGCAGTATTCGATGATCCAGCTGATGGCAGTGGACACCTCCTCTCCTGCAGCGGCCTCAACATCACCTACTACTTGAAATCTGGCCTTTATAACTTTTTATTCGTGTTATTATCTACCTAATGCAATGACTATCCAATTACATTAATTAAGTGAGGCGGATGCTCCTTTGGGGTCCCTCTTCCAGTAATGGTCACTCTTTTCCTTTTGACGACCCAGTTGGCGTTACCTATCCCCAATATATCTTTCCTCCCTGATCCTTATCCCATATCCTGTTTGATCTCTAAAATCACTTATCTGACAATGTCTGTCTCCTCTCAATGTTTGATCAGACCCCTTCCTCCCCTCCCTGACCCCCAATGTTCTATCCTCCTGTATGTCTATTTGGGTATATATGATTCGAACCACATGATAAAGGATATGTTTTTATTATCGCTCTACAGTTATAAGTTGCATGTATTTCAATATATTTCTGACTAAATGATCTCTAAATATATAACTCGGAATATCAAGGGATGTAAGAATCCGATCAAAAGATGCAAAGTCTTATCTCACTTCAACAAGTTTAAACCAACGGTTGCTTGCCTTCAAGAAACCCACTTATCCCACAAAGAAACAATGAAAGTCAAATCTCTTTGGGTTAAGGAGGTTATCTCCAGTCCGGCTATATCCAAGAAAAATTGAGTTTCTATATTAATCAGTAAAAAACAACCCTTCAAAATTCTTGCCCAAGATGCTGACACCAATGGGAGATGGGTTTGGGTAAAACTCTCAATTGACTCCACACAAGTATCTATTCTAAACATCTATGGGCCCACATTACCAGATCCCCCTTTTGGAATGCTATTAAACAAATGATACTTAAAAATAACTTTACCAATCTGATAATGTGCGGTGATGTCAATCAGGTCCTTGACCCTTTTTCAGATGGAAAATCCAGCTGCATGTTTAAACCCAATAAAACTCACAAGTCCTTTGTTAATTGCCTTGCGGAAACAGGACTAATTGATTCATGGAGGCTATCTCATCCCACACAACTGGACTACACCTTTCATTCCCCCCCTCACAATACATTATCACGTCTTGATTACATTTTTGCTACTAACACCCTCTCTGGATCCATTATAGATTCTAAAATCTGCAATATTATTATTTCAGCCCACGCACCGGTTATCACATCCTTTTGCCTTACAGACACAAACAGAGTTGCCTCCAGGTGGAAACTTAATAATGTCCTTTTAAATGATTCACAGTCCATTCAATCTATTAAAGCTTTCATTCAACAATATTTCAATAACAACCAAGACTATGATGCCTCTATTGTTAATAATTGGGATGCTTTCAAAGCTGCCCTAAGGGGCCACATAATGACCCTCTCAAGGACGAACAAAAAACTTAGGGAAAAACACCTAGACAACCTTTATTCTAAACTCACCCTAGCAGAGCAATGCTACTATGTTGACACTAACTCAACAAACCTACGACAAGTTATTAAAATACGCTTTGAAATCAATAAAGAAATCACAGAGCTTGCTGCAGGCACCATACTTAAATATAAAACAAAGATATATCAAACTTCAAATAAAGCGGGCAAAATGCTTGCTTCCTATTTGAAAACCAAAAAGGAAAAAGTTCAATACTCTCACATTAAAGACACTCAAGGCCTAACTAATCATCGGTCTGATGCAATACTTGAATGTTTTAGGAAATTTTACCCTGATCTCTATACTCCGGACTGCTCTATTCCCAAAGGCAATATTGATTCCTTTCTGAACAATATTAGTCGCTCCACATATCCCGGAGCTGACCTATCTCACCTTGAAAATGACATTACCTCCTCTGAGATTAATGAAGCTATTCACAGCCTCGGTAAAGGTAAAGCACCCGGCCCCAATGGATTATCCACTGAATTCTACAGTAAATTATCCCAAGTATTAACCCCAAAACTTAACACACTTTTTTCATACTTTATATCACAAAAATGTTCCTCAGGTTCCTTCTCAGAAGCTTTACTTATCATTTTCCCTAAACCTGATAAAGACCCTACCCTTCCCAGTAATTATCGACCCATCTCCCTTATCAACATAGAAAGCAAAATGTTTGCCAAAATACTAGACAACAGAATTGAATCCTCACTCCCAAATCTGGTCAAAGCAGACCAAACAGGCTATGTAAAAGGACGAAACATATCCTCTAATGCCAGACTCCTACTAAATGCCATTAACCTAGCAGCTAAAGATAAAAAAGACAGTCAAGGCTATGCTGCCATTGCATTGGATGCAGAGAAAGATTTTGATTGTGTAGATTGATATTTTATGTTTCAAAACCTACGCTGGCTCGGTTGTGGTGAAAAATGTATTTCACTTGTTAAACTTCGTTATTCTGCCCCCAAATCCGCTATCTATTTAAATGGTGAAACATCCTCACTTTTTCCCTTGCTTAGAGGAACGTGGCAGGGATGCCCCTTTTCACCATTACTATATATCCTCTCTCTTGAACCATTACTAGAATTAATAAGATCTAATAAGAACATCCCGGGTATTCAAGTCGGTGCCTCAATTACTAAAATAGCCGCATATGCGGACGATATTCTTATTTTAATCAAAACCCCCAAACTTCATATTCCTAACCTCTTGGATGCACTTTTGCAGTTTGGTCAAGTTTCTGGATACAAATTAAATAGGCAAAAGTCAGAAATTATGCCCTTAAATCCATACTGTCTTAAACATGACATTGACATTTTCGGCCTCAAATGTGCAGTGGTTCCATTAAATATTTAGGACTTCGTTTTGCCCCTATAATCCAAGAAACTATCAAAGTCAACACTATATTGTTACTAAATACTCTCAAGGATCTTACATCCAAATGGTCCCCACTTTACCTTTCCTGGTGGGGGCATCTAGACACAATTAAAATGATGCTAACTCCTATAGTTCTATTTTATCTACAGCTTCTCTCCATTCCATTATCCCTTTCCTTTTTCAAATCCATTCATTCTATACTACTAAATGTTCTTTGGGGAGTAGGAAAAAGTAAAAGAATTGCTTTAACTAAACTTAAAGCACCCTACGAAATGGGAGGCGTTAGATTCCCTGTCTTTAAGTTATACCGCTCTGCGTTTCTCATAAAACAGACTCGCCAATGGTTCACGAATCCCAAATTCACTGATGACTTGGTGTACATTAGAAAAACACATAGTTCAAGCACATAATATTACTGATTATATAAACATATTTAAACATACCTCAAAAAACATTTCGGAACCTATTAAAGCATCCGTTTTAGCCCTACAAACTTTTCTCTTTCCCCATGCCATAACCCCCAATAAGTTTCTTTCCCCATTACTATGGCATAATAAGAATATAGTAATAAATAATAAGATCTGCAATCGCAAAGCATGGATCAAAAAAGGAATTAGATTCATCCAACACATTATTGATGCTACTTCTATACTTTCCTTCCAGCAATTCTCTACCATATTTAACATACCCAAGACAGATTTTCAATTTTACAATCAATTAATCAACTCCTGTCTTGATGCACCAGGCCTTTTTTCTTATGAGATTCTTACTCCAGATGCCCTCAGACTACTGCACCTAACAATGACAAGCGAAGTTAGAGCCTCAAAAATATATAATTTGCTCACCTCAACATTTAAGGTTTGCCCAATTCGTCTGAAATGGGAATTTGACTTAGGGTACATGTTTGAAGATCACATTTGGCTCCGCCTGTTTTCCAAAATTAAACAATTATCGGTGTCAGCAAATATAACACAACACTATTACTTCTTCATTCATAGAGCATTCATTACTCCGGCCGAATTGGCTAAGGCTAACCCGAATTATGATGCAAAATGCTGGTCATGTGGCTTATCTCCTGCTACGTATATGCATATGTTCTTTGTTCATATATTGTGAAATTGTGGCATGAAATCTGGAAGTTTCTCAAATGTATCTTCTGTGTAGATGTTCCATTCTCATCTGTAAATATATTTTTAGGAAGCTTGGCTATCACAACGTACATTCCACCTGACTCAGCCAGACTATATGATCTATTTATTTCTATAGCCTTAAAATGCATCACAACTAACTGGAAAATCTCTTGTTTGCTTTATACTAAACATGGTGGAACGCTATTTGTCATACTCATAAATTGGAAATGTGCATGGCTAACAATCAAAATACAATTCCTAAATACAATGCTAAATGGTACTACTTCACTTGTTATCTTAACTGTTTCAACGCAACTGCTCATGGTACATGAACATATATCCTCATTTCTGCATCATTAACTTAATGACTTTACTCATATTGAAACGCCTGGTCTATATTACAATAGAAATGAACAGATTAGTTGTATAAAACAATCTATTATACCCATTCCCCCCCCTCATCCTGTTCCCATCTGTTTCCTGTATGTCTCCTGTACGTCTCTCCATATTTCTATGCTTCTCTCCGTATTAGTTACCCTTTGCAGACTTGATCTACAACTACTCACATGTTATTAGTAATATCTACAACTTCAACTCTAATATTGTTTATATCGGTACATTTGTGAATTTAACCAATGTATATGTTATAAAGAAATCATAATGTAGTAAGCCAAGATCATTTACTCTGTTAATCATGTTTGGTTACCTGTTTCTTTCAAAGTCTGTAACTTGTTAACACTTGTATCATTCTCAATATTTTGAACAATAAAAATCATTAAAATAAAAAAAGAAGTGATGCAGAAGGGGGAAGGGCGAAGAGCCAGTGCTGATGAACTCTGGGCGTTACTGTATAGAAATGAAAACAATGTAAGTCGCAAAGCATGATGGGCATTTCAGTCCTCTGATATATGCTTTCCTTCTCCCGTTCTTCAAGAAACCTTTGCGCATACAACCGGAAGGCAAAGGAAGTTTCTGATTAGATTGCCAGTTTTCCAGATGTCCTGCAGGTGCATCATGGGAATGGTAGCCCATTCTTCTGGAAACGCAGGTCTGTGCAAAGAGGTGATGGAGGAATATTCGTGGTCCCAGCTGGTTTGCAGATAGCGCCACCCAGAGACATAGTTGTGACTGTCACCTGTTGCACCTGATCCTGCAGACAACTGACCACCAAAGAAGCTTGCACATAGTAGCATAACACTAAACCTTTTTGTGGGGAGTGATGAGGATGAATTTTAAATCAAGAATGGTTTCGGGGAATATGTCTGCTGCACACGACCATGCATATGCCTCTGAAACATGTCAGGAGAACTGTCTCGGATTTCTTACCCTAAACAACAACAAAAAAAAATAATCACTTTAAAAGGTCTTGCATACCTTTCTCAGAAAATAAGGTTAGGACAAATGAAATGGGTACCCCTTCTTCAACCCAAATCCTGAGAATAGTGCCCCTTGCCCTCTTTGGTTGAGTTCCTCAAATTGGGTTTGCAGAATTCTCTTGAAACAAATAATGGCGATAGGTAACATTCAGAAAGAGACAAGCTGTATTTTGCAATCTCTTCTTTATTTTTAGCTGTCGCTTTGCGCTCAAAAAAGAAGTGCATGTATCTGTCTCAGCTATTTCCAAATTAGCGCTCACAACAACTTAACTGTCCATTTAAATGTCCTCTTAAAAAGATGACAGCTCTGTTATAATGTTTAGATCCCTTAATTCGGCCCTACTATATACAAATCAAACACTAATAAAGAGTTTGGACACATTACTTATGCTGAAGGGCCGGGTTGGTAGGCTTGTCATCAGACTCAAATAATGCCCCAAAAAGCATCGACATACTGAGGAGTTTTTAAGAAATCAGGGCTCACGGGGCAGGGTATCACTCAGGCATCACGCAAACCCTTGATTCCGCTCTAAAGCAAAGAAAGAAAAGGCTGAAAATAGGATTCCCCCACTTGAGATAAAGGAAAAAGATGCACCCAGTGGGCTAGTGTGCAAAGGAAGAGAAAGGAACCAGGAAGAGAAAGAAGGGGGTCGGAACAAGAGGGAGAGGCACGGAGCCCCCCACCATAACCCAGAGCAGTGATACCTTTTGAGGGGGCTCCAGGAGGGGCGGAGAGCAAACTATGGAGAGAAGAAATGCCATGAGAAGACTCCCAGTAAAATGATCCAGATCTGGACAAGTCTGTCTTAAAAAATGTGCATATTCTATGTGTCTGTTTCCTCAACTGCCAATTAACATTATACTGACTGGAAGAGCCAAGCTGACGGGCCAATTTGGGGCAATTTCCTGGGTCGATTGGGACTGTCTTACCAGCTCAGTGAACTTTGCAGCTGGTATTTTTCACCAATGTCACTGGCCTAGTGTGCCTGAAATTTCCCGCAACTACTATGCAAACTGGCTGTCGCGAAAAATAACAGACTGTGAGTCTTACATGTGGGTTGTTTTTTTGGATGGAGCTGGGACCATTTCTACTGTCAGAATAACCATGCTTATCAAGGTTCTTCAGGTGGGGACCAGATATGTTGCCCATAGATGTGCTTCTGGAAGGCAGATTAGAGGTAAAATAGTATGTTTTGCAAGACCTTTCGTGATCTGCATCACTCCAGATCACTTCAGAAGGGGGCAAAGATTATTACCTATAGTGTCTCCATTTTGAACATTCTGTGTTTGATTTCCATCTCTTCTGGCCTTGTCAGTGGACCTTCACATGATACTTGTATCCTTCCCACTACTGCTCCCCGATATAGAGGTAATTCCCATGAGCTTGTCCTTCAATGTCACCTCTCCTAGATCACTTGGAAGAATTGAAGAATTCCGGGACGTTTGGTGAAGTCCTTGTCAGTTATTAACGGTAAGTACCCAGCAGGGACGTGGTCGCAGGCTTCCAACCAATGAGTAGTGTCAGAACGGGCTCTTTACTGTATGGTAAACCCTCCCCCCCCCGCTCTGGAGATGGAGGCCTCCATCTTCCCTCACTGGCTAATCAGGTAAGTGTTCCCCAGCACCCCTGTTTCACCATCTCCCAGCCCCCTTTTCCACAGATTGAGCTGTGCTCTAACCCTCCCCCCCCACTTAACTTGCGCTGCTATCCCTCGCCGGCGCCAGGAACAATAATGTTCCTAACGCGTCCCCCACATGCGACTAGTCACCATGGAAAGGGAGAAGGGACTATGTGTAGTTCCCTTCTCCATGATCCATGGCAGCCATCTTAATTGGTAGGTTTTTTAAAAAGTGGAGAAATGCCAGACACTTCATTTCTCAACTTTAAATACAAAAAACTGTATTAGTAACAGAGGCACAGATGGCCTGAATAGACACAGTCTAGCACCATATATGAAGATCCCCAAATCTTCTCAGTGAGTTTGCAATTTATTAATATTGGAATACACCGATAGTAGTGTTGAAAAACGATAGTTCTGGATATGTATAATCCATAATTTACACAGAGAACAGCAACCTCACCATGAGGCATTTTTACTCACTACAGAAAACAAACAGTGAATTAAACGTTTAGAAGCCTCAGAAGTCCCCTCACCTCATGGACTAAAGCCCCAGTGAAACAAGTATGTGCCGTATAAAGCGAAGATAATGTCATGGAGGCCAGACCTAAATGCTGAGTAACTCGACCTCCAGGAAAGAGTAGTTCATTTTATGATTAACATAGGAGTCAGCCAGATAACAACTAGAATTTACCTATACATGGTGGTAGGTTGAAATTCCTAACTCCACCCATAAGAAGTGTTTGAGAAGACTCTAAGTATGTTAACAGTCACAAGCACAGTCCATACAAAAAACAGGGAACATGTTAAGTTCACCACAGCAGCTAATGGTTGAGTTGCATGATTTATCCATGGAGCGTATAGGCGGCAAAAAGCAAGAAGATGGACGTTATGCCACATTGCAGGGCTTACTAAAAAGGGCCTTCCAAGTCAAGCTACACACAATATTAGGCTGACTTGTACCAAATAATACATTAAAAGGACTATCATTGCAATACTCCTACTCTGTATGGGTAAAAGAGTCGAACTACCCCCTCCAAACCCCAACCATGGGTGCGGGAAAGAGATTGTAAGGCTTGCAGCAGCATACAGCAACAAGGACCTGTTTTAATAAAAGGGCAGAGACTTTGCGTATCACCCCTGTACACACCGAGGTACAAAAGTTGTAAGAAGGTTAATAAACTCCTGAAGAAGTTCCACAGATTCAGTCTAAAACAGGGGAATGCAACATGTTGGGAAAACAAAAGGATACTAGATCTCCAAGTAGTGCTTTGATACACATTGTGTGTAGGCGCTATATAAATAAACTATCATATCATACCTCTAGATACGCCGCAATACTTGCATATTTTAGGTGTTTTACACAGTTGTTTGCATTTAGCACAGTGACACTTTGGCACATTGCACATTATATTGGTCTTTATCATAATGTGTTTTAAATGGATTGATATATTTAGGTCTGTCTTGTATACCTGTATCTATACCTTCAGGTAAAACTGTTGGGTGATAAGGATTTTACTGATTGACTATTACATTTTCCAAGGAATTTAAATTTGTCGGGTTACGTTACTGTTTGACTCTACCTATACTAGCAGTCCTGGTTGGTTCAAATTATATAGGAGCTTGTCTTACCAGGGGTAACCTTCCTGCTGCTTTACCAAATATCCTAGGATCTCCCATAGTTTCATCGAAATTGTAGTTCTATTAAAGACTTGGAGGCGTAGATTTAGCATTCTACTTGTTTATTCTACTGCCAGCAGCAATGAATGGACTAGTTAAACTTGTGTAAAAGCAAAGAAAGCACTCTATTAGCGTGACTATCCTGAAGCATTAGCAGTCTATCAATAATGATACCCCTAATGCACTGCCTCTTTGCCAACCAGCAAGCCTCTCTAAGTAGATCAAGGTGCATAAAAAACAACCCCCAACTCTAACATGGCATCCGCACACTTCTCCTTCACCTCAACAATTGTTAGGAGGGAAGGAGAATGAACAGTGAGAAGGAAGTGAGCAAGGGCTTTGTACACATTCCTACTAAATAGTTATAACTATTTGGTGATTTCAGCATGAGATAGAGTGCAGGGGCCAGGGTTATCCCTACCATTGGGATACTGTTTCTTTTCTAATTGCGAGGAGAACATTTTGACAATGCACGAGCGAGCTGCCATGTCCAGGGCTTTGAATAAGTATTGCCTGATGATGACACTCCAACCAAGTACTTCAAGGCAGAGAACTGCACGCCCTCCAAGAGTTGCTGATGATGCCCAGTACAAAATATCATGACAGACAGTGACACAGTAAGAGATGGCTAGACTGGCTGCAGCAAAATGCCAGTCAAGCCACATAATAACACATATGCTTGCTTTATCATAGATGCCCAGCATAAATTGTCATGCCACAGTAAGAATGGCTAAGGAACTGCTGCACCAAAATGCATCTAGCCATGTAATAACATTTATCATCTTTGCTTTATCATTGATGTCTATAAAATAAAGTCATGCCTACGGCTCTCCTCAATTCCCCCAGCACCTCTCGCGCACACACAGCCACGATTCATACCCAGTCACTCCTAAGTCTGACCTTCTCTGACTATCACACATGCACCCAGAAGCCACAACATTCACACACTTAATTCTCCAAGCACTGACTGCAGCACACCCTGGACATACAATCACAATGCATTCTCATTCATTCAGACACAACATACATATGTGCTACACACTCACTCACACCCATACACACCATTCGCCTGCACTGTGCACACAACCCAAAACGAAGAGATGATGGCTGGAAGGTTTATAATTAATCTTAAACCTCTAGCTAATGCTCTGGGCAACCCTCCAGACCATTGTTCTTCACCTGTCAAGCAATTACAGAAAGGGGAAAGACCATATGCAAATCAGGCTTGGTCCCACCGCCAATGGGGCAGTACAGACTGGACTGCTACGTCACATCCCTTCTGTAAGAGACCACAAGCATCCCCCATGTTTCGGCCTAATAATCATCAGTGAGGAGAAGCTTGGGTCTCTAGACCCAGCAGGCACGGACCCACGGCTGGGCATACCCGTCCCACTCGGGGGTGACAAAGCAAAACAAAGAAGTGATGGCTGGAAGTTTTAAGGCTAATCTTAAACCTCAATGCACACAATACATGCATATTTAATATATAGACATTAACATAATACAAACATACACATTTTCACAACAACCAAAAAACATACCTGTGTTTCACAAGGCCACGAAAGACATTGCAAGCTTGCCGATCCAGATACAATGGTACCGGTAAGCTTGCCGGTGCTGTTGTATTCGGACCGGCAAACTCTGAGTTGTGCTTGCGGGTGCCTTTCATTCCGCCAGGTCTGCCCTGGCGGAATGAAAGGCACCTGCGAGCCCAGCATGCCTGTAGCACAGGCACCGTTATGAACAGTGCCGGTGCTACAGGCATCCCCATTCCTATTGAGCCCTATCAGGCTCATATGGGAATGGGGATCACCCCATTCTGGCACCCGCGAAAGGGCAATTACCGGGTCCAGAGGGGCCGCAATACCCGAGTAATTGCCCATTCACGGTTGCCGGACTATCTTGCAAGTTTGGAGGTAGCCTTGCCGGTTTCTACCTACAAACTTGTAATGAAGCCCAGAGCATTGAGGTGCAGGCAGTGGTCAAAGTGCACGACAAGAAGTAGTGGAACAATGTTCCCTGCCTGCTGCCCCCGCTCTTCACAAACCCCATTGCCATGCTCCCTCCCATACACAATCCAAGCCCCCAAACAAACACACCTGCTATTTAATGGGATTTTCAATGGAGTGCATTGAAGTGCAAGTTTCAACTGCTTCCTACACTTTTATTTTAAAACGAAACCATTCCAGAACTGTTTCCTTTTAAAATAAAAGTATAGGAGCTGTAAAACCTAAAACAAAAAGTAGAGGAGCACCGCTCCTGCCCACTTCGACCACTGGGCGCTGGCCAGTGCCTTGATACTCTGTCTTTCTTGGCCTGATCTACTGACCGAGTCCAGCTACGCAATTGTTCCATGCAGACAGAAACCAGTACGCTCTGCAGGAGAGCTCTCTGGTCCCTGAATCCTGTCGCACTTGTCCTGCTAAGCAGCCGGAGAGTGACACACTCAGTGACCGTCAGGCAGGCGGCAGTCAGCTGTAGTGGGCCCCACCACTGAGTCCAGCACCCTGGCTTCTGACTTTAGTAAGGCCAGCTGGGGTGAAGGCTGAGGCGCGGGACCCGAACATGCCGACACTGCAC
The DNA here is from genome assembly GCF_040938575.1 of Ambystoma mexicanum. Taxonomy (NCBI): domain Eukaryota; kingdom Metazoa; phylum Chordata; class Amphibia; order Caudata; family Ambystomatidae; genus Ambystoma; species Ambystoma mexicanum. Next base: position 1,355,316,160 of record NC_090935.1, on the reverse strand, counting down.
CGTGGGCCAGGATAGCGAAAGCCTGGCAGTAGGCCGGAGCGACGAGCCCCCACCCATCACCCCTACCTCAGACTGAGGGGATACATTGATGTGCCACCGAAGTTGAGGAAAAACAAACACCTTTGTGTCCTCCCCTAAAAGTTCTTCCATGAGTAAAGGATTTCATGAAAGAAATAAGTAGCTGTGATTGATTGGCTTGTCTAAGATTGGCTATATTACTTTCATGCTGTTTTAAACATTTAGCTACAGCGCATGACTGGAAGGAGAGTCATGAAGACGTGTCTTCCTTACTCCTCAGGAGTTCTGTGGCATCATAAAAGCATTTGACTCCCAAAGGTGGTCTTTACTGATTGGTATGGGGCAGACATGTCAAGGGCATGGAACTATGGTGAATTCTGGAACGTTTCATTGGATCAGGTGCTCCAGCACACGGGGTGATAAAGAGCGTATCACTCCCCAAATGGTGCCATGGAAAGCAGGGAAGGCGGGAGGCGACATGGAGCCGGTCTCAATTCCATGAGTGGGAGTCGGGGGTGGAGGAGGGTGCGCTGATAGTGATCTGCTCCAAAATCCCAGGAACGAAGGAGAAGACCCGAAAAAGAGTAGCCCCACGGACAGGTTAAGCCCCTAGCGAGATGCAGTCCTGTGGACAGGGAGCCATCGGCATGACTGGCACAGGTGACACAAGAAACAAAGGGAAGTAGAAACATCAAGCGACTCCAGAAAGTGGGGTCGGCCAGCACACATGGTTAACCCTAAAGCTGAGTAATCAGCCCCAGAGCATAGGCTCATGGGTAGGGAAGTGGAGAACCTGTAAGCGAAGTGTCAAGATGGAAAGGCCAGTGAGGATAAGCAAGCACTACCTGGTCTAATGGTATATGAGGTAAGTCCAACCCAGAGGGAGTTTGATTGAGCCTGACAGACAGCCACAAAGCTGATTTGGGGTTGGGGAGCATAGCATGACAGCAGAATTTCTTCTTCACAACGTCATGTGCTAGAGTTATCAAATAACCAAGGAGAGTCATTTTATTTACCATTATAATCATGCATGAACAGGAGTACACAGTACATCATAAAGATTACATTTTGTGTTGCTAAAAAGTGATTTCAACTGTATTACCTACTTTCTTATTTGTATTGTCACCACATTGGTGATTGCTGCCCCATATATATTAAAACATATGTTTTATCTGAATTTTAAATAATAAATGAATATTACCTTTACCAACCCTTTTAAGTAAAAAACCTAACAAAGAAGACACTATATTGGAACTGATTCATGATGAGAGTGGCCCTGAAGAAGAACACAACACCCCAGCTACCATGCTGGACACTGACTATCCTTTCGAGACATAAAGAACTTCAGGGTTGCAGAGCAGAATTAGCACAGAGTTGTCACCTTGGACAAAAGAGTGGAGGACGTAGAGCAGCTGGTTGAGGAGGTCACAAACATCGCTTGAGAGCAGGGGTTTGAGATCTCACAAACAGCAAATAAAATGGAAACTCTGAAGCACAATGTGAAGACCAGTAAAACAGACAGGAGAATGCAAAGAGCCACTGAAGGTGTAACACCATTTTCCTCAGGAAAATACCAAAGTAGGTTTCAGATGCAGACTTGAAACTCTTTGTACAAGATCTTTTCAGATTCATATTGAAGCAATCCGGTGCAGCGGTGATGGAGCTCAACAGAACACACAGGTCCGATCCAAAATACAATGAAAGTAGTGCTTTGCATAAAAAGGAGCCAGTTTTTATAAGCATTATATTTGGAGCATCTAGTTCCAGTCCTGATCCAATCATTCCTATAGATTATAGTTTAGCTTTATCTGGAAATTGCGTTGATAGATCTAATTTAATATCTGTAGCATCTAAAAGAGATTCACACTGAACTTCCCACTTTGACAAAGGAGTGTTACTGCTATTTTTGAAAAGATTTTTTAGGACCGGGAACAAGTTCTTGGCTAAAGTAGGAGGAAGGTGAAATTTCCTATAGCGGGCTACCATTGCCCAATGCACTACCACTTCTAAAGATATCAAACCCTTTTCATAGCGAATTAGGGCAATCAGTGTGCTCGCAGGAACTGGTCAAATCATTTTCCAAAAAATTCCTTCTAAAATATCCCAGTTCACGGCTTTGTCCATTATTTTAGTCTGGGCACCATACGTAATAATAGGAACGGCTTTTTGCAGATACAATACTCTGCTTTCAACATAGACAGACTACTCATTCCAGACTCTTCCTCAGTGAAAACCCTGGCCATCCACCTCCATGCCACCCTTTCACTAACAAGATAGGTGAACTCCATTGCATCATTGGCTGCCTACACTAATAAGTTAATCAATGCTGTCAGGCAATTCCTCACCCCAACCAGCTATCTCACCATTGCGCAAGCCACAATCTGATCTAGGCTTGATTACTGGAATGCCCTTTCCGCAGGCACCTCCAAGAAGAACATCAGGAAGTTTCAGACGATCCAAAACAATACTCTCCTCTCTGCCCTCAACATCACTAAAAGAGAACATATCGCCTTGGGAAGAAGAGAGGCCCACTGACTCCCCATCCGTGAAAGGATAATTTTCAAAACTCTCTCCCTTGCACACAAGGGCCTGCCTCACTCAGCTCCCATCTACCTCTCAAAAAGAATCTCCAGAGCAAGTTCGCCCAGACTGATGAGGTCAGCCTACGAAACACAAACTAATCAGAGGAGGAGGAAGCACAAGCTTTCCCACAGTGGCAGCAAATCACTGGAACTCACTCCCACCCGCCCTAAAAGCAGAAAACTCTTACTGGGCCTTCAACAAAGCAGTGGAAACCTGGCTGTTTTCCCAAACAACACCGAATATTGGGTTGCTTGCCTAACAACACTGACTGGCCTCAGAACATGTTCCTTGTATGTACATATGTACTGCATGTAAGCTTTTTTCTCCCTTGTGCCCCCAAAACAAGTGTAACTGGTTGCAACAATGCCTTGATCCTCCAGGGCTTAAGCTTTACAAATGTAAAAACCAATAAAATAAAAGTAAAAATAAAATCTATAACCCGTGTTGTTTTATTGGGGAGTTGTGTGTATAGATGTGTTGTCTGGTAGGGTGGGAGGCTGAATGCTTTCGTGGTGGTTATTTTAACCATAATTTGCTCAACAGGCCACTTAATAACAAATGGGGACAAACGTTTTTCACTTTGGCAACATCACAGTTGGTTGTATTTATTTGCTCATAGCCATTTAAACATTCTTTCTCCAGCCTTTAAGCCATATTGTGTTGTTAGGCTAAGCGATGCTACAGCGGGTGACAATATGCCATGGCATGGTTTCTAGCCAGTTGCCTGGGACCTCCCTTCTGATTGCCCACTGACTCCTTAAAGACACTCTGACTGTAGCACTTCTCAGTCTTACATGGGATTTCGCACAAAGCAGCTGAACATGCACCATCAACTAGCAACAGAAAAATCCAACCATGCACCACATCACAAGCATCAGAGGAGTGATGGACCAGAGAGATAGCTCACAGGTGATGCTAGGACCAGAGGGGTGATGGACCAGAAGAGCCAAAGACCAGAGAAGAGTGGCATACCAGGAAGCAAAGGACCAGAGGAGTGACTGAATAAAGACGAGTGGCTCACCGGGTAGCCAAGAACCAGAGGGGTGGTTTACCACAGGAGCAGTATGCAAAGGCATAGCTGCCAAGTGAACCCATGTCATGTGTATTTGTATACTGGCTCTACCCTTAATAAGAATCTATTCATATATGGGGTATAGTTAAAACATCAGTCTATACACAAGAGTAGGTACCCCCACCACTACACTAGTGTTACTCTAGATCCACAGACCTGCATTCTGTGCAGCAGCACCCATACACAATCATCACCATTTGATATAAAATATGAATTTAATCCAAAATGCAGCTTCCATGTGATGTGTTCATCACCACTTTAATCATCAAAAATATATCAATAACAATATATGCATCAATTTAATCCACATTTAAAAACATGTTTCAGTGCAGTGAGGCTGCTAACCTTCGTGCCTAGAATAGTATAAACTGAACAGATGAAGAAAAGCATGACACAAAAGTACACAGACGATTCTCCAGTTACCCTACTAAAAACACTCCAATATCCTGCATACTCGCCCTCAAACACTGAACACAACACAAGCATACCTCTACCGCAGCAAAAACCTAAAACAACCACAAACTGCACACACTCCACAACACCCAACAGGAAACTAAACCAATTACACACTCATACACCAAACACCACATAACGTCCACCAACTAAAAACAAACCAGCACACAGTGACCGGTTTTTCCAAACGGAAGCAACCAACACATCAAAGCTCTCTTCTGATCTCCCTCTCCGTCCCACTAACTAAACTTCTCGAGCCCGCTTTCCTTTTCAAATCTGCCTGAGGGCCTGGAAACCATGAACATGGCAGCAGTGTGCGGTATGGATCACAATAACATAACATATCATAAATGAACTTGTAGCCATGGATCCAAGTAAAGCTGGTTAAAAAAAACACATATGAACACTATAATCTATTTAACCCAGAGTGAACTAGAATTCTACAAGAGGTTTCTAAGTGCGGACCCAGGGATTAAACCTGTGTTGTTTCACGCATCGCTTTGCTCCCAAAGCAAGCGTGTTGCCCCTGAGCTATCCTCCCGAGTCAATGTTTCTGACCTAAGGGCAATTCCAATCAGGCCACAACATTTAGCATGGACTAAGTTCACACAAGCAAGACAACAGCCTCAAGACCACTGGTGAAGTTAAAACTGGTAGAGTGAGCACTTAACCCCACCCCCAAGTATTCCTTGGACAAGATACGTTACCCTAAAATCCCAGAAATATATACCTGAACGAGGGGCATCAGTCACACATATGCATGGCAGCTCTACATGCTTCCCCCATCTCTGAATGGTGATATGACAAGAATGCATAAATATCCATTGCCTAGATGCTGATGTTCCAGATGCCTTCACTGGCCCGGCCAGTGCTGCATCAGACAAAGAGTAGAGACAGCACTGATGCTCAGTGCTCGCCAGGGCAGGGTTGTGTACCAGATCCACTTTAAGCTGCTATCATGTCCAAATACACCAAGGAGCACGACAGTGGCTAAAAGGTCTATGGGGCTATAACTGACGGATTGTGGAAAGGATTGTGCGGCCTAAAACCTTTGGATGTTGCAACAGAAACAGGACCTTGATGCAGCCCACTTTCCTGGGGACCATTCTGCTCCCCTCTTGCGGGTAAGCCTGCTTTTCTCATTTGCACTGGGCATGGAATGCTCGAAAGCTGCACAGAGGGCCACCACGTTATTTCCTCCAGCATGGGGAGCCCAGTGCTACTTTGAACTGCTGCGATGTGAGCATGAAGGTGCTGTTGGTCAGGGACAAAACATTCTGGGGATGTCAGCAGTCGCGCTGGGACGCTAAGCACGACGGAGTTACCTGGCACTCCCTCGCCAAGCTGCTCACCTGCTGTCGCAATCGCCGCCTGTAGTCATGGCATGCTGGCCTCTGGCTACTCTGTGGACCCTCAATGCCTGGCAGAGCCGTAGCCTGACTCCTACTGGTGAGAATAGAGCTGATACCAAGGCTGACATGGAGACTTGCCAGGACGAGACGTTGGTCACTTTCTCCCCCAACCCCCTTATCATTTTCTTTTAGCAAAGTTTGCACCTAAATTCCCCAGCTGCAGTGCACCGTCCATAGGGGCTTTACATCGACTAAGTAGGGTCTCATTAATTTGGATAATTCAAACTGTGTTAGGGGTTACCTGTGCCTAACTCTGGAGTGACATCAGTAGTTCAATTAATAACCAGCCATGCTTTTTATGAGATCCGCTAACCCTGAATGGCTCTTGGAGGATGGATGACACCTTTGGTGGGCAGTAGGCGGATTGACATTCCTACTACCGCCCGCACAGCACTCCTTCCTATCGTCTTCTGGGTTCTTTTTTTCCGCTTTTCACCGCTGTTATAATGATTTAAAGGTGTTCCCATGCAAGGACCAGCCATTAGCCTCTTTACAGAAAAGTTCAGGAACCTTTGCTACACATATACACAGTTTCTGATTGTTCCAGTTACTCTTAAATCAAATACATGGGGACCACCCATTGACCATCCTGATTCACTCCACCTCAGACCCCCAATTGACATATTCAGAACACTCCTGCACACAGCACTGAAACATTCTCCAGCGGCGTTAGTCAACCTCGTGCATCAACATCCCATTAGCATACATGGATGTCTAGCAGAACAAGACGCATTTACCCAATATCAACATCTCTCTGCAGTGTTTTAGATGTGCGCTTGGTTTTTCAGCTTATTTGTTTGTTAATGTTAATATTAAAGGTTACTTGTACCGTGCACTGGCGTTCTGGTGGATCTGAAAAAAGCCTGTAAGAAACAGGGAGGCTGTGGGAGCGGTTAGTTGGGTGCAGTGGGAATAGGAAAGTATGGAAGCCAGCTTGCTTTTGGGCCTGTTTTAATGGGGCATTGGGCTTATTTATTTCTTCCAACCCATACAAACATTTCTTATTGATTTTACATACAAGGATTTTATCTGAGTCTTATAAGGTTTTCTATGATTCCTAGTGTGTCATATATGTTCTTACAAAGTTCTTATTCTCAAAATCCCAAAATTTTGTTACAAGTTCTAAGCTACTTATCAGAATCTTATTAGTCATTTTTGGTAGGGAACCTGGCAACACTGGGCACAATTAATGTGTGGTATGATTACGTTAATTGAAGTTAATGAAAAGGACTTGGCCATGCAGGCTTGCATCAGACCTGTCATTGGCCGGCATCTAATAAGTCAATGAAGTGTGTGTGCAGTACTGTGATTGCGACACAGCATGGCGGGAAATAATTTCTCAGGACACGCCCCTTCCACTAGCCATCTATATGCAGACATCTCTCAAAGGTGTACAGCCGATGAGAGAAAACAGAGGCCTGGACCCTGTTGCATAGTGCGCAAACCATGTGAGCATGCGCGTGCCTTGTTATGGCTCGCGCATGCGTTGTTCTGTCTGTGCCGGATTGCGTGTGATTGTGTGCACGGAGGGCCCCGGGGTGTCACACGCCAACCTCCAACATTGGCGACGAGGATCCACCACGGCGGAGAACGCGGCATTACTACGGCTGCTTTGTTGGAGAGACTGTCTCTCCCCATGCGGACACGGACCTACGCAGATGGCCGGCGGCCATTTTAAGAACACGCGGATCAAGGCGGTTGCGGCTCACATGGGTGCTCGTGCGCCGGACGTGATACAGTTCATAACTCAATTTTTGGACATTCCAGCGCCCTGAAAAACAAAAGTGGCCTTGGATCTTCGACTTGGGGACACCCAGAGGCATCACCTGCTGCAGCTGCAGGCCTACCACATCATCAGCCTTGGCCATCTGACAGTGGGCACCTCTTTCTGCCCAGAAAAGGTTAATGGAGTCCACCCCAACCAACACCATGGGTGAAGAGGATGGAGAAGAGGGGGCACCCATACCAGTCCCACGCTGGATGCATAGCACTTTGGCACCCATGCCCGAGTTTGACACCTCAGGCCCACCATTCAAACTGGGGCCGAAGTGGCTACTGTGGGTGAAGAAACTGGAGATGTTCTTCAGGGCCTCGGGTGAGACGGATGATGATGCGAAGGTGGCCACGTTGGTGTACTCGGCTGGCACAGAGGTCCATCGGATTTTTGACTCGCTTAAACTTCAGGTGGTCACCTATGACGCGGTGAAACAGGCCCTCCAGGATCACTTCCTCCCCATGGCGAATGTCGACTTCGACAGATTCGTGATGTGTGCCGAGAAACAGCAAGGGGAGGAATCGTTGGACCAGTTCTGTGCAAGGTTGAGGCGCCTCGCTAGCACCTGCAGGTGGGTGAATGAGGAGGAGATGGTACGGAATCAACTAATACAGGGGTGCAGCTCCGGGAAATTACGGAGGGAAGTGCTTAGAGAACCAGGCCTGACACTGGCACAAATCCTGGACACTGTGCGAGCCTATGAACTGGCAGAGTCGAGAGGTGCGAAAATGGACGCTGCAGTGCATCCGGGGAAAAGTGAGGACGCTTTTGCCAGTGGGCGCTCGGCCCAAGGGAGGTCGCGCTGGGGTCCCAAGAGGGCAGACAGTCCCTCAACTCCCGGCAATCCGCAGTCCTGCCCGTACTGTGGGTACAACCTGCCACATGCGGGGGAGTGCCCCTCAAAAACAAGCATCTGCGGAAGGTGTAGCACACCAGGACACTAAGTGAGAGTGTGTAGGGCCATGACCCCGGTAGCGGCATCTAGGGGGCCAGCAAGATCAGTAGGGAGAAACCCCAGGCGTTTAAGGAGCGTGTCTACGATAGAGCAAGGGGTGCAGGATTTGGATATTGCCGAGGAGGAGGAAGTTGAAGAGGAGATCTTTTTCATCTGCAGCATTGCCACAGGAGCAAAGCAGAGCAGGCAACCGACATGCACCGTCAACATTGGTGATGTGCCCACCCCGTCTTGATTGGCACAGGAGTGTCGGTCTGCATACTAGCAGCTCAACACTATGAGGATCTACCAGGGCCCCCCAAGCAGCTGGAGGAGTCAAAACCTGGATATACTCTTTTGGCGGGGACACGCCCCTGTCAATTCAAGGGGTCTTTGTGGCTCCTGTGTCACATGGGCTGAACAAAATCAAGGCAGATTCTTCGTGACTCATGTGAGCCCACACTCCCTGTTCAGCTGTGCCGCTTCCGAAGCCCTTGACATTGTGCATTTCATTCTGGCAGTATACCATACAGACATTGATTGCCTGCTGCATTGCTTCCAGGGTGTAGGCAAATTGAAAGGAGACCCCATTAGACTCCACATTGATGGATCAGTGAGACCGACAGCCCTCAAGCACCGCAGAATTCCATTTCATCTGAGGGCACAGGTGGAAAAGGAACTCCAGTCGCTCATTGACCTGGACATTATCGAGAGAGTGGAGGATCCAACTCCGTGGGTCTCCCCCATAGTGGTGGCACCAAAGACCAAGCAACCAGGGGCTGTCAGCATCTGCGTGGACAAAAGACTGCCGAATGCTGCCATCAAGAGGGAGTGTCACCTCACGCCTACGCTGGACGACATTGTGGGCGAGCTCCAGGGGGCGAAAGTCTTTTCCAAGCTCGATCTGAGGTCTGGGTACCACCAGCTAGAACTCCACCCAAAGTCGCGGTACATTACTACATTTATGACCCATGAAGGGCTATATCAGTTTAAAGGACTCAGTTTTGGTGTCTCATCAGCGGTGGAAGTGTTCCAGAACATCATCCGTGGACCCCTGGCGGGACTCAAAGGTGTCATTAACATGTCCAATGACATTCTGGTCTTTGCCCAGTCGGAGTCCGAACACCTGAAGAGGCTGGAATGAGCGTTGGAAACACTGAAAAGTCTGGGGCTGACTTTACACCGGAAGAAGTGTGAGTTTCTGAAGGACCGGATAGAGTTCTTCGGGTTCATATTCCACGCAGGGGGCATCTCGCCCGACCCAGAGAAGGTGAGAGACATTCGTGAGGTGCCCCCCCCGGAGTCACCGGCCAAGATAAGAAGCTTTCTCAGCATGGTGAACTACTGCGGGCGGTTCATTCGCGACCTGGCTTCACTGTCCGAGCCCTTGCGGGCACTGACAAGGAACGACGTCGCATGGGCCTGGATACCCAAGGAGCAGAGAGTATTTGCAGAGATCAAGAATGCCCTGTCGGATCAGGAAACTATGGCATACTTCAGCCCGGACAAGGAGTCGGAGATAGTGGTGGATGCCAGCCCAGTCGGCCTAGGTGTGGTGCTGATGCAAGCAGACTCACAAGAACTCATGCGCCCGATAGCGTATGCCAGCAAGGCGCTCACGGAAACGGAGAAAACATACTCCCAGATTGAGCGGGAGGCCCTGGCCATTCTGTGGGGCTGCAAGCACTTCAGGATATACATCCTAGGAACGCCTGTTGTGGTGATCACTGACCACAAGCCACTCATTCCGATCATGGTGGGCGCGTCCTCCAAGCCACCTCCACGCATCGAACGGTGGATGCTGTCACTGTTGGAGTACGGTGTCAAATTGCGGTATCGCCCGGGGACCCATAACCCAGCAGTCTACTTGTCCAGACATCCAGGGGCCGGGCGCCCCCATGACACCACTGAAGTAGTGGACTGCATTGAGATGGTGCACAATGGGGTGGAGGCAGCCCTGCCTGTGGCTCTGGCACGCCAGGAAATTGTGAATGCTTCCAGGGAGGACGACATCTTCGATAGAAGCGATGGACAGTGATGGACAGCGGCGAATAAAGGGAAGTGCTCGCCAACAACGCCAGAGGGGAGGCCGGAGCTCGGAAAGATCTTCAGTCGCTGTGGAGGGTGCGCAATGAGCTCTCTATAACTGAGGACGGCCTTCTGCTGCGAGGCTGCCAGATCATCATCTCGTGAACCTTGGTGACCAAGGTGCTACACCTGGCGCACAAGGGACACCAAGGTGCCGCCAAGACCAAGGCGCGCCTAAGACTGAAGGTGTGGTTCCCGGACCTGGAGCAAAGAGTGGACACATTTTTGTGCACATGCATTCCGTGCCAGGCGGCCAGTCCGGCCGAGAGCGGTCCGCCCATCAAAACCATGGAAAGGAGTGAACAGCCGTGGGGCACCGTGCATGCCGATTTTGGCTCCACGGGTCGAGGCATGTACTTTCTGGCGGTCGTGAACCAGTGGTCACGGATCCTGAAGTCGAGCTGGTAGACTCTACGGCCAGTGACCACACCATCTTGGCACTGGAGAAGATGTTCGCCACCCATGGGTTCCCTAAGGGGATATGCTCGGACAATGGCCCGCCATTCCAAGGGCAGCAGTTCGCCAGGTACTGTGAGGACAGAGGGATCAAACATCGGAAAGTCTCTCCCCGCTCTGGCCCAGGCTGAACGGTGAGGTTGAGCGTTTCATGTGAACACTCAACAAGATCTTCCACATCTCACTGGATGGGGGAGGGGAACTGCATCTGAACCTCTTTGAGTTCCTGCGAGAGTATCGGACAACACCCCATCAGTCCATGGGGGTTGTGCCGGCCGAGGCCCCGTTTAATTGATGCCCCAGAGGGCTGCTGCCTGAGGTCGGGGGGCGGCGCCCCAGGGTGATTGACAACAACCGCGTGCGCCAAGAGCGTACAATCGGGAACAAAAAGGAAAGTGCCCGCCGAAACATGCAGGAAAAGGCGATCGAAGTAGGGGACACTGTACTGGTCCGGAACAGGCGTCCGGAAGGGAAGCTATCCCTCACGTATGAGGCCACGCCACTAGGAGTGACCCATGTCAAAGGGTCCATGGTCACGGCGGCCAACCAGAAGGGAACGATCACCAGGAACATATCCTACTTCAAGAAGATCGAGGCGGGCCCACAGGTGGCCCCACCAGGAGCGCCACCGGAGGCATCCGCCCCAGGGTCATGACTGGCAACACCGCCGGTGGACGAAAGACCTCCAGAGGCCCCGGGGACACCGAGGCCCCCTTGAGAGGACGAAAGGAGGTACCCGAGCCGGGAGGGGCGTCAACGCCCATCGAGGTTCCAAGACTTTATCATGGACCCGGTCTCGTAGGAGATCGAGAACTGTTCCGGTGCACCAAAGTTTTGTCTGTTATAGTTATGGTTTACACGTGTTCATTGTTTGGGGGAAAAGGAGGGATGTTGCATTGTACGCAAACCATGTGAGCATGCGCGAGCCTCGTTATGGCTCGCGCATGCGTTGTTCAATAAAGGAGGTCCCGGTCGCCAGTTGCAGCCGGGACCCCGTAAAAGCAACACGCGTCCCGTGTCTGTCTGTGCCGATTGAGTGTGCGTGTGATTGTGTGGACGGGGGGGGGGGGGGGGGGGCGAGGGTCACACGCCAACCTCCAGCAGACCCTTGTTCACCACTTCCTTGCCCGCGTGTTAAGGAACTATATGTATCTGACATTTCCTTCAAGATAAGCAGAACAGGGTTTGTTTTCTTTCAAAGACCCAATTGTCTTCAAACGTAAATAAAGTTTGAAAGCCACTGAACCTCCAAGAGAAATGTCAGGCTTCAGTTGCAAACCACTGACCCCTCATGTAACGGTCATCGACCTACAGCGTAGTATAAACAGAGAGAGAGGCCTGCGTTCTGTGCCTTGACGCACAGATAAGCGAGAGGATGTTTCCATTAAGGAGGAAGCAAGGCCTCCCGTTTTCCTTCAAGAAACTAGAAGCTTCTTTTAATGGAGTCACTGGCGGGGATTAATGGCCTCGTGTCAACACGATCCTTATTTATTTTCGCAGAAAGACTCATGGACACGCAGTTAACTCGTTTCTTAAAACGAACATATCCCATAAAAACCGAGTTTCAAAGGTCTCAGCGGTGTGCTTTCATGATAATTGAAGGCAGTGCAAGGGGCCTTCTGCTAGTTTAATGTACACACCTGCACGTGACAGGCTTAAAAAAAGCAGTTTTTTCAATGATTATAGAGAGGGCCCTTCCAGACCCTTCGTTTGAGGTATAATCAGGGCAAATTGACACTGTCGACTTACCCGAAAGAATAAAAGTGGTTCTTTAACTGCAAAACCGTTTTTTTTTTTTTAAATTGTAGGATTGCTTATTCCTTGTTTTCAACTTTTCCTCTGGTGAACATGACACCCCCTCCTCCTCACCCTCCCCATCTTTTTGAATCAAGCAAAATAGGGCATGAGTTCCAGCCCTGTTTCTTCATCCGTTAATACAGTATTTAAGGGCCTAAAACTATGCAGTGATCAAGCGCCGGCCAGGATTCCGTTTAACTGGCTCTTCAATCAATCAATCACTCAAAAGCTTTATTTCGGAGTTTGTCATAAGAGCATACTAGATAGAGCTGGAGGAGTTGTAATGTATGGGTAGGGCCAAGCCTCATGGTCTGGCCTGGCTTTTAAGGCCAAGCACGAGCCGAGCCTGGGAAATGTCCACGCGAAACAGGAGAGGGGCCTTGTTGGAGGGGCAAGAAAAGGGGGTGGGGGAAGAAAATGAGCTAAAGGGGTTGGGGAGGTGACAAAGAGGGCTAAAGGGACAATAAAAAAGGGCTAAATGGGACTGGGGCAAAGAAGGGAATAAAGGAGTGAGGGTCAACAAAAGGGGCTAAAGAGACTGGGGATCAAGAAAAGGGGAAAAAAGGGCCTGGGGCAGTAAAGGGGTTGAGCGGCAGCTAAAGGGGCAACATGTTACTTCAGCTGAAGGAAAGGGGACAAAATGGGTCTGGCGGCACTTAAAGGGTTTAAAGATCAACAAAAGGGGTTAAATGGGACTGGGGGCAAAACGAGTCAGGGTCCAGCTAAAAGGGTTATGGGGCAGTGCTAAATGGAACTGGGGGTCAAGAAAAGGGGCAAAACAGGCCTGGGGCTGTCAAGAGGTTGAGGGGCAACACAGGGGGCTAAATGGGACTCGGGTCAAGGAAAGGTGCAGAATGTGTCAGGGCCAGCTAAAAAAGATAAGGGGTAACAAAAAGGGTCTGAGGCAACACAATTGGGCTAAAGGGGGCAAGAAGAGTGATTGAAGGGGACCAGAACAGGGGTTGGGGCAACAAAAAAGGCTTAAAGGCACTGGGGTCAAAAAAGGGGCAAAACGGGTCTGGGCAGTCAAGGGGTTAAGGGGCAATAAAGGTGCTGAATGGGACTGGGAGGGCAAGAAAAAGGGAAAAACGGTTCTTGGACAGTCAAAATGGTTAACGGGCAGCAAAGGTGCTAAATGGGACTGAGGGATCAAGAAAGGGGGTAAAAAGGGGTTGGGGCAATGAAAGGGGACAAAGGGTACTGGGAGGAGAAACAAAGGGGCTCACTTACCTTTTTTGAATTCATTGCTGCCTCAGAGTACCACCAAGAAGTGTTCCACTCCTGCCCCAGCCAATCAATGAATGCACTTAAGGGGGACGTCTGCCTGACTTCCTTTCCTGCCGCCTGACTTCCTGTCCTGCCCCAGCCAATCAAATTGTGGCTGGGGAAGGACCGGGAGTCAAGCAGCCGGCTCCTGTAAGTGCTGTTTGCACACTTACAGGAGCGTGTATTTTCTTTTTTTTAAATCTAAGTTATGGGAGCGAGCACCCAGTGGGGCTCGTGGACGGCCCCTGCTTTGGTGAGGCACTGGCCTAAGGAGGGGGGTCAGACCAGAGCCCTAGGTGGGGCTCGAGCCAGCCCATCCAGCTCTAATACCAGATACTACATGACATTCATAGATTCTATAGTTTATACAAATATTTCAAAAAAAGGAGAAAGATTCAGTTATTTTATTAAAATAATCCAATGAAGTTAAATCAACAAAACAGATTAGTAGAATGACAATACGGCTCTGTTTAAAATATTATTATGTATAAGAGCGTTCAGCAATGCCAGCACACACCCTCAAGTGAGCCAGCAGCCTAGAAGGCTATTGTGTCAAGCGTCAGTGCAACTGCGTGTAAACAATACTACACATTAAGTACAAGTAAGCAAGTGCACATAGCGCGTATACAGCAGAACACGCCAGGAAGCCATCAACTGAAACAGATTTTTAGAAAGCCACCTTACACGATTGTTAGTCTTTTAGAATACATGATTAATTGGGTGGCTGCTTATGTGTATAGTAGCCAATTGCTACCGAACATGCCATGTAGTCGTTCGCATAGCTAATCCAGTTCAATATTATGGGTATGGCGAGAAGTTGGTGTCACCAGGTGTCTCAACTCGCACCGCCCGGCCACCGTGGGTAATAATAAGCAGCGTTCAGATGCCTGAGGGTTCGTAGCGCTATATAAATGCCAAATTATATATTATTATTATACCTCTGAGGAACATGGCATCAGTTTATAGTGTGATGCAAATGGAAACTCAACAAGGAATACAGACTTTAACTTTGTGCTTCTAGTATACCGGTAGTATAGCTCAGGGGCAACGCTAAACAAGACAACGCAGAGCAACACAGGTTCAAATGTCGGGTCCACCTTCGGTATTAAGGGCGTATAATAATTGTATATGACTCACTACACTTTAAATGTCTAGAGGTGTCTCTTAATACTTCTTCATAGACATTGCCAAACATGTTAATGTCACATGGTATATTGTCTGGAGAGTCAATCTTGGCTCTCTAGCTTTTGTCAAGATAACAAGGCCCTTATAAGTAACAAGCATATCTCCCAGAAATGTTGTTGATCCTTGGACCCAAATACCTTAAAATGCGGGCCACTACCTGCATCATGCTTGTGGGCCAGTCACACAACGTTATGAATCACGGGTTATATCGCTATGGGACGTAGAGGTGTGGGTGACTTACTGCCTTTCAGAATGCCCACCACAATCATGCTTTCTTTGCTACCACTTTCAATTCCTTTGCAGACTCAATAATTCCAGCACCAAGCACTGAAGCTCAGTTCCTCAAGCACACGCTCTTTTCTTCTTATCGCTCGGTCCTTCGCTTTGCTGGTACTCCCTTGTGTCTTCCGACTTTCTCTCAGTATCATTATTGAAAACATTTCGGCCTTCCATGTCTTGATTAAATCTAGGGTATTTGGAGGTCATGTTTGGTAAAGGTTTATGCTCAGATTCAAGCAGAAAAATATGAAGTGTTATCAAGATCTTTTTGTTAAGTTTATTTTACCTCTTTATTTAACTTTTAAGGAACAATGAAATAACAACAAAGTTATATTTCAGGATAACAAATCATTTCAATGCAACAAAAGATCTTGATTTGCATCATGGGACCCTGCACAACGCTGATTATCAATCCTCCCCCTTCCCAGAAATCCTGACAGTTCGCCCTACAGAAAGTGAAACTGGCAAGCCACATCACCCAGAGAAGAAGCTAGGAAGAGTCTGAAAGAAATCGAGCTCGCATTGACATAGAAAAAAGACAACATTCATTAGCACACACCTCACCTAATACATTTTGGTTTCCGCTGCCCTTCCAACCTTCTCTCACTAAGAGAGGTCTAAAGCTTATCCTGCCTGAAATAATAAGCAGTCTTACTAATAAACTCCTACCGCTGAATAATTTAAAGGTCGGGTGCAGCCAGCGCCTCTTTCCCTAGCTTCTTATATAACAGATTCTTTACATTGAATTCTCTAATTCGGGTCTGTTAATATCTGAGATAAAACCCTTAATCACCTGTACGAGAGTCGGAAGTTTGTAATCTAAATGAAAAGACAAAAGTAAGACTTTGATGGAGCTGCCCAATAGCCTTTTTAATAAAAGCCCTATAGCATATCAGATCTTTCCAATTGCGATATGTGATTAGTGTCACATGGCCGAGGGAACGCAAGTGGCGGTAGCAGAGTTAGTACCCATTTTATGAGAGTCCATTGGACCATATGGGGCATTTTTGGCAGAATTACTGCTGGCACGATTACTGCTGCGGTAATTCCACGAATTTGCCTGATTTATAGCGTAAAGCGGGAGGATTTACCTCCAGCATGATGCTGGGGTATATCCCTCACTCCAGGGCCATACTCGTAGTATAGCAGTACGGGAAAAGTAGTGGTCATTCTGTTACCGCCTATTTTTCCCTGCACCACCATACTCGTAATGAGCCCAAGAGGGTTTTAATAAGCAAAAGTAAAACATAAGACTGTTGAATGGAAATAGTTTCTGGACAGATGTAACATAAAGGTTCTTGGGAACACACAGTCTTTGGAAACAAGATTACATAAGAAGGACAACAAATAAAAGGTTTTCAGAAAGTTCTAGACTGGAAGGTCACCTGCTTAGTGATTACTAGAGCTCAGACCTTATCCTCTCTTCGGCTTACCACAAAGCCACTCCATGTCCTTCAGGATTTTAGGGCTTCTTCCTTTGGAAAGTGTCCCAAAAGTTCTCCCCTTATTGGAACTCTCCTTTTCTCTGTTTCCTACTCCCCTCTTCCAGGACGATGGGGCTCCCCATTATGTTACACAGCCCCTCTGCTGTGGAGCAACGTCACTCTCTATTTCTCTCAATCTCTTCACTTTAGCCCATGCCTCTTCTGGCCTTACGGGGCTCTCCCCCCTCACTGGAGCTCATTCCTCTTCCGATGATCAGAGTCACTCTCTCTCGCTCTCTTACTATGATGAAGTAGATTCCCTTTTAGGAAGAACACATAGCAGGGGAGATTCAGAGGGAATAAAGAGTTAGAAATATAGGAATGTTATTTTAAACAGTGTTTTAAAAAGTGTAAATGTTTTATTTATAAAGACATATCCCGTTTGAAATAGCTAAAGAATCCACGTGGTGTCTGTGTCCAATTGGAGTAAGGTAAGAACGCAGGCTGTAGCCCCTGTCCTAATAACAGCAATATTAGTTTACAGGTGCAGCACCCTTTCCTATCCAGCTGGCATGGTCAGTGGGGGTGATGATTGCCAAGAGAACTGCCCCTATTCTGCGGTAAGGGAGGTACACGCCATTGCCCCATTCCAGATCTGGAAAACAGGAGCTAAACTTGTTTAATCCTAAAGCAATCTGCTAGTGACAAGATTGTATAATGTTACAAGAAGTTACAGGTGCCCCATTAGACCAAACCCCCAATAAAATGCTGCTCTGTATTATTTGCTCGGTGGGTTCCATCTGTGGGACATTGAATTATGCCCCCACTCCTTCTTTGTTTTTGAAAATCTGTTACTAGAACTGACCTTTTCCACACTCCTGGAACACAGCCATTATTTGTTTTGCCCTATAAGTAATTACGGCCCTATTTCACAGCTGAATGGGACCTTAAAAGAATGGATCAAATACGTCTTTCAAGTAGCCATCTATGGATGGAGTCTTATGGGTTATTTTCTGATGGCCAATCAGAACTAAAGTTGGGAATGAGGACAGCATGGCAATCATTTCTCTCCCAGCTGTATGTGATACTGGTAATAAAGTGGAAATGTGAAGGGCACGCGTCTTATTTGCTGTTCAAAGATCTAAGAGCTGCATTCGATTTTGTGAACCAACATTTATTTTGCTCAGCACATCCAAATGAAGGAAACACCAGGTCTCGAGTTCCCTTTAAAATCTTTCCATACTAAGAACGCAGCAAAAATGTATTATGAGCTAATGGCAAAACACAAGAGGTGATAACTGGAAGGTTTAGAATTCATCTTAACCTATGGCATTGCTCTGGGCACCCCTCCAGACCATTTTTCTTCCTCTACCAAGCCATTACAAAAAGGGGAAAGAGCATATGCAAAGCAGGCTTGGTCCAACCCCAAAAGGGGTCTCATAGCCCAAACTGCTAGGTCACAACCCTTCAGCACAAGACCACAAGCATCCCCAAACATGTTTCCGCCTCATTGGACGTCATTTTCGAGGAGTTACTTGGGTCTCTAGGCCCAGCAGGCATGGGACTCATGTCTGGGTATACCCGTCCCACTCGGGGTGAAAAGCAAAACACAAGAGGTGATGGCTGGAAGGTTTAGAATTAATCTTAACCTCTGGCATTACTTTGGGCAACCCTCCAGACTATTGTGTTTCACCTGCCAAGCCATTACAGAAGGGGAAAGACCATATGCAAATCGGGCTTGGTCCCACCTCCAAAGGGGCAGTCCAGCCCAAACTGATAGGTCACATCCCTTCTGCTCGAGACCACAAGCATCCCAAGACATATTTCAGCCTTGTTGGTCCTCATCAGTGAGGAATAACTTGGGTCTCTAAGCCCAGCAGATACGGGACAACCGTATCAGAAAACCCATCCCACTCGGGGTGCTATAGCAAAACACAAGAGGTGGCAAACACTTCTGGCCATTGAGCTTTGATGCAGGTGTACTCAGTGATGTTTTCTGGACCCCCACATAGTGTAATCTCTTTGTCAGTGATGTGAACAATGACCTACAGACTCAAAGTTTGGAAAGTCTAGTTATCAGGTGCTACACTGCCTTCGATCTTTGCCGACAATGCATTATTTTATGATTGTCTTTGTTGTAACTCCTCTGAATCCTGATCTTCATCTTAAACTCCTTTTTCTGCTTCTTGATTCTCTATAGCAAACACTCACTGTGTTCTCCTAGAATCTCCCCTTACTAGTTTTTCGTTTTCTACCTTTGACTGCCTCTTGACCTCCATTTTTGATGATCACACTCTCAACCCTCTTGGCACAGTCTCTCTGGTCATAAACGGCCAGGCAGCACTTCGATAGAGGTAAAATCTCTTGACTATTCAACGTCTCCCTTTGCCTTGCCTAACTAAGAGAGATTTACCACCCTCCACTTTGCAACCGATGGACAAGCTGCTTGTTGATCTTGATCCTTTCTCTCCAGATGTGTTTAGTGGCTAGTCATATTTCTTCCCTCAGATGCACTCCTCGTTTTCCCTCTTGACTTTTCGCATTCTTGCCTCACCCACCTCTGTCTTTCTTTCCCCTATTTGCCTTGTCAGAACTATTCTTGGATGCTCTTCCCTTTCTTCATCCAGTCTCACAATCACCACCCTCCACTTCCCTGTTCTCATTCTCTTCTTCATCCCTGGTTTCAACCTCTGTCTTTCCTCCCACTGCACGTTCTCCTTGAGGTCCTCAGTTACTCTATTCTTTACTCAATTCTCCAATTCCTTCTTCCATTTTCTTTCCCAGTCACTCTCTCACTCTTTATTTCATCCCGAGCCTGCAGATAGCAATCTCTTGTTTGGGCGCCAAGACGTTCACACTCAGTACCCTTTCCTACTTAGCTTGTTTAGTCCGCTCCCTTTATATCCTTAGCTTCCACCTCTGTATTGTTCTAATTGTGTGCCAGACACAATGTCCTCATCATGTAACTCTGACTCACTAGCTGTCTCAATATCCAGATTGTTGTAGTCCTCCCTTGGTGTTTACAATAATAGGCTAATCTCCTAACCCCTATTTCTGCTGCCTCATTTCTTTGCCAACTCATGAATTACCTGTTCTACCATTGAAGCCCTTTTATGTGCATTGTCTGTCTTGTTTGCTATTTTGGTGAAGCCCTGTTTCACAGGGCAGTCAACCTGTTAATGGCCTTTTCCATTTTGTCCACCCCCCATCTTGCCTCCCTCAACTCCCCGGCATGATTGCTGGTCTTCAGTATGTCATACTAAACAAATGGTGCTTAAACCTGTATCCAAAAGAAAATGATAGTAACCGTCTCACCTTCTACTCGAAAGCCCCCTCTGCTTCCCAATCAATCTTTTGATGAACTCAACATAAAACAACAATTTGCATAGAATTATTAATATACGCTGAAAATAACCAAATCCCTTGAAAGTCAGCAGATGATTCCAGTTGACCTTGTGGGATTACTGGTGGCCCTTTGAAGGGGAGATTATTGGGATAATATGCATTGTGTTTCTCCTGCTAAACACTGTTGGGCACTTTGCCTGATTAGATTTAAATGTATTTAATGCTCTTTGTTTACTGCAATTTCCCTGATATTAGCGACCACAGCTCGATGGCACTGGTTTCTCTGGTGGTCGCGTGGGCATTGGCTGAGCTAGGATAGAGGCGTGCACTTGATGGGGACCCTTACTTTAATAAATGTAATCCACTCTTCGGCTTCTGTGGGTTCATATTATTTGGGTGGCCTGGTGCCTTAGTGGGCACTGGATAATTTGCAGTGGTGTGGGTATTTAGCAAAAGCCCTGTGCACTGGATTTAGAAACCATGGACCTCCATGGTTTATCGCACCACTGTCCCCATGCGACTGGCTTCAATAGGTGGCCTGGTAGGGTACTGGGTCATTTAATGTTGTATGGATGTTTATTAAAATCCTTGTTCACTGGCTTTAAACAACCATAGTCATGCCATTGCTGACTCTAAGGGATTGGGTAATCTGGGAGGAGTGGTGATCTAGTGATCCAGCAGGACCTAGCCCATCCTCACAACCTAGTACCTCCTTTTTGGAACACCTGATAGGTTTCAAGGTACAGGGCAGCCTGCAGGGTTGGACCTTCCCACACACATGTCTCCCCTGGGCTCAGTCCAGATCTTGCATCCATTGTTTCTAGGTAGGCCTGGAGTCCACTGATATCTGTTCCTCTGCTTTCACTTATGGACCCTGTGGAACTTACCCTCTGACTGCTGATTGACCCCGTGTTGTGGATGCTTGCATTTGCTGCTTGTCTCTTCTCCTGCATCTTCCGATGCTCCACTGTTGATTGGTCCTGGGATGCTGAATTTCTTTTTCCCGCCAAGCACTGCGAAACAATAGACTGTACTAATCACACGACGTCCTGAAAAGCTGTCTCACATGGACCGACTACGTCAACACGTTACGCCAGCCATATTTTGCCATGCCGAAGGCTGTGATTCATTCACATGTGGTGGAAGGTGGGAGTGGCCTGCTGGCCGGCCATGGGCTCTCCAACCCCAAATGTACCTCCAGCCTAGAGCTAGCATACAAGAGTAACCCTCCATTTTCTATTGTGATGGCATAAACCTGATGGTGCTTTAAGTAGGATGAAAAAGAAGGGCAAGTACAGAAAGCATCTTGAAAGGGGTGTGGTTTACGACGTGGCAATACAGCATAATTACGTTTACGGAGTACTTTGTTAAGCTTCAGCATATCAGCAGCTCTAGCCTTGTAGACAGTTTAGTGTTCGGAACTCTTGTTCATGCACATTCAGTGTCCCTGTTGTCCAGTTTACAATTATTGATTTACATAAGTGACCCTGTAGGTAAGTGATGAGACTCGAATACAGGTCAACAATGAATTCTTTGATACCCCTTAACACTTCCGGTGGAACAGAATGGGCCAGATTGTGTTTAGTTTTAATGTAGCGCTTTACTTTTCGTGGTGACTGCCTAATGCATGTCCAATCGTTTCAGATGAGTAGATTGGTGCACTGAGAGTTAAGAATCACACAAATTCGATGACGTGAAGAAGTGACAATTGAATCTCATGTCGCGTAATTTCCAGTTCTACAACCTCCTGCTGCAACAGTTTGACCAAAATTGTCAGCGTAAAAAAATGGAATGCTCGCCCTCACATTGACAAATATTTTGTATCGGATAGAAAGGATTGGTATTACTTTTCGTGTTTAACGGGAGGAGGAGTTTTTTTTATTTTTGGAGTAAAATTGTACTCTGTACGAGTGAGGTTTTTTGTATACTCTGCAGTGCATTTAGAAGATTGAATGTGTGGTCATTCCAGTGTTACCAGCTAAAGTAAACAAGTCACAGAAAGGTAAACGATTTGCACATGATGACATCATTTGGTCAAAATAGGAAACTGGGACTTGAGCACAAGTTCCCCACATTAAAATGGCACAGTTTGGTAGTACAATACGTCTGCTCCTTTCAAATTTTATGTTTTACAAAAGGTAAACTTGTACCACGTTCAGTCATGCTTGCTTACAAAACACCAACTAAAAAACGCAAGGAAAATTGACCTGATGAAATATGGGAAATCTTGATAGAAACATGTTAATATGATTCACTCTGAAAGGTGGAATGGCCACGTCAGGGAATGCATAGTTGTAAGCGTCTGGCAATACAGAACACGTTGTGGTGTACACGTACATTTGTGCTGATCTCCACAGGGGTGGACTGGGAAACAAAAGAAGCCTTGGAAATCATTTTTTAAGGTGGCCCCATATTACACATTTTCAGCAATCCCAACCGTTTTCCTATGAGAACATTTAGAAATACCACACAAAAGAGGACCACGGTGTAGCATTCTAGCAGGACATCTCCAGAGTTCCCCATAGGTCAGTCCACATCTGGATCGGCATAGTATAATGATTTTAAGAGTTCAATAACTATGTTCCACAACTCAATATTGTTCATAAACTACTAGATTCACAAAAAAACAGGAACCCTTATACAAGTATCCTGTAATGGTGGTTCCCATTCTGCGAGCTTGCAGATGAATGCAATTGCCAGAGTCGGATTCTGAGAGGAACTCAGTGAGAGGGTCCCGATGCTGCTAAACAAATGAATTCCTGCACCCGCGAAGGGGAGGGGGCCAACAGAAAGCAGAAACAGATCAGTATTCTGGAGAAAAAGAAAAAATAAAGCTCTGTGCTTTCACTACCAGGGCCAAAGTCACCTGGAATCAGGTGCCTGGCAAGAACCTGTCTTGAGAGTCTGTTTTCAGTTTTGTCAGAGAGACTCGGCACAAACAACAGAAATGTAGTGAAAGGCTCCTAGGAGAAGAGGGCTTTTACCATCTAGTCCTCTCTGCCAAACCCAGACAGAGCTCGAAGAATCGTGTTCCTTCCGCTGTACTACTGCCACTGTGTACTTACAACTGTTGCCTATCCCTGCAACCCCTGATGATACCTTCACAAATAGGAGGCTAACAGGAACGCTGGGGAAGAAGTTGATTCATCCAAATCTGACTTCGGCGGAAGATCTTTATGAAAGATGAACCTTACAGGGCAAATCTGTTAGACGCCCTTTCAAAAAAGAACAGATGCGGGAAGTGGAAAAGGAGCCTGCCAATGGGGGCATGCCGAAAGAATTGACCAGGTCACCGTTTTGAGTCCGTCCCTCAAGAGTATTACGAAAGTCAATCTGATTCCCGGCTTCCTGGAAATTAACTTTTTCTCTTTTGGGGACTATTTTGGAAGGTTGCAAAAAAGTTGCGACTTTCCCCAGGAAGTCGCGCAGAATCTGGAAAGTGAAGTGACTGTAGCTGGATCCAGCTGAAGGGAATTTATGTCATTAATGTATAAGCAAATAATAAAAAATATTTGAGCGATAAAAGAAAGTTAATATTTTTTAAGCAAAGGCTGAAGTAGCTGAATATTTAATGAGTACTTACGTAAAACCTGTATATTTGACTGCGATACCTCGACCATGACATTTAGGCACATATGGCATGAGGATAACAATGCAAACCCTATATAGAAGATTCTGCATCACAAAGCAATCACCATCCATGCATTAAACCCAATGCAACACATAATAAAACCATCCATTCAATAATACAAAAATAAAAACAAAATAAAAATAAAAAACATTTCCAATTAAGTTACTGGAAAATGTAGGCACATTCGTATATCATACTACACGGGCACTAGCTATATCCTTGGACAATCCACCTTGCTTTAAGGGCCAGTCACACAACAGACTTCAGTTTTTTGCCTTGGTTTGCAGGCCAGGCATAAAGACTATCAGAGGGTTGATAATCTCTTGAACAAAAGAAGCACCGCCTCCACAGTATGTAAATGTTCTTTTCTCACGATGGGTCTGATTGATTCTTTCCTGATTTCGCCATACATGGGGCATCTAAAAGGAAAGTGAAGGCCACCTCCTGTTATAGTTTGGCAATGGAAAAAATGACTGTATCTTTTCAACAGTACCTCATGAACTGTAAGTGTCAGAATCCCTCACCTGAGCTTAGTTTCCAATGTTCTGCACAAAACAGGTTCTATAATGTAGAGGTGCTCCTTATAATCATCGAGCTCCCACCCCTACAACTAACAAGCTACCGGGCTACATGGGCTGGTAGATTAAGTCCCTGAAGAGCAAGTCTCTAACGCAGACTTCACTGATATCTTCATCAACTGATTGATCATATGGTCTTTCCCATAATCCTACCATGCCTACATTCTCCAACAGACCCATAGTCTCCTTCACCAAAGATAATGAGCTCGCTCTGGGAACCATGAATTCATCCTTTAGTGCATTTCAATACATTGGCAACCATGGTGAACTCCAGGGCTTGACTCGCTACTCCAGCAGTTCAAGTTTGAAATTGTAACACCCAGAGCACCCAATTCAAGAAGCACAGAAATGGCTGGGTGCTAGTGGTCAAACCCAACAGTTTCTTGAGTACTTAATTTCCCTTACTTTCTAGGGTTCTGAGGTTGACTGCCCCCCAAATATCAGCTCTGTAAGTGAACCTACCGGAGCCCTGTGAATTTCTTTGGCTGCTCTTACAGCTTTACCTCCAGAGCGTGCAGCACATGTTCCGTTAGCTCCTCCGCGTCTGTCCATTATCTCAGTTCTCTTGAAAACGTTCTCCTTCTAGCCTATTCTCGTCTCGACACGAATTAGAAGATTGTCAGTATTATCCACTCGCTCAGCCTTGGCATCCTCCAATGCCTTAAGTGCCTAAGCAGTAGCGTACCGACAGCTGGGGCAAGTTGCGCCACCCACAGGGCTCCACAGCCCATACAACTAGGACATTTTGAAGCTGGCCGGGACTTTTTCCCCCTGCTGCTGAAATTGTCCCGGGCCATTCATTCTCCTGCAGTCACGGCCCTGTTAATGGGCAGCAATCTAACTTAATGGCTGCAGTCCACTTATCCTATTTTGGGCTTTTGTTGAAGGAGCCTGCACCCCTTCATGGCTGCCATCAGCACAACGGCCTCTCAGTGTTCTTTATAACGCATTTATTCTGTAAGCCACGCCTATCTAAGGCTTGAGTGTATAATCAATGCGCACAGTGATGGCGCATTTCCAAATGAAAGACGCCCTCCACTCCCCCCAGTTCCCTACTATACTCTTTGTCATTTTGTCTGTAAAATGCGCAATTTCAACCCATTATTTCAAAGAATTTATAAGGAGACACAGTGGCCAAAACGTTATTGGATTAGTTCAGGGTTGTTCACTCGGTTCAATTGAGGTTTGCACCCACTCCACTTTATACATGTGCCCACCCACCATTGTATTGGTATTATCGAAGTGGGTGGTGGCAACCCAGTAAAGCGACTAGTTAGGTCTTGGTCCCTTCTTTGACTATACATTGGGAGAAACCAATTTCCCAGATTTAAGAAAACCTTGATTCTTTGAATACTTCCCCCCCTGTCCCCCCGTCCTGCAATGCTGAATACTCCCCAGGTCTGAAGCTCCGACGTAGATGACATGACGTGCATTTGGTCTTCAGCACATTAATGGTTAAACTTTTCTTACTACAAAAGCTATTGAACAGACCCAGTTGCTGCTGTGACCACATGGGTGCCTTGGATAGTAGGACAGCATCATCTGCAAACAGAAGGGCTATTACTGCATCAGCTTCTAGTTCAGCTATCCTGAGTGCAACGCCATTAATGCAAAGCAAGGGGATGGAGGAGCCACTAAACACCCCTGCCTAGCCCCCAAACCACAAAGAAATTATGAAACCAGCATTTATAGTGATGCTAGCTACACAAGGTTAATCCTGCCCACTCAAGCCCCAGCATTCAGGTAGGTCAGTGGAAAAATGAAAATCATTCATAGTATGGAGACCAACCTTCCTTTCATCACATTCCTGATCACCCGAAGAACTTTAAAGCCCTAAAGTCCTGGCTCTGGAAGGACTGTACTACCAATTGTGCCGTAACTTGCTTCAACTTTCTGTTAGAACCTCTCAGGGGTTCCGTGGCGCGCGCTGCGGAGGAATCACGCGGAGCCCAATTCAAACAAAACCTTCTTTATTGATTACAACGCGGCAACTCCCGTAACTCTGATCCCGCCCCTCCCCAACCCCTGCATAACATCCTGTGTCTCTGGTGCCTCAGGCCGCAACGGCGGCCCGCCCACATAACGATGTGGACATGCTGACATCTCCCCCCTTTTTAACATGTTAGTCCATTGTCACGTGTCTACCCCATTTCCTCAATGAGGCGAAGTGGCTTCATGCGGCTTCTCTGGGGTCGCCTTGAGCTGCGAGGGGTAGCCCCTTCCATTGTCCTCGGTGCAGTGTTTTGTTCACCGTCGGACTCTTCTCCGTCTCCTTGGTATGACTCATCTCGTAGTCCGTCTTCTTCACTGTCTCTGTTCATTTCCCAGGGCTCTCCCTGACATGGTGTCGCCCGCTTAAAGTGTGATATGTTTCAGGTCACTGACGAGCAGTCGTTTCTCTGCGCCATGACCATCGTGCCTTTCTCGTGTGTCACGACGAGTGGAGTGGGAGCGAACGTGGCGTCTTCCTTTCTGTTCTTTGGTTGTCGAAGCCAGACTTCATCTCTGGGTTGCATGAGGTTCTCACAGGCTCTTCTCTTCCGGTCTGTGACCTCCTTCATTTTTGCTTTTCCTTCTTCATCCTTTGCTCTTGCCTCTTGTTCCAGGGTCGTTGGCTCTTGGGGCCTGGGGTCTTCAGGTAGCCTCGTCTGGATCAGCCTCCTGAACAGCAGGTCGGTGGGGCATATTCCCGTCGTGTTGTGGGGTGTGTGCCTGTATTCTCTCAAGAGTTGGCTGAGGGCCTGCTCGAACGGTTTGTTTTGGATGCAGGCAATTTGGAGTGTCCTCTTGACGCTGGCCATGAACCTCTTGACCATGTCATTGGCTTGTGGCCATCGAGGGGTTATCTTGCGGTGTTGGAAACCCATGTATTTGGCGAAGTTCTGAAAGTCCTGGCTTGCGAATGTGGGGCCGTTATCCGACTTTATGATTCTGGGAATTCCGTACACCGACAGCATTCGATCTAGCGCTGGGATGACGTTCGACGTTGAGCTGCTTCCGATTATTTGTGCATCCGGGAACCTTGAATGTTCATCCATGAGTACTACTACGTGAGTGCCGTCACTTAGCGGGCCAAAGAGGTCTACTGCGAGTTCCTCCCATACGTGCTTCGGTAGTGATGACATTTGCAACGGATTTGGGTGTGGAGGTGGTGCTACTTGAGCACAGATGTGGCACCCTCCCACAATGTCCTCTACCAGTTTGTCAAGCTGTGGAAACCATACTTTCTGCCTAAGGAGACGCTTTGTTGCCACTGCCCCTCGGTGTCCTTCATGAGCTAGATGCACTGTCTTTTCTCAAAGTGTTCTTGGAATGATCACTTTGCAGCCTTTTTAGTAATATGTGGTTGTCCACTATGGTTAGTTCATCACTGACCTGATCGAGGCACTTGACGTCATCTCGAGTTGTTTCCACCTCTGATCTTGCTAGCTGTCTCATGAGTATTTTTTTGTTCGTCCGCAGGCAATGTCTCACAATTCGAAGGGCCGGGTCTAGCTGCGACTGTGTGGTGAGTTCTGCCCACCCTATTGGCAGAGGTTGGAGGTGGTGCACTACATAGTTTATGTATGCATCCGCAATGGAGGGTTGCGACTCGGTTGATGCCGTTGGATGACGGGATAGGTAATCTGCTGGGTTTTCTTCCTTCCCAGGCCGGTGTTTTATCGTGAATTTGTAGTCCTGGAGTCGCAGACCCCATCTGGCTATCCTTGGGGGCATTCTTGCTTTGGGGTCGCCGTAAATGGTGAGCAGTGCTTGGTGATCCGTGACTATCGTAAATTCTTTTCCGAACAGGAACAGATGAAAATATTTGCACGCCTCAAATGCTTTCTGGCACTCCGTCGACCAGATGAACGGTGCGTCTTTGCATGTGAGTAAGCGTAGGGGTTACTCACCGTGACATAGTCCTTGAGATATCTTGAGCAATAACTGGCCAGCCCTAAGAAAGAGCGCAAATCAGTCATGGTCTTGGGAGGTGTGGCTGAGTTGAGGGCTTTGCCCTTGTCGGGGTCCGGTCTCATCCCCTTTTCCGAAAAGACGTGGCCGAAAAACCTTAGGGACCCTTTTGAGAATTCACATTTTGCCTTGTTTAATGTGAGTCCTGCCTCCTAAAGGGCCTGGCATGCCCGGTGTAGTGCCCTGTCATGTTCCTCCTGTGTTTTACCGTATACCAGTACATTGTCAGAGTAGTTCAGGCAATTTGGGACGTGCCGAATGACTCGATGTATATTCTCTTGAAAATTTTCGGCCGCTGAGGATATGCCGAAACTGAGTCTTTTATACTGGATGAGGCCCAGGTGGGTTACGAATGTGGTGATGTATCTGGACTCTGGGGCTATTGCGATCTGGTGGTATCCTTTTGTTAGATCCAATTTTGAGAAGATTTTTGCCCCATGTAGAAGGTGGATCATATGCGTTATTCTGGGTGCTTGGTGTCTCTCTCTCTCGATGGCAACATTGGCTCTGCGCATGTCGACACATGAGCGTATAGACCCATCTGCAGACTTCTTGAGGACGGGGACAATGGGTGATACCCAGGGCGTGGGGCCTGAGGCAGGTTCAATAACGTTCATTTTGATGAGTTTGTCCAGTTCGTCTTACACCTGCCGTTGAATGTTGATCGGGATTTCTCGATAGTGTTGCGCTACAGGTTTGACTGACGGGTTGATGTGCAGGTGTACTTTCCTGTTTTTGAGTTTGCCAAGACCGGTGAACAATTTGTGGAAGGTTTGTTCAATCGCTTCTGGTTTAGCAAAGTACTTGTGCGCCACCAGTTGATATAGTATATCCACTAGGCCCATGTCCACTGCCGTCCGGAAATTTAGAATGCAGCTACTGTTGGCTTCCATTTTTAAAATGTGTAAGGGAACCTTCGCTGCATGCTCTTTGTGGGTGCACCATGCCGTGATTGTGCCTTTGCAGGGGAGAGGAGTCGTGGCGCCATAGGGATATATGTCCATGGACACCTTCTTGATCTTTGGCAGCGGTTTCAGCGATTCATATGCTTGCTCACTGATGATATTAACCGTTGCCCAGGTGTCGATCAGGAATTTTAGAGGGGTGTTGTTAACATGTAATGTGAGTATCGGGCTGTGTTGGGTGGTGTTATTGAGGACCCACACGTATCCTTTTTTTCTTTGATCGTCTTCTGAGGGTGGTGTCTCGCTGCTGGTGGGGGATCGCATTTCAATGTACCTGACGAAACGCCTTCTTTGAGAGCGTCTAGCTCCTTCTGATGGTCGCCTGTCCTCTCGCGGGTAGGAATTTCTCCTGTCCCTGTCTTCTCTCCTCAAAGTGGTGCGTTCATCTCCCCTATGGAGCTAGGGGGGCTTTGGCGCGCATTTCTGCACCTTTCTTGAGTTCGCTGTCTGCCTGAAGAGGGCCCTGGTGCGTTTTTGCATGCGGCACATTGTTGTCCTATTGCCGGGCATTCCCCCATGTGTGGGTATTTGTATCCGCATTTGTAGCACGTGGCGTCAGGGCGTTTTCCTCCATGATTAGGAGTCGCGTACAATTTGTTGATGGAGTCAGTGTTTTCTGTGGGCTGCTGTATGACTATTTCACCCAGGTTGTCAAGTTGTGAGTCCACCGCTGCTTCCATGCGGGCCAGGGCTAGGATTTCTTCCAATGATTTCTGTTTCTGAAGTAGTTGTTTGCGAAATGGTTGAGAGAGGCATCCCACGATTACTTGGGACCTGAGTGCTTCTTCGTTTGAATATTTGTGAAACTCACAGTATTTCAGTTTGATGTGGAGGCGCATGACGAAATTGTCTATGGATTCGCCCTTCTCTTGTCTGGTCGTATAGAAGATGTGGCGTTCGTACTCGATGTTAGTGTGAGGTGCGAAGTATTCTGAGAGTTTGGTGTGGAGTTCTCCGTATGTCACGGTTTCAACATTCAATAGTTCACCTGCAATGTCTCTTACTGCCGGCCCTACTGCCATGAAGAGTGTGTTCTTGAGCCTGTCATTGTCTGTTAGGCCTATGACTCCCGCGTAGAATTTGAAATCTCTTAGCTATATGACCCAGTGGGGCCCTAGGTTTGAGGTGTCCTTTACTTCAAATGGACTTGGCATGTGCATGATTTGATACGCTCCACTGGCTGTCTGTGGTTGATGATCATTTCCTTGTGTGTTGTCTGTACCTCCTCAGGATGAGCTGTTGCTAGCGCTGGGTCTGACATGCTTGTGTGAGAGGTTGTGTCGATAGGTGTATGAGTTTGCACTCAATTAAGTATCTGTCTCGTTTGTGCCTTTGTTCTTCGTTGTGGTGACGTTGTGTGCTTGCTTCCTCCCCTTGAGTGCTTTGCCTCGTGCCTACGTGGGTCTGTGAGCACTTGATGGCCTATGGCTGAGCTTATCAGCTTTTTCCCCCTTATTTAGTTGCTTTGGTTTATTTAATCTGGGTGTTGTTCTTTGGTAACCACCCTTGTTGTAACGGTTGCACGTGGGGCTGTGGCTGAGCGCTGCCGGGGAGCTTTGGCGTTTATCCGCCTCTCGACCCGTGTGTTGCACTGTTCCCCAGATGCTCCGCTCATACACGGTAATGTGTTGCGCCGAGGGGTTGGCTTACTTGTCGTGTGATGCTCCGTGTTCTAATGCATGTCGCCGGTGTGTTGCAGGATTTGTAGGCCGGCGCCGAAGCTCGTGAGCGCAGCCTGCTGCCGTCCTTGACTCTGCCAGAGGCGCGCTGACGCACTTTACTGCCCGACGGCAGGCCTCATGCTGGCAAGGGTGGGTCGTTCACCCTTCATCGCCATTGTTAGAATCTCGCAGGGTTTCCGCGGCGCGCGCTGCGAAGGAATCACGTGGAGCCCAGTTCAAACGCAACCTTCTTTATTGATTACAATGCGGCAACTCCCGTAACTCCGATCCCACCCCTCCCCAACCCCTGCGTAACATCCTGTGTCTCTGGCGCCTCAGGCCGCAACGGCAGCCCGCCCACATAATGATGTCGACATGCTGACATTTTCTACCAGCATTTGATGCTACACGTCTAACTCCGCCTCCGCCCCGCCCTGTGACCCGGACTGCACAGCATTTAACGGCATGGGTACACGCACCCCGGAAGTGCCTGCAAATTCTATTTGCTGGACGCACTCGCTGTTTGATGGTCCAGTGTTTTTCGGTGACTTCGCTGAGAAGAAAGTGAGTCAATGCTGAGTCGGCAAGTGGAAGGACTGTACTCCCAATTGTGCCATAACTTGCTTCAAATTTCTACCAGCATTTAATGCTACACATCTAACTCCGCCACCGCCCCGCCCTCTGTCCCGCACTGCACAGCATTTAATGGCATGGATACGCGTACCCGCGCGCGCACTCCAGAAGTGCCTGCAAGTGCTGTTTGCTGGATGCACTTGCTGTTTGATGGTCCAGTGTTTTTCAGTGACTTCGCTGAGAAGAAACTGAATCAACGCTGAGTCGGCAAGTGGAAGGACTGTACTCCCAATTGTGCCGTAACTTGCTTCAACTTTCTACCAGCATTGTAGGTTGAACTTCATATGCAACAACCTTTTATCTGAGACCTTACCCCTATTGCTGGACTTGGGCTTGTGGCTTGTGGGCAGCTGGACTTGTGGGTGTTTCTTGCGCCGCGGCGCTTTTTGCTTTCTTGCACCTAATTGAATTCTCTTTCCTCCTGCAGTGACGCTACACATCTAACTCCGCCTCCTCCCCGCCCTTTGACCCGGACTGCACAGCATTTAACGGCATGGATACGCGCACCCGTGCGCGCACCCCAGAAGTGCCTGCAAGTACTGTCTGCTGTTTGGGTGTGTGGGTGTGGAGTTGTGGCGTAAAAAAAAAAAAAAACGAACAGTGGCCAAATAGTACGTTTGCAACCTTTATGCCTTTGCATTATGTGATATCGTCATGTTGCTTCACTTATGATCTCACTGACAATATCTGTTAATTTTGCTGCAATATTTTCGATAATTCCTGTTGATAGTATATAGTCTTTAACAGGATGTCGGCTGGGTTGCGTAGCGGCAATCTTTGCCAAAGTACTATCCTAGCGTGCAATCCCGTACCTGTCCTTTTGCCAAATATTGCGGTATCTGCAAATAACATACCTGGTGTCTCCAGTAGTGTGGCTGCTCAGTGCCAGGTTTATCCACTTTCTGGTGCCTCGGACATAGGCAGTGTGAGTTAGCGTGATGTGAGTCTGCCCTCCTCGGGGTGGCCCTTGTCTACTCCTGCTCTCCATTTGCTGCCAATTATTGTTCCTTCTTTTCCTTTAAAGGATATGCTAGACGACAATTACTCTGTTTAGCATAGCTTTTTAAGTATATGTGAATTTGATGTAGAAGCAAAAGCACTTTCTGAAACTCCAGCCTTTGCTGGAGCAGACACATTAGATATCACAATGATAGCCCCGGTTGTATTAGATGAGCTTGGTAAGCGTACTCGGCTATCACTTGGACCCTCTACCCCGGCTTCTGGGATGGCTGGGGAATTGACAATGTACATCTGCATCATAGTAAGAGTCAATTTAAAAAAAGGCCTCTTGGGGAGGATTTCTTGGTTGTTGCCCAGTACTCTGGGGTGTTGGCTTCTCACCAATCAGCTGACGTTATGCCAGCCACTTACAATGATGAACCTGTACACATGCCTAACATCTGCTCTAGCCCTAAGGATCAAGGTTTGCCTATACCTGGCTCTCAAGAGGCTTCCCACATTAACTCTGTGGGCGCTTCCTCGTTTGTCCAAGAGCTTGAATATAACGAACAATATTTTCCGGTAATTACCAGAATATTGAATCTTCTGGATAAAGTTCATGATTTGACACATGCTGAATTGAGAGCTCAGCAACACATAAATACAGAAATACTATCAAAGCTTAGCAAAATGGAAGGTCTACTCTTGGGGAGCCTTGTGAATAAAAATGTTGCAGACAAATATGTTGGAGAGGTCAAAACTGCACCAAGAACCTCTAATGTTTATGTATAAACGATTGAACCGACATGTACGGCAAAAAGTGTTCAAACACATTTCTCAGGAAACATATCTATAATAGGACGGCGCTCTTATGCTCAATCACTTCTGCCTCCAGGCTCATCTGAGCTATTGATTCATGAGGAAGCCTCAGTGGCTTCTAACGAAGCCTCTTACGACACGGGTAGCGGCTTGAGGAAACTTCAGGCTATGCTGGCTCATCTTTCCTCTGTTGTTGCTGGGGCTTTTCTTTCACGAAAGCAACGGCACTCGCACAACAGAGCAATGAATACATGGGCCAAAAAGAAATCTTCTGCTAAACAAACTGAACAAAAAAATAAGAAAACTCCGGATTTTGCTACTGAAATCTCTGCTTCAGTAGATACTACTGATTGTACTAGCAATATACCGGTAGAGGATCCCACTCTCAACTTGGCTGAATTAAATGCAGAAAGTAAACATGAACTCCAATTACCAGACACCAATGTTGAAGACTCAAATGAGCACATGTCTAACGGGACTTGGTCTAAAACCAAACTCAAAGTACAGGAATGTAAGAATGCTGTGTTAATGGGGAAGAAGGTCCCCCACCGCGTGTTAATTCTAAGGTTTCTCATGAATCACTGGCGGGTCCTATAACCCTGGCGGGTGGCTCTGATGATGCTAGGACTTGTAAGCAGTCACAGCTATCCTCGTTCTATCCACTAACTCATGGTAAAACAGGTCATGTTAAGACTGTTTCCAAATCTGACCTGATGGTCAATAAACACCTTCCTACGAAGGATGGGGAGCAAAAATTGGAGCAGACTGTCTTGCCCAAGGAAGAGGACCTTGTGGAAGATGCAGAAGGTCAGTCTGTGCCTGCACGTTCTGAGTCGACACTAACCGGTCTTCCTATGGTCGTCTCAGAGGATAGGCCGGATCCATGAAACACTGATGTTGGGTGAACATACCCTACCTATTTTTGGCTGGATTAGTAATCCTGATTTCAATGGAAAGGGACGTCTTAACCGTTCCTTTCTATTTAAAACATTTAATCGGATTCCGATGTTGAGAAGTTTGCACACCGACGATATTGAGTGGGTAAAACTCTTCTATGAAAACAATCAAAGGATGATTGCCCATTCAAACTCTCTAATTGTGTTAAGACAAATATGGGATTTTGGAGTGGAACTTGAGACTTTGGGTATTCAGTTGATCTTATTTGAAAATGTAGATCAAGCTTATGCATTTCTAGAATATCAAATTCCCTTACCAATAAGCATTCCGTCCAAGGCACCTGTTAATACATCAGGGGAGTCTAGTCCACCTGAGATGATTGCCCAGTTGTCATCTATTGCTGCTAACATCAAGGACTGGTCTTGGATTGGTACTTTATTGAAATCTATATTGGAGGTACAAGCCCCTAAATCGCAATCGCAGCTTGAACGAATTGAGCATTCATAATTGGAATGAATGTGTGTGGCTATAAGAACTTTGAAGCATCTTTATTGTCTCTGACAGTTTTCGATGTCCCATCGATTATTCTACTGCAGGAAACAATGTTGGCCAGGCCCCTGTTTGTTGATGGGTACACAGTGTATTATGCCTTAGTTACTCCGGGTTCCGGTTGGCTGAGTGGTGGCTTGGCCATTTTGATAAATAATAGCTTTCATTTTTCTGCTACCCTGATTCATCGCTCTTCCTCTGTGTTAGCATTGGACATTGCATTATCCAATTCCAACAAAGAAACTTTGCTGGTGGTTTGTATATATGCTAGTTACCATTCTAATCACTCGGATGCTATTATGGACGTTCTTGATGGTATATTTGAAACAGCCTGTATAAGCAACCCTAATTGTACTATGACAGTTGGAGGTGACTTCAATGTCTGTTGTTTGAATGACCACAAACTTTGGAGTGCCCAGAGTTGTGATCCGAGAGGCCAGAGATGGGTTAAATATCTTGCCTCTTGGAGCCCGGGGTTGGTGCACTTCAACGCAGGTGCTACTGACTATACATGGCACAGGATGATGATTTTCTTTTGACAATTTACTTTTTCTTTGCCTCCTCTAATGTATTGGTTTCCGGTCTAATCTGCGAAATCAGCTTCTATTAGATCTAAGGCTCGTCCTCTAATCTCACAATTGAAGATTATTCGAAGGACATTTTGTAAGTTTTCTTTCGAACCGTTGTTACGGTTCTATTTGTATAAGGTTGAAGCAGTGTTGCTGTATGGCCTTAATTAGTGTCTTTGTGACATTACAACCTGTTTGAACTCTCTTCAAGGCACTATTTGGAAACATGTATTGGGGCTTGCTAAATCTATCCCCAATTCCTGTATCCGGATTGAATAGGGTTTATCCAGGTTATTTGCTCGTTTCCAATGGAGACAACTTAATTCTTATGCAAAAATGTTAAATCCTCCACTGAACTCCTTGTACCAGGAATTTGCTCAAATGATTAATACATCTTACCCCAGTTCTGTGATTATTTTCCAGGACAGAATGGAATCTATCTTGTCAAAAATTGTTATAACAAAGGAAGATCTTTGGCGACGTCCTGCTTACTCCAAAAAACAGTATTATTATGACTGGTGTATATCCATGGATGATATTGGTACTCACCAGTTATATAAGGAATATGCTAGTCACGCGCATAATCATATGCCTAGACTAAGATACATTCTTTGCTTTCCCTGTGATAAGATCCGTGGTGTCCAGTCAAAGGATCTAAAACAAAAGGATTGAATGCCTTTTGTTCGACACCAAAAGTACTGAAAAAAAGGGTTGAATGCTTTTCTATTTATTTATTTATATATTTGTTTAGTTTTGTATGCATACAAAAAATGTTAAAAAGAAAACGGGGTTGGGGCGAGAACCCCCCATAAAAAAAAACATTCAATCCTTTTTTTCTGTCCTTTTGGTTTAGAAAAAAAGGGCATTCGATCCTTTTTTTTCGATCCTTTCACCTATAACCAAGATCTGTGACACATATATGAGATTTAGAATGAATCAGCTTCACACGCTAGAGCGTACCCAACATTGGTTCAAAAATTCCTTAGTTTCTTGTAGATTTTGTCTAGATGTACAACAGCTCGAAACGTCAAAACATTTGGTAATATACTGTCCGTTATTTGAAGATTGTAGGATGGCTCATTTGGGCATCATTAATGTGGAATCCTTATGGCAAAAGTGTATGTTGAATCCTAATAACTGGTTTATGATTAAATTGTGTGGACTTATTTCTATAATCCAATTGCAGCTGCGTTGTATATTGGTCCCAGATACTTGTGAGGACGACTCTTATGTTAAGTAGTTTGACATGTACTTGAACCATTGTACTTGAGACCTTTCTAAAAATCAATTATATGATTTTGTATGTCTGTACCTAGATTTTGGATTTGTTGTATGATTCTGGACAACGACTTACACAATTTTCTGATTTATTTAAGTTGTAGTTATATTATCAACTTAAATGTGATGTAAAGCTTTATGAAGTAAGGATTGTTGTATGATTTTGTTGTAAATTGTACAACTGTCTTTTTTTTGTATCTTATGATTGAAATGATTTTGTAATAGTATTGAAATTGAAAGTTATGTGTAAAAAGTTTATTTATAAACTAAATTGCACAATTTTAATTAAAAAAAAAAGTCCTGGCTCTTCTGCTCCCTGGAAATTCAGTGTTTTAATTTATTTGTTTGCCCAACTTTGCTTGCCTAATTCTGATAATTCTGCAGGGAAATGTCATGTCGATTAGATCACCATTGAGTTCACCCAGTAAGTAAAAAGCAGAATTCTGCAACAAATGAATTCTTCAACAGCATACTGTTTGTTGTTTACAATGAACAAATCAGCCATGCGATAGAAAGAAAAAGCATTGGCAAATTCAACAGTTTTGATATTGATATTGGCAGTGTTAAAGTGCTAGGTAAAACATTAAACTTTTGCTAAACTCCCCTGCTGTTCTTCTGCAATCTTTAGCAAATGACAATGCCCGTTTCTCAAGTTGCAAGCTGTGCAGATACTGTACTGTCAGTGTTATGTTATGTTATTTGGCATTTATATAGCGCCTTATGTATCATTGGTATGACCTCAAAGCGTTGGTAGGTTGAACCCCTTTGGGTAGAGAGAGAGTGTCGTATGGTGCGTGGGCGCACAGGATATGTGTGCAGCTTGTGTGGTTGTTGCATGATAGCTGCTTCTTAGCGGTGGGTGTGGTGCTGAGGAAATCAGTTGGATGGGTTCAGTCTGGAGGGTGGACACCGGACTGAGTTCTGGCTGCGCTAGTCCTGAGGAGACGCCTAAGCTTGCCGGTATGTGCTCAGCTAGCTGTGTTTTATTAGGATGATGAGGTGTTCATGGGGTCATGTTAGTGTGAGAACAACGATGCCAAATGTGTCCTAGTATAGCTGTGTTCTGGTTGAATGATAGTGTATACGAGAGAGTAAGCGTAGTAGTGTGATATGGTGGTTATCAGTAAAGCGCCTGAGACCAAGCACGAGAGCAGGACAGGGGCCGTACATAGCGGCATATGTATATAAAGCGACAGTATGGATAGGGCAAACATGTGATACAGATAACATGGGGATACAGGTAAATAGCACATGCATAGCATAAATAGAAGATACAGAGATATATCCACTTCATCCACTCTGTCCGTTCCATCCGCTCCATCCACTCCATCCACTCTATCCGCTCCGTCTACTCTATCCGCTCTATCCGCTCCGTCCACTTTATCTGCTCCGTCCACTCTATCCGCTCCATCCGTTCCACCCACTTCATCCGTTTCATCCACTCCATCCGTTTCATCTACTCTATCCGTTCCATCCACTCTATCCGTTCCATCGACTCTATCCGTTCCATCGACTCTATCCGTTCCATCTACTCTATCCGCTCCATCCCCTCTATCCTCTCCATCCACTCTATCCGCTCCATCCACTCTATCCGCTCCATCCACTCTATCTGGTCCATCCACTCTATCTGTTCCATCCACTCCATCCGTTCCATCCACTCTATCAGTTCCATCCACTCTAACAGTTTCATCTACTCTATCCGTTCCATCCGTTCCTCCACTCCATCCGTTCCATCCATTCCATCCGTTCCATCCACTCTATCCATTCCACCCACTCTATCCGTTCCATATACTCTATCCGTTCCATCCACTCTATCCACTCCATCCTCTCTATCCACTCCATTCTCTCTATCCATCCACCCACTCAATCCGCTCCATCCACTCCACCTGTTTCATCCACTCTATCCGCTCCATCCACTCAATCCACTCCATCCACTGCATCCGTACCATCCGTTCCACCCACTCCATCCGTTCCATCTACTCTATCCGTTCCTTCTACTCTATTCCTTCCATCCACTCTACCGTTCCATCCATTCCACCCACTCTATCTGTTCCATCCACTCTATCTGTTCCATCCACTCTATCAGTTCCATCCGTTCCTCCACTCCATCCATCC
Source organism: Ambystoma mexicanum (assembly GCF_040938575.1). Lineage (NCBI taxonomy): Eukaryota > Metazoa > Chordata > Amphibia > Caudata > Ambystomatidae > Ambystoma > Ambystoma mexicanum. The sequence goes on along the minus strand of NC_090935.1, from coordinate 1,355,277,486 downwards.
ATTCCATCCGTTCCATCCACTCTATCCATTCCACCCACTCTATCCGTTCCATATACTCTATCCGTTCCATCCACTCTATCCACTCCATCCTCTCTATCCGTTCCACCCACTCTATCCGCTCCATCCACTCCACCTGTTCCATCCACTCTATCCGCTCCATCCACTCAATCCGCTCCATCCACTGCATCCGTTCCATCCGTTCCGATGGAACAGATAGAGTGGATGGAACAGATAGAGTGGGTGGAATGGATGGAACGAATGAGTGGATGGAGTGAATAGAGTAGAAGGAACGGATAGAGTAGATGGAACGGATAGAGTGGGTGGAACGAATGGAACGGATGCAGTGGATGGAGCGGATTGAGTGGATGGAGCGGATAGAGTGGATGAAACAGGTGGAGTGGATGGAGCGGTTTAGACATGTTATAAATCAATGCCAGTAGTACATGACATAATGCCTAGCTTAGAAATGTGCTCCATGAAAGGGGATTGTACACCTTTCCCTGCCCATTTTCACTGCCACTTCCCCCCTGCATGACTGTGTCAGTAGAGGGGCTCTTGACAAGAGCTTTTACTGAGGGTGGGACCCTGGCATCTGCTTGTTAAACGTACAAAAAAATGTTAATCTCCTTTTTGGCACTGTACATTTCTTTCACATCATGCTTTACAAGAAGTTGCAAGCACGTGACAAACAATGACTTAAAGCAGGTGACTATCACACAAACTCTTCTGGGGTGTGTCTTTACATCTTGAGAAGAAGACTGACTCATTGGGCAGGAGTCCTGCATTTGACCTAGGAAAAAAATACTCACCAGGGATACCTTTGGTCCGATCTGATCAACTAATCCTCAAATGTATTCTGTGTTCACAGTAGTATATGCTGTCTGTACATTCAGTATAGCAGACAGCATTTTGTAGCGTTTTCACATTTCTTTGTGGAATATATTGGCCATATGCAATAACCGAAGTTAGAATTCCAAGAAGGCTTACAGGATAGCTCAATGTGCTCTGCACTCTCTACAGAGAACTGTGCTCTTATGACAGATCCAGGGTACCAAATTCCAGCAAGGCAGACTCAGTCTTTCCCCTCTCTCATATTGATAAATGTCCATACATAAACTTTGCTGATAATAACACCTACTGTGCTGCAAAACAATGGGCCTCATTACAAGTGGGCGGTGCGGGTAAAATGGCGGTATTACCGCACCACCCAACTATGAGTTTGGTAGAAAGTTGGAGGATGCATCTCCAGCAATGAGCTGGAGGTAAATCTGCGGACTTGCGGTCAAATTTCTACGGAATTACCGCAGGCAGAATGACTGCGGTGGTAATACCGCCAACATCCCCATTGAGTCCTATGGACTCAAAATAAATAGGGACTTATACCACCTACCGCCACTTATAATCCAGCAGTATTACCGCCGGACCAAGTGGCAGTAATGTTAATACAGTTTTATCTGCCAGGATACCACCAAACCTATAGTGAGGCCACCAGAAAGCGCTAGCTGTGAGAACTTGCATAGCATCATTAGGTGCAAGTCTAGAGCTCCGTCCCTCCATACAAGGGTTTTATTAACTGGGCAGTCACATGAATACATATGGTTCAATGTGTTAGACAAGCAACTGTATGTCAAAACATATTTCCATGGAGGAATGGCCTGCAATAGGTCTAATTGCAATAGATTGTGCATTGTTTGTGCTGTTCGTCCTGAATGCAAAGCATTATAGGCCAGAAGCACATTCTTTCAATTGCTAAATGTACTTGAAAAAATATGTCGCCCAGGACCGACAATTAAGTCAGCATCCATGCCAGCCTGGACAAGAAAGTGGGGGTCATTATAAGGTTGGCGGTAGCTGTGCCGGTAAATACCAGCACGGCTGGCGCCGGAGTTATTTATTTATGGGCACCTGGCAATGGAGATGTACCGGGGCAGACCGGCCCTGATGGACCCGGTAATTCCCCTTCGCCGGGGGCCGGTAGAAATGACTCCCCATTCCCATTTGAGTCCCATCGGACTCAATGTGAATGGGGAGGACGGTAGCACCGGCACCGTTCGTAGCGGTGCCGGTGCTACTGTGTAGGTCTGCTTGCGGGTGCCGTTCCGCCCGGCAGGTTTGAGCTGCCGGGCTGAAAGGCACCCGCTCGCAGACCTCGTAGTTTACCAGTCCGGTAACAATGGTACCGACAAGCTTACTGGTATTGTTACCGGACATGCAACCTTGTAGTGAGGCCCAGTGTCTCTCAACCTGCACACAGTCCCTGGATCGTCTGGCTGCCATCTTGGAGTAGAGAGGGGCTCTGGGTTTGCTCCCAGTGTCACTCTCAATCGTGTTATAAAGGGTTATAAGAGGGGCTGTTCATACAGCTGGCTTGGAAGGTCCCCAGTCTGCAACAGTAAGATCATGAAATCCGCAGCGTGGCTCGAGTTCACGCAAAGTGCAGCACGTATCACTGCCTTCACTTGGTTCTCCCACCATCACCTCTGTAAACAATGATAGACGAGTGCGCGCATGCGGGGGCTGCACGTTAATCATTTACAAAGGCCATACATGCTAAAGCACAATGAGCAGGTCAGGTTCCCAGGCACTATCTAATGATGTTTTCCGAGCTGGGCCTGGCGGGTGGAGCAACAGAGAGCTACGCTGATGTCTCTGGCAGGCAGTGATGGCCCCAAATATCAATATTAGGGTGGGCAAACCAGGGGGCCCAAATAGAAAAAGGGCTAGACGGGGTTGTAACACATCAAATTAGGGTCCAACCGTCCAAACTGGTTGAAGTAAACATTTATTTGACCACGCTGGTTAAAAAAGGGCCATTATGCAAACTCAGTTTTGAATGAAGGTAATATACACCTTTAAAAGTGAACTCATTGTTAAACAGTTGCTAAAAGACTCTCAAAAAAACTTCCAAAGCCATTAGGCCATTACGTTTTCTACTGTGTGTATTTTACATTGCACACGTTGTATCACCATGTGTTGCTCTAGCTTTATAATAAATTAATGTAAAATGACATAACAAAACAAATGAACACTCTGCAATTACCTTTTACTCTCCCCTTTAGCAGGTACCTTTAAGGTCAAAGCTGCACCACCTTGAATGGCACTCCAGGAAAACGTACATGTTGCAATGCCAACATGGCAGTTCAGCAGCCACCCTTAACGTTCTCACTCACTGCTTCCAACAGATAAACCACAGCAATGTCCAATCCAACCCTTCTCCATTGTTTCAAGTTTGGCAATAATAATAAACACATTTCTATCTGGTGCTTCACTGCGGATACCTCCCTCTTCTAAGTGTGCAATAAGTGTTATAATTATCCAAATTAATAGTAATGGAATATAATATAAAATGGGCTTGTGTAGTGCAACTCTGAAATGTCTGGTGGCATTGTGCTGTATGGTTTTGCTAAAACCTAAGAGGGTGTGGCTATAAGGGAGAGACAGATACTAAACATGTGGCATTTATGAGTGTGGGCCAGTAGTGCCAGAGTATTGAGATGGTTCTATGTTATTTGTGACATTGACACTTGAGTAGGTGTTCTCTCTAGAAGGAACAACTCAGGATTTAGTAGATGACAGCACCGGGAGAGTATGTAATGGATCTAAAGATGTAGCAAACTATATTGTTAGGTCTGAGCTGCTCCCCACGCTTTCTGTGGTTGGGGTGGTTGTTGTAGGCAAAAATCTGCTTTGTGCATTATAGTCGTTATGTGTAGTTCAACGGTGGGAGCATCCTGACAGGTCAGGGAAGCAGCAGGGGTTTTGGGCTCTCAGGAGTCTTATTAGAATATTAGGGTTATACTGAATCGGTAGACTTCAAGTTTTGTTCTCCATCTTAATAAGCTGTTGTTACTGTTGTGGGTTCCATTTTATGGTAGTTCTGGGGTAGTGTCCGAGTCTTATGTGCTATGCGGAGAAAAGGTTGGGGAGACTGACCCGATTGGGTTCTGATCTCCTAGGTGTTCTTGATTTAAGTGTTGTGCAGAGGTCAGCTGCACACGTCAGCGATGCTGACCAGAATGGGCCAGTCTCTGCTTGGTGCTATTTGTGAGGATGGTGTTCTGATTAGTCTTTGTGTCCAGATTTGGGATGGCTCTTATGGTGATAAAATGCAAGGGGTCCGTCCCTTAGGAGTCGCACAACCCTGCTGGCTCATCTGAGGAGTTCTGGTGGGTCTGGGGTAGCTAGCACTTGAAAATACTCCTTGTCCGGTCTTTAGAGGGTGCTTGTTTGTATTTTGCATTCTTGTGAACAGGCAGGTTTTTGATACATTTTCCGTATTTTGGTTGATAAAAAAGAGAAGGCAGTTCTTGAAGGTACTCAATTGATCAGCTTCTTAAGGATGAAGGGCAAAGTTCACTCTCCCAGAATTCAAATGTGTAACTTTAGGTTGCATTCATGTTTATTTATGTTTTTATTTGTTTATTTATTTGTATACAGGGAGGACCAATGCCATTTTGATCACAAAAGAACGTACAATAGATAAGAAATCAAATGTGATGGGAATAAGTAAGCTTCTTACAATGGGATGAGTTTGAGTGATTATCTGTCCAGGTTGTGGAGGGGAGTAAATGAAACAGTCACCGGGGACAATACATGGGTGGTCATGCATAGTTTAAGGACAACCTACATTAGACATTTTTAAGTCCAGGTAGGCAGTACGGCCAGCGTGTTCGGATGTAACCATGATGGATGAAGTGCTAGAAGGCAGAGAAAATGAGCGACAGAGGGAGGTTAGTGGTCAAGGAAACATGTTAGCTACAAGGCAGTTGAGTGGTAGGTTAAGAGGGTAAGTCGGAGGCGAGGAGGTAGGCTTTTAGTTTGGTTTTGAACAAATCGTGTGACTGTTTCTCAGACGTCAGGGGGAGGAGAATTCCATGCAAGTGGAGCAAGAAGAGAGAAAGATCAGAAGCAAGAGGAAATACAGGGAGGGTGCGGAGCCACTAGGGTAATCGAAGAAAGGCAGAGCAGAGATTAAGAGAAGACTTGTAGAGTTAAAGAGAGGAGGGTTGAAGAGAGGAGAGTAGATAAGGTGGTGCCTTACCGTGAATACATTTGTGAACCAGGAGAAGAAATTTAAATCTACCCCTGTTTTGCATTGTCAGCCATCCAGCCTGGTGACAGTATGAGGATCTAGGTGTAAAGTGAGGTAGCGAAGTTCATGATCTTGTTGGGAGGACAGAAAACATAGTTGGGGAGACCAGAGAGGATTCTGGCACAGTGGTCAAGCTTAGAGAAGACAAGAGTGGTTAATAGATGCTTGGCGGTGTTGCAAGAGAGGAGGTGCCTGATTTTCCTAATATTTAGGAGGTAAAGGTGAGCTGCCGTTGCAGTTTTGGAGATGAAAGTAGTGAAGGTGTGTGAAGCAGGCCCGGCTCCAGCAGGGGGGCCCAGAGGGCCAGGCCCCCCCAAGGTCATCCCCTGGCACCCTTAGAAATGAGGCATTGCAAGTGGCACCTGAGGGAGTGGAGGCATTGGGGGTCTGTGCGGGACGGGGGAACGCATTTCACTCTAAATATGCAGCAATGGAGAGGGATTAGCATTCTAATGGGCTGCACTGAAGGAGGCCTGGCCAGGATTTGTTTGCTTGTGGACAATGATTTATGCTCTATAGCCAAGATAGCACAAATGACCAGGGAGATGAAGGGCCATTCACACCTCTAAGTGAGGTAGCACTTACTCAAGAAGGCTGCATACAACTATGTTCTCAAGCCTAAAGTCACAAAGTTGGTTTCTGTAATTTAAAGTATGTTTATTTTTTGTGGGAAAATAGCATTTTTTCACATCATGCTTAATAAAATTGTTAACTATGTCAAACAATAAATGGCAGGTGATGTTGATTGCACTCAGATGTCTTCAGAAGGTGCATCAACGGACTGGGGACCCTGACAAATATATTGCTGCATTAACTAGTTGAGTATAAGCGAGAAAATATGCTTGGTAGTAAAAAAATGTAATTCTGGAGGGGAGAGCAGTATAGCAGTATAGTGAAAAAGTGATGGATGCAAGGCTTTGAATTAAACATTACCACGATCACTTCAAATGACACTTGGTCCTCTCACCAAAAGGTGCAGATTAGTGTCAGTTGTTAGGCCATGTACCCTCTGCATTGGAACACAAGCTGCCACAGACAGTTTTTGGCCTTGTGGTCTAGCAGTCTAGGCAGGGCTGCTCACATTAATGGCAGGGCCAAGGCTGATTCTCAGACAATTTTATGGCAGTCTGACCAGAGAAATGCCAGTCGTTATGATTGATTCAGAGACAAACATACATCTTTTTTAGTTTTGCCTACTAGGTGTAAGTCAGAACTCTTGCATGTTTAAATGTTTATTTTTTGTGGGAAAATAGCATTTTTTCACATCATGCTTAATAAAATTGTTAACTATGTCAAACAATAAATGGCAGGTGATGTTGATTGCACTCAGATGTCTTCAGAAGGTGCATCAACGGACTGGGGACCCTGACAAATATATTGCTGCATTAACTAGTTGAGTATAAGCGAGAAAATATGCTTGGTAGTAAAAAAATGTAATTCTGGAGGGGAGAGCAGTATAGCAGTATAGTGAAAAAGTGATGGATGCAAGGCTTTGAATTAAACATTACCACGATCACTTCAAATGACACTTGGTCCTCTCACCAAAAGGTGCAGATTAGTGTCAGTTGTTAGGCCATGTACCCTCTGCATTGGAAAACAAGCTGCCACAGACAGTTTTTGGCCTTGTGGTCTAGCAGTCTAGGCAGGGCTGCTCACATTAATGGCAGGGCCAAGGCTGATTCTCAGACAATTTTATGGCAGTCTGACCAGAGAAATGCCAGTCGTTATGATTGATTCAGAGACAAACATACATCTTTTTTAGTTTTGCCTACTAGGTGTAAGTCAGAACTCTTGCAGCAGAACACAGATAGGATGGAGATAGGATGCGAGGAGAAGCACACATCCTATAGGCATGTTTGCTCATTTACCCACGCAATGACTAGCAATGTGCATTACTACCAACTACCTGGCCCAAACTGCCAAAACGTACCCTTTGGGAACTCTCTGTGCAAGTTCTATCACAAACTAACACCAAACTTCCTGGAGGCCAATAACCACCTTGGTCTACGCCAGTCTGGCTTTCATCTTGGACATGGGACAGAAACGGCATTCTGGACCTTAAAAATCAAACTGATGATCTTAGGGCCACGGGCAAAGTAGCACTCCTCCTACTTCTTGACTTATCAGTAGCCTTTGATCTTGTTGATCACAGCACCCTCTGCTACCTCCTATCTTCCACAGCTAACTTCTCTCCCAAGGCCACGCAATGGATTGCCTCATTTCTCCAGGAAAGAGTCGACAAAGTATTTTCGGATCAAGCATGCGCCAACCCAGTTGTTTTCAAATGCGGTGTTCCGCAGTGTTCCTGCATTTCTCCCACCCTCTACAACCTCTTCATGAAGTCCTTATTCAATTTCTTAGACGAGCTTGGTATATCATATACCAACTACGCGGCCGACAGGCAGGTGTTTACCCCCCTTCACCGCGACTATGATACTGACAAAGATCAATTGAATTCCATCTACTCCAAAATTCAAACCTGGATGGCAGAAAACTGGCTCTGCCTCAAAGGGGAAAAAACGGAACTGCTTCTCATTGGAGCCCCAGCAACCCTAAAGAAACTGGAAGAAAGATACCACTCCTTCATCATTGACAGTACCCCTATTCCTGTGCTGCAAGCGGTCAAAACCCTGGGGGTCTTCCTAGACACGAATCTCACCATGAGCAGACAAGTCAATGCGATTGCTTACGCGGCATCCTACCATGCCAAATTGATCAATGCAGCCAGGCCCTTCCTTTCCAAAGAGAACTGCCTCACGATAGCAAGGGATATAATTGGTTCAAGGTTAGACTACTGCAATTCCCTCTTGGCCGGCACCTCCCAAAGAAACATTGGAAAACTTCGGACTATACAGAATAATGCCCTAAGGGCGGCTACGGGCATCTGAAAAAAGGAACATATCTCTGCCACCAGAAGAGAAGTCCACTGGCTTCCTATCAAGGAACGCATCACATTGATAATTCTCGCCATCTCGCACAAATGCCTCAACAACACTGCACACCTCTATCTTGCCCAGAGGCTTGCCAAAACCAGTTCGGATAGGCCAACTAAAACGGTCTACTCCAACAGGGTCATTGTCTCCAAAATCTCCAGGTCCCGCGCCGGAGGCTCGAGCTTCCCTTTCATCGCCGCGTCACAATGGAACTCTTTACCTGTATATATAAGGCCGTCAAAACTTGGCTTTTTGTATAAAGGTTTCATGGTATTGTCTTGCCACCCTGCTGCTGATCCGGCACACATGTACTATAACCTTTCTATGTTTGCTTCTCACTGTATTATCTTGTATAAAAGTACCTGTCTCATGCTCATTTTTGACCAGGTTCTGCTCTCTGTAACCTATGAGCAAACCGCCATGAAACTGTAGCTAAGTCATTTGCTGCAACAGCGCCTCAATGCCCACGGACTGTAGTGTGCTTTACAAATTCAAAAACATTTTTTTTAAATAATCTTTGTGCTGCATAGGAACTGCCAGTGTTATATCAAAGCATTCTTTTGAGTGTTTAATCACAATTGCCTCTGTACATGTACTCCTGGTGTGATAAAAATCTCTTAATGTGTGCCTTCAGCCAGTTGATTTTATAAGCAACAGCAATTGGTACCAGTACTTCACACAGGTTCTGTAGACAGACATGATAACACTTTCATTAATTTTTGACAATCGCGGAGCAGACGTGGAGGGTGCTGCATAATGGGACCTCCTGTGTGCTCTCCCGATCTGTCGCCTCACCCTGGCGCGGTGCAGTATGTTGCAGTGCATTGTGATGCAGATATTTCAGAAACAGAGAGACTTAGGGCCTTGAAACATGGGTTTTGAGCCAGAACAAAATCTTGTTCCTGGCCTCGAGACGGTTAAAATTAACTTTATCCGGTCCTTCTATGACCACATTGATGTTTTGCACGTTGCAGTGCATATATCTCGGAACCGGTGCATCCTAGGGCCTGGAAACATGGTTGACCTTGAACTTCTGTTCTTCACGTCCAGACACTTGAAATTTGCTCTGCCTGGTCCTTCTACGACCACCTTGATGATTTTGCCACTTCCAGCCAACCGTCTCATGTGTGCAGAGGCTTAAATCCAGGGAATGGAGTGGGGTGTCCACATGTAAGGTAGCCAGTGACATCCGGAGAGTCCTAACAGGTAACTGCAAAATATGGTGCAGATTGGCCGAACAGTGTGGAATTGTATGAGGAACAAACAAAAACAAATGGATTTTCCATTTTATATATAGAGAGAGATATCTGTGTCAATGCCTCTGTCACTTGCACTGGAGTCCTGTCTAAAACAAGAATTTGCAAAGCCAACAGTTTTGGCTTGCATATAGACATTTGCCAGGCAATGACATCATATGCCCAGGTGCTCAGAAAGTTTTCCAGCTGTTCCCATATTATGGCCAGGTGTTACCCTTATGGCAGTGACTGGCAAATACCTATCCATGCCTAATCAAAACCCCAAGCTTTTGGCTTTGTCAATGCATTTTGGTTTCAGTTTATCTCCCTAAGTAAAAGTGTGTATGCCCGGATGTGGGTGTCTTGTTTACTATGCCTATGGAAACAAGCTGCACCTCACTGAGTTGATCCAACAATGCCCTACCTGAAAATGACAAGAATATGATGGCAAGTATGGACCACATTCAGATCTTCTTCTGAAGAGTGATTACCAGTGGGTTTCTGACCTATGTAGAATGCATCTTTTTCTGTGTGGAAGAGTTTCCTGAACTGCCAGAACTTTTCATGATTCAACTGATAAGTACTGAATTGAAAACCTCATACTGTTTGAGTAACTTGACAGTGTCTGTATGCAAACAAAATACATCATGTGTATTGTGGGTCTTGTTCAGAAAGTATAAATAAAATCCTGTGTGCTGGGTGTGTAGGCAGTACCGGAAATAGAAATTATTTGCTGTGGCACTCCATCAGTGATTGTGGGATGGCGATGGGAGGATTGCTCCCACCCCCCTAAACCTTTGCCTCTCAGAAAATTAATCATGAACACTTGGAAAATAACACAAGAGCGAGGGTGTTTCCTATAATGTTGCTGGCTAAATATAAAATGCTAGCATCTTTTAAAACAAAAATACATTATTTAAATGTTTCCTAAAGAATGCAATCAAAGGTGGATTTCACATTTGGAAGGGGGCATCTGGCCATGCCCCTTCTCCTTGTTCTGCCTCTCTTCCCTCAAACACAGTCAGTGATGCAAAGGTCCTGACAGTGAGGTCTTATCTGTTTAATGAGTCTCAGAAGCAGATTATTTACAACAGGAAGTAATTAGAGATGGAAAAAGGTAACTGGCAGTGACCATGGCTGTGGCACCTTTTTCTTAAAATTATACAAGGTGTGATTGTTGGGTGAATAGAAATTAAGGTGATACAGAACAAGCTATGAGAAACAATGACCTTGTATGAGATCCTTTGTAAATTCTGATTAATTTCTATGCTGGAGCTTGTAGGTTTCCAATCAAAAAGAGTAAAATAAAGCTACAATCATAGGGGGTCATTTTACAAGTCAAGAGGAGTGGAAAAGCTGTTCTAAAAGCATTTCACACTTTTTATGCACTGGAGGATTTTGTTTGATTTGGCAGTCAAAGTTGGGAAGCAGATCGGACTTAACAAGTTTGCCTGCTCTTACAGGTCCCCATGTCCAATCCGATTGGTTTTTCACCAGCATGTATTTTTATGTTGGCGGAAAACCAATGGATTCCTATGGAATCAGACTGACTTTTACACATGGTAAAAGCAGGCGGATTCCAAAAGAAGCCACTGTGGATGGCTCCCACAATCATTACTTGTGGGAGGGATTTACACTTTTCCAGACACGTAGTAGAAAAGTGAAGATCAAAGGCGATATTTGCCAGGGTTTTATTATTTACTTTTCCAGTACTTGGAAACACTTAAAATTGTATGGAGGGGCCCTTTTGCAAAAAACCTCAAACACAAGTAGTCCCCTCTGTGCAATTTAAGGTTCAAAACAAAATGACTCCCTTACTGTTTTTCATCAACACATTTGCGCAATGAGGCATACATTGTCAGGTTGGTTTACCATGTGACTTTTTGAAGTAATCTGTATAAAACTGAGTATTATTTTAGGTATTCAAAACCAAACTTCAACACATATTTGTACCAACTTGAGCTTAAAAGATGCGTGGTCAAATATCAAAATTTCAGGATAGGCTCAAATTCTGGCTTTACCACTTAACCAAAGTGTGTGATCCTGGGCCAATCATTTAATCACACTGTGCCTTACCTGCCAACATTAGGTATCCCTAGAAGTGATTCAGTTCACAGTAAAAGCTATTTAAGAAAAGTCTCACTCACGGTTTAAGAGATGGCCAGCGCATGTGTCAGGACCAGCCAAGAGCACACACTTCTTTCTTTGTAAATATCAGGCCACATGTATTGAACAAACCTCTTAAATTCAATAGCAAATCAAAGTAATCACATCAAACAAAAAGCCCTAATGGACAATTGCATATAATAACCAGTAAATAAACAGTATGTAGCAGACAATGACATATAGGGAAGTGGCAGGGGAGCAAGGGCCCCTACTCCCTACCAAGCCCCACCAGTAACTATACGAGGAAGACAGAAAACCCTGAACCTGCACCATCAGCATCTTGACCCCACGTCTCCCACCCTGGCTCTCTTCCCTGCATGCTAGCACTCGCTTGTGGACTCAACTGAATTAAAATGTTTTGCAAAAATGCAACAAAAAAAGAAATTGTGCTTCAAAATTTTATTTTGTAAGAAACAAAATGTCCTATTCCTTGCTTCAGTATACTGGAGGGGCGATGGGTTGTCTTTCACAACAAGGTGGAGGAACCACAAGCACCTCCTCCAAGGCCTACTGGAGTAGGTAGAGTGTTCAGGGAGGCATTGATGAGAGCACACCATCTGAGATGGAGCAAACACTGGTGTCTTGCTCCTCAGCCCTTGCAGAGGAGGAAGCATCACCCTTGCTTCTCCCCAGCCAGGCCAAGAAAGACATGGTGAGGGTTTTTGGGGGTAGTTGGCAGTGGAGATAAATGGGATTGGTTGCCAGGGGGAGATGATGGAAGATGACTGTGGGGTGAAAGGGGAAGGAGAAGTGGATGAGAACAGATGGCAAGGGAATATAAGTAGATTGATGTTGCAACACTATTTTCCTTGATTCTCTTTTGCTTTGTACTGTATTTTATACAGCTGTGCAAATGGATTTTTCTGAATCTGGGAAGGCATTTTTTTACTGAATCACAGATCTGGGAACCCTGGATTATGTCAGCACTTTTTTTAGGGTATTCCTACACCCAATGGAAATTGGGCCCCCCTGATCACAAACCTGGCCCACCCAGATACAAATTCCTGGAGCCGGGCCTGGTGTGAAGGGTCATAGATGACGCTGACATTTTAGCTGGAGAAGAGTAGGGAACAATGTCAAGTGGGAACTGGATAAACTACGTGCACAATAAAAAATAAATATATAAATAAATAGGTGAAGACATGAGAGAGAGTATTTGGCAGGGAAGAAGAGCACCTCGATTTTGGTTTAACATCATTGAGTACCTAGCCATTCAATATTTAATGGCATAGAGACAGTTATAAATTTTGATAGGGGGTCCAGAGGTGAGTTCAGGAAAAGAGAAAATGTGGGTGTCATCCGCAAAGAGTTGGTATGAGAACCCAAAGGAGGAGATTAGTGCCCCAAAAGCAGAGTTGAAAAGTTTAAAGATGAGAGGACCCAAGACTTGTTGAACACCAACAGTTAGAGGAGTTTTGGGGTGGTCAGGAAAGGTCCCCACGAGCAAGGAGGGGGTTTATGTTGCGTGCGCCATATTGATGACCGGGGGTGCGGCGAACTGAGCGTGATGTTGCAACTTTATATGTATCCAGTGTAGTTAATTATGGATGGGATATGTTACTGTAGTGTTACTTTTTGTTTAGTACTGATACATATTAGCTTACTTGCGCATAGAAAGATAAAATGCAACATTAACACAATTCGCACATGGGGTGATCTGAAGTACTTCAAAACTGAAAGCTGTGTTAGGTTTTTAATGCACAATACCCTGTTGCTACTGGCCCACACGCATACACACTGATAGAAATACATAGGGAGTTTGTGAATCTAAATGCAGTGGGCTTTTTACAATCGATTAAAACACAGCAGTTAGGGGTGTTTGCCTGAAGGATTTCAGAGCCCAGAGGATGGGTAAATAAGTACTTCAACCTTCGCGGTCAGCTCAGCTGTAGGAGCCGGCCATGGGGTTTATGGTCTGATAAGCATCGCAGACAGCAGATGTAATCTCCTAAATGAATGGGAGAGTGACAGAGGGGTTTCACTATTTGTTTTTGGTCAGCAGTAAAACATGGGGTGAGTCAATGCCCAAGGCTAACATAATTGAAACCCAGGAGTTTCAATGGTATTTTCAGTTGTGCTGTGTGCGATGAAATGGCAGTTATTTAGATTAGAATGTTCCAATGGAGCCAGTGACGTGGGAAATGAAATAGTTAATGCTAATTCAAAGAGAACTTGTTTACCCAGCCTTCTTCATATCACTTGAAATATTTATGCAAACCATGTACAATTAAAAGTCAAGGTTGAAAGGGTTTAAGCCAGTTATAACGAGTAATTAATTATGTGTGCATACACATGTTTAACTGGTTGATGAGTTCATGAACTACCACGGGCAAATCCTAAAAGGAGCCGTGTTCTACACATGAGATGAAGGTGGTAGTTAAAATACCAGCTGCCAATGAGAATGTAGGAATTGAAGTAAGATGGGATTTCTTTGAAGAGGTTTTTGTCCAACCGCATGTTGGGGTGGATTGTAATAAAGTATCAGGGAGTGTTTTAACATTGTACGATTGTACAATAAACTTGCTTTATGTACAAAACGTGCACTCTTTCCTCAGGTGGTGGGCCCGCTTGGGTTAAGATGATTAGGAGGCTCGCCCCCAATAATTTAGTGAGCCCGCCAGGAGCCCAGGCTTTCCAAGATGTTGGGGGTCTTCTGTCCAAACCACTCAGCTGCGGCACCTCACTGCAGGGACCAGTCTTCCGTGCACTGTGCAAAAAGAGGACTGCAGATGCCATATTGGTTAAAGGTCCGTCTGCTCCCCTGAGGCATGGTGCCTTGGCCCAGTTGTGCAGGACGACTTGACGGAGCACCACATCGGAGCACTTCGGGTTCATGTGCGTGTACTTTTGGAGGTAAAACGAGTGGTAAATACGGGTAAAAGAGTGTTGATTCGTTGATTTGAAGGGTGTGGTAAGGGTAGACTTGGAGTGCGTGTGTGAGATTAGTTGATGTTGCAGGGATTGGAAAAATTGATGTTTTTGACAGAGTGATTGAACTGTTCTGTGTATTAAGTGTGTTGTATATATTTTTTACCTGGTTTGTTATTTTAGTGGTATCCTACACCGCACGTCCACTGTGAGGCTTGTCTTGATACCTTTTAGTTTGCTTGTCTGGTTGGCTGGAGCCCTCACCTGAAGGTGGGGTGGCATCTTATGGTAAGTCCAACTGTAGATACCTTTCTGAAGTGTGCCCTTGACATTCTTTTATATTGGATTTGCAGGCAAAGCCCTCACCTCTATTTTCTTGGTTAGTCGAAGTAGTGAATGGAAACATCCTCTAGTTAGGAAAAGACAGTTTTGTAGCAGAGAAGGCCGTACTAGTAAAAAAAGAGAGAGCGAGAGCAGCAGTACTTTAGTGGAAAGCATTGCACCCCTCGTTTTTCCGATTGGTGGGGATATCTCGGAGATATTGACCGGAAGAGTGTTTTTGATAAGATACTGTCTTTTGTGTAAGAGCGAGAAGTACAATTATGGTATGAACAAGTATGGTGAGTGATTGTGGGGAATGACTAAGGAATTGGGTATGGGTAAGAGTTCTTAGGATAAATCATTTTTTGTGCCACAGGTTCGGCTCGGTATCAGGATTTCTAAAATAATTTTTTGATAACTTGGGTTGGAATATGGAGATTCCGTTGAATCATTTGTGGCAGGTGTTGCTGGGCCATAAGGCGAAAATTTTAAAGTATCATAGGGAATGGTTGCGGGAAACTAAGGGGAAAATGCTAAATTCTTGGCCTATCTAGGGGACCTATGACACTGGTGCATTGGAGAACTTGCACACTTTCTTGACTACAAGGCACAAGGGATCAAAACTAGGGAAGACGTTAAATATCTTAGAGCTATGGAGGATATATGAAAAAGGAAGGAGAGGCCATAATGTTGAAATCGTGGAGGAAGGGCTGAAAAAGGAGGTTAAAGGAATTCTTCTGCACCACCCCCATATGGGTGCTATCCTTTATCGCCCACAGAGGGGTACACAGACCTTGAGTTCGAACCTCCATTTTCCCCAGGGGCCACTCCAGGGGTTGTGAGACAGACACAGGAGATGCCTCCATAAGCTACGAGGCCTATGAGGTGGGATCTCGAGGGAAGTGGAAGGGTAACTCCTTCAATGGTTAGGGCTGCAGAGAGGTTATGAATGGAGAGCTAAAAGGGAACCACTCCCCTGACTGCTAGATTAGCAGACAGATTAAGGGTGGAGGAATGAGATAGAGTAAGGCTGGCAGCTAGACGTGCGGGTGAAGTATCGAGAACGAGGGAGAAGGAGGAGGTCATTATGCTTCTGTGCTTTAGCACCTTGAAGCATTTGTTGTACTAGATGGATTTACCAAGTAAATACTTCAGACCCAATAACCAGACAGACTCAAAGGAGATGGTAAAGTACTGCTTTAATCTCAAGAAGTAAAACAGGACGAATATATACACATCAACTCAACTCATGCAGGATCACGCTGGTTTTTCAATCATGCAAAGTTTACATAATGCTAGATGCATCATCTATGACATCATCCTGTGTGGTAAACTTCCAAAACCTAACGGGGTGGGGGGTGGGCGGTATTGGATTAGGGGATCATTTCTACATATAGAAAATGTGCTTGTTAATCCCTCATTGGTGGTCTCTTTTCTGTGAGACACACCCAAAGCTACTTCTAATCTCATGGTATAAAGCAATCATCAAGGCAGAAAATATGGCACCTGCTAATATTTTGCAACATTATATGCAAAAGTGCATGCCAGGCTATTCTAAATGGTTGGCAACCGAATCCAACCTTGGACATTCGGCTTGTTAGCAGCAGGTAAGCGGAAACAAAACCCAGGTGGTTGGAGATATGTCAGCTCTTCCTTTATTTCCCATTTAGGCCATCCTCTTTCATCGGTAGGCCTCATGCTAGTGTCTTCTGTTTGAAGGTTGACCTTGCCAGTCTGCACAGTCTTGGGACATCCGAGGGAGTGTAGGTACGCCGCTATCTTAGCTCCAGGCCTAATGAATAACCCTTGTTTGCGAGCTCTTCGGCACTTGTGGTATGACCATCAATTTGTCCATATTGACGGTGCATTTATCCTTATTTGATCCAGGTTTTGCTGGGTGCAGTTCTCCTTTTGTCCTTTAAAGACTTGCTCACTCTATCCCATATTGACTTTATGGCTTTTAATCATCCAATATTTGGCATCAGTAAATGTTTGTGTTCCTCCTAATCTTTAGAAAATATGTCCATGCGCATGGTCTACTCATAGACTTCCTTCGTGCTTTTTCTTCATCTCTGGAAATAGCATTCTTGGTTCAAAGCCAATGTACTCCCCTATTTCACAAAGAAACAGCTTTAAAAATCGTCCCTCCATGTTTAAGATCCTGGGCTTGTGTTTTTGAGGTAACTAGGTTGATTGACATGAGCCGTCATCCATCTTGCGCTGATGGTAGTCCTAAACGTTGAATATATACCTCTCCTAAGCAAGCTTCCATGTATTATTTCTACCTTGCGTTTCAGCGTATTTACAGTTATTGACCAAGGGGCCACTTCATTCTTCTTTATATTTACAAATACTGCATCATGAAGTACATGTTTCTATTACTGCTTCAGCTACATCGCTACTCTTAAGTATTTTCATATCGTTTCTGCACAGAGTCATAGATCTTCTTTCAGACATTCTTTTGCTGTTATAAGACTTTCTTTAACGTACCTCCATATCAAGCGTCAGTTTATTCATGGCTACTTTTCAACAATTTGGCAAGGAAAATCCTTCTCGGTATATATCTATCACTCCCTTCCTTGGAAAATTTCTGGAGAAGTTGGTTTTCCCACAACTGACCAAGCATACTGAGCTTGGTGGTTGCCTGCACATCTGGTTCTAAGCATCCAGAGGCACGGAAACTGCTCTCCTGAACACCCGTGAAGAACTGCTTGCATCTCTTGACCCCAACTCACCCTCTGTTCTCATTCTACTTTATCTGTTCTCTGCTTTTGACATGGTTAACCGCTCCATTCTCATAAAGAGGGTCCATGATACCCTTCGTATCTGGGAGTGGGCACTGGACTGGCTGACCTCCTTCCTCACTGACTGTCCCTCTGAGGATATCCTGGGTTATTTCGCCTCTATCTCCACTTGTGGCATTCTCCAGGGCTCTATCCTTTTGCATTGGCCCCTTTTTTCATCTCACCCCTCTTGACCACCTTATCTCTACTTTCTCCCAGCACTTCCAGTGTTATGCAGATAACACCCAACTCTTCTTCAGACTACCCTCTGCATCTCTTCTGACTTCCTCTGCCATTCCTGATTGTGTCTCCGGCATCCAGTCTTGGTGCCCCTCCAATTATCTCTGTCTCAATGCCAGCGAGAATGAGATTCTTCCTATCGGGACTCCTGTTCCCTCTTTTCTCCCTTCACTCTGGCAACCCTCTATGGACTCTCCACACTCTCCTTCCTCTGAAACCAGAAGCCTTGGAGTTATCTTCGTCTCCTCTCTCGCTCTTTCATCCTCCACATCCTGGACCTTGCCAAGAAGGCCCATTTCAAACTCTACCTCCTCAGTTGCATCATCCCTTTCCTCCCTTTTCCCCAGAAGCTTAATGTCTCCAGGCTGGACTATTGAAACAGCCTCTTCCTTAATCTAAATTCTCCTTCTCTCCACCTACTCCAGCTATTCCAGAACAGGGCTATGAGACTTTACCTTGGCCTCAAGCCCTGGGACTGTATCTCTCCAGCCCTAAATTCTCTCCACTAGCTCCCTTGTTGTTGCAAGGATCACATTCAAATCCCTCATCCATAAGGCTGCCTGGGGCCAGGGGCCACGCTATCTGCAACTCTCTCTAACCAGATACTCTCCTTCCAGATCCCTATGATACTCTGGCTCCCGCTCTCTGCTTGTCAAGCGCTTCTCTAAGGAGAGAGCGGGTGGCTGTGCTCTTTCCTCGGTTGGCTCCCTCCTCTGGAACAGCCTCCCCTTTCTCTCCATCTTGAACTGGATCTCCTCAGCTTGCGCAAGCACCTCAAGACTCTCCTCTTCTCCTCCTCTTTCCCTCTCTCCCTCCTGTGCTTAACCTCACAGTCACTGTGTTTGGTGGCCTGGGCCCATATGTGTCCTTCTGTGTCCTGGCCTTCTGTTCATTCACCAGCAGCATCCGCCATTCGCCTGCACTTGCCTCCAGGCACCACTGGCCTGTGATGTCTTACAGTCTTGCACTTATTATGTTGACAGGTGACCCCTCTTCCACCAAGTGGTCACTCAACTCACTGCCTGGCACTTACCTGTTGCCTTTGCAACTGGCACTTACCTGTTGCCTTTTCAACTGGCTCTCTTGCACTTCCCCCTTTATGGAACCTCTATCACTTACCCGCTTCCCTTGCCATTCTCTCTCTCTCTCTCTCTCTCTCTCTCTCTCTGTCTCTGTCTCTCTCTCTCTCTCTCTCTCTCTCTCTGCACTTGCACGTTCTGAATGTTCACAAGGCCTAGTAGGACCGTTTCTTTGTATTTCATCACTGTTATCATATTCCATTGTCTTGTTGTTCCCTTGTTCCCTTCTCTTTGCCCTGGGGTCGCTTTGAAACACAATTTCTTGATGTATAAGTGGCTTACAAATGCACAGTAAAATAAAAGTAAAATAAAAGATGTCGAGCAGGGTGTAGTCACCCTGCCTCCCGCTCCAGTAGCAGCAATAGATAGACAGTACACCATGGAGCCATAGGATGCACCAGGGTACTTGCATGGCTGCAGGAAGTAGTAGGGGAGAGATGAGGAAACCCCTATAAAAATGGGTGTAACATAGTTTCCATTGCTCCAGAAGGGTCTGGGAAGGGCGTGTTATGTCCCATGGTCAAACATGGACTGGAATAACTTGCAGTAGAGAAACATACTGCTGGTGTCATGTTGTCCATAGGGGACATGAAGAGCTTATTCACAGCCCTAATGGGGAAGGGTTCAGATGAGCTTTGGAGGAGATTGGTGTATCCGGGAGTTCAGTTGGATACAAATGCCCACGGTGGAGCAGCTTTTAACAATTGCAGAGCGCAGGTGTGGAGGCCTTGCTGATTATGTCTCCCGATACGCCTGATATAAATTGGATTCAAGCTAAAACTATGAAATTGAATGATGATCCTGCTGAACACATCCAGTTAATTCAGGAGATGTGGAAGATAGAAACAGGAGAAGCATGGGACACGAATGTGGCATTTTGTTACCAGATGCTAAAGAAGGGACTTCCCAAAGAAGTTCAACACAATCTAGATAAAGTGGTAGGTATGGAGGCCAAGAGTTGGCCACAAATTCAAGCACATATTGTGTATTTTTGTAAAAGGAGACAAGAAAAAGCAAAGTAGAGCACAGAACAGGCACAAAAGGCAGAGGCCAAGCTTGTTCAGAAGAAATTGGTGAAGATTTGTTTGGAAGGGGCAGTAATGACTAACTCTATGGAGGGACTGCAGGGGCAATTGGGACTGCAGGGATAGGATGAATCGGGTATGACACAGGGGTAGATGTAAGGGTATGCTCCCGGTTCAAGAAAAATGAGAGGGTTTCCGAGGCATCAGGGAGGATTTCCATGGGGAAGTGGGTCTTTTGGCGGGTTCAGAGGAATGGGTGCCCGGTTTAACAGACCAATGGGAAATAATTGTGGAGTATTCTATGGAATTCAGTGTTGGTCATGTGGAAAGTTTGGACACGTGTTACGAGATTATCATGACAGGCCACAGTATTCTAACATGGGATTGCAGCAGATGCAATCCCTGACCATGCCATATACCCCATGCTCTGTTCAATCGCAGCATGCACGATTTGAGCAAAAAACAGCGACTGCACAGACCTTTGGGATCCCACTGACCATGCCAGCAGAAACATCGGTGCAGACATCGGGGAAGAATCCTTTACCCCAAGGAACGGTTATGCATTACACTGGAGCAAGTGTTTTTGGAGTCCTTTTTCACTCCCCGGTGCTAATAGGTACCAGGAGTAGGACAGTCCACAGAGGTCTCTGATGTGTCCAGTCCTGTCCGTTAACACCTATCCGGAAGAGGAACCCTGGATAGGTGTGCAGGTAGATGATCGAACATTCTCATTCATGGTCGACACAGGGGCTATGAAATCTTGCATTAAGGGAGTTGAGTTCCCCTTGTCAGGCAGAGCAATGAACGCACAGGGATTCTCAGGGGCTTTCCTATTGGTTCCTTATATTGAAGATCTTTGTATTAAAATAGGTACTAAAAATGCATCTGCACCTTTGTTGTATTGTACAGACCCCCTAGCAAATCTTTTGGGAATAGAACTCTTGAGCAAACTGCAGATATCGATTGCTTTCACGGTGGAAGGTATAGTATGTTTGACCCCAGGTTTTTATCCGGTAAGAAAAGCAGCATGTTTGCAAGTCTACTGTAGTGACTAGAGGGGTTCCTGAACATTCACCATTGTTTCTTTATGGGGTGATGGTTTTGTTGTGTTGGGTGCCAGGGATCAGAAATCAGACTTGGCGGGTACCAACTTAGTTTTTATTTTGGCTTGATGTGCCGCAGGATGTAAATACAAGGCGTCATTGTTACGATTCTCTTAGAGGCTGTAGTGATCAAGAAGAACAGGGTGGTTCTCTCGGGCACAGATGGGGAAGGTGGAGAGTGGCGCACATTGCTATGCATCGATCCAACCTTACCGCTAAGGGACGTGTCCGATGAGCAATTGTTTGAAGACTCAAAATACACAGGATAGATGGTCTT
This sequence comes from Ambystoma mexicanum, assembly GCF_040938575.1. Taxonomy (NCBI): domain Eukaryota; kingdom Metazoa; phylum Chordata; class Amphibia; order Caudata; family Ambystomatidae; genus Ambystoma; species Ambystoma mexicanum. The sequence goes on along the minus strand of NC_090935.1, from coordinate 1,355,256,364 downwards.
TGAGATTGGGGTGCCCTACCAGATAGCGATACTACCACAGACCATTCTCATCATTAAAAATGCATCGCCATATTGGAAGATATGGACCAGCAATCCTCGTGATGTGGGGCTCCTAAAGAGTGTTGGAGCAGTGCGAATAAAATTTAAATCTGGTGCAATATGAACACAGGTTAAGCAGTACCCCATGCCAGGCGGGCAAAGGGATTTACGAGCCATTATGGTGTTGTTGAAGCAGGGCATAATACAACCTTCTTTTTTTAAATATTTTCTTTTTATTTAATAGTTTATTGGCTAAAACAAAATGTTCAACCTTAACAATTATACAAACTAAAATGAAAAAACAGACATATATACGTAAAATGTCATCTCAGCATTCTATAAAACATTAAAATAGATCAATTCATTTTTTTCCATAATAAAATTTTATTCATGAATTTCATTAAATTCAAATGAATTAAAAAAATCTACTACAGAAATACATAATTAACTATTAGCACCAATCAGACATAATCTTCAAAAACTTTGCAAGTTTAGAAACTTCACTTTCCCCAAAAGTTTGGCAAAAAAAGTCTGTTGTTTGGAGCTCAAATTACTACAGTACATTATCAGATGTTCCAAATGTTCAATTGAGTCTAATTCTCCACAGAATCAACAGTATACACAATCTACCTTCAAGTCTTTAAAAAGTTTACAAACTTCACGGGTTCTGTAGCAATTCCATCTACATCTCACGAAGTCCTTTCGAAAGTCTGAACAGGGGGATAAGTTCCAGTGCACAGCTAAAAGTCCCAAAACCTTATGCTCATGGTTAAGATGGAACATGCTAGCGCGACTATAAAATAAATTCATTAAAATGCACCAATCAAATGTAATCAAACTTCTTTTTACATTATTAGGAGTAGTCATTAAAGCTTCAACTGATGGTCCTATTTCACACAGTATATTATCACAGAAACCACCAAAAATACAGACATCTTTCTTTGTTTTTAATTGCATAATGTTCATTTCCTCATATATTGAGTCGGAATAAGAAACCAAAATGTTGCAATAAAAAGCCAGCCACTTCCATCTGACCATCAATATAATACCACAAATACCAAGGTCATATAGTATTGCCGATGTTAGAACTTCTTTCGGAATACCCAAAATGCCCCTACAAAACCTGCTTTCCATTTGATGTAATATTGAAAGAATCCATGTAGGGTAAACTTCAATGCCATATGTTAGCTTTGGCATCACTGTTGAGGTGTAATATTCAACTAAAGGGACCATGGAGAATTTACAGAATGTATTTTTTATGTATTTCATCTGGTCGATCATCTGATCAGTTCGATGGATACAATTACTTAACATTCTATCTCTGTTCAAAGTTCCAGTGATATACAATCCTATATAGATTAAACTTGTGACCTCCTTCAATTTCACTCTACTCAGAAACCAATAGCTCTGAGCTATGGTCATTTTTGAAGTGAACGTCAAGACCTTAGTTTTCTCTGCATTGATCCGTAGATAATATTTAGTAGCATACCCCTCAAAAGCAGTGATTAGCCTTTGCAAACCAACCACAGAGGTATCACACAAGAGAAAATCATCAGCATATGCTGTCCAGACAACTCTCTTGGACCCAATTTTGGGAGGCGCAAAAGCAGAACTGCCAATTTCTTCCTCCACGTCTGAGACGTAGAGGTTGAAAAAGCAAGACACTAAAATACAGCCCTGTCTTAGACCATTGTCAACCATAATTGTCTTAGTCATGGCCCCAGTCTTGTTCATTTTTAATATAGGGCGCCTGGTTATGTCCCATGCTCAACCCAGGTGGGTGAACATTTATATAATACAATTGAGCAAGGTACTATAAATCCATAGCAAACTGCACACTCCTTCTGACAGTGTAGCTACGTATGAATTGTAGCAAACAAAAATTGCATGTGAAACAAATTTAATGCATCAAGCAGATGTTACAAATACATAAAAAGAACATAGGACATTTGATAAAATATATATAATGTACATACAACAATGAATAAATACATGTGCCAAAATAACTCCTTTTGGACAGACTTTCAGTAGCAATTGCAATCTTGAAGGTCCCTGGCGGGGGATAGCATGTAGCAAGTAATGTAATTGTAGTGCATTCAACACTTCATGTGTGGAGATGATGTGATATGGCAAAAGGTCTACACAACTGTGTTTTGGCCTCAAAGCGGTTCTTGCGTGGCTGTGAATTTGACGGCCTTCATCAGGACAGGGAAAATTTGAACAGGAATGTCCTATGTTAACTGTTGGAATAATAGACAGAAATCGAGAATCAGAAGTGTGTGGGGTTCAAATGCTAAAATTGTGATTTATTGCAGCATCTGATGCTGAAATCTCAACAGGAGAGATTCTAAAGATAACAAATCTTACCGTATCAAGTAGCACAATGGCTGGAATACTGATTCTTCAAGTCATCAGTGAGGGGTCAGTCCGTATGATCCAGAGCTGTATACAGGCGTCATAGATCGCTGTAACAAGGGCAATATGTCAAATGACGTCTAAGATATGGTAAAGACGGGCACTAAATGGTATGGTAATGTAAAAGTCTCTTACCCGTGTGGAACACATGTTCAAATGGAGGAGCGGTGCTGCAAGGTTCCAATGTTGATGGTGGAGATTCAACCTTGATCGTAGACGTGTACCAGAAAGACTGTGGGAAACCAGAAAATGCGTCAAGCAGAAGTAATGTTCTGATCCCTGAACTTAGCTAATAGTGCAATTGTGTGAAAAAAGGTCTTTGGATTGTGAAAGTGTCACCCATTGGATAAGCATCGCGCTCGGTAGCCTAAGATGGAATTATCACGTTTGCTATAACTACGCAGATGACACACAACTAATCCTAAAACTCCTAAATTCAAAACCCAACTGCCAACCCGACCTCGCTTCCGGCATCCACGACATAGATCACTGGATGACCACAAACCACCTCTTGCTAAACCCCTCCAAAACTGAAATCATGGTATGTGGCAACACCGAACTTCTTCCACACCCACTACGCTGGCCATCTGCCATGGACAATTCCCGGACACTCTCAAATTCAGTAAAAAACCTTGGATGCACCCTAGGCTCAGACCTAACCCTCTCGCTCCAAGTCAACAACATATCCAAGTCCTGCCACCAGCACCTTAAAACTTTTTAGTGCATTTTTCCATACCTCTCCTTTCCCAACAGACTCTCCGCAGTCCAATCGATTATTATGTCGAGACTGGACTATGCTACCCACTTCAACCTCAGAGTCCACGCCTACCAACTGACTAAACTACAAAGAGCACAAAACGCTGTTTCCAAACTGCTACTAGCTCTTGGGCCAAGAGACTACACCTCCCCAGCCCTCAAAACTCTGCACTGGCTTCCGTTTGCACGAAGGGTGACCTTCAAATCCTTATGCATATCCCACTGAGCAATGCATAAAACCGGACCTCAATATCTTCAAGACAAACTAAAACCCTACCATCCTCCATGCACTCTAAGATCAAGCTCTGCCAGCTTCCTGGTCATACCTAAAATCAACTCAGGTTAGGTGGATCATCATTCTCAGCCCTGGCCCCCACTCTGTGGAACACACTTCCACCCCACATCCGACTCAACAAGGACCTCATATCTTTCCGCAAATTACTGAAAACATGCCTCTTCCCCTAAAATCGACTCCTAACTCAAACTGGATAACAGCAATCAATGACCTTAGCCCAAAGCTGCCCTATCATAAATAACAGTCCATCATCATGATCCGAGCGAGAAATCGAAAACTAATAACCACCAAGCACCAATGTAAATTGAAACGGATAAACTGAATAGCACTAGTGAAGTGGACAAAATGATTAAAGTGGATAAAGGAATAAACTCGATGAAAGCAGTGATGTGGATGAAATAAAGGAAATGGATGATATCAATGAAATAGAAGAGAGGATCGAAGTGGACGAGAGGAATAAAGTGGACGTGAGGATGGAAAGGATGAGTACATAATACGGATGGTATGCACGGAATAGATAGAGTGCATGGAACCGATAGATGGCATGGAATGACAGAGTGCCTGGAATGAACGGAACAAATGGAATAGATAAATCAAGTGCATGACATGGATGGAGTGCATGACATGGATGGAGTGCATGGGACGGATGGGGTGCATGGGACGGATGGAGTGTATGAGACGGATGGGGTGCATGGGACGGATGGGGTGCATGGGACCGATGGAGTGCATGGGACGAATGGAGTGCATGGGACGGGTGGGGTGCATGGGACAGGTGGAATGCATGGGGCGGATGGAATGCGTGCAACGGATTACGTGGGTAGAACGAATGAAGTGGGTGGAACGGGTGAAGTGGGCAGAACGAATAAAGAGTAGTGGAGCGGATAAGGAGTTGTCGAGTGGATTGTGTGCGACGGAAGACTTGGGTAGAACGGATAAAATGGGTGGAACGGGTAAACTGGGTGGAACGGATAAAGAGTTGTGGAACGGATAAAGAGTTGTGGAGCGCATAAGGAGCTGTAGAGCGGATAAAGAGTGTGGAGTGGATGAAGAGTTTGGAGCGGATGAAGAGTGTGGAACGGATGAAAAGTGTGGAGCGGATGAAGAGTGTGGAGCGGATGCAGAGTGTGGAGCGGATGGAGAGTGTGGAGAGGATGGAGAGTGTGGAGCGGATGGAGAGTGTGGAGCGGATGGAGAGTGTGGAGCGGATGGAGAGTGTGGAGAGGATGGAGAGTGTGGAGAGGATGAAGAGTGTGGAGCGGATGAAGAACGGATGAAGAGCGTGGAGCGGATGAAGAGTGTGGGGCGGATGAAGAGTGTGGGGCGGATGAAATGCGTGGATCGGACGAAATGCATCGATCTGATTGAACAGATGGAGTGCATAGAACTGAGGGAGTACATGCAACAAATGGAATGCTTGGAACAGTTAGGGGGCACGGAATGGACATTGTACAAGAATGGTTGGAGTGCATGGAACTGCTGGAGTTCATGGAACTGCTGGAGTGCATGGAACTGCTGGAGTACATGGAATGGTTGGAGTGCATGAAATGGTTGGAGTGCATGGAACAGTTGGAGTGCACAGAACGGTTGGAGTGCATGGAATGCATGGAGCATGGAGGAGAGCATGAAGACGCTCAATCTCAAGCACCTACAGAAAACCACCATATCACATCACCACGCTTACCCTCTTCTATACACCACCACTCAATTAGAACACAGCGATACTATGACACATTTGGTATAGCTGTTCTCATACCAACACCTGCCACATACTGGCCATCATCCTAACTAAACACAGCGGGCTGCACACCTGCCAGCCTACGCATTCTCTTCAGGCCTAACGCAGCCAGAATCAGTGTGGTATCACCGGCCAGAATTAACACATACTCTTGATCTCCCAACCACCACACCTACCGCTAAGAAGCAGCTATCATACGAATGCCACACCTGCTGCATGATTATCCGGTGCACACACCCACCTTATGGCTCTCTCTCGCTCTACTGACTCGAACTATGGTTCCCGAGGGCGTTCAACCTACCAGCGCCTTGAGATCATACCAATGCTACATAAGGCGCTATATAAATGCAAAGTAACATAACATAACATAACAAGAATAGCGCGGCAAGCGCCATAATACATAATCTACCTCAAAACGAAGCACAGTATTATAAGTGTGATTCCACTTTGCACGAAAAGCAGAATCAACTCAGGTTAGTAGAGGCTAAACAAGACAAGATTCATATTCTAGCAAAACGAGAAGAGACGGCTGAATCGAAACTCAGCAGATGCAACTTGTGCCAGGAGAGCTAAGGTCATACCAATAGAAGAAACGAACAGTAGCTACATATAATTGAAATTTAAGAACAGAATATCCTGTCCTTGAAAGGTCAGGATAAGGAGGCGTAGGCAGGTGGGAAGCTGAATAAGAATTAAATGCACAAATTGAGAGAAACTAGACAAATTCATGGTGTGGGTAGCACGTGACTAGCCGAGCGAGAAGGAGCACGGGTTCACACCTACGCTTGGCATCCACCCAGGCAGAGATATCTGAACTTTTCCAGACAGAAGATGCAGTTTCGAGGCCAACCACAGTAAAATAATTGACGCATAATTGCTGAAGCGATGATTGATTGTAACCTTAATTGGGGGAGGGCCGGGTAGCTGAGGAGCACCCTGCACCTGGCTGACCGTTCTGCGTGCTGCTAAGCAAAGTGGAAATTTATGCATGGAATTGGAGCCAACCCAATCGCAATGGACCAAATAATCTAGGGTCCTATAGTTAATAGAACCAATGGGACGTTGTACTTTTAGTGACGTCTACAGTAGTCATATTTGAAGGAAGGGCTTAGACGCCCACCTGACAGTGTTTACCCAATCCCCTCACTCTGTTACCATATACAGATATAGTACCTATATTAAAGTTACCTTTTCCTAACCAATAGAATTGCATGATAACTTTTGAGTGTTACACGTCTATTATGACGAGTTTGAGTATAAATGTCACTGCTTGTATGAAGTTCATTGGAGTTGAAGCGAGACAGACTATCGCATCACTGCTGATTTCTATGACTCCCCGTTTTTTGTACTTGTCATTAAACTGACTCCCTTTGCCAAACCATTGAGTTGTCCTTATTGATTGGTGTTGGAGTAATAAATCTGCACCCCCATCCATCTCAAACGTGCAGCTATGTTGTCTTAAAGTACTTTGAAGCAAACCTCGGCTCTATGGGCCAGCCGGGGGTCTCCGGAGTACACTAAGTATGGCGATCAGGAGACCCGTAATGTCCCCTATAGCAAATGTGTTTCCTCCTGTCATTTTCTCTCTAACTCATGTATCCATTTCTCAGAACCAGAAGTTAAACTCAGAAGTTTACATCTTAAATTATCCTTGTCCATCTGGGGCCACCGTATATACTGTGGTCTGCTCCCCCCTTCTCCAGCAAGGGATACTGTGAAGCCCCAAACTCATTCTCATCTCTCATCACTTGTCTGTCCACCGCAGGGACAAGATTCCTGCACCGCCTTCTTCCTGGCAGCGATCTTAATCTGCTCACATATGGTGGCGACTCCCCCCTCTCACCATGGAGTTGCCCTTTAGGTCGGTCCGACTGTGTCAATGGTCTGACGCCCTAGGTATAGGTACATTTAAATCTGACCATTTTACTTCTTTATCCATTGAAAAACATCCCTCAGGACCACATACATCCCCTCTCTCTTCCCCACAGAAGGTGTCTCTGTCTTCGTCTGACATTTCTTGTGTCCAACTCGTCTAACTTCGCTCCTCTTCATCTCTGTTCAGAGTCAGTCTATCTAAGGACAGCTCTTTATGCTTCGTACCACATGAGGCTCCCTCTGTGTCGTACAACTGCGTACTCTCAAGTTGATCATGTTTTCCCTTCCCCTTTGATTCTTTCTGGGCTTTCATTTCATGGTATACTTTATCGATCGCTTCCCCAACGCTCCTAGAGTTCAACTCGTCCTCTAGATTTACTCTAGGTGGGCCTGGCAATGACTCGTATTCTGGGAAAAATTCCTCTATGTCCTCCCATGTTACATCTGGTTTGGGATCCCTTATCTCCTTCTCCAAGCGATCGCATGCTCTCTGTCATCTTTTACTTTCTATATTATCATCAAATTCTCTCAGTTTCCTTGCTTCCTCTCTTACCCTCTCTTGCTCTGTATTCTTCATATACCCTCTCTTTTTTGCTCTGCATATCTCCACATCCTTTCGTCTCTGTTTTCTCTTGTCCCTCAACTTCTGTTCCTCTTCTTCTATTCTTTTTCATTCTAGCATTTCCTGCTCATCAGTTGCTCTTTGTCTGTTATCTAGTTTTCTTTGCTCTTCTGCTGTATCTTGTTTTCTCAATTGCTCCTCTTGATATAACTGCTCTCGTCTTTGTCTATCCTTCCTTTTCCCTCCTTCGTCCTTCAATCATTTCTCTTTCTTTATCCTTTTTGTCTTGCTCATCTTGATCTTCCCTTTGCCTTACATCCTCGATACCTTTGCCATAGAGTTTAAGCAAAATCTGGCCAGCCATCCATTTGTTCTGTAGAAGTGCTAACTCATTAGCTTTATCTCTTTCTCCCTTCCATCTCTTTATTTCTCTTCCTATATCTAGAGATGTGCTTGCTCGATCACTTCTCTCTCTATCGCGTCTCTCCATGTCCCTCAGGACCTTACAGATTACATCTCTCTCTCAGTATTTTTCTCTGGACACTCGTCACTGCTTTGCGTAGGCGACTCATATGCTGGGTTGCTATACCCTGTTGCTGTCTTACGCTCCCCAAATGAGTATAACCCATTGTCTTTATTACTCTCGTCTTCTATTTCAGCTGGGGCGGGGGGAGCAGAGGGTTCCTCACCCCCCTCTTTGCATACATTAAGTATCCAATCTATAGGAGGCGGCTCACCTCATTCCTCCTGGTGCATTTTCCAAATCTCTAAGCTAGCTAGTCGCTTGTCTAGCTTTTTTGCTGTATATGCTGCATTCAAATATGTCATCATATGCTGCAGGACTGCCTTCGATAGTGACCCTCCTTGCGGCCACGGCATGAACATTTTATCTGCGGCTCCTTCAACCCATTCCGCACTATTCTGTCTAAGCTTGGGTGCATGTTTCGGCAATTTCTTGCAGAGATGCACAAGTGGAGTAATATCCTCCATTCGCAACTTGTTACTCTTAACCTGTTTAATACTTGCTTGCTTTAATCACAGATTTAAAATGCATGTTTCAGAAAAATAACACAGTATGAGCGTGCACCACATGTTGCAGGCTCCAATCCCTTTAATCACACTTTTTACTTTAATCTTGCTAAAAAAAACAACCACCAAGTTCATTTTAAAACAATCAATTTATTTTTTCCACTTCTGACGTAATCATTTTCATAATCACATAAAACAAACAGACAAACTTGACTGGGCACATATATTCTTCTCTACAGTCTTCTCTAAGATCTGTCTTGCCCTCTAAGATACTCCATACAGAGTTTAAATTAACCTCTTTAGATGTGCCTTTAATCGAATCCGTCTTCTGCCTCATCCACTATGGGACTCTAGGTTCAAATTTCTTCTAATACATTATTTTAAACACAAGCCAGGGTGTATTCTCTTATTGTGGCCTCGCTCACGATACCTCTATTGCTTGGCCACACTCAAGTCAATATCTATTCACTATATACATATAATACTCTTATTCTTACGTTACTTTTATCCCGCCTCACTCCATTACTCACTTTTTTTCTTTACTCTTAACCCATACGTTTTGCCAACTCTCTCAGTTTTTACTCATCACTCGCATTTTTGTCTTCCGACTCTCTGGATCGTATGCCTCTTTTAACGCCATCTGTTCGATCAGTTTCTCATAGATGTTGGAGGGGATTCTGTGGAAACCAGGGGACCTGTCACACCGTACTTGCAAGCTTTTTCAAATTACACTAACCACTATCTACGGGGAGCTTCACGTCCTTTCAGCCAAAAGTTCGTTCGATATTGCCGGGACTCTAAAGTTTACCTATGTTGATGGATCTGAACCATCCTCTGCTACCAAGTGAACTGGATAACCCAGCCCTTTAAGATGAGTAGCAATTACCCTGGAGATGGACGAGAATGCAGATTTTTATTCATACATAAATAATCAAGACGACTCAGGTAGTTGGCAAAAGGAAAACTGTTTTAATATCAATTTACTAATACAGGTAGCATAACGAACATCAACAAATTCGCTTGATCCTCTTACTCAATGCATTCTAGTAAAAACTGAGATTTTATTCACAAAACTTGTGATCAATGACGGTAACCTACATGTTTACTAACATCATCCTACGTGGCAAACTACAAAAGCCTATGAGTATGGGTGATTGGCTCTGAGTGAACATCTAAGTATACGATCTATACTAGTCTAGAAAAATGTGAATATGTGATTGGTTACTTAACATCAGGTGGGGCAACTAAGCCCTCCCCTAAAAATGACTACTATGAACGTCACTAAATACACAACGTCCCATTGGTTTACACATCTATAAGACCCCTAATTATGCGGTCCCCTACAATTGTTTGGCACTCTAACCTCCATCAGTACTTTCCCAGCTACGTCTAGCAGCATGCAGGCTGGCCATCCAGGTGCTGGTGAGCTCGCTTTAACCATTGCTTCCCACCAATTATAATATCAATCCATCATCACCTCAGTGGTCTACTGTCATTTAGGCTTTGAAGCTCAGCCTTGAGAGTGTTCTTAGCTCTGAGAAATTCAGAGAGTGAAGGCACGCTCTGCCCTTGTGCGTAGGTGTGACCATCTTGTTCGTCCAACTTCATCTTTCCATGTGACTAGAGACCATGGAATTGAGCTTCTAGTGCTTTTTAATACTATGTTTTAATGGGCCACTGACGTCTTCCTTGTTTTGTTCATGCCTTCTGAACAGGAGTTCTGTTCTTTCACACGATTTGTATCCAATGTCAGTTTACTCCAGTTTGATAAGACCTTGGCTTCTTGGCTTATCCAGCCTCGCCTGCTGAGATTCACTTTGTAATTCAATTTGCTTTTTAACTGTGACACTCTGGAAATTAGGCTTTCTCTTCTTGCTAAAGGCCAGCACTGCTATAATGCGTAGTGGAAACATCCATCCTTTACTTGTCCATATGCATATATATATATATATATATATATATATATATATATATATATATGTATATATATATATATATATGTGTATATATATATATATATATATATATATATATATATATATTGACGCTTGCCGCAATCTATTCACTATAAAGCTGGCCTCAAGTATCTTTGTCTGCTTGCGTTTCTTTTGCATCTGTACACGTGTAAAATAACGTGATATCTTCATCTCTGTGGCATACTTTTCTTCACCTTGATCCCAAGATGTCACTTATCCTTGATAATTTCTTGATGCCTTATAGAATATCTGCATTCTCTAGGCTCTGCATCTCTTCTAGGTACGTTAGTTCAGCTCTGTGTGACGTTTACTTGGTGATGGTTGGTGATATCACCATTCTTCCTTACCATTTATTTGCTCTGCTTCTACAGGAATCTTATTTAAACAACCATCATATTTCCTCGTATGCAGGTATGGTTTCCTCAATGGGAATCTTGCCTCTAGGCAGGGTCGGATTGGCCCCTCAGCCTTTCGTACCGTGGCTTGGCCGAAATCGTCCCTGAGGAGTGGGGGCTGGTTGCTGGCTATGCCTGGGCCGGTTTTGAAAAAAGAAAATGAAAAATAAAATATTTCTTTTTCAATGTCTTCTTTTTTTTTTTTTTTTCAAAAAGCCTTTCATCCTTCTTAGGTCGACAAATGAGTACCAACACAGGTTGGGTGCTATGGTATGCATATTTGTTCTATAAAAAAGAGCGTAAGCGTACGTGCTATACAATAACATATTATCATTTGGCCTTGGACGCCTGCTTGGATTCACAGTAATTTAGTGTACTTAGAAACAATGCTATTTGATGCCACTTCCTGTTTTGTCAAGGGGTGAAAGTTTGTGTTTCATCTCTTCCCGGATGTCACTTTGGGGTGGGGTCAAATGACATCACTTCCGGTGATGTCATCAGAGGTCAAGGGTCGTGAGGTGAGGGGTGGGACAATTTTTTGAGGCGAGGGGTGGGCCACTTTTTTTTGGGTGACCGGGCCTATTTCTTGTCCCAGTCCGACTCTGCCTCTAGGATTCCTTTTGGCCTTTGTTGTTTCAACTGCTATGTGTATGTCACATACTCTGGTTTCCAACATACAGGCAATAGGGGCGGAATGGTTGAGGTGGGGGTACTTAGGTCCTCCTCTACACCAGGGTTCCACACGTCTAACACTTTCAGGAGTGACCCTAGATAAGAAAGAATAGGACTACCCAAAATGTGCCTTTCTGGAATTCTATACAATAATTGCTAGACTCATTAAATGTTTATTTCAGGCACTCTTCAGGGGGTGAGCCACAGATTTAGTCTGTTCTTAATCACCTCCACTCTGCATTTCATCCTTCTGAGGTCGATAAATGAGTACCAACATAGGTTTGTGTGCTATTGTATGTATATTTTTTCTATATAAAGTGCTAAAGCGTAAGTGCTATATAATAACACATCAATATCATTTGACCATTGATTTCTGCTTGCCTTCACAGTAATTTGGTAATGTGGGCCTATACACAGTTTTCTTAACGATACATATAGCAATCCATTCTTGTATGAAATGTATATAACATTATAGTGATATCGTAACCATATTTTTCGTTTTGTACTTGGGAACAATGCTATGTGATGCCACTTCCTGTTGTCAAGTGGTGAAAGGTTGTGTTCCATTGCTTTCGGCAATATCACTTCAGAGTGGGGTCAAGTGACATCACTTCCTGTGATGTCATCGGGGGTCAAGGGTCGTGTGATGTCACTTCCGCTCCCCCTGGCATTTTGGTTAAAAAAACGGCCGTGGTTCATTCTAGGTCACTACACTTTTAAAGCGCGAAGAGGCTTGAGCTTCTATCACAAAATCACAGCACTCTTCCTGCCCAAGTGCCCGTCAGATTGATTTCTTTGGAAATCAGACAATAGAAAGACACGGGGAAAACTAACAGAGTAACACAGTCACAAGCCTGCTATTTAAAGAAGCTTTATTTAACCAGCATCTTATAACAAAGTAAAACCGTTAGTCGGTGGACTCCTAAAACAGGAGCATCCGAGATTAAATATGTCACTGCAGCATGAGGCATACAGCCATTGTGAACACCTTGAAGCTGAATTATTAACAGTGTGCATGTCGCAAGGGAAGGCTCATGCAGGATATACATTGTTCTTTACCAGGGTCGGATTGAGCCCTCGGCCCTTCGGCCCGTGGCTGGGCCGAAATCGTCCCTGGGGAGTGGGGGCTGGTTTCTGGCCACGCCTGGGCCAGTTTTGAAAAAAAAATGATTTAAAAAAAAATGTATATTTGGAGAAAAAAAATAACACCTGCAACAGCATAATTCATCAAAGCAAGGTAACACCTTGCTTTGTTGATTTATTGGCATGCATGATGTGTGCATCATAATTTATGATGCATGCATCATTCACATGCTGCTGCAGCATGCAAAGTTGAGGGGCCAGGGCTGCCGTTGTCTCTGTTACAATCATCACAAGACATTCCATCTTGTTGTCCTCGGTCACTTGACAAAATCCCTGTGCCTAAAAGCTTCCATACAGTGTAGAAATATTTGACCAAAGCACATAAAGGGGCCATTGACTTCATTGTGCCACAATGAATGCTTTGTTGTAAAGTGTCTATCTTTCCCATCTCCCTGCCATGCTGTTCAGGATGTTTCTTTGCATGTATGAGGTAACGAGTGCTCAGAGTAATGTGATGTCCTGTAAGTGTGCTGCTTTCCCTATTTTGCCAACCGCTGAAGCCTGAAAGTACATGCAGGCTTGACATGCAGCCAACTTTGCACCAGACCTGAAGATGAACTTAACTGGTCTGCTGTTTAATGGTATCCACTACAGAATAATTGCTCATTTTACTATAGATGATATGATAGCTCAGTGGGTTGAGCGCTCGCTGCTGTGATATGTGAGTGAACTGCAGGTTCGAATCCCAGCAAGACCATCTCAGCCTTTCATCCTTCTTAGGTCGATAAATGAGTACCAACACAGGCTAGGTGAAATTGTATGCATATTTGTTCTATAAAAAAGAGCTTAAGCGTGAGTGCTATACAATAACATATTATCATTTGGCCTTGGACGTCTGCTTGCATTCACAGTAATTTGACAATATGGATCTATACATACAGATATTAATGATACATATAGTGATCCATTCTTGTATGAAATGTATATCACATTAGTGAAATCATAACCATATTTTTCTTAGTGTACTTGAACAATGCTATTTGATGCCACTTCCTGTTTAGTCAAGGGGTGAAAGGTCATGTTTAATCCCTTCCTGGGATGTCACTTTGGGGTGGGGTCAAATGACATCACTTCTGGTGATGTCATCAGAGGACAAGGGTAGTAAAGCGAGGGGTGGGCCACTTTTTTTGAGGCGAGGGGTGGGCCACTTTTTTAGCGGTGTCCGGGCCTATTTCTTGTCCCAGTCCGACCCTGTTCTTTACCGAGAATCAGAACTATTGTTTATAAGATTTGATATGAAGATCAGAGGGCTCATTACGAACTGGGCAGCCTTTGGTACGAAATGTCGCTGGGGTAAAGAGCACCCCCAGAAGCAGTCTTCTGAGAATCCTCCCTCCCCAGAGGCTGCGCTCCATCTGCACCTCCCCACAGTCTAGCACGTGGATCACCTTTAGTGAGTCATCACTGTGTGCTGCAGGGTCCTGCTGGGCTGGCATGGGTACATGGGGTACGGCCCTTTTGGGCTTTGGGTATTATTTCACCGCAGCCCTGCATGCCTTTTGTAGGCTCACATTAATGGGACAGGATTCTATTTAGCACATACTTTCCCATTGATTATCCCCATTATGGATGACGTAATCTGTTTCCACTTTCATGATTTTAGGGCGTGCTATTTGTTCCTTACAGGTACTCTTGTCTTTGCATGTTTAAGACAGTTTTATTGTAAGGCGGTGGGAAGGTGTATTGTTGTCAACAAGGGACTTTGTTAGTGTGCACACAGACAGAGCCTACACCACAGGCTGCCTGCTGGGCCCGAACATATGTGACCAATGACCCAAAAGCCTATGTGGCTGCCCTTGCACTTTAAAACTAACACCCATGGACAGGATCTCTCAGAATTCCTGCCCATATGACTATATGGCCCAGCTGCCCCAGGCTTTATATAGCCAGGGCTCTCATAACCTCATACAGATCTCTCTGACCAGGACTGATGTACTACCCAGCTTCCCCCAACCAGACAAGCTAAGTGATGCACACAAAGGTTCATTCAGTGGTACAAGACACAGTTCCCATCCCAGGTCTTGAAGGTGGATGCTGTTTATTAAAGGGTTCTGGTCCTTCGCTGAATCCTCATCCCATCCAGTTGCAATCTCCATCATACAGCCATGGCTCTGCACACTGCCGTTAAAAGCCACTCTGCCATCTATGGAGTACCACACATGCCACCTCCCACTCCACCCCACATAAACTGCACCTTGCCATCTCTTCTACTGCCCCCCTGGGGCCGCCTCAGGCTTCCTTGAAGATATAATTGTTCTGGCAATACTGGCGCCAATCAATAGCTCTACCACCATATTTGTTGATGACGGTGACCATCCCACTTATGGTGCCCAGCAAAACAAGCACAGAGGCCCTACTGAGCTCCCTTGATGCTCTACAAAATAAATATCGCATCACATGCCAGGAAAAAATGAATTCAACCTCCCCGTGCCCTCCGCTCCCTAACTTCAATCTTCCCCCACTGTCAAGTTAGACTGGACTGGTCCCGTGCTATCTTATCTGCCCCACGGGCCGCATCCACCCACCTCTGCAATCTGCCGCTCCTAGGTCATGCCAATCCTCACCACCCTCCACACACCATTACAACGATGCAGAGTCAGAACAACACCACTTGCTCCCTACGATTGCCATGAGGTTCTGGACAGCAAGCAATCAATCCGTCGACCTGTGAAACTCTGGCGCAAAGAACAAATGTCAAGCCGATACTGCCACACTCGCACCCCCATGCACCATCTTGCGTACCCTCATACAAACTACAAAATGATCTTACTAGACAACAATAAAAAGATGCACACGTAATCAGTGCTCACTTTGGAACCATAAAACGGTGCTGCCATTCAAACCCATCAACCTCAAGAAAATTGAAAAAAATCAGAAAAAATACATTCATACTAATACGGTCATTAATCCTGCCCCACCACCCACAAATATCCAGGTCAGCTCATGAATGGGCAAAATTCCCAATCCAGGGCCCAGTGCTCCGGGCTCTTCTTAAAAGATATCTCTCTTGCAAGGGAATGTCCCTGCATCCCTCAAAACAGCTCGGCTTCTCAAGCAAGCATTGCCAAAGCCAATAGGTCCAGCATTTTCTGCATGTGTAATGTAATGTAATGAAAAGTAATCTACATAGAACCCGTCTTCCATTGTTGTTTGCCTTGCTGCATGTGGTGCTGTAAGAAGGAGGGAAGGAGGTTGTTAGTGGCTTAGGAGGAGAGGCAGATGCAAAAAACTGTGGTTCTAATGGATGCAGGTCAGAAGTGCCATGGACATATGTGCCAGTATTCTTCTGTGGGGCTAGACAGAGGCACTTCGGCATATGATATCGAAAAGGGAGAGCCTAAGATCTGAAAGGCAAAAAGCGCTTTGGATAAAGTTGCCCGCTCACTGTGGGGAAAGTGATAGAACTAGGGAGGAGAGTTTACTCAGAGATCGATTTGCGTTAATGTGGTAATGACCAGGCCTGCAGCGGCCATTTGTGGGGGATTTTTGTGTGTAGTACAAAGAGGTAGAAGATTTCAGAGGGGAGATGATAAATTGGGAAGAGGGCAGATTAGCCAAATTAGAAGTACAAGTAGTGGGGGAGAGTTTGGATATCCTGTGTGAGTGAGGCAGCCTGTGCTAGTATTAGTTTGATTCTGCTTTGCTAGTGTTTGATTCGATCCAGGTGAGTCCATTGTATGGTGGTCTTTGTCAGTGCTTCTGGTGCTGTCTAGTTCTAGAGTTAGTTGCACAGCAAGGTTTTTAGATGTTTTCTAAAGATTGGGTGGTCTTCTTATGTGGAGGTCTTTGGGGAGAGATTCCAAAGTTTGGTAGCTAAGAAGGAGAAGAAAGACACCCTGTGCCAGTTTGGTTAAAGTTTGGTATCGTTGGTATGTAGTATGTACACTTCCTTGGGATGAATTATGGGCCCCTGCCAGGTGTGATGAGCAGGTGTGACGAATCAACTTCCGAGGGGGGCACCAGTGGTCTAGAAATGAATATCGGTTTCCAAACCAAAAATCAGCCCCACACCTATAGTACAACAGAAGGGATCCAAACAGATTGGAAATATAAACAAATTATAAACTTCCTCGTCCAATTTAAGTAACATGGAAGGAACGGCAGGATTAAATCCGAAAGGTTGTGGATCAAGGGTTAGTAGCAACATAGAGAAAATACAATTACCCAATGATAAAAGGGACTGTCCAGTCAAGGTATAAAAATATCTACTTTATTATTATCACAAAAGGCAGTTGTAGCACACTATGAAATACAACCCACCCTGTGTAGGAATTCAGAGGACAGACAGTTTCAAAGAAGGACAACGCATGCTCTCTGGATACTGACAGGAGGGTCGCCCATATAGTAAATAATCGCAATAGTTTAAGGATACTTGGTTTCAACACAAATGGAATAATGTGTCGTAAAATGTCACTAGGGGCCTTCCGAGAAGGATCAGGGGGACAGAACCAGAATGTACCTTCTGCTGTAGGAGGTCTCAGTGCTCGACAGGGTCAAGACGGTTTTAGGTCGCTTTGCAGCTTCTGCGACAGAGTTCAAGATGGGAGACAGCTGCGGGTATCAGGCCGCAGGCAGTTTGTCGAGCGAAGTTGAACGGAAGGCTGCAGGCTGGCCTACATGGTGGCTCTGGGTCAGGAAATGTCTCAGTGCTGGTCAGCGGTTCTGAAGCACTGGTTAAGGCGTCTCAGATGGCTTTAGCTACTGCGGCATAACAACTGTCAGCTGTGCCATCGGTTCCAGCTCGAGGAGCTCGACTGGCTCGAAAATGTCCTTTTACGGCAGACGTTGGTAGATGCTTGTCGATGCACTTCTCCTAGCTTCTTCACTGGGCTTGTGTCATCCTTTAAGGCGGCCAGCACAAATCTGAGGAGAGTGTTGCAGGCAGATGTCGTGTCCTTGGTTTGGGTCAGAGACTCTTTGGCACTTCCCACCTAGGAAGCTTTCTACAGAGCCTAGCAGGGAACACTGTGTGCTGGCTGGGTACCAGTGCTGGAGCTGTTGGAAGGTCCTCTGGATTCGGTATCTCCCTCTGTTCCCTGGGAGATCTTTAGGGGAGGGTTCTTGCTTCCCTCTTGGAGGTCCTGGCCTTACTTCACTGGTGGAAGATGTAAGGCAGACTGTACCTTCAGCCAAGCTCCTATGATGAGTTCATCCTTCTGTTAAGGATTTAAATCAGGCGACGCACACCCTAGTCTCAGCCTAGTATGCCGAGCACAATTGAAATGCTTATGTTTGATGATTAGATTCAATATTGAGATGATACACCACTCATATCACACCCCCTTTTCAAATACCCCGGGTCACAATGGACCATGAAACAGGCTGGTTAATGAAATGTACTATTTATTTATTTATTTGAAAATTAAAAGAAATCACACAATTTTTAATATGGGGCAGCAATCACCAATGGGGTGAAAAGAACAATAGGAATGTAAGCAATGCACTTAGTTTAACCTTCTATTGACACATCTACAAAACACGAGGGAATAGGACCACTTTTTGATTTTAGGTAAGATAGCACTTGAGTTAGACATTCCCTCTGCAAGGTTCCCTTAAGCCACAAATAATCAATTCTGAGTGGATCAACAGAAGCACTAGGTAATCAGGAATGACCAAGGGAAAACAGGATTGAAATTGGACCTTCCCTCCCCAAACAAGAGAAAAAAACGAATTTTAACCCTGGCAATGCTAAAGATGACACTCGGAAATGGATGAATGAATTAATGAATGTGTGCAAAAACCTTGAAACAAATATTATTCCTCACTACAGCAACCATGTAGAAGTGCAAACAATCACAAGCAATGTATAACCAAGAGCATACAGTTCGAAAATGAGTGGCAGGCTTTAAAACATGTTTGCAGCAAATGACATGTTGGAAAATTAGCAAACTTTTGCAATTCCCGCCTGAAATTACCCAAACGGTTTTTAATAAAAAATGGGTGAAATATTGTAAACCGCAATGCGGTTTTTGGATTGGGGTGTAGCTATAGATTATAGGTACAATATGGAAGTGATATTAGGTCTCTAGCTGGGAAATTGAGTGAGTTATGCAAGATCTAGTGAAGTTTGTTTTTAGGAAAAATAGAGCAGAGAAGCAACAGAAAAACGGCTTTAAAATGGATTGCAAATTTTACTTAAACTGGATTTAATGACTAAGAAAAAGAGAATGTCACCCGTGAACCTCCACAGTTATGCGGCCATTGTAACTCTTCACATGGTTTACCCCGTTTCCTTTATGGAAAATGAATTTATTTAATCAAAATCGCTTCTGGTTTGTGTTCTTGCAAAACAAAACTGAAGAGAAAATCGGCGCTAACCCTAGGAATCAAAGGCAGGGTTTCACATATAATGCTGACAATTTTAACAAGATATCGGGGTCAGAATAGGATAGCTTAGAGATTGGGATAGGACCAAGCAAGGCAAGGTATACTATGAATTTCTATGGTTCCTATTGATACTCACAGTCCACTTTTTAGTTTTGGGATTTTGGACAGTCAGCGCTCTGGTCACCACACGGATCTGGTCTAACAAAGGACAGCCGGACAAAATCAGCGGGACAGGGTCAGCTGAGCATGGACTGGTTACCGGGTAGCACTTCTGGTCATTGGATAAGATAGGGGATCAGGGTAGCAGGATGGCAGCAGCATGCAGCGAGTGGCAGCACGCCAATCTGGATCAGGAGACCAAAGGTACCACAGTTTTCTCCTTGTTAATGGGAGATGTAAGATTATTTAGCAATTTTTTTTCATGCAGCACCACTGCATGGGTTGGTGCATTGCTATAATGAAGTACAGCAAGGCATGTGTTGCCAGTGTGACATGGACATGTAAATGAAAACAGGCTATTCAGTCAAAAGCGATTTCTACATCTAAAATGCAAATAATTTCTTTTCACAGTTAAAAGCATATATTTTTTCTCACCTGAAATTCCTCTGTTGCAGGAGACACATTTGAGGATTAATGAACTAACCTCATTAACAATACTAACGATTCTAACACATTAATAATATAATGTGTTCTCCAGTGCAAAATGAGATGGAAAATGACAGGCTCTGAAAGTCATTTTAAATGCGCATCCAGATCTTTTTTCTTTGCTTCTATCTGTGCTCTGTCCACAGTATTTGCAGGAAGCAAAGACTCGAATAAGCAGGAAATCAGTTTGGTTACAGTTGCAACTGTATAAACCAAGCCATTGTTCAAGAGAAGGAGGGTAGGACATGATTGAATTTCATTGGTTGAACTCATTTGGTAGGCTGTAACAGAGCTTTTCTAATGAACCTCAGGGAAGAAGAGAGGGAGAAGACATTTTACACAGCTGGGAGAAAGACCTGGCTGGTGGCTGGGGAGTTTCCTGATTGAAAAAGCATACCCAGTGCACTGCTGCAGAGACTGGGAATTCCAGTCAATAAGCCCTGGTTTGAGTGACGGCAGATGCTCGTCCTTGCTGGGGTGGTTTAAGAGGGACTTCCAGAAGGCGACCAGCCGAAGAATTTCACATGCTGGACAGGCTTAGTAATTATATTGCAGAGTGCGGAGGAAGTGTGTATGTGTGCGAAACCATTCAGTCAGAGTAGAAGAGGGAATTCCAGTGTTTTATCAACATGTTTAATGTTGCAAATTGTATATGTTCTCGCCGCTCCCTCCTCATTTTGTTACAGATAATGTTGTTACTGTGTAATTTCCATTTATTTCTGTAAAAAGAGTAAGATTGTGTTGAAATGCAATTTTTTATAATACACAAAAATATCTGAAAGCAGACGGATAATGTGTTTTATTTTTCTCTTTTATTTGTGCATCTACCATTACAGTACTGATAATATGGGGAGAGGTTTAGAAAGTGCAATTGTCAATTTTAAGGTAGCTCAAAATAAGACTTGGCGGTAGCTGTGTGCATGATTCCATTCAGTATATAAATGTGTGTTTTCTGAACGGAACATAATAATAACATAATGAAATAGCCTGCTGCATGGATGTACATGAGTCAGCAGAAAGAGAGGCCCTGGACATAGTTCACCGATGTAGATAAGTTGGTGATGAATACCACATGTTAGCTCGCTGCCGTAGATAAGTCAGTGAGGACAGCCCATGGTGGCACTCCAAATGAAAATGTGGTGTTACTGAAATGTAAGCCTGAGGCCTCTCTAGTGATCACACAAACAAACTAAGCAAACATAAGGGGTTCTGGATATTGGGGCCACATATAAAACAAAGGAATTATGCTCACCAGAAATACCACCAATAACGCCTACCAACATAAAGTATACCACTAAATGTATCTGTGTGCTGAAACAATGTATGTATACTGTAGTACTAGATACCAAATCTAATCTGAGTGCAAAGAGTGATTATTACTGAATTATTTTCATTTTGGCAGTAAGAAAATACTGCTAGGCCCCAAATCTATACAAAATACCCAACATATTTATGGTGCGTTGGGCGGGAAAGTGATCATAGAGCACCTACTGGGCGTGGCAAGTGTGTCTCACACTGCCATCTGTACATTAAAGGGAACCCATTTCATAATAACGGTGTGTCACCAAAAAACGAATTTTAGAATGTCACAAAGGGAAACCACATTCTCAGACCTGGTGCAATATTTAGAGGCAAAGTTGTTTGCACATGGGACGTGGTCATCAAACAGTACCTCAGAATGGCATGACCGCATTCAGGGTGAGGTGCAGAAAGAAAAACTAGACAATATTTTTGCAGAAGGCAGCAAAATTCAGGTCTGCCTTACAAGGTTATTGAATGCAGCCGATAAAAGTGCAGAGAAAATATGGTTTATTTTGAATAGGTCCCTGCGAATGCAAGAAAATGATACCCAGCTAATTAACAGGTTAAAGACTGACTTAGATGGGGCAAGTAAAAAAGAGGAGATGTTAAGAACAGAATTAGAAGGATGTCAGAAAGACATGCAATTAAAATGCAGAGATTTTGATATTCAGTTGTCCAAAAGCAAGAAACAGTTTGAAGACAGTGAGCAAGAATTGGTACACTTAAAAGCCTTAGTGGATCACATTAGACAGGATAAAGATGAGATTGTTTCAGAAATGCAGATTTTACAAAAAGAACATTTTGAAAAAGAAAGTGATCTCCAAGGTGCAGAGCAAGAAATGATTAAAATGATTCAAGAAAGAGACAAGAGAAACAAAGAATTCAATGAATGCCAAATGCAAATGTGCGACATGCAGGCGGTAATAAATAAAATGAGTGATGAAAACAACTATCTGCAAAATGAAGCACACAGGCTCCTTAAAAAGTGCAAAGACTTAGAACAGCAAATGTGCATTCCCAGGTCCCAGAAGAGGCGGCAGGGTACTACATTCAATAGAGTGGAGGTGAATTCTAGTTCTGCCCAAAGAGCTAGTGCTCTAGTGACTGAGCCGGTGACTGAACTTGGTTGCAACGCCCTTGGGGGATTTGATACTCCCCTTGGGGGCCGCCACCAATCCCATACACCTGGAACCAGGATTGAGTCACCAAGTAGTGCAATTCCATGCATTGCAACAAGTAGCCCCATAAAAATAATGAAATCTATTAAAGCTCTGATCAAACCATTTAAAAAAGGAGGGGAATGCTGCATTGAGGATCACTTAGAAGCGGTTCATGACATTTTTAAAGCACTCCAGATACCTAAGGAACAGTACAGACAATATTTTCATTTAACTTTAGATGCTCCGACAGCCAGCATCATAAGGGGATTAAATGAACAGCAGAATATGACATGGGTGGAGTTTGAAAAGGAAATTAGGCATCATTTTTCTCCTTTCCAGTCATTACAGGAGGCAAAGAAAGTTGCTTACACACTTACTGCTGGGCCTAATACATCCCCTCGCCAGTTTTTACAAGACTTAAAAAGAGCATTTTCTCGCTTTGATTTATCTTTTGACCCCAATTCTAATGAATTTAAAACCGCCTACTTCTATGGGCTACAGAAAGACATCATATCCTAATTGGTTTGTGAATTTGATCGTGACAAGTCCCTTGAGTGGATTGTGCATCAAAGCACAAAACTAGATGAGGTACTCTATGGTCAGGGTAGAGAAAGTGATCAAATGAAAGATACTAGACCTAAATCTAAAGAACCCTCAGCAACAGTGTTGGAAATCAGGTCAGCCAAGATGTCCCTTGAGTCTGCTCAAAGTCCAGGTAAAAATAATTCGGCACCTGAACAAAGCGTTAATCAACAAAGGTCATCACACTCTGCACCAATGTTTCAATCACATGATCCTAGTAATAGGGAGAGCTACATCAGTACTAGGTATTTAGGAGATAGGCCCCTGGCAGGCTATCGGCCTGATATGTCAGGTATGAACCATAATCAGAGACAAAATCAAGATAAAAGAAATGAAGGTCCCTACCAGACATAGGGGACACAGAGCAAATTTGATCCCAACACCATGATATATGGTAATCAGGATAGACCCCGATATGTGGATCGATTTGCTGATAATGGGAATCAACATAGGGGCCAGTACCCACAACATGAGAGACAGGACATGAGACAGAACATGAATTATACTCCACGTCAGTACAATGATTCCCCACCAGGGGACTACAACCAAAGGATGGGTGCACCCCGCTCCCCTCCACAAATGAATCAAGAGTTCAGAAACTATCCCAATAGAAATCCCTCACCTGAGAGGTATCAGAATAGATCCAATCAGGGAGAAAGCAACCAATATCGATCTAGGCCACAGAGAGAGGATTCTAGAGGGATGGAAAGGTTCCAGTGCCTTAAGGCCCAAGTGAAAATGTTAGCTGAACAAATAGGGAAGCTTTGTACAGCACAAAAACAGTTATCAAAGGAGGGGGCTGATGGCCATAGCAATAACCGGGGGGCTGCTTCTGAAAAGTGACCAAGTACTCATGATACCTGCAGTGCCAAAAAGACAGATTGCTCTGATGTAATTTCGCATAATGACTCTGAGATGACTAATGACTTAAAAGTAAAGCTGCCAGTAAATGAACATGTAACAGAAAGTGCAAATACTTCTAAGAGAGAGGTACGATTTAACCTAGAGCTAAATCAAACATTGAAGATTTGTACAAATGAAATAAGAAAACCTGAAACTCCAAGAGACAGATTTAAGAAAAATGACTCATGCATGGGGAATACCAGTAAACAGGGAGTATGTGGGGATGCTATGATTTCTTCCCTGGGCAGTCAAAACAATGACCAAACACAGGCAGAAAAAGGAAATACTCAAAAGGAAGGTACAGGTCAATCACCTGAAGAATTCTTTGAGCCACATATCTTTGAAGAGGCTGAAAGGGCTGGTACCACACTAAATGATCACAAATGCACAGAATTAAACAATGACAGATTGCTGAATGATGTTGTTACACATGTTCAGTTGGAGGGTTGTAATGTGGCCCCTGATGATACCTGGATGGATAGGCGAACAGTGGCCACACTCCAAAAAACCTCTGAACATGGAGAAATGAATAAAGTCTCTCGCGCAGAAATGGGTAAAAAGGAGGGAAAAATGTCTTTCCATTTACCAATGTGCTTAGCCAAAAGTGAAAAAGGCCTGAGAAAGGTGAGTCCTGAAATCAGTAAGAATTCACAGTTCTTATGTGTATTAGAGGAAGTTGAGGACAGGTATTATGCTCCCATCACTGTAGAAGAAAAATGCCAAACATTTGCAATGATTGACACTGGCGCACAGGCCACAATTATGTCCAAGGAGCTGGTAAAGAGTATCAATGAAGGGAGATCCCCACAGAATCAAATCACAGTGAAGGAAAATCAAGGTCCAGTGCATAACTTTAATGGGGAGGATGTGCCCATCATAGGTGTAACTGAGGTTGACATAAAAATAGGAAAGCACAGAATGAAACAAGAGGTATTGATCACATCTATTTGTGAAATTCCATTTCTGATGGGGACAGATTGCCTGAAAAGATTGTCTCCTCTCATAGAAGGGGTGAATGGAGTGCTGTGGACCTTAACCAAAAAACCATTGAGACCTAAGAAACTAAAATCACAAAACAGCAACATAAATGAATGTCACACCGTTGCCAAAACAAATGATGCTGTGGAGGTATATCTCCAGAATAGTTGCATACCTAGTGTCACTGTTATATTAATGTGTCAAGACAAAATGCAGAGGGACAATGAAAAACTACCTGTACAAATATACTTGGACCCAAGGAAAAATTGGCAGACCGCCATAGATGAGCACACATTACGTTTTTATTTAAAGGAAAAGATATGCAAACAAAATATTACTCCTAAAGCAGATTCAAAAAAACACATTACCACTCTTGCTGAAATACACATGGAAGATGAGCAACCATGGGTTCATGTTGGTATAAATGACTGTTTTAAAACAATAAAAGCCACTTTAGCGCTTGAGCAGGAGAGGAGCTTCATTAATGAGAAATTGTTAAAATAATGGAGAGGAAGGAAATCCCAAAATTTAGGATTAAAAACCAATATGTTTCTGGGTTGGACAGTCCAGACTTTGAAATACCGAATTGCAGGCAGATGCATGCTTAAAATTAGCATTGGGCAGAAAACAATTTACCATAATGTATGGATAGTGAGTGGAGCACAAAATGATTTTTACATGGGCAATGACATCATGCACAGAATGTGTATGGTGTTAGATTTCCTTAATCAAAAAATATGTTCACGCCTAGGTGGGCCGGCACCTGAATTTGAAGACAAAAGAAGGGCTTATCATTGTGCACAACTGGTTCCTTATGCAATCAAACTACAAATGAGGAAAGATACTATTATTCCTGCATTTACAAAACAGTTTGCAATAACACTGAAATGCAAAAATGGACAGCAGATGAAAGACTCTGATGCATTTGTGTGCCTGAATGAATCCATAACACAGCAAGGCCTGGATTATGAATACATTCCATTGGTAGATATTGGTGAAGGGCCTGTAAGAATTATGGTAAATAATAAGGGTTGTCAAGATATTCACTTAGAGGAAAACTCCCCATTAGGAATGGCCCTACACAAATCACATTATACTGCAGATCTTAATAACATTGTGATTGGAAATATCCCTGAAAAGTATGTAGATGCCAAGTGTGAGTTGCCAGAATACCTGGACTCTCAGCACAAAGGAATATTTAACATTCATTCTGTGTACCCTTATGATTCAAGTGAGACAGTGTGCTGTTATCAAGGGAGTTGTATAACATTTGATTTAAATTAAAATGAAATGGAAAATCAGCCCATTGAAATGGAAGCTGATATGACAAAACATTTTAAAGTGGCAGCTTTACAAAGAGCCACAGCCACACAGCTAGAGGAAAGCGCTGAGATTCCACTACCGGAACATTTTCCAGAATTTTCCAAAATGGTAGAAGAGCAGATCTCCTTAGCGGATGCGTGTGACAACGATGAGGATAGAAAGGAATTGAGGAAGATATTTATGGAATTTAAAGATGTATTTGCAAAAGATGCCTATGATTGCGGGTTAACTAATTTACATGTGGCCACACTTCCGGAAGGGTGTAGCAGAAGTCCAGTATTTGTACGCCAGTATAGACTACCGCTGGCATGTTTAGAATCATTGGCAGAGATTATTAAAAATTTAGAATCGCGAGGGATCATCAGGCCTATCCATAGCACATCCAACACGCTCATTTTAGGTGTGTTAAAGCCAAATGGTCAATGGCGGCTATGTGCAGATTTGAGGGAGTTAAATAAAAGAGTACCAGTGTCCAGATGGCCACTGCCTTTCATTGATCAGGGCCTAGCTCAGGTACATGGTTCAAAGGTGTTTACCACATTAGATCTCACCTCTGGATATTGGTGCGTCCCATTGGCAGAGGAGATACAGAATTTATTTTCCTTTACATTTGACAGGACTCAATACGCATGGGTTAGAACTCCGTTCGGGTACGTTAATAGTGGGAGTGAATTTGGAATATTTTTGAGGAAGGCCATGCCTGATGCAGCGGAAAGAGGAACCATAGTTTATGTGGATGATGTCCTGATAAAAAATAAAAGCTTAAAAAAACCATTTTGATGAAATAAAACATGTTCTTGGCCAATTGCAGAAAGCAGGCGCCAAAGTATCTTTATAAAAAGCACAATGGTGCAAGAAAAAAGTGAATTTTCTAGGCCATGAAGTAACTGAACATGGACTAAATCCACAAAAGAAGAAAATAGAGGCCATACAAAAACTAAAAGACCCTAAAAATGTGAAAGGGGTGAAAAGTTTATTAGGAATGACAGGCTATAACAGAAAGTTCATTGAAAATTATGCTGACATCACTCAACCATTGACTACACTGCTAAAACTAAATACGCCTTGGAAATGGGAGAAAGAGCAGTCTGAGGCAGTAGCCAAATTGAAGGAATGTCTTGTAAAAGCACCATGTTTAGCATACCCCATAAAGGATAGGGATTTCTTTATAGAAATAGGTTTCTCTGAACATTGTATGTCAGCAGTGTTATCACAAAAACATGATGTGAATCACAAAACCATTGCCTATGCAAGTAAAGCATTTTCCCAAGTTGAAATGAAATTCAATGAATGTGAAAAGGCCCTATTAACCACTGTGTGGGCGCTACAACATTTCCGCCCCATTGTTCAGCGAGAAAAGGTGATTATTGAAACAAATCATCAACCTTTGCAATTCTTAGAGAGTAAAAGAATTAGGTCAGGTAATCTAGCGCAGTCCAGAATCACTTCATGGACGCTAGCATTACAAGGTTTTCCTGTAGAAGTGAGATATGGCCAAAATAAAAAGAGCCCAATTGCTCAAAGTTTAGCAGATTTACATGACTGTGCAGCTGAACGAGCATCAAACGAAATGGAAATAGAACCTAATTTACAGGAGTTTGAACAATCACCACACAAAGCTTTTGATGAAAAAACATGCAAGGACTTGCCAACTGTATATGTTGATGGTTGTGCTTTTCACATTGAAAATGACAGTAATAAACAATTAGTGTCAGGAATAGGAAATGTCTGGTTGAAATGTGAAGGTATCCCCAGCATAGGGATGAGAATTGGAGCTAGGAGCAGTCAAGTAGCGGAATTGGCAGCCATTTTTAAAGCAGTTGCTACTGCAATTGATAATAAATTCAGTGAAATTGTCCTGGTGACTGATTCTGACTATGCACGAAACAGCTTTGTGGAATATCTACCTGGCTGGAAAGCGAGAGGCATGATTACATACAACAAAAAGCCACTTAAGCATGGAAAAATGATACAAGCCATAGACAAATTGGTGTCAGAAAATAATATGACAATATACTGGAGAAAAATTTGTGGGCATTTAAAAACTCCAGGAGAGGATAAGGAGGGGAATGATAAGGCAGACCACCTGGCTAAAATTGGGGCTGTGATGGGAGAATTGCTACCTATTGAACATTTACTGGGTGAAATACAGATTTATGCGGTAACACGTTCTAAAGCACCAAAGGAGACAGAACAATCAGTGGTACAATGGAGTTACAACACCCCAGACCAAGATTTGATTGAGGCACAAAAGAATGATCACATTTTGGGAATCTATTGTAACCATTTGATTGATCCTGGACAAAACCCTTTACCAGAAGATGATTGTGTGGGAAAAGAGGAATTGAGGGTGCTATTAAAGAATAAAAAACAAATTAGACTACAGGATGGACTCATGGTTAGAGAGTCCATAACCGGACAGATACAATGGGTGGTACCCCTTTCATTTAGAGGGCTAATGCTACACCATGCACATGATGCCATAACTGCAGGCCACAGAGGTTCACAAAAAATATTGGAAATACTAAAAGATTATGCTTATTGGCCACATATGTCCCAAGATGTGGAATTATATACTAGAGGATGTCTAGTATGTGCCCAATTTAAACCTGCTTCACCAATGCACAGAGCTCCACTAATGAAAAGAGGCCTAACCCTTCCATGGTCATATTTGCAAATAGACTATGTAGGGCCTTTAAAAAGGTCGGGCAGAGGAAACCGTTATATTTTGAGTGTGGTATGTTTGATGTCGAAGTGGATTGAATGTATTCCTGCACCAGATTGTAGTGCACAAACAGCAGCCACAATGCTAGTGAATCATGTGCTCTCAAGGTTTGGGTTGCCACAAAGAATTGAGTCAGACAGAGGAAGTCATTTCACAAGTGCTCTAATGAGCAAGGTATGGCAAATACTGGGTGTGAAAAGGAAATTACATATCGCATATCGGGCGGCTTCTTCAATAGGTCTGTTGAGGACATTTTAAAGAAATTTGTAGCTGAAGCAGGTTCCAGCTGGGATTTACGTTTACCGTTGGTTTTGATGGCAATCAGATCAACTCCTGCCAAAGCAACAGGTATTAGCCCACATGAGGTCTTGACAGGTAGGAAAATGGTGTTGCCGCAACACCTGCTATACAGAACACATGAGCAAACACTTGTAAGCGCATCTACAGTTCATGAATACATTGATGAGCTGAGGAAGCATTTACAACATGCATTTGCTTTTGTACATAGAAATCTGGAAAGGGCTGCTGACAGTGCTAAAACATATTATGATAAAAAGTCAACAGTAAAGGAATATTGTGTAGGGATCAGGTGTATAAATTTCATTTTGGAAAAAGTAAACAGAAAAATTCCAAATTCCTAGCAGCCTGGCAGGGGCCATTTCGAATTATAGATAAAGTCTCTCCTGTAGTTTATAAAATTTTAAGGACTGAAGGTGAAACAGCAACAGAACAGTTTGTGCATGTAAACCAAATCAAGCCATGTCATCCAAGACATGAGATAAAAAATCTGGAGCGTGTAGAAACAGATAAAGTCCCTTGAACACAAAAAGGTAAAATAAATGGGTACAGTCAGGAGGCAGTGACAGAGAAGTTAAATAAAGATGGTTGATTATGATGGCACATAAACACTGTAATATATGTAAGTATATATATATAATATAAAAAAAATAGAAGCTGAAGTTTATGGAGTTGGTGTGCAGAATGAAAATGTATTGAATATTGAATGCTGTTTTATGTATGATTGTTTTCTTTTTACCTGTGCTTAATTTCAGAAGGCGAAAGAAAAAGGGCGAAATGTTTTACAAAGCATGTTTTATTTTTGGCAAAAAGGGTGAAGTTACTATTGTGCTATATACTTAATCTGTTTCTTTTCTATTTGATTTAGAATATTAACATATTTGTACCGGAGGTCACGGGAGACGATGGAGTCCTGGAGCCCACGTGGATGGATTCCGGAAAAGCCCCAAAGGGGGGCAAAGACCAAGGCTGCAAAGCGATCAGCATTGAAGATGGCACCAACAATATGGTTAATGATGATGATATTCGGAGGGATCTTCAAAAATTCAGAAGCACAGGTTGTCATTGAACCTGGACCAGCATCTGGTATCACGGTAGAAGAGGCACCAGGATTCATCATGAGTGATAGAAGGATGATTTTCCAGAATATTTACATACCATTGAACCCTGAGATTTTGATTGAAAAGCATTTGAACCATACCAGAATTAAGATTGAACAGACTAAAGAGTGGTTGGAAACAAGAAAAGAGGACTCTAAGCAGTCAATAAGAGATATATTGATGCAATTGGAAAAACATTTGTGAATTCAGCAGACATTAAGAAGAGGAGAGGAAAAAGAGGAGCGGTGATGCTCGTGATATCATTGGTAATGTCTATAGTTGGAGCCATAATAGGTACCACAATATCAACAGCCAATGCCATTTCGGTAGGAACGCTGAGTACTAAAGCGCAACAACTGAGTGTTGACCTAGAAATAATACAAAAAACATTAGATGGGATTAGAGGGGGATTGGATGAACAAGTAAGATTCATAAATGAAACTGCAATCATTCTAAATGAACAAGCGGATGTGATGCAACGGGCGACTAAGCTAATTATTAAGCATGACAGAACTTTAAATGAAATATTGAATATAATGAGTCCTGTTGATAGACTATTAACGAATTATATGAGAGAAGTTCAAACTGCAGTTTCACAATTGATTCAAGGACATATTCCCTTGTATTTTGTTTCGCAGGATATTATTAATCAAATGATAGAAAGAGTGACCAGGAGGGAAATTGATGTGGTACAGATAAAAATTGCATTTAATGCCATTATATGTGGACCTGGAAAGGTTGGAGATTGGTTTGTTATTATGCATCCCATATGTAGCTCCTGAACTTATTTATCAAAATAAGTGGGTACACAACGTCGGGTTTTGGCAAGAGGACAAATTTATTAAGATTAAGACTAAGATTAAGACTCCAGAAGTGGTGGCATTTCAGTCATGGGAGCCTGAAATTTACTTAATACCAAACTTGGAAACGTGTGTCAAATTTAAAGAACAAAATTATATGTGTCCAGGTAAACCGTTTGTTCCTGATGCCACAGATGCTATTTGTGGTTTGAAATCTGACCCAAGTATATCAGAAGGATGTGAAGTGATCATTAGCAATATGGGGAGTGAAGAACTGGCACAGGCTAAGATGGTCAGAGGTAAATGGTTGGTCAGCACCTATTAAAAGAACATGACAATAGTACATTTGAATCATGGAACATATGTGGTTAAACAGGTGAAATATAATGTTTTTTACTTACAGGTTCCGAAGGATACAGTTGTATCAATTGGAGGGTTAACATTCTTTCACGTAACAAATGATATTTGGGAAAGCCAAGATGTGATTTTATTGAATCATAACGAATGACATGTAATGAAAATGAATCTGAGAAAAAACAATATTACAGTTAGTAACCTGGGTATAATGGAGGTGGAAAGATTTAATTGGGGAACATGGGGGGAACGTTCAATAGTTGGGTTTAGCTGTCCTGGTGCTAATCATGGGTGGATGGCTGATTGTGATATCAGTAAAAATGAAAATGTTGCTAATCTTAGTAACTACGTCAGGAAGGGAAAGATATCCCAATATGTATACATTTTAAAAGGAGAACGGGGAGCAAGTTTTTCTTTTCCAATTGGCTTGGATCGTAGCCAAATTCTAAAAAAAAAAATGGAGGGAATATGTAAGATTATTTAGCAATTTTTTTTCATGCAGCACCACTGCATGGGTTGGTGCATTGCTATAATGCGGTACAGCAAGGCATGTGTTGCCAGTGTGACATGGACATGTAAATGAAAACAGGCTATTCAGTTAAAAACGATTTCTACATCTAAACTGCAAATATTCTTTTTTCACAGTTAAAAGCATCTATTTTTTCTCACCTGAAATTCCTCTGTTGCAGGAGACACATTTGAGGATTAATGAACTAACCTCATTAAGAATACTAACGATTCTAACTCATTAATAATATAATGTGTTCTCCAGTGCAAAATGAGATGGAAAATGACAGGCTCTGAAAGTCATTTTAAACACGCATCCAGATTTTTTTTCTTTGCTTCTATCTGTGCTCTATCCACAGTATCTGCAGGAAGCAAAGACTTGAATAAGCAGGAAATCAGCTTGGTTACAGTTGCAACTGTATAAGCCAAGCCATTGTTCAAGAGAAGGAGGGTAGGACATGATTGAATTTCATTGGTTGAACTCATTTGGTAGGCTGTAACAGAGCTTTTCTAATGAACCTCGGGGAAGAAGAGAGGGAGAAGACATTTTACACAGCTGGGAGAAACACCTGGCTGGTGGCTGGGGAGTTTCCTGATTGAAAAAGCAGACCCAGTGCACTGCTGCAGAGACTGGGAATTCCAGTCAATAAGCCCTGGTTTGAGTGACGGCAGATGCTCGTCCTTGCTGGGGTGATTTAGGAGGGACTTCCAGAAGGCGACCAGCCGAAGAATTTCACATGCTGGACAGGCTTGGTAATTATATTGCAGAGTGCGGGGGCAGTGTGTATGTGTGCGTAACCATTCAGTCAGAGTAGAAGAGGGAATTCCAGTGTTTTATCAACATGTTTAATGTTGCAAATTGAATATGTTCTTGCCGCTCTCTTCTCATTTTGTTACAGATAATGTTGTTACTGTGCAATTTCCATTTATTTCTGTAAAAAGAGTAAGATCGTGTTGAAATGCAATTTTTTATAATACACAAAAATATCTGAAAGCAGACGGATAGTGTGTTTTATTTTTCTCTTTTATTTGTGCATCTATCATTGCAGTACTGATAATATGGGGAGAGGTTTAGACAGTGCAATTGTCATTTTTAAGGTAGCTAAAAATAAGACTTGGCCGTAGCTGTGTGCATGATTCCATTCAGTATATAAGTGTGTGTTTTCTGAACGGAACATAATAATAACATAATGAAATAGCCTGCTGCTGGAGGTACATGAGTCAGCAGAAAGAGAGGCCCTGGACATAGTTCACCGATGTAGATAAGTTGGTGATGAATACCACATGTTAGCTCGCTGCCGTAGATAAGTCAGTGAGGACAGCCCATGGTGGCACTCCAAATGAAAATGTGGTGTTCCTGAAATGTAAGCCTGAGGCCTCTCTAGTGATCACACGAACAAACTAAGCAAAAATAAGGGGTTCTGGATATTGGGGCCACATATAAAACAAAGGAATTATGCTCACCAGAAATACCACCAATAACGCCTACCAACATAAAGTATACCACTAAATGTATTTGTGTGCTGAAACAAAGTATGTATACTGTAGTACTAGATACCAAATCTAATCTGAGTGCAAAGAGTGATTATTACTGAATTATTTTCATTTTGGCGTTAAGAAAATACTGCTAGGCCCCAAATCCATACAAAATACCCAACAGAGATTAGTGGGTTTTGAATATTGTAGGCCTTGCTGGGAATGGGTCAGCACTGCTTGGGTGCTGCAGTGGGCCCTGGAGTAAGATCAGCAATGCATGGCCTTGTAGTTGGGATCTGGAGTCTGGATAGATGGAACAAGAACGCCGGCACAGGAAAATCAGGAAGAGTGTGTGTCCTTGTGTGTTATCAGGGGCTCTTATTTATAATGCCTGCTGACATCATTACAGTATATGACTGGGGCAGGCTTTACTACACACGCCTCTATCAACCGGATTGGGCAAGGGTAGTAGTCTCCGCCTAGCTCTCTGCTGGTTGGATTTCAGAAAAATTATGTCAGGTTTAGGGGGTGAGTTTTACAGTGTCCAGAAAACTCCCATAGTCACTGGAACTAAAATCTAATTTTGCCACAAACATATATTTACACAAATACAACCTCTTAGCAAATCAGATACACAGGTCACATATTTTATGCATCACATTTCAGTCCAAACCTCGATTCCGTGATGCCTTAGTTCGCTCTTTTACCAGTTTTTCACGTTTTTCAATGGGATTTATATTACTCAAAATTCTATGAATTTATACAAGGGTGGGGATTGTCATTAGGGATGTGTGTACCAAATATTACATTTGCAATGTGGATGCTTTTCTTGTAATCCAACATATATCACCATTTCTGTCCACCAGGTGTCAATACATTCTACCAAGTTTTAAAATAAAGATCACAAATTCACATTTGCACTGAGAAAATTCCACATTTCTACAAAGTTCTGCTGCCGAAGTACACGTCTTTAAAGTTTCCTTATGAAAGAGTCCTTAGAAACAAATGGGAGTCACTGGAACATTTTATTTTATTTTCAGCTGACACCAACTGGCATTTTCTTCAAAGCAGGAAGGGAGGTTTCTCAGCCTGATTGAAGTTTTATGGTCTCTCACACTGCAGCTTCCTTCCCTGGGAGTTTCATTGTCCTGAGTCCCAGCAGGGACGAAGGTCTGTCCCACCCTATAATTATGTTATGTTTATGTTTATGTTTATTGATTTTATATAGCGCTTTAAGCCAAAGCGCTTTACAATATAACAGGTACAAAAGTGAGAGAAGCATATTTACAAACATAAACAGATCATTAGAACAATAAGTAGAACTATTTACAAGGGGGGCAAAGGGGCATAGGGTAGAGGAGGGGGTAGGTGAAGGGAGTTACGGTGTAGGATTTGAGGTGGGGGGAAGGGAAGGGGGAGTGAACTGGTGTCCTCATTGCCTTTAAATAGTATTTGTTACTAATTTAAGGTCAGAGGGGAAGCCGAGAGGATGGGGGAGAGGAAGGGGGCAAGGGTAGGAGAGGAGGGGTAGGGAAGGGAAGTCAGGGGGGGAGTGTAGAAGATGAGCTTTCAGGGAGTGGCGGAAGGATGAGTAGGTAGGGGTGGAGCGGATGGAGAGCGGGAGGGAGTTCCAGTGTAGGGGGGCCAAGAGTTGGAAGGAGCGGAAGCATGAGGAGGCACATGGGGCTGGGGGTATTATCAGGGGGTTTTAACAGGGGGTTGCCAGGATCTGCTGAGAGAGATAGCCCTCCCTTTTGGCAGAAAACCTGTTTTTCAACTATGCAACTTCAGCCAACCTGGTTTTAAAATCCTTCATTTTCTGATCCTAAATCCAGAATTGAACAAGCCTGTTGCATAAATAACACATGTGATATAGTCTCACCAGAAGCAAACCCCTTCATATTGCTAAAGATTGTGAAGCTTTGATTTATCAGTGTACTATTTCATTTATTTTTCTTTCTTTTGCAAAAACCCATTTTTTACACGTGGTGCAAAGCTAACATTTCTTTCTTTAATTTGGTTTTGGCAGCTTCATCAGATTTCCCCACTGTCTCTGCAGCCAACGTAATTTTTCTTGAAGACAGGAGTTTTATCTAAACACTGATATATGAAACTGCCCAGGCTCAGATAGTTGGAGTTCCTTTGAACTACTGGTGTTTGCTACAATATTAAGAAAGTAAATGTGCATTCCCGTGTGTGTGAAAATAAAGATCCTTGTTGATTTCTTTCAAAGCTAACTTGACAGGGCCCGTCATCCAGGAATTATGCCCGGTTTTGCTGAAGCACAATGAATTCTCCAGGGCACGCCAGGGCTTTTTGAATAACAGTGGTTTCAGAATGAATGGATGGAATTGGCGTCAAGCAGAATTTTAACGTGTAAAAAAGGTTTCATTTTGAAGGGGAATATTGGGTTTTCAGCAAAGCAATGCTGCCTCTTGACTTACTCCATTTATATGTTTCAGATCACACTAGCACGCTTCTGCAGTGTGCCCCCTGTTCCATCCTGCCTGTGTGTGGTAGGATGATGCAGTCATCTTATTGGTTGTTGTAAAAACACAGTTTTGAGGTACTGGCGTGCACAGGAGTCAGCGCAGCCATTTTGCTGTTTTCTTGCGCAGGTGCAGTTTAGTGATGTGAGACAATGCCGTTGAGTGGGTCAATATATACCACCCCCCGCCCCCGACTTCTCCTGGGCTTTCCAAGTCGAGGGGGAGTTGGGCAAGTGGGATTTCTCCCTGGGCCCCAGCAAGATCCGGAAGGTATGAGTCCATCTTCCATCCGGGAACTGTGCGTCCTGCTCCTCTTGTTGTCTCTCGTCAGAATGTGGAACGACACCCCCTTCTTTCCCTGGGATCTTCCTTTCATGGTGTGGAGCGACACTTCTGGATCTCCTTTGGTTTCTCCCTTCCAGGTTGCCGGGAGGTCCTCCTTGGTTGTTAGATAGGCGCAACCAGTACGACTCTATAAAAGAGAACACAAACTGGTTACGACAATTTCCCACTAACTGCCCACCAATTGGGTTGACAGCAGTGGGATACACAGGCATTTAATAATAACAATTGATAGTGAAGAAAATACTCCCTGTTACATGATCATATTTATAAATCCTAGCAATTTCCCTTCTGGTTCTTCTTTTCCTTGTTCTCAGGTTTCCGATGTCTCCTCTGTTTGATTCTCTCTGGGCTCCTCAATTTGTTGCAAAGTGTGCCTATGGTGACAACTGTTTAGCTGATTAATATGGACCCATTTCTGTTCTGTCAATTCGCCTTTGGGCTTTCCTCTGCATATCTTTCTAGATTCCACTGAGCGTACGCAAAAGCATGTTGAAGGTGTTTTCTTAGGTTCTCAACATATTCATGAGTTGTGGAGGCATTAATCAGTGTCTGCTCCTGTGTTCTATAGAGGAGCAGATGCTGAGGTAGCACTATCCTTCGTCCAGTTATCAGCTCAAGTGGAGACATCTTAGTTGCAGAAAAAGGTGTAGATCTGATGGCCATTAGGACAAGCAGTTATCGGATGTGCCAACTTAGCCCAGAATCTGCCACAAACGTTTTTTTAAATGCTCACAATAGTTTTATTGTACCTCTCAAATCCACCACTAGAGGACAGCAGTATGCAATGTGAAGTTTCCTTTTTACCCCAAGTATCTCCCACATCTTTGTCATCACTTTGCTGGTGAACGAACTACCTTGGTCTGACTCAATCCTTTGGGGTAGGCCAAAATGCGAGAAGATGTGATTGATCATCAGGGCAGCTGCTGTTTCTGCCTTGCAATTTGGGGCCGGGAGACATTCCACCTATTTGGTAAACAAGCATGTTACGGTTAACATGTACTTGTTCCCCCTAGAGGAGCGAATCACGGGCCCGATGAAATCTACTTGTAAATCTGACCATTGCAGTGTCATCCCTCTCTTCTGGAGGGGATCTCAGTGTGTGAGTGAAGTTGGCAGAAATTGTGCACACAGAAGACACCACATCAAATATTGGTTGAGGTCCTGCCCCATGTGTGGCCAGTATGTAACCTCTCATAAGATTTCTAAAGTAGTGTGAAACCCCGATGACCGACAGTGGGTGCATCATGGGTGTGACTTAGCATCAGTCTTCCGAATGAGGTAGGGACCACCCACTGGTCACAGCCAGATATGATGTCCTTAGCAACAAACCGTCTTGGATTCGGATAATTTTTTGACATTTCATCAACACCCTGAGGTCCTCTTTCCCAATGTAATCGGTATCCGTCAGGTGAAAGTTCTCCGGGTCCTCAATGTGTTGATAAAACTTACCAATAATCGGATCCCCTTTTTGTGCCGTGTTTAAATCAGCATCTGGGGTCTCCTTACTCCATTGGGCAGTTGGGAGTTCATTGTGAGCATTTGTCTGGGACCTAGTGATTGCAGTGACCTGGATTTCCCCCAACAGGGACTCGATCTCAATGAGATCCCCCTGGATGGTTCTGGTTTTGGCCAGCAGATCAGCTAGGTCGTTTCCAGTTTTGTCTTGCCCCTCGATTCTGGAATGACCCTTGATCTTCTTCCAATAGATGGTCATCCCAAAAGAGGTGACCAGATCATCAATATTTTGGATGAGCTTGCCATGTTTGAGCGGTTTATTATTAGCACATAGCATGCCTCTGGTTTTCCAATTAATCAGGTGCTCGACGAACCCGTCCGGACATAATCTGAATCAGTGATTATGAACAGTTCGTGGAGTTGGTGTTGGACAGCAGTGAGGATGGCTTGATGAACTGCCATCAACTCTGCCACCTGACTACTATGGGGACCGATTTTGTTCCCAGCGGAGGGTTCCGGGGCATCATTCACCCAGGCATTCCCAACGCCGGCCACCAGTTCCTTTTCCCCGTTGTTGTCAACATGGTAGGAGCACCCGTCCACATAAACTGTGGGCATTCCCTCGCACTTGTCTTCTTCATAGACTTTGTGCGGGGAATTCAGGTACGCCTCCAAGTTGTCCTGGATTTTAAGAATTTCGTCCTCGAGACATTTTTCTCTGGCGCAATCATGCAAGTCAGCCAGACCTTGTGCGAGGGGACTCTTTTTGTTTTGGCCATATCTGACCTCCACAGGAAAGCCTTGCATGGACAGAATCCAGGAAGTAATACTGAAATTACTCACATTTCCGGCCCGGATTCTGTCACTTAGGAGATATTGCAACGGCTGGTGTGGAGTCTCCACTATGATGTGTTCCCGCTGGATGAACGGGCGGTAATTTTTCAATGCCCACACCGCTGCCAGGAGTGTCTTCTCACAATCGTTGAATTTTTCCTCCACAGAGGATAAAGTCTTGCTTGCATAGGAGATGACTTTATTGACTTTGTCATGCTTTTGATATAATACTTCTGTCAAGCATGTATTCGAGAACCCTGTCTCCAAGAAGAACTCCTTGTTTTTGACAGGGTAAGCTAGACAAGGTGCTTGTGAGAGGCTTCTTTTGAGTTGCATTACTGCCTCGGCTTGTTCTGGACCCCACTCCCACTTGACCCCCCCTTTAACAGATAGATCAGGGGTCTGGTGATCTCTGTGTAATCCTCAATTAACTTCCTACTGTAATTAGTCAGTCCAAGGAGGCTTCTTAGCTCACACAGAGTTGTGGGGTCTCTCAGTTTTAGGAGTGCTTCTACTTTCTTCTCCTGGGGACAGAGACCCTCAGGAGTTATTTCATGCCCCAAGAAGTTGACACGGGTCCTGCATCACTGTGCCTTTTGAAAGGAGAGTTTTGCTCCAGCAACCCTCAACTGTGTCAGGACATAACCGATTTCCGCTATGTGTTCCTCCACAGTTGAGCTTTTTATCAGGACATCATCCACATAGGCCAGGTTACCCCTTTCACCCAAGTCGGGCATGGCTTTATGCAGTAACATTGAATACGTTGCCGGAGTTGATGTATCCGAAGCCAGTCTGGGTCCATGTGTACTGCTGCCCCCCGAAGGTAAAGGCCTGCTTGTATTGGTGCTCCCTACTGACAGGCAAGGTCCAGTACCAATTGGTCAGGTCAATGGCAGTGTATACCTTTGATCCCTGGATCTGTGACAGCCCCTGGTCAATGTAGGGGAGAGGCCATCGGGACGTGGGGACCCATTTATTCAGCTCCCTAAGGTCAGCACAGAGTCTCCACTGGCCGTTTGGTTTTAAAATCCCCAGCACCAGATTATTAAAGGTACTGTGGACTGGACGAATTATCCCACGGGACTCAAGGTTTTTGATTATTTCTGTCAGGGTCTCCAGGGATGCGAGAGGCAAGCGGTATTGCTTCACAAACACTGGAATTATTCCAGGGTACATGGAAATTGTGGTTGCATGGATTTCGGTACAACCACAGCCATACGATTCCACCGCAAAGAGATCTTGAAAATCTAAGAAAACTTGTTTAGACTTTTGCTTTTGCTCCAGAGTCTCACAGGCATCCGCTAGGTTGACTCGCTCTTCAACCATTTGCCTGAAGCCTGGAAAGACTTCCAGTTTTGCTATCTCAGCGGCCTCCTCCAGCTGGGTGGAGAGGTCCCTGGTTAGAGTGTTGACCAGGACAGAGGGTTTCAGGTAGGCGAGGCTGTCATCGGGGACCTGGAAGATCACCTCATCCTGCCTGATGTCACAAGTCACCTCTTCCTCCCCGTAAGGGCAGGAAGAGCACACCAGGAAATTCCCCCCTTGCCGGGTGAAGATCCTGTCTGGTGGTACGTCATTGTCACTAGTACTGTCAAAAGAGTCATTGGGGATTGGTCCTATCAGTTCATTACCTAGATCCATGAAAAAATGTCAGTCATCAACCGCCATTCCCATAATGGTGCCTGCACCCAGAGTGATACTCCTAAGATGGCTGTTATCCATCAATATAGGAATGGTGTTGTGTTCTACATTGACTAATGGTGTTGGGTTTAACCTCAACCCCTTCTGTTGGAGATGGGCATTGAGGTGTACATGTGAGTCAGGATTTAGCAGTTTCTGTCCTCTTTTAATTTTTAATTCAAGTGGGAATAGTCGTGTCCGTCCTGGGATGGTGACCTCCTCTCCAATTTGAACTTCAACTGCATACGACAGCAATTGGGCTGACCGAAATGCTTTTTCTGAATCATCAAAGTCCATGGGATTACCCCCTAGTAAGGACCAGGTTTTGTAATTTATCAGGTCCAAATTAATGGCAAACCGATTGAGAATGTCACTGCCTAAACAGAATGCAGCAGGGATCTCTCGCACGACCTAACAATTATGTACTATGCTTTTGTTTCCGATAGAGATTTTGAGCATACACCTGCTAGGCAGGAGATGTTTGTAATTGGGAGTTTCCAGGCCCATTTCCCACTTATTGATCAATTTAAATGTGGGAATGGCTGGATCTTCAGGGAGCTGTCGGAACATGGTTTCGCTGATGAAGCTCTTACCGTTGTTCACGCACACTCGGGCGAGAACAGATTCCTTCCCCTCATTTAACTGAATAGGGATGAATAACTGTTTGCTAATTTTCTGAATATCAGCTAAACGTTGAGCTGGTTTCTCATCACTTTTGGCTATGGAATTGTGATTTTCAGATTGTGAATTGGTATAGAATTTCAGAGTATTTCGTTCCAGTGTGGAATGCCACTTGAGACTGGAAGGAAAGTTGATTTTCAGGAATGGAGAGGAGTTCCCATCACCAGTTTGTTGTTCTACAGCAATTACTGTCACATCAGGTATTTGGTTATTCTGGAAATGAAACTGAATATGATCAGATTTTTGTTCAACCATGTGGCATGTGCAATTTAAACTAACATGGTTGACACTGTTTCAATTTTATTGGCCTGCTAGTCTGGGTCCAGAGGACCTTGTTCACACAGTCTATTAAGCGGGACAACCTTCGCAGGATGTTACGACTATGACAGGGTGTTTCACCTTATGTCGCCCAATTTTTATTTCCAAATCCGCAGTCCCCTCGCCAGGAATTTCATTCCCATCGAAGTTCTGGAGTTGTCCTAGGAAGAGGGGTGAGAGGGATCTGGTATCTCTCCCCCCTTCCTGAATTTAGCTGCTCAAAGACCCTTTTTGTCAGAAGAGTGGCTTGGGATCCAGTGTCCACCAGTGCTGGAATTGCACATTGCCCTTGCACTAGGACGGAGGTGTAGAATCTACCTTCTTTCTCCTCCAATGGGCAAAGGTAATGGGCATTCTGGGCAAGCTGGGTAGTCAATTTCCTTATTTTTGACTCCGACACAGGTGTAGTTTGGACATAGGTCTCTGTAGGAGTTTGGGAATCTGAAAGAAAAATGTTGCACTCAGAGATTCGAGGAGTTTCGGCTCCTCCTTTTCTAATTCTGGGCTGCCTCCCCCCCTTTTTGGAGGCAGTCACCAGAAGCGCTTTGGGGAGTTTTGGAACTCCCTTAGAAGATTATAAAACAAAGGGGGGTCTGGGAATCTCTCTACCAGCACAAACACAGCCCAATGACCTGTTCTTGGGTGAATAACCCCTGGGAGAGACTCTACCAAGTCTTTAGCTCACTGTCCCTTTAACAGAGAAGAAATTTCCCCACATATCAGCCTTTGTCCTGCCCAGATTATGTCTCCTTGATGCTCATTCTGGGGTTCTAGAATCAGTCTCCACTTCCACCCAGTCTTCATTTAAATCCTTTGGGACCCATTTTTCTTTGGGAGGAGTCCCCCCTTCCCTGAAGGAGAAGATCTTTTCCCAGAATCCTCTGAAGATTCCTCTCCTTCAAATTGGAGGACAGTAACCTCCTCCACAAACTGGGTCTTTTTGGGTTCTTAATTTCTCCTACCCGCCCTCTGTTCCTTGGGTGGCAGGTTTTTGGGGGCAGGAGATTTTGGTTCTGGTTCATGGGTGTCCAGGGGCTTTTCACGGGTGAGGACGGAAGCTTCCTCTAGGGCTTTACACACGCCTTCCCCTGTGCCTCCTCCTCTGGAACCGGTGAGTTGTCCGGGTTCTCGCCCCGTCATTGTTCTGGGGTGCTAGATCCTTGGTTTGTGGGGTTCTGAGCCGCCATGTTTGTCTGAGGGTTCTGTTGAGCCCTAAACATGCGACCCAGATCATGGGTTAGATTCTGGACCTTGCGCTCCAATTGGGACCCCCTTTCCGGCTGGTACAGGGGTCTCTGGTCAACCCTAGGTGCGTCACGGGAAGGGTTACTATCCATTCTCCCATAGAACCCTGGATATGGCGAATTCTGGTAACCCTCCACACTTGGCCTCCCCTCTCCCGGATTGGGTTGTCTGGGTTCCTGAAAGCGGGAAATGAAAGGAGGGGTGTCCTGCAGGTTGGGGTTTTGTGGGTATCGGGGAAAGAAGCTTAACCCAGCATTTGGGGAATTCCTGCCCCCCTGAGGGAAGTTAGGAAGGACGTTTCCTGGGGCAGCACTTACCTGGTTGGATCCCCCCCCTTGGGCCGGGGGAGTCCATACATACCCCAGGATTGGTTGGTTGCCCTTGTATCGGGGGCTGATATAATCAGGGGAGTTAGGGGTCCCATTAGTGGGATTACCTCCCTGACTGCCACCTGTTTGTGACTAGCCAGAAGGCCTTCTGGTTCTGGGATTCTGCAGACTATGTGCAGGTGTATTTTTAGGCTCCCCCATCTCTAAGTCTAAAATGGGGGCAACCTTCACCTCCGCCACCTTAGCAGTAGCAGGGGTGTTGGCTGGTTTGGGGTTTTTACTCAAATTATTATTTTCTGCAGGTTTCTGGACCTCATAAATGCGGGTCGCCTGCTCTATGACCCAGTCCAGCGTTTTTTTCTCATGAAAGTCTATCACCAGCTGAGTCATAATACACTTGGGGAGGGCATGAAAGAAGGTGGTCACAAACTCCCTGCTATCTGTGCGCACCCTCCTAGTTGTCTGTGCAAAGGCGCATTTGAGCTCCTGTACAAATTGTCGTGGGGCCTGATCTTCCCCGCACTGCAGATTGTAGGCTGCTTTGCGAGCCTCCTGGGGGTTCCTGTGGGCGGAAAAATGTTTCAAGAAGGCCGCCCTGTAGGTGGACCATCTTTAATGGTTCTGGTCCTCCAGTCCATCAAAGAAACTTGAGGATTCAGGGGGGAATGTCCATTTTACATACTCAATACAGTTTTAGCTGTCTTTCATATGGAAAGTGTCCATCATCTGCTCATAGAGCTCCAGGTGCTCCCAAACAGAATATTAGGCATTTCTATCGTAGCGGGTTATGACATAACGGGGTCTTTAGTCAAAACTTGCTTGAGTTTGTTTGCCTTCGTTGGCTTAGTCACTCGAGTCCACTCGCTCTGAGACTCAGAGGCGCTTCTAGTTGAGGTCCCCTCTTGATCATCTAGGCCCTCCCGGATTTTGTGAGCTTGAGAGGGGCTCGCAGAATAGTGGGGCCTAGTTTCTCCACTCCTATGGGACACCGGAGAGTAGTCTTCTGACTCCTCCTTACTCCAAGGGTTGACAGAGTATTCCCTCCACTGCCCTATTTGGGTGGAGGTCTTCAGGATAGTCTTTTTGGCCATTATTTCATTGGGTTTTTCATAAAATTGGACCAACTGGTCCCTTGGACAATGATATTTCGGTGGATCTGATTCCCTGACCCTCCCCTCATAGGAGACTTCCCTGTCAGACATCAGCCTGAATGTTTGGGTATCTATATAGGGACGCCCTTCGATCCATTTCTGTGGGGCGCTGACCTGTCAGTTCCATCATGCTGGGTCTATTGAAACCTCATGGTTTCTGGCTCATGTGAACTGGTAGACATGAAGCTGGCAGTGTTCACAGTATTAAATGCGTTGGAGTCCCTTAGCATAGAGGTCTTTATACTATGATCCGGGGTTACCCTGTCCCTCTCTACCTGTTTGGGGTCTCTCCAGTTAAGATTAAATCTAGAACCCTCTTGCTCCCACCTTGCTAGATTCTCCTTTTCAGCCCCTGCTTCTAGATGAGAAGCAAAGATCTGAGTTTTTTGTTCAGCTATCAACGCTTTAGTGGCCTCTATGACCCGCTCTTGCGCTGCCAATTGTTTGTTGAGCCCATCATTCTTTTCACAGAGCTCCTCATTGTCTCTCTGCGCTTCCTGTATGGTCTGGGAATACTGGGACAATTTATGCTGCAGGAAACTCACCTCCTGAGTTTTAGAATCTTTGATCTGGGTGTTCTCTTCCAGAGCACCCTCTATCCGTCAGGCATGCTCCAGCAGATTCCCATACTCTGTCTTTAGCTCATTGAGTTTCTGGAGGGCTAATTCACTCCCCTGTAACTCTATTTTTTATTTGCTGATTTCCTGGCTGAGGGCATCTTTCTCTTGATTTAGGGTGCCTCTCTGTTCAGCCAGGTCATCCCTTTGTTGCCTAATGATATTGAATTTCTGGTGCTCTTCATCAAATTCTGCTTGAGAGTGGAGGTCTCTCATGATTAATTTATTATTTTCCTCTTTCAATT
This sequence comes from Ambystoma mexicanum, assembly GCF_040938575.1. Lineage (NCBI taxonomy): Eukaryota > Metazoa > Chordata > Amphibia > Caudata > Ambystomatidae > Ambystoma > Ambystoma mexicanum. The sequence goes on along the minus strand of NC_090935.1, from coordinate 1,355,211,604 downwards.
TGTCTGTCTGGTCTTGTAGGGTAACCATCTGCTCTGTGCAAGCTCTATTAAAATGTATTTGTTGATTTAACTTCTGTTGACTCTCTTCTAGAGAGTCAGTCAACCTTTTCCTTACACTCCTCTTTCAATTTCTCTAATTGGGTCTCTTGATCTTCATTATTGTGCTGTTGGAGAGCCAAATCCTCTTTTAATTTTATGATATAGTTTGCAGATTCTACTTCCAACTCTTGGCTCTTTTGTAATATTTGTTCTGCTAAACTTAAATCAATCTGGATTTTATTTAACAGTTCAGATTGTTTCTGCACTAAACTTACATTTTCCCCCTGCCTTTCCCGCATCACTCCTGTGTGGAGGTACAGGTAGGCTGTGATTCTGGCAATTTTGCTTTGCTCCTCTTTAATGTTTGGGGCCATATATATAGCTCGCTCAGCGCTTGGTGTAATAGGCCACCGTCCTGCCATGTATCCAGGTCCATGGCAGTGACCTGTTGGGTTATGTCTTGTAGCCAGACTTCTCATCCTGTTCTGGCCACTCACCTCTGACAAATAGCTTGTGAAGAAGGTGCTCCCTAGCCATATTAATCTCTACTGGAACAGCCATTTTGGAAATGTCCTTTCTTTATTAATTATTTCGGGGTTGATTTAATTTCACTTTTATAGACACAGGCCTGGTACTTATAGTATTTGCTTTTGGGAGGCGCTTGTACAGTGCAACCCAGTATCCATAGCACACTAGGTATTACTACCCTGCTGGTTAGTCTGCTGTGTTAGACTGTCACGGGTGGCAACCAAACTCAATCCCCGGCAAAAGCCCCCAAATTTGTTAAGGATTTCCATCAGGCGACGCATGGTTTGATGATTAGATTAGATTCAATATTGAGATGATACACCACTCATATCACACACCCTTTTTAAATACCCCGGGTCACAATGGACCATGAACCAGGCTGGTTGATAAAATGTCATATATATTTATTTATTTATTTATTTGAAAATTAAAAGAAATCATTCAATTTTTAATATGGGGCAGCAATCACCAATGGGATGAAAAGAACAATAGGAATGTAGGCAATGCACTTAGTTTAACCTTCTTTTGACACATCTACAAAACACCAGGGAATAGGAGCACTTTTTGATTTTAGGTAAAATAGCACTTGAGTTAGAATTTCCTCTCAAACCACAAATCATCAATTCTGAGTGGATCAACAGAAGCAGTAGGTATTCAGGAATGACCAAGGGAAAACAGGATTGAAATTGGACCTTCCCTCCCCAAACAAGAGACAAAAACGAATTTTAACCCTGGTAATGCTAAAAATGACACTCGGAAATGGATGAATGAATTAAAGGGATGGTCTAGTAAAAAATTTTATTTAAAAAATAGATAGGCCACATAAAAAAAAAATACTGGCATCCTCCGTTTTAAAACTTCCTATGTAAAATTTTGAGCTATTCAAGCTCAAAATTCGAAAAAGCAAGCACAGGGGCGCCGCCATTTTGTGAAATGGAGGCCCTCCTGTGCTGGCTTTTGCTTTTGCGGCACTAATGAAGGAAAAGCCAGCCAGCTGTAGTAAACAAAGTCTACCGCTGGGTGGCTTTCCCTTCATTAGTGCCGGGACTCGGAGGACGCGGACCGGAGACCAGAGCAGGAAAGCTCCCCTGGGAGCACCGGAGACCCAAAGTGATAGCCACAGCAGGCAGAAACACACGCGGTTGTGTTGGAAAACGCTGCGGTTTTTCTTTCCAAGTTTCTCAGGCTCCTCCGAGCCGGAGGAGCCTGAGAAACTTGAAACGAAAAACCGCAGCGTTTTCCAACACAACCGCGTTGTGTCTGCCTGAATCTGCTTTACCATTTGGGGCTCTCGGGCTTGGGAGCCCGAGAGCCCCAAATGGAAAAGCAGATTCAGGCAGACACAACGCGGCATTGCGGAAAACAACCGCGTTGTGTCTGCCTGAATCTGCTTTCCCATTTGGGGCTCTCGGGCTCCCCACGGGGAGCCCGAGAGCCCCAAATGGGAAAGCAGATTCAGGCAGACAACGCAGCATTTAGCATTTCCCATTTGGGGCTCTCGGGCTCTCCACGGGGAGCCCGATAGCCCCAAATGGGAAATCAGCTGCAGGTAGAAACACTACGCGGCATGTAAACATAACCGCGTGTGTTTCTGCCTGCTGTGGCTTTCACTTTGGGTCTCCGGAGCACCGGAGACCCAAAGTGATAGCCACAGCAGGCAGAAACACACGCGGTTGTGTTGGAAAACGCTGCGGTTTTTCTTTCCAAGTTTCTCAGGCTCCTCCGAGCCGGAGGAGCCTGAGAAACTTGAAACGAAAAACCGCAGCATTTTCCAACACAATAACGTTGTATTTATGTTTGCGGTCGCTTCAAAAGCGACCGCAAACATAAATACGTTTTTAAAGCTGCGGTTTTATTTCTAAGTTTTCCGGGCTCTTCCAGCCCAGAAAACTTAGAACAAAAACCGCAGCTAGTGCTTATTTTTTGTAAAAAAAATAAATAGCACTTACCGAGATTCAGCTGCAGCTTTCCTGCTCTGGTCTCCGGTCCGCGTCCTCCGAGTCCCGGCACTAATGAAGGGAAAGCCACCCAGCGGTAGACTTTGTTTACTACAGCTGGCTGGCTTTTCCTTCATTAGTGACGCAAAAGAAAAAGCCAGCACAGGAGGGCCTCCATTTCACAAAATGGCAGCGCCCCTGTGCTTGCTTTTTCGAATTTTGAGCTTGAATAGCTCAAAATTGTACATAGGAAGTTTTAAAACGGAGGATGCTAGTATATTTTTTTTTATGTGGCCTATCTATTTTTTAAATAAAAATGTTTACTAGACCATCCCTTTAATGAATGTGAGCAAAAACCTTGAAACAAATATTATTCCTCACTACAGCAACCATGTAGAAGTGCAAACAATCACAAGCAATGTATAACCAAGAGCATACAGTTTGAAAATGAGTGGGAGGTTTTAAAACATGTTTGCAGCAAATGACACTTTGGAAAATTAGCAAGCTTTTGCAATTCCCGCCTGAAATTACCCAAACGGTTTTTAATAAAAAACAGGTGAAATATTGTAAACCGCGATGCGGTTTTTGGATTGAGGTGTAGCTATAGATCATAGGTACAATATGGAAGTGATATTAGGCCTCTAGCTGGGAAATTGAGTGAGTTATGCAAGATCTAGTGAGGTTCGTTTTTAGGAAAATAGAGCAGAGAAGCAACAGAAATACGGCTTTAAAATGGATTGGAAATTTTACTTAAACTGGATTTAATGACTAAGAAAAAGAGAATGTCACCCGTGAATCTCCACAGTTATGCGGCCGTTGTAATTCTTTATGTGGTGTACCTCGTTTCCTTTATGAAAAATGTATTTATTTAATCAAAATCGCTACTGGCTTATCTTCTAGCAAAACAAAAATGAAGAGAAAATCGGGGCTAACACAAGGAATCAAAGGCAGGGTTTCACATATAATGCTGACAATTTTAACAAGATATCAGGGTCAGAATAGGATAGCTGAGAGATTGGGCTAGGACAGAGGAAGGCAAGGTATACTATGAATTTCTATGGTTCCTATTGATCCTCACAGTCCACTTTTTAGTTTTGGTATTTTGGACAGTCAGCGCTCTGGTCACCACACGGCTCTGGTCTAACAAAGGACAGCCGGACAAAATCAGCGGGACAGGGTCAACTGAGCATGGACTGGTTACCGGGTAGCACTTCTGGTCACTGGATAAGATATGGAAGTGATATTAGGCCTCTAGCTGGGAAATTGTGTGAGTTATGCAAGATCTAGTGAGGTTCGTTTTTAGGAAAATAGAGCAGAGAAGCAACAGAAAAACGGCTTTAAAATGGATTGGAAATTTTACTTAAACTGGATTTAATGACTAAGAAAAAGAGAATGTCACCGTGAATCTCCACAGTTATGCGGTCGTTGTAATTCTTTATGTGGTGTACCTCGTTTCCTTTATGAAAAATGTATTTATTTAATCAAAATCGCTACTGGCTTATCTTCTAGCAAAACAAAAATGAAGAGAAAATCGGGGCTAACACAAGGAATCAAAGGCAGGGTTTCACATATAATGCTGACAATTTTAACAGGATATCAGGGTCAGAATAGGATAGCTGAGAGATTGGGCTAGGACAGAGCAAGGCAAGGTATACTATGAATTTCTATGGTTCCTATTGATACTCACAGTCCACTTTTTAGTTTTGGGATTTTGGACAGTCAGCGCTCTGGTCACCACACGGCTCTGGTCTAACAAAGGACAGCCGGACAAAATCAGCGGGACAGGGTCAGCTGAGCATGGACTGGTTACCGGGTAGCACTTCTGTTCACTGGATAAGATAGTGCATCAGGGTAGAAGGATGGCAGCAGCATGCAGTGAATGGCAGCAAGCCAATCTGGATCAGGATGACAAAGGTACCACAGTTTTCTCCTTGTTAATGGGAGATTAGTGGGTTTTGAATATTGTAGGCCTTGCTGGGAATGGGTCAGCACTGCTTGGGTGCTGCAGTGGGCCCTGGAGTGAGATCAGCAATGCATGGTTGTAGTTGGGATCTGGAGTCTAGATAGATGAAACAGGAACAGAAACGCTGGCGCAGGAAAATCAGGAAGAGTGTATGTCCTTGTCTGTTGTCAGGGGCTCTTATTTATAATGCCTGGTGACATCACAGTATATGGCTGGGGCAGGCTTTACTACACACGCTTCCATCAACCGGATTGGGCAAGGTTAGTAATCTCCGCCTAGCTCTCTGCTGGTTGGATTTCAGAAAAATTATGTCAGGTTTATGGGGTGAGTTTTACAGCGTCCAGAAACCTCCCATAGTCACTGGAACTAAAATCTAATTTTGCCACAAACATATATTTACACAATAGCAACCTCTTAGCCAATCAGATACACAGGTCACATTTTGTACGCATCACATTTCAGTCCAAACCTCCATTCTGTGAGGCCTTGTTTCGCTCTTTTACCAGTTTTTCATGTTTTTCAATGGGATTTATATTACTCATAATTCTATGACTTTATACAAGGGTGGGGATTGTCATTAGGGATGTGTGTACAAAATATTATATTTGAAATATGGATGTTTTTCTTGTAATCCAACATATATCACCATTTCTGTCCACCAGGTGTCAATGCATTCTCCCAAGTTTTAAAATAAAGATCACAAATTCACATTTGCACTGCAAAAATTCCACTCCCAAGTTTTAAAATAAAGATCACAAATTCACATTTGCACTGCAAAAATTCCAGATTTCTACGAAGTTCTGCTGCCGAGGTACAAGTCTTTAAAGTTTCCTTATGAAATAGTCATTAGAAACAAATGGGAGTCACTGGATCTTTTTTTTTTCTTTTCAGCTGACACCAACTGGCATTTCCTTCAAAGCAAGAAGGTGGGTTTCTCAGCCTTATTGAAGTTGTATGGTCTCTCACACTTCAGCTTCCTTCCCTGGGAGTTTCATTGTCCTGAGTCCCAGCAGGGACAAAGGTCTGTCCCACCCTATAATTATCAGTGGGTTGCCAGGATCTGCTGAGAGAGATAGCCCTCTCTTTTGGCAGAAAACCTGTTTTTCAATTTTGCAACTCCAGCCACCTTGATTTTAAAATGCTTCATGTTCTGATCCTAAATACAGAATTAACAAGCCTATTGCATAAATAACACATGCAATATAGTCTCACCAGTAACAAACCCCTTCATATTGCTAAAGACTGTGAAGCTTTCATTTATCAGTGTACTATTTCAAAACATAGGCATTCGTTTTTCTTTCTTTTGCAAAAACCCATTTTTTACACATGGTGCAAAGCTAACATTTCTTTCTTTAATTCGGTTTTGGCAGCTTCATCAGATTTCCCCACTGTCTCTGCAGCCAACGTCATTTTTCTTGAAGACAGGAGTTTTATCTGAACACTGATATATGAAACTGACCAGGCTCAGATAGTTGGAGTTCCTTTGAACTACTGGTGTTCGCTACATTATTAAGAAAGTAAACACGCGTTCCCATGAGAGTGAAAATAAAGATCCTTGTTGATTTCTTTCAAAGCTAACTTGACAAGGCCTGTCATCCAGGAATTATGCCCGGTTTTGCTGAGGCACAATGAATTCTCCTGGGCACGGCAGGGCCTTTTCAATCACAGTAGTTTCAGAATGAATGGATGGAATTGGCATCAAACAGCATTTTAAAGGGTGAAAAAGGTTTCATTTTGGAGGGGAATATTGGGTTTTCAGCAAAGCAACGCTGCATCTCGACTTAACTCCATTTATATGTTTCAGATCACAAAAGAACGCTTTTGCAGTGTGTCCCCTGTTCCATCGTGCCTGAAGTGTGTGTGGCAGGATGATGCAGCCATCTTTTTTGTTGTTGCAAAAATGCAGTTTTGAGGTCCTGGCATGCATAGGAGTCAGCGCAGCCATTTTGCTGTTTCCTTGAGCAAGTGCAGTTTAGCGATGTGAGGCAATGCCGTTGAGTGGGTCAATATATCCCACACTTCTGCTTTTGGTGAAGCCTTTACATGATCTGCCAAAAGAGGGGCTCAGCCCTCTTTTAAAGCCAAATGGACCACAGGGATTTGTGTACGCTAAGCCTACCTTAATGAACCAATCCTGGGTCCCCACCAACAATCTCATGCATGTGTGAGGTCATAACCATTGTGCCTTGCAACAGAAAAGGTAATGGGGTGAAAACATGTAATACTGAGTCCCACCCATCTTCTTGCCTGTTGTGGATCAAAAGTTCCCTCTCGTTTATGGAGCTCTCTGTGGTTCCTGATTAAAGAGGCAGGTCTCCATTGAAGCTGCGGCGAGACCTGACTTTCTGGATCCGTCAATCCACATACTCATACCTCTTGAATGGGGTCTCCGGGCGGGGATGACTACTGTAAACATGCAGTCCCAGACATGTAATTTTACTTTCAATAAGGATGACAGGAGCTAGCATCAGGTTGACACAGTGCATATGAAAGGGTGTTGAGGTTTTGTTTCTCCTTGGTTAGCCTCTGTAGCTATGACCCACGTGGGCCTGTTTGTTAGAACTATGGATATACTTCTGAATATGCCCAAGTACGGAATCTGCAGAATCCACCAACCTGTTCAGACGACAGCAGTGAGCAGCATGAAGTAGTTAAGAATCCACCTGGGAGCCTTACCACCTCCTCAGACACAGTGATAGGCAAAACTTCCAGGGAAACCCTCTGGGGTAAAAAACCCTGATCGATGTGGAAGAGACTTGGCACGGTGTGTGGTAGCTTCAGAGTCTTCGGTTCAGGGATCTGAGAAGTTGTATCTGATCCAATGGCGGTGGTACGAAGCATACAATCTGTCAAAAACTCCTCTCATAGGTCTATAGTGAGAGAGAAAGAGATGTTACTTCTAGATATAACTTCAGAGTAATGAATAGTGAACCCCGGGACACAACCCACCTGTTATGGATAAAGGATAGCTGTATAGTGCAATGGTAGTTCTGAAGCCTTTCTGTTAGGGAAAGGAGAGAAGAGAATAAGACCAAGACCCTCTAATATGAAAGGTTTAAGATAGAAGGACAGAACCTACTTTGGAAGTACTGAAGTGGAAGGCAGACAGGAGTTCCGCGTGGAAAGGTTTCGTGTCTGAACAGGACCTGATCGTCTGAAGTAGGGCAAAGGCTCTACGGGAAATATCAGAGTTAGTACATGAGTAGAAGAAGGATAAGATTGGGTGATTAATCGGGTAAGATTCTCTTACTGAAGTCCTCGAAAGATAAGTCCTGGCAAGGGGAGGCGTTGGAAACGGTACGGGATCCAGAAGTTGAGACGTTCCTGTGGAAAATGAATATCGATAGATTTTTAGCGGAAGAGTGTTTGGGAACCGCGAAGAAACGGTTCTGAATTTCAAGGGAGAGATAGAAGAAAATCTTGAACTAGAACAAGGAAGACTCCAAGAAACGGAAAACTTACGGAGCGTCTTGCTGGAGAGTAGCGGCGCATCGTATCGCGGAACTGCTGTCACTATATGAAGTCATGTGATCATCTGCCGGCATCCACGCCGAACGTAAGCCTCCAGCGTCTACTGGTGAAGCGAAGCAGGCATACACAGCGGCCATTTTAGGAGGGTTCAGGAATAGAGCGCTGCATGCTCTGCTGCGAAGCCAAAGAGACCAACCGTTGTAATGGGATGTAACAATGTTTGAATTAAACTCTGATTAGTATGTGTATGCTACAGGGATCAACAAAAGGACAGAGCGGATCCATGGAGCCTTTGTTAGTTAATTAGGTTTGGCCCTCCCCCTTCTGGGATGACATGGTGCACTCCAGTTTGTTATATCCCAACTAAATATGACAGGGGGACTAAGCTTATAGGCTGTGTCCACGCAGAGTACACAGGTCTATGGGTATGTCGTGCAGTGAGCATAGGTAAATGTGTGTGGATTAGCCCCACACCTTTTCCAGAGGGTGATCTACCATTATTCAATTGCATTTAAAATTTCAAACAAGCCCATGCGAGCACGCACCCGCCGTGCGGATGGTCGAATTCCTCACAGCAGGTGAGGCTATATATGATTGTGTGGAAGTCAGTGAATATGGCTTTATTGGTGGATGGATGAAAGGATGAATAGGCATGGATGGCTGAGTAAATGTGGTTGGGAGTAGACTACAAACTTATCCAAATAACTGTATCAGTTTTAACAGCATAGCTTCCAAAACTATATTTTCATGACTGTAATAAAAGGGTGAAGGGAGTTACAAAGAGGGAGTGAAGTCGTTAGCATCATCAAAGCTTTTGTACGGTAATGGGATTTTTACACCCCACGGGCAGACCTAACTGCGTCAAGGCGCATACATACTTAAATGGATAGAGTATAATTAGCAAAAAATAAACGTTTTCAAGGATTTCTGAAAACTGTCATAGTCGTTTATTTTTTCGCCGATATAGATAGATTCAAGGCGTCCCACAATCAATGCCCTGCTGCAGCAGACCTGTGTTCCCCACAAGATTTTAATTTAGATTTGGGGGAGGGGAGCATCATCCTATTAGCCAAGTGTAGTGCTCGCAGGGTTTGGTAACAATTAATCTTTTGAGCTACATATCTCAGCGCTACCCATGGTGACATACACAAAGCCTTCCCAAATACAAATGCATTCCTTTGTAGAAACCGGGTGTCCGAAGGTGCTGGGAATGTTTTTTAAGCTTCATAGTTTCATGCCAAAGGTTTGAATAAATCAGTGATTTTCTATCTTGCAGTAGCAACTTCACCTTAACGATGATTCATTTAACCCCATTAGCTGATGCACTGAAATACCCTTGTATACAATCACGGTGCATTGAGTAATGTCTATGTTTTAGCAATTAGGGATCAAGTGTGCAACTCATGTAAAGTCTATAAGGATTAAAGGTGTTAACACAAAACCATAGCGAAATTCAGCAGTTAAGAGGCCAGACTAGGGGCAGAATAGCTGGGGCAGAGAGTGCAAGAGGCTGGGGAAAATAACGTGATCAATATGGCCGACACAGAAATACAAACACAGAAGTCTCCAGCATGCTTTCTGCGTCACCGAGAGGCCGATTGCCACCAAGGCCCCTCATTCTTGCAAGACTCTAGGAGAAAGCTCAAGCGCTCTCTAGCTCGATTAAACAAGTGTTGGACAAGCGAATCGTTTTGGTGTCTGTAATAGCTGATTACATTTTACATGTGAAGGCATGAACGCAGAAAATACTTGGGGGGGGTCATTACGAGGTTGGAGGTAAGTAACTGTCCTTACCGGCATGGAGCAAATACCGTGTCCGTGTAGCAAAGAGCCCACTATTAGAGGGCTATTATGAGTTCGCAGGCACGAGCACGAACATTGCGCCATGCCGGTAACGACCTTACCGCCATGCCACGAAAGACCCAATAATCGCCTTTAGCTGCATCAAGGGATGCACAGATAGCACCACCACCACCCATGGTTCCGGCATTAGCGGTGACCGCTATCAGAGGTGGCCGCTAATAGCGCTGACCGTAAATAGGCGCAACCGGAAATAGCGTCATCGCACAGGAACGGGAAAGAGCACGGCGGCCATCTTTAAAAACACAATCCATTGCCATCCTCTGCACCCAGGATCCACATCACCACCACACCTGTCCCAAAATCAACCTACAGCATATTAGAATGGCCAAGGCACTTAAAAAAGGAGCTGCGCACCTGCGCAAAGAGCGCTTCTCCGAAGAAGAGCTCAACATGCTTGACACCTTGGTCAAAAATGGGGAGGTTGTTTTTGACAATGATATGCGTCGACCTGCACTGTTGCGCAAGAAAGAGATCTGGGCCGAGGTGGCGCGTAAAGTGAGTGCGGTTGGCACCACCCCACGCACGGTAAAAGATGTCCTCAAGCACTGGGATGACTTGCGCCTACGCGTCCGGAACATCATGGCAGCAAACCGTAACCAGGGAATGGCAACAGGTGGCGGAGGTGCCTCTCCCATAAAGATGACTCGCTGGGAGGAGACTTGTGCAAGCACCATTGGAATGGAGGCAATCGAGGGAGTGGGGGATATGGAGCATGGAGCCCCGTCATCGGCTGATGCAGGTAAGTGTCCCAAATAAACCAGTGTAATGCAAACCATGAAGATGTCCCCCCGAACTGACAGTGAAATGATGCAATGCAGGGGCCACCAGACACATGTACGCAACCCTGCCTACAGGCAGTGCACAGCACCATCTCGTCCACATGCATGATGCACCCCATACATGTGTCAGCCCAGACACATCCCTGCATGACCCACCAATAAGGCAAGCACCCCATATGTCATGACTCCAACTCCATAGGACTGCACCAACCCCAATGCATGCCTGATGCACGTAGACCCATAACGGATGCTGTCCCTCTCTTGGTCCCCCACAGGCACACAATCTGAGAGTGATGATCAGGACCCCACGGAGCAGCCCGCGACACCAGCGAAGTCCAGGGGCACGGAGGGAGCAAACAGGCCCTCAACATCAAGGGGAAGAGTCAAAACAGGACTACCTCACAAGCCCAACACAACCCACAAAGCTACAGCACCAATGTGCAAAAGGGCCACCACCACAGCACCCACACCAGCCGCCACAACACAGGAGCCAGTGGCTGAAGGCTCTGTTTCCACTGGCAGCAGTACTATCGGAGGGGCAGCAGCCACGACAGCCGTGTCGGATGATGATGTACATAGTCCGACACCCGGAACACCTACCGCAACAGGCCCCCTGCAGTCACCCCACCTCTCCTCACCCAGCATACACAATGCCAGCAGCCATGAGCTGTCTGCTGTGGAGTCATGGCAGGGAGCTTCAGCCCCGTGGGGAGCATCCATGATGCAGTCGACATCCACCGGTGTCCGGGACAGGCAAGATGGAATCATGGTAATCCAACAACGCCAGGAGGACCTGACAGGGCTGGTGACCCAGCACATCATTGAATGTGTCCAGGCAAGGAAGGAATTCAGGGAATGTGCAGTGAACACAGAAAGCATTACATGATGAATTGATCGAGGGAGAATCTACTTGCCAAAACAGACAGGCAATAGGTTTAGAGCCTCAGCACCATGCCATAAAATATCCTGAAGTGTGCTATTTAAGTCAGGTGAACAAAGGAATCTTACTTCTTTAGATCAGGCAGCTTTGTGGGGCCTCCTCCAAGGTGGGGGCCCTGGGCAAGTGCCCCTTTTGCCCTCCCTTAAAAACGTCTCTGGCTAACATCAGCAATAGACGCAGTCAAAAATGGTCTTCGGTTTACTGTGCTGAAATACATCTTTTTAATATGCCCATATCTATTGAATTTGCCAACTATTGTTTTTAATGCCTGCCTAAAAATATCTACTCTGGGGTTTGAAGCTATGCTTTGAAGGCTTATGGCCGCATTACAACAAAAAGACTTGAACTAAACTAGTTTCACAGGAAATGTGAGAAAGTAAAGATGCACCACAGACAGAGAGCTAGGTTGTGGCAAGAGTGAGAGCTAGTGTTTGTGTCAGAAAAAGAGTGTGCGTGAGAATAAGATCTACAGTGCTTGCGAGAGTGAGAACTAGGGTGCGTGGGTGAGAGCAGCGTGAGAGAGAAGGGGCAAGCGAGAGTAAGACCGACGGATAAAGAGAGCTAGGGTGCGAGAATGAGAGCTATGGAAAGACCAAGTGAGCTAGGATGAAAAAGTGCCATCAAAAAAGGGTGCAAAAGAGCCAAGCTCTATAAGTGTGAGAAGGATGCGAGTGAGGAAAAGAGCCAGGATATGAGAGAACGTCTATGTGTGAGACTGCAAATCAGTTAGAGTGGACATGAGATGAGAATATGGGTGTTGCCCAAGCAGAGGTTTGTGGACAATCTCCAAGAGGGACCACAAGGAAACTCACCAAGGAATACTCCAACCCCTGGATACGAAAGAGGATGGGTTGTCTACTAAGAATTTACCACCAGTAGTCCAACCCCAGGACTATTTAATTCCAAATACCCGTTTGCATGTCCATTCCTCTCTAACCTGCCACAACACACACATATATGGACAGACGCCTTCCTATTTTGAGATCTTCGCTCTTGCATACTCAGTTTGCAGCTGATGATGAATGTAGAGTGGAGCCAATTTTATCATATTGACAAGTAGTTGTCAATTGATGGCCTGTTTCTGAAATGTGGAGTTTCTGGTTCATCTTGGTACCTCTGCCAACCAATCTATATTATGTGAAGATATGTAGTAGAGCTCAAGAGAGATCATGATTTACAGGGTAGTGCAGTTTTATTGTTTGTATGTCAAGAGTAATGAGTGATTCAAAACTATCTTGGCTCCTTCAGGGATTATTACCTTACCTGACAGTCTTCCTGTAAAGGTTTTCACTTGAAGTTTTGGGACGTTTTAATGTATAACCATGTACCATGTCCAGAGGCGTTGCAATGGGGGGCTGAGGGGGCTTTTGCCCCGGGTCTTTTTGTTGTAGCCCCGGATGGAAGCTGAGGGGTTACAACCAAAGAGGCTAGCTAGCCCCCAGAACCCGACAATCCAAAAATTAGCATAGCCCTGGAACTTTTCCAGACCTAGCAACACCCCTGACCATGTCATATGCAGATGGCCTGAAGTAAAGCTACGTAGATGGTCACCACTGAAAAGTAATTTCATTTTTGTGGGAGATTTTTGAATGTGGGCGGTGCCCAGAGGTTCTGATAACACACAGCTGCTATGCAAATCCCCCCCCCCGCCCCACAAGAATAAATCGATTGATCATTGTAATGGGCATCGTCCACAGTCAGAACGACTGGCTGAATGATTTAATCATGTTCTTAAAAATAATATGAAGTTAGCTGTTAGCTGTCCTGGACATGTTGCAAGTTAGAGCTGCAGTGCAGGGTAAAGCTATAGGTATCTCATTGCAGTGTACATATAGTTACTGGTGTTTCTCCTTTTTAAATGGGAAAATGCTGTTTCTGTGGTAAATTCATGATGGATATTGAGAGATGGTAGGGTGGAACCTCCATCCATTGTTGTCTGTCACTTATCGAGTTAAACTAAAACCAAAAAGGTGATGGGTGGAAGGTTTTATATTAATCTGAACCACTGACACTGCTCTGGGGTATTCTATCCATCACCGTGTTGTAGCCCGTCTGCACCATTGCAGAATGAGTTCAGCCATATGAAAATCAGTCAGGTACTGCGACCAATGCTAGGCCAGGTCCCCTCTGCACAGAAACATAAGCAACACAAGCAGAACAAGCAACCCCAGACACATTTTGCCCTTGTTGTGAGGTGCAGCTTGGTTCCCTATGGCACAGCGAGCAAGCAACCCATGTCTGGGCATACCCTCGCTCACATAGGGAGACTAACTAAAACCAAAAAAGTGATGGGTGGAAGATTTTGAATGAACCACTGGCACTGCTCTGGGCACCTTTCCCACCACCGGTTTCCAGCCCATATGCACCATTGCAAAAGTGGCATAGCCATATGCAAAACAGTCAGTTACTGCCATTCTAAACCTTCCAGCCATCACCTCTTTGTTTTTGCTTTGTCACCCCTAGTGGGATGGGTATTCCTAGATGTGGGTCCTGTGCCTGCCGGGCCTAGAGAACCAACCTACCCCTCACTGATGAGGCCCAACAAGGCAGAAAAACATGTCTGGGGTTGCTTGTGGTCTCGTGCAGAAGGTATGTAACCTAGCAGTTTGAGTTGGACTGCCCCTTTTGGGGTGGGACCAAGCCTGATTTGCATATGGCCTTTCTCCCTCTGTAATGGCTTGGCAGGCAAAGAACGATGGTCTGGAGGGTTGCCCAGAGCAATGCCAGCGGTTAAGATTCATTCTACACCTTCCAGCCATCACCCCTTTGTATTTGACTTATCCGGTTGAAGTCTTCTGCCAATCAATTAAAGGATAACAAATTTGATTGCACCTTTCTGATTGCATGCAATGGGAGGCACAATATACAGTACAGAGAGCATTTCAGTCACATATGTGATGCCACTGCTCCCCAAAATGGCAAATGTCCGGAGATGAGGAGATAGAGAGAGAGAGAGAGAGAGAGAGAGAGAGAGAGAGAGAGAGAGAGAGCGAGAATGAGAGAGGGTGAGAAAAGAGGGAAAGAGAGAAACCCACAGAGCAGGAATATTGGTACTCACAGCTGGCAATCACCTGAAAAAAAGGTTTAGGTCTACTTGATCGAAAATATTTGACCTTTTCCAATTTGACCTATTTTTCAATCCACCTCCCCATTTCCCCCCACCTCAATCTATTCCCTTACCCCTCCCCATATATTTATTTCATTTAATTTGACCGAAAAAAAAAGATTAAAAAATGTGGTCATATTGAAAAGGTCAAATGTTTTTGGATCAAGTATGCTAATACCAAAAAAACTGCAGTAAGATGCAGGAGCAAGTTGTCTTACTTGTGGAGGAAGGCCCACAGGAGTTACAGAGAGCTGCCCTGGGGGAGAGGAGTCAGAGGGTCTGCCTGGCAAAGCAGTGGGGAGCTGTGGTACATGTTGGCTCCTGCTATGGAAGGGGAGAATGAATGTTGGGAGCAGTGGTAATTCGAGAAAATACAGGTGCACAGGCAGCATCTCTGTTTCACAATGTCCACCAAGTTAATGCATTGTGACCTTGCGGTATGACTCACAGCAGTTCTGTCAGTGTTGCCAGGCCTGAAGAAAAAACTAGACCCAACGCTCAACTGTCACAATAAAAGGATGTCTGTGTTTTACTATGTGTATTACTAATGCTGTGTGTGCAGCAGGAAAACAAAAGCTGTTAAAAGCAACCATCTTAAATAGCTCCACTGGCCCTGTGACAAAATGGCTGCTGCTATAACAGAGCTTTAAGCAGGATTCGCTGGTTAAGGATGGCCAAGCAAATGACTGACACCAGAGCCCCCTTCTCGTATTTATTTCCATTAGCGCTCTCTCAAAACAAGCAAAGCCCTCTCCACTCAGACCTACAAAGCAAACCTGGACCTGGGTAACTCTGCAAACTAACTGATCACCAGCTAACCTTTTATTGGGAAGACTTCTTCTGAGATTGCTTGAACAAATGGATCAATACAAGTAACTGCAGGGCTATCAATCTGGGTTTAGACACAGATGCAGTACCAAAACACGATTCACAAAGGTGGTCCATGCTGTGTTAAACATCATAGATAAAGGGGGTTCTTGTCTCCTGGTTTTACTTGACTTTTGACTGATCAATACTTCTTACCCTTCTCGATGCACAGATGGGATTCACAAACTCTGTGCTTGATCGTTTTTGCTCCCTTTTTTAAAAAAAATAAATGTTATTGATTTTTACAACAAACAAAGTTTAACCATCACACTCGACATTTTCGGTTACCAGCTTCTTAGCATACATTTGCATATTATTTATTGCTGTCTTCCCCCCTCCACCCACTTTAACTCAAGCTTCCACCTCAATTCTTCGAACCTCCTTTCTTTTGGGGTTAATCCCCTTCACCATTCTCGGACGTGTCATATTCAGTGGAATTGGCATGGGAAGATCCCGACAATGTGGCTACCATTTGTCTCCATGCTATCAAAGGTCCCACTTCATTATCCTCCACCTCTACGGGCTGTCTCGTACCACGCTATTGATCGTTTTGCTCCTTACCCGTTCCTTAGGCACACACCAAACAGTTCAGATGGGGACATTCACCTGACCTGCTGACGTCCTTTCTCCCCCAGCCTATCACCAGTTACCTTTCATCTATGAATGGAGCATCCAGGAGCTCTCCTCAAGGACCCTCAAAAGGTCTGGCGTGTTGAAAATATGCCACTGTTAAAATGCTTGCTTGCACTATTTAATATTGGAGGACGAGCACATACTTAAAATTAACTCTCACCAAAACTGAGTGTGTGCTGCTGGGTAAGCCAGGCCAAAAGATCTCTCACCCTATCCAGGGTTACCTGGCATAAATCGTGAAGGGTCATCCTGAAACCTGCCCAGAGCCCTAAGTCTTTGGGTTCCACTATTCATTTTAGCCTCTCCTTCAAAGAGCAATTCACTGAAAATGCACAAATGGTTTAGTACCAATTTATGATCCCCTTCTTCTCACCCTCCATATTCTGGAGCGCCCTCCAATCCAGTCCGAATTCTTGTTGAAATTGGAGGTGGAAATGCACTCCTCCTACATATGCCTACCTCGCCCTACAACACCACTTAAAACAGTACATGCCGCAGCCAGACTGGCATCAGAATATTCAGTCATGCTCACTTTTCAGAGCGCTTCCCTGGCTGCCTATACTAGGCCAAAAACGGTGTTGTATATCAAGGTATAAACATTGTTGATTGTTTCAGGCTATCTTCTTTGGTGTCACAAAATGAAACTGCACTGGGCAGTGTGATGCGTTCAGATGGTACAAGAATACTTGCCAAGTATCAATATGTGACTCTTCTCTCTGGCAACTTACTGTACCAACGCTGTGATACCTGTGGGCGATACATGTATGTAATAAAATAAATACAATTGTGTCTTGTTTTAGCTAGCAGCAATTGCATTCTGGGTTCTGTAGTTTTGTTTTCTTTTCCGTTATGAACATGCACGACCGTACTAGCATGTAAAGTACTGTTGACTAAAAATCCTGGAGCGAATACAGGTGTCACATATGACAGTGGCACAGTTTGTAACTTTGGGGCGCTCGCCATCTTAAAAATTAATGTGTTATCTGCTTTGTGGAAACACGTTTTTACTGCAAAATATGTTGTGACTCGGCACCCCCTTCCAATTAGCATGTCGAGCATGGGCTACCAGCAATGCAAGTTTTGAATGACTCTGCATTTCAGAGTAAAAATCATGGCAATCAACACGTGAAATGTCCACAACAACGTGCTCGCCTTGGAAGCAAGACGACACTGAGCAACACAGGGTCGATCCCCGGGTCTGCGCTTAGAAATCTCTGGGTATTAAGCGTGTTATAAATAACCTATCATATCATATCCCAGTGGCTTCAGGTGCCTACTGCTAAAGGTTACCTGGCTGTGCTGTCTATATTCAAGAGCACACTGGTAGGAAAGAACATTACCTGGGGTAAATCATTTGTTCTTCTATTTTATAACGTTTGCCATTAAAAGTCACCCCACTTATTTTATTGCCAGGGATTGCATTAAATCTGCTTTGCACACACTCCAGTTTATGAATGGGCATAAAAGACCAGCTACTCACAACCATTGAACGGAAAATGTGACAGAGAAGTGAGTAATCGAAGCATGTCTTCTGAGCACTAGTGCATCTCCACTCTACTGTCATGACACACCCCACAGCCCCCTTGCCTAGAGGAACGTGCACTCCCACAGGATTCTGTGAGGTGTGCAACCTTTTGCATCACACAACTTTGCACGCTGAAGGATATTAGCACACCGCACAAAATGGTGGGCAGTACTAAGCCATGTGGGGCTGTGCCATCAGCCAGATGTTTGTAGAGCGGGTGGGGCCCCCAACTTTGTTTCACCAGCTGCCATCCCTGAGCAAAGGCCGGCCCTGTTGGTGGTATTTGTGTATCAGGTGTGTCTTTTTTTGTTAGAGCAGAAATCATCTTCTGTGGTTCCAGCTCAGCTCGTTTACGGTTTCTGGCCTGCTTTATATACTGTATCAGGGTAGAGAAAGGGGTGGCAAGATGTCACTGTGCTTCACGTGGTATGCATTTCTGCAGCAGCCCTGTCCAGGGCTGCAGAGAGGTACTGGTCGGGGCGTCCTGGCACAAGAGCAGAAAATTCTTCAAGGCGGCGTAATGCAAGAACAGTCAGGACTAATCAATGCTTAGGAGTGGTATGCCAAATCTGGGATCATATTATCCTCTCTGCTCCTGCTCTACAACGTTCACTTGAATATTTCTGCATCTTCGCTGGGCTGTTTCTTTGCACCCGATTTTACCGGATTCGAGATCCGGTCAAATATGTCTCCATGTTTCTTATTTTTCTTTTTTCTTTTTGTTGAAGCAGGGATTCGAACACAGGTCTTCTGGAGAGATTAACCCCCTTATACCACTTGAGCGTCTGTTCAGTGTGCATGCGAAATGCTTGCTAGGAAAACATTGTAATCAAGGTGTCTACCCTTTATTCTTTGCTTACATCATCATAGGAAACACTCCTCCTCTCCTGGGCTATTTTCCAGATGTTAATAATTAATTCATTTCCTGAAATGGAAATGTTTATTTATGGTCACTTGGAAAAATCTCTTGCATTCCCCGAGTACCGCCCTCCCCTCCTGTACTCCCCACCGCTCATCTCCCCCTTTCACCAAACACCCTCCCCCAGCCTCTTCCCGCCTCCCTTTTGCTGGTGGGATCCCACAGTTAAGAATGTTCATTTCCAGAAATGAACTTTGGGATCTAAGACACTACCCTCATAGGTTGCTGCTCGTTTTGTCATCATACGTCTACGATCTTTCGTGCCAGGACGGGGCCAGCGGGTCCCTCTAAAAGGTGTTATCAGTTGAACTTGAGGATTGTTTGCAATGCGACCACTTCGAACATCAAAGAGAGGCGACTGTCTGACAGCGTAAAGCGGCATTAACGCGTCCCATTTGAAGAGCCCGGTCTGCGTGAGGTGCATGCGGGGCCGCGCACGCTCGGGCGAATGCTGCCCGTGACAGACAGACGGGAAGCCCCGTGCACTCATCAGCAGACCTTCTCCGCGCCCAAACAAGAATGGCTGCCACCTGTCATGGCTTCCTCCTGCCAATCTGCAGATACAATGCGACTGTATGAAGGCTCGGCTTGTTTCTTGCCTCACTGAGGTATTGCCGAGTACAGACACGCTTCAAACATGATAGTGGGCCTTTGTAAGGGTAATGTTTATCACGTTTCTCATCATTACTGCCATGTCACTGATCTTTCAGCACTGCCCGCCAGGTTCAGTGCCTTTGGTCAAATAAAGGCAGCCGGGCCATTGTGCAGTTAGCCCAGAGTACGGCATTAGCGTCAGCCTGTTCACATGTGCAATATAAACGCTAGCACACTCGTGCGAGATTTTTAGTTCTGGTGATTAATTTAATCTATGTTTATTTGTTAGATTTTAATCCCATGCTCAAACAGAAGCCAAGTCTGAAACGAAGACAAGCTTGTTACAGTAGCTGCAACAGAATTATTTAATTGCAATTGTTGTACTATGAAAACCTAAAACATGTGCACGTTCCTTACACAAATAGCAATAATAATGTTACATCGGTAAAATAAGCATGAATTAGAAACTGTTATGCAGGGCCCCAACTGCCCTCTAGTTCATGGTCCCTTACATCATGGCCTGGCGTTAGTGGAAGGAAGGATTCCTTCAGCCGTCTCATAATGTCATCCTACATCTGAAAGTTCCAATTTTTTTCAATTTGTACATTAGATTGGAAAGTCAATTTTTAATCTCCTTTCGCTGAATCTGTTATTCACCTTGACTTTTAGCTGTATTTTAAAAATCCTCAAACTGTAAATGTGTCAAGTATGACAGGCTGGTGCCAGCTTCATACTTTTTATCTGACTGAGTGCACAGTGTTGTAGCCATTTTACCACGTTGGTAGCCACTTGCTCTCGGCGCAGGTTCGCCCCCGCTGTTTGTGGTAGAAGCAGGCTGGCCCCTTCAGCAGCCAGACCTCTGGGTACCACTGCCTGCTGCTGGCAGGCTTCCCCCCAGCAGGTCACTTCAAATGTACCCCTGCAGCAGTAAGGTAGAGGGTCTGCACCCTCCTTTGAAATCCTTGTCTTCCCTCAGTAGATGGGGACTTTGGGCAGCCTTTACCCCAAAAAGGCTCAAGTGAAATCTTCTTCAAGATGACTCAAAGAGGATTGTTCAAGATGGTTCTTGAAGGTCTGGCTCAAAAAGGAGACTCAAAGATGAATAGATTAAAATGGGCGGTCTAGTTACTTTGCCAGAGCAGACTGATCCAGTCCAATCCTTCTGTAAGAGGCCAATCCTTGCTGTTTTAACAAGGGTTATTTCTTGTGACCATAGGACCGGTGCTGCTAGGTGTGGAAAAGATCTGGGACTGTGCTAATTTCGGGACTGTCAGTACTGGGGGCTAGATAGACCTTTTGTTTGTAACGCCTGAGCTTCTATCCGAGGCTACAACCAAAAGACCCAGGGCTATAGCCACCTTGGCCCTCCCCCCTAGCAACGCCTCTGGGTCCCACAGAGCTTTGTTTGTAGGAAGTTAGGAGGGTCTATGAAATGTATTGGAAACCTGGCAAATCTAATATGGTTCCCCATAGTAAAGGTCCTCTCTGGCTACTCCGCCATTCTCCCTACCCCCTGCCTGCCTTTGATCAAAAGGACTCCCGAAATTATCTCTGTGTGTTACTTCCCACTAGTGTCGATGCTACGATTCAAACCAGCATTTAAGAGAAATGACCAATTGCAAGACCCAGCAAGTGATCTATTGCAAAGAATCTCCATGCAAAGTGAGATATGTTGGACAATAAAATACAAGCAGCACAAATCCGTATTTCAGAATATAGATCAAGGATTAGGTGCACAAATACTAATGCCCCACGAGTGTCACAGTTCTTGCCACATAAACACTCCCCGACAACCTTAAGTGGTGGATCATTGACACCGTCAAAGCCTGCACAATGTGGAACAGTTGCTTCTAGCAAAATAATCTAGATACACAGGATGCGTACACATTTAAAAGGCCTTAATCAGCAATTTATGATCTGAAAAGATACTGGGTTTTTGCCACATGCCATTTATTTGACTTAATTGCTTCCCATTTTGACAACACCTATTAGTATTGTGGCGCATTACTTATGACTGTGTAGACCCCACCTCACTATACTAATCTGCTCAATATGGTTGTCTCATTGCTCTGTAACTATTTCTCCAAAGCACCTTTAGACTTGGCTAGATTGTAGTTGTGGGATCAATCTCTGCAGGTGCGCTAGTTACCACTCACAAATGTATTGTCTCTTATATCTATAACAGTATGAAGAAAAAGATTGGGTGGCAGCGAGTATACTGGTCCCTCAAACTTCCCACAGAGTTTGGAAACAGGTACACAATGGATTGTTTGGGAAGGTATCTTGCGCTCAACACCCCTAATATTGGAAATTCCACCGGTATCAAATAGTATATCACTCAGAAGAATCTGATAGTAGGATAGATGATATTTATTCTTCAAAACAGAGACAGCCGACACGTGTTTCGACCTCCTGGTCGTTGTCAAGGCTATGATAAGTAAAATGAAATACAGAGTAATTGAACATAAAGTAATCACACCAAATGTTATTAGACATTCGTCCCATGGCAGAAAAACAAAATAAGGTTTAAGGTATCATCATTATTATAAAATTAAAAGACATACCATGTTGTGTCGCAGGCCAAGTCAGGGACGGAGGAATGGAGTTAAATAGAGACAGGTTGGTTTTTGAGAGAAGTGATAAAAGAAAGGGGGGTAAAAAGGGGAGGAACCACAAATTAACCAAAATGTCCAGAAAATAGATTAACACTCTATTAGGTGACAATACCCCAACGTCAGATTTAAAAACCTTTGTAAGCACTTTGTGGTTCCAGAAACATGCCAACACATATTTTTTCTTGTCAACAACACTAATTCATTGGTATATTATTATTAGTTTTTACCAATTCTTGATTTTTAGACTGTGAAACCAGAAAGTCACACCCGTTAAGTGTTCAGTGGAAAACTCACTAGCGTGTCATTATTGCTAACAGCAACTTTATGGCGAGATGGTGCATATTTGTGATTAGTTTCTATGATCTATTAAATTCCGTGATTGATATGAATACAATGTGCATGAAAACGAGTTAGAATAAATGTGACTAATTGTAGGGGGTCAAATTTTGCTCACCCGATATGATTTCCAAAAATCGTAACCCCTTAAATGGGCTGGAAGATTCTCACATGTAATAATTTACACACCGATTCCAAAGAGAGTGACTGATTATAGTCAAATTTGGTCTGACTCTGTAAAATATTAGAAAAATAAAGTCCTTAACAAAGCCTAGCCTTTAGTGAAATATGAGCATTCAAAATATATGGATGCAATAATGGAGATGTTACCTTCCAATATTATCTTTTATTGTATGGTTTAGATAACAGGATTAGTACCAGGAAATCTCGTTTGAAGTTTCTAATGCTGGTTTCTGCGGATTGCGTTCCCTATAGAAAATATATATAATTACCACAGAATCCAGAAATGCTCAACAGAAATAATAAGTTGATGTCATAATGATAAGCCAATCATTAATTTGCTACTAACATTAATACTCCATCCATAGTGTATAACCCGAGATACATGACATCTGTTCAAACAAGGGACCCGAGTGCGATTGGATTTAAAGAATCCCCATGAAAGTTTAATAAAATATGGCTAACACCCAAATGGGAGAAATGCAAATTGTATAAAATGTAACATTACCTACTGAAGTGGGATTAATCCCTCCAACAAGTATATACTTGGCTGCCCTCTAAGGAACCACAGTAAATATGTCCATGCCTCTTTCCTGGTTACGGTAAAGTAATAACGGTGTGGTACTAAACATCTAGCCCCCAGTCTATGTCATTAACCTGACCACATACTCTGGTTTTTGGTCCTCATTTTATTACTAACATACCATATATACAAACTTGTAAAACAAAAGAACTATGTTTTGAGAAGTCCTACTCATAGTTAAGACATTCCAGTGTAGCCGGCAATGCAGCATAACACTCCAGGCGGGTGGTGACATCAATGCTCCGGTGCTGTGACATGATCACACACACACATCTGATAACATCACTATGTCCCAACAGGGCACACATAACTATTCTCATTTGCCGCAGTTTTACGGCACTGACCGAGTTGCATCCAGCAAACCAGTTCTGAGAGTCCCTTCAGAATCAGGCAAGTAGAATTTGTAGATCATTTGCCCTCCAAACAAGCTATCGACAATATCCAACTTAGATAATATAATCAGTAGTGGTATCCTACAACTTTAGAGACCATCTTTGTTTTCTTCCGTACCCTGTTGTTATATAGTTTTTCATGCGACTTTGTGAGATTGCTTCCACTATCATTAGTGATTCATCCTACTTCTACCACTAATGCCCCTAACACATCTACTTCCAATACATTAGGGGTTGTTATTATGATATTGATACAATACATTTTTCAAATATTTCTTTCATCTGTGACTCCTTTAGATGTATTCTCTGGCTTCTGCGTCTTGTGGTTAAACCACCATACACCAGGTATGTTAAATAAATTGCGAAAGACTATTTTCATGAAAACAATATGACCCGTGATGGGCTTTCAGTTCTGATTGAGCATTCATTAATACCTAGATCCCTCAACATCCTACGACAAAAAATGATTCTCTTTGGCTACCCTTCTGGAACTATTGGTGAGCCCAGTTTCTCTTTCTGTCAATCAGGCTTTGTTTCTTACTCTTTTTTTTTAAATTATACTTACATACATCTATTTTATTGATGCAGAGTCTAATGAAACATATGGTCCCGAGAAGGCAATATAATCTTTCTTCGCCGAAACATAATGTTACATCGACCCTAATAGATACCTACTGGGAATGATATGGAATCAAAAGATGTGTTACACCAGCTGTGTATTGTGAATCTCTGTATCTAGGTGGTACTATGAATGTTTAGACTAATTTGTACTACGTATGTAATTGTTTTACTTCGACATTCTGTTAGCCCTTTTGTCAACATTACTGATATTTTGTTGATGTTCTCTTGTTAAATGGCTTTGTATTTTCAACTATTCCTGTTTGAATATAATTTGCATACAATATTTTTCTTAAAACCTTTTCTTTCCTATTTTATGTCACATCATAAATGAATTTGAGGTGGTAAAAATAATGAACCATATGAGAAGCCATCGATTTCTGTCATAGTAGATATCCCCATAATGAAATGTATTAGGGTACTGATTGCCAGAAAATTGTTACATTCGTTTGTACGGTGAATATTAAGTGCTAAACGCTCTTTTTAAAGATTTTTGCGACTGTAACATCCCTTTTTGCTTAATCGGTTTCAAACGAAAGACAGAAGAGCATACGACTGTGCCTTGCAGACCCAGTGGAGGTGTGGTCATCCTATTTTGAGGATGAGAAGCAGATGAGATCACAATTGAGGGTAAGTGCCAAGAAAGAAGAGTGGAGCACGGAAAATCCCAAGGACTCTGAGAGGCTTTTTGCAACAACTTCTAAAGAAGTAGTAGTGATAGTTGTAGTAATTGTGCGTCATTTGTGGAGCGCCTTTCACCATTAGTATGGATACAACGCGCTGCAAGTTGAACGCCCTCGGAGCCCGGAGTCCAGGTATCGGAAGTTCAAGAAGGTGCTACTATACGTGTGTGCATATTGGCCAAAATAAAGATATGAAGGAGTGGCCAAGTCCCTGCTAGTTAGGCATGTCAAGCTGGCATGTGGATGAGTGCTGAGAGGTAATCAGAGCGGGATAGTCATTATGTGTGCAGCTAATTATAGAATCTTTGCCGTGAACAGAAGCTGCATTCTTATGGCAGAGGTGTTGTGTGAAGAGTCTTCGAGTGGTGTATGATGGCAGATGCGTGCGGGTCGATGGCCGAGCTTTTGACTAGAATTCCATATGCAAGTGTGACACTTCATTAGCTCAGGAGATTCCAGAGACTGCAGGAGGAGGAAACACGACACTGAGTTTTTCTATTTGCTTTAACTTCTTGAAGGGGAAGACATCCTGAGAGTTTCACTTTATTTGTTTTGGCTTGTTTAGGCAGAGCTATCCTGTAGGCTTTATCCCATGGCTTTAGTTGACTTGGGTATAAAAGGGAAAAGTTGTTGTGTAGTGTTGGTTCTATTTGGCTTAATTTACATAAGGAGACAATGGGCCAAACATTTTGCTCTGTTCACTTTGCTTAGCAGGAACAGGAACACACCAGCATTGTGCCTATCTGTCAGGAAAGATTTCCATTTCATGTGTAATTTTCCCCCCAGTTGTGTACCCCCCGACTTTCTGCTTTGTTTAAACACAACACCATAGTCTGACTTTTACAGAGGAGCACAGCCTTCTGCTGCACTCCCCTGGGATTTTCACTCACTTTTTATGGGGAAACTGACATGCCCTTAAAGACAGTCAGTGCTGGGAGACTTTGTTTCCATTAGTCCTTGTCAATCTTGCAACGTTTCTGCAACATGTTGCAAGTGCACAATGTACCTTACAGTACAGTGCACTTGGGTCTAACAGTCATTTTCAAAGGCCCTAGATACTCTTGAATGATTTCTAGGTGAAGTGCAGATGTGCCTTGGACAGGGCTGGTGGCAGTTTAATATTTCGTGTATTTTTAACCCTTTCCTGTCAGGTAAAGCGTGGTTGCCGCGTTTGGTACGAATAGGTGGCCTGGCTTCAAAATGGCCATGCCACGAAGTGCTTCATCCTGTCCTTTGGCCATCTTGCCCCTTCACCTTCTCCAGGTCGTGCCAACCCAGGGCAGTCCTTATTTGGGCATGCTTTCTCCCATGAAACGCCAAACTTTCGCGGGCTTCTGCATCCCTTGTGTGCGTGCCCCCAGGATATGGGCTGGACTGTCTAGTTCCAATACACATCCTGGGTGCCAGAGAGTCTGGTGTGCTCTGAATGCCTGGGGCCACCGTGGTCTGTGATTGGTCCACATATGGTATGCTTGTCTGAGAGCAGATCTCCCATTAGGTTCTCTTTGTTTTGGCACAAAGGAGATTTTGTATAAGAGAAGGCTCCAAACACCCATACCATGTCGATCTCTGGAGTTCTGACTGAACGAAGGATAGGATCCAAGTATCCTGAAACTAAGAAGCCGAGTCGAGGAACGGCTGGTGACCCGCTGGGAGGTTTGGCACTCCGAGCCCGCTGTCGTCCTGCTGAACCCCTCTGCATCTGATCGTCCTAGAAGGTCTGTCAAGACGCTTCGACCCATTGGAATAGTGGGACCAACTATTCTCAGCACCTTCATCAAACACTGCAAGTAAGCCTTCTCGGAAGTGTCCTTTGGCCATCCAGTGGGCTTACCAGCTTACGCAGAACCTTTGCACTGATATCGCTACTGTTTTGAGGAGACACACGAAACTTGGTACGTCACTAGCTGTCTATTCAGGGCACTCTCACACCGAATTTCGTGTTCTTCACTTGGCATTCCCAGGTCTGGAGTAAAGGGAGTGCGCCAGAACCGGAGTATACACGGTTACCGTGTCGCCCCTGCTGTGGTGACAAACTTTGCAGGTGCACTGCTTTTGTGCCCCTCTTGCCCCTGAAGCCAGCTGCAGTGAAACTGGCCTGATCCATCCACTAGAAGTGGAGAAATCACCACTGTGCCGTTTGGGAATCAACGCAGTACCTTCATTGCTGAAATTCGCACAGCCACTAAATTGCCGCACTTGAACCTGCAACCGAAGTGGACTTGACTGCCGAAGTTTGGTCCGGAGTGCGTCGGTGGTCGGTGAGTAATTGCAGCCCTAAACAGTGTTCCCCTAGGGCCTCCATCCATTTTTATGCACGAGTGGCCCATTGTAAAGGCTGGTAGGGGGTGCCTGTACTTCCGCTCTCTATATGGTAGAGGAGAGGCACAGAGGACCCCAGCCAAGATTGTCTATTGTGGTAGCAATGGACCAGCAATCAAGGCCTAGCTTCTCAGGAGGTGATGTAGGCTGTTTCTTAAGTACAGTGTAGTCCCCGAACCCCCACAAAGGAATGTCCACACACTGTATTACTGAAAACACAGTCTTTATATAATTAATATTCAAAGGTATGTACACAATCACAATAACGCACTTTGTACTCGGAAGTCAATAATGATAAATATATACAATTCTAAAGTGGTACGACCAATGTTATCAAATCTCATTAAAGTGCATCAACTGTACGGTTAAAATGTCACACAGATCAATAACGAGGAAACCAGCAATAGAGATAGGCAGGAACGTAAGATGGTTGAAACAATAGGCAGAATGCTGGCCCCGGACACAGTTCTGTGTGGAGATCCCCCCACCTGGGCAACCTGTAAAATAAAGATATATAACACAAGCCCAGTCCATGTAATGTTCAATAGTCTTATCTCCTCCTATTAAGGTTTTACCCCCCCAATGTACCTGGTGGAGTAGAGTTCTCCGCAGATGCGTCGACCGATCCTTCTTGAGTGCCTCCCTTTAAAGCAGGAGCCACGGATCGTCGAGAGGTGTTGGGGGAACTTGGCGTTCAGTGTCGGGGAATCGACGGCCCTTCTTGAATGCCCTCCCTTTAAGGCAGGAGTCACGGGTCGTTGAACGTCCGATGGTGAACAGGTTGAACTACGGAAGTGAAGTGGCAGCTTCGTTCCTAGCGGTGCTCGTCGACGACAGAGCGTTGGCGTCCTGCAAGGAAGAGGCGTGCGGGGCACCTCAGTGACGATAGTTCAGGACCGCAAAGAGATGATGAAGAACTGTGGCCCAGCAAGGGCGTTGAGTCGTTGGCGTCTCTGTGGTCTTTAGATGGTGGGAAACCCACCGGCGGATGCTGCTCGGCACGTCGACGGTCGGGCCTTCTCCAGCGGGAGAAAAGCGGGTGACGATGCAGACAAGAGCGTCCGATGATCAATTGAATTTCTTAGGCAAACGGGAGCACGGCGGCTCCAGTCGGCGACGGCGGTCGTCGATAGTGGCGGACAACAGTCCGAGTGCTT
The DNA here is from genome assembly GCF_040938575.1 of Ambystoma mexicanum. Taxonomy (NCBI): domain Eukaryota; kingdom Metazoa; phylum Chordata; class Amphibia; order Caudata; family Ambystomatidae; genus Ambystoma; species Ambystoma mexicanum. The sequence continues at coordinate 1,355,183,554 of NC_090935.1, read as the reverse complement.
CTCTTTGAGATTCCGCGGCAGTCCCTGTCTCGGGTTGGCAGCCTGTCGAAGGTCTGTCTACAAGGGAGCTTTGGCAAAGATCAGCTGTGCACGATGGTCCCTCGTAGCTCGGGAAGAGGGTGCCTTACCAGGTCCTCTCTGGGTCAGTCCTTGGAGGCACAGCAGCTTTCAGATTGTGAAGGAGAGCAACAGCACTTCTTCTCGTCCAGCGGGGCTTCAAAGTCAAGCTTCAGTTACTCCAGCTACTCGTCGTAGTGGACTTTAGCTTCTGAACACGATTCCTAGCAGTGAGAGGTCCCCAGATATACTGTTGATCTCCCATTCATTCCGCTGGGTCACACTCAAGCATCCAAACTCGACTAAGGGCATTCATGCAGGCAGGCAGGCAGCCAATCAGGCACACTAGGTATTCAGGCCATTCACTTCTCTCCAGACACTCACAACAAGTCATGTGTATTGGGACAAGTACCGAGCCATTCAACACTCCAAGCTGCATTCATACCGGTTTCGGGCAGGGCTTTCCCAGTCATTGTTTCAACCACCAGATACTAGACATCCACAACACAGAATGCATATTCATCACACACTCTATTCACCGGGAAGGCTCCAGCTAGTCTGGCCGGGCCTTCACAACAACACCATATGTGGCATTTCCACCCAACAGCCAGTCAGGGGGAAGGGACAGAGTCAGGGCTTCCCAGGACTTTGGGAAAACAAGGTAATGGGTAATAGAAAGCAAGAGGCCACAGGGGCCATCTTGTTTTCCATCAGGAATCAACTGATCCCAATGGCAGGGCCGGGGTATCCCAAAATGGAGGATACTCCGCGCACCTGTCAATTTCAGCATGGTGCTGCCACCAGCCCATACCCTGCTCTGGGGGCCACCCACAGGTGCCCAAAAACATACACTAGGGGCACAGGGTTGTACCCCCACCCATGGCCATAAGGGTATCCCACGGGTCCGTTCACCAAACCAAAAGAGAGAGAGCTGCACCGCCAGGAGTCCCACATGAACTCCTGGGCGGAAAACACGACAGAACACACGATAAAAAGCAGTAAAGGACAAGGATACGCAGGCCCTGTCCTGCCGATGCATTTCCAGCATCACAGTCGCCCCCCCCCAGACTGAGGTGGAGGGTGCCTAATCTCCCACGGAATAGACACCCTCTTCCAGACGGTCAACATACCTTCTGGAAAGGCCATCTGCATTATCGTGACTGTTCCCTGGTCGGTGCTCTATGGTGAAGTCTAGCCCTTGCAGGCTAATGGACCACCTGAGCAATTTCGGGTTCTCACCCTTCATCTGCATAGGCCACTTCATGGGCTTATGATCTGTTTGGACCTTGAAGGTACACACCGTAAGGTAGGGCCTAAAATGCCTAAGGCTCCAAACTATGCTAAAACACTCCTTTTCAACAGTAGCCCACCTAAGTTCTCTACCCTTGAGTTGTCTACTGATGAATAAGATAGGATGTTCTCTCCCTTTGTCATCTAACTGGGACAAGACAGCTCCAATTCCGGTGTCGCAGGCATCCGTCTGGACGATAAAGGGTCGGCTGTAGCCAGGCGCACACAACACGGGTGCCCTATACAGACTTTCTTTCAAGCCATCAAAGGCCCTCTGACAGTCTTCAGTCCAATTAACCTTCCTAGGCTGCTTGGGTGAAGTCAGAGCTTCAGTGGTGCAGCTATGGTTCCATAGTCCGCCATGAAATTGCGATAATACCCGGTGAGGCCCAAAAAGGCTCTCACCTGGGTTTGAGTAGTGGGAGTCCCCCAGTCCTGTACATCCTGTACCTTACTGGGGAGAGGTTGGATTTGACCCCCACCTACCTCATGACCAAGATATGTGACTTTCCCCTGAGCTATCTAGCACTTGGCGGCCTTGATAGTGAGGTTAGCCCTCTTTAAGGTCTGCAACACTCTACCCAGATGTGTCAAGTGCTCTTCCCAAGTGGAACTGTAGACGGCAATGTCGTCTAAATAAGCCACACAAAAGGCTTCCAGCCCACTGAGATCATGATGGACCAATCTCTGGAAGGTGGCAGGGCATTCTTCAACCCAAAAGGCATGACCCTAAACTGGTAGAGTCCCTCTGGTGTTGAGAACGCCGTCTTTTCCTTGGCATGGTCCGTCAGAGCTATTTGCCAATAGCCTGAGGTGAGGTCAAAGGCGCTCACAAATTTGGCAGCACCTATGGTGTCCACGAGCTCATCAGCCCTGGGCAATGGGTGCGCGTCAGTTTTGGTGACGGCATTGACTCCTCGGTACTCCACACAGAACCTCCAATCCTTGGTACCTGCCTGGGAACTTGCCTTGGGGACAAGGACCACGGCACTGGACCAGGGACAGGTTGAGGGTTCAATAACACCCAGATCCAACATCTTGGCGACCTCAGCCTGGATGTGGTTCTTGACCGTATCTGACATTCGGTAGCTCCTGCTTTTGACAGGCACGCTGTCACCAGTGTCAATCACGTGCTTACACCACGGTGTAAGGCCTGGCGTCTGGGAAAACAGAGAGGCATACTGCTGGAGCAAAGTCCTGCAGGCCCTCTGCTGCTCGGTTGTCAAATCTGGAGAGAGCTGCACTCCCTCCACTGAGCCATCCTGAGGGTTGCTGTGCAGCAAATCAGGAAAGGGCTCACTCTCATCCTCTTTTTGCTCTGAAGCCAGCAAGAGACATGAGACTTCGGCTCGCCTGTGGAAAGGCTTGAGCCTATTAACGTGGAATACCTGAGGGGCTACCCCTGGGATTCCCATGTCAACCAGATAATTGACCTCGCCCATCTTGGAGATTATTCTGAAGGGTCCAGTCCATTTATCTGCCAATGCTCGAGGCTTGGTAGGCTCCATCACGAGGACCTCCTGTCCCAGAGTCCAATCCACTTACGATGCTTTAAGGTCATACCAGTATTTGTTCAATTCCTGGCTGGCCTTGAGATTCGCTGTTGCTTGACCCATCATCTGTGTCATCCGCCACCTGAGGCCTAACACATAGTCCCCCACTTGCTTGGCGGGACCGGGAGGGGTGGCTTCCAAACCTTCTCTGATCAAGGAAAGGGGCCCCCTTACAGGTTGTCCAAAGAGTAACTCAAAGGGGCTGAAACCAACACCCTCTTGAGGTACCTCTCTGTAAGCAAACAGCAGGCATGGCAGGAGGAGATCCCATTTCCTCCTTAGGGGCTCTTCCAAAGCAACTAGCATGCCCTTGAGAGTTTTATTAAATCTCTCAACCAGACCATTGGTCTGGGGGTGGTAAGAGGTGGAGAACTTCTAGGTTACCCCGCACTCTTTCCACATGGTTTTCATGTATCTAGACATGAAGTTGGATCCTCTGTCAGAGACAACCTCCTTGGGGAATCCAACACGGGTGAAAATGCCCAGGAGAGCCTGGCAACCACCTTGGCAGTAACAGTCCAAAGGGGGATAGCCTCAGGGTACCTGGTGGGATGATCTACCAAAACCAAGATGAACCGATGTCCACCTGACGTGGGAAGGTCAAGGGGACCGACAATGTCGATGCCCACCCTCTCAAATGGTGTGCCAACCACTGGCAATGGCTGCAGTGGTGCAATGATACTGCCTCCAGTCTTGCCAGACAACTGACAAGTGGGGCAGGTCCTGCAGTGGGACTCCACTTCTACTCCCATCCGAGGTACCAAGAAGACTAAACAGAGGCTCTCTGCTTAGTCTTCTTGGTACCAAGATGACCAGCCAAGTGTACCTCATGCGCCAACTGCAGTAGGAAGGGCCTGTAAACCTGGGGTACCACCAACCTCTTGAGGGCCCCAGGTTCAGGCTTAGTGGGCTCACTAACAAGGAGCTCACCCTCCCAATAAATCTGGAATGTCCTAGGCACTTCTCCTTGTGCCTGGGACAGGGCCTGTTTCCTCAGTCCCTCGAGAGAGGGACACTCTCTCTGTCCTTTACAGAAGTCTGCCCGGGAGGGTCCCCCTTCAGCTAACAAGCATTGAAGATCGGGATGATCCTCCGGGTTGAGAACCTCTCCCACAGGAGAGTCTTCTGGCTCTTCTCCCACAGGAGTTGAGAGAGGGTTTACCACTGGACCCTGCCCATCCGGAGCATTGATCCCAATGGGTGCTGTAGGAACAGCAGGAAGAGAAGGAGCTCCCTCCACAGAGGTGGCCTTCTTGCTCTTCCTTCGTCTTGCCTTAGGCCGCGCCTTCGGCTCGGGTACCTGACTCACAGCCAGACCCGGTGTCACCTGTGATCTAGTGACCAAAGCAGCAGTCATGGGAAGACCATCCGCAATCAATCCCAACTCTACTAGATCGTTACCTAACAGAATGTTAGCAGGGACATTGTCCTGAACCAGGACAGGAAGCTTTGCTGTCTTGTCTCCAATTACGAGTGTGACTCGGGCTACAGGCGATAATTTGGGAGGCCCACCAGCTAACCTGGTGGTTCTCAGACGAGCATCTACATAGTCCTCTGGCTTGAGCGGGGTCTTGTCCACCACTGTCATGCTTGCCCCAGTGTCTCTCAAACCAGTAGAAGGCTGGCCATTAAGGAGGACACTTCTCAAAAATCTACGGGTGTTCTGTGGGATAGTCGCCAGTACTTCCGCCTACTGGTCCCAGGCCCCAAGGGACACTAAGGAAATCTCTACGGGAGCACCAAATGTGATCCCTGTAGAGGAGGGGAGGACAGTGGCCTCCACCTCAGACATGGGATAAGGGTAGGTCAGGCTGACAGCCTGTACTCCCAGTGCCTTACCTTTACACTTTGAGTCACCCCTTTTGTGATCCAGAGCCCCACAGTCCCAACAAGTGCCAGGAGTGCGTGGTACGGTACTGGAACCACCGGGAGCCTGCTTTGCAGCAGGTGGTCCACTACTCTTATTCCCACCCACAGATGACTTATCCCCACTAGATTTTTGGGTTTTAGGAGAGGAGGGTTTAGGTTTATTCGACTGTGACTGCTTTTGGGACTCCTCAGCTTTCTGAGAGGCCCCCTTTTCTTTGTCCTTGTCCTTCCCACTGGAGTCCTTAGGGGACACCCGGTGGGAGACCCACTTGTCAGCCAACCTAGCCAGCTTAAAGGGATCCAAAATGTTCTGGTCAGCAACATACTGACGCAGCTCCGGTGAACAGGCTTCAGAAAAATGCTCAAAAAACAACAGGTGCGACAATTCAACAAAAGTTTTCACCTTGTAACCATCAATCCACCCCATCATATTCATGTGCGCAGCACTCACCCAGTCAACCCAAGACACATTCTCTCTTTTCTTAAAATCCCTGAACCTTTTAAGGTAGCCAAACTTGGCAATCAAAGCAGATTTCATACACTCATACTGACCCCTTTCTTCCACACTCATCTTCAGAATACACTCATATCCCGTTTGAGGCACTCTGCTTAGCAAACACTTAGCCCAATCTCTTTTGTCAACATCATGAATTGCACAAGCCATTTCAAACGCTTCAATCCATTGGAGGATATCAGAACCCTCCACAAACACACCACCCAAATCCTTCATACATTTAGCTGCTGGGGACCTGACACTCTCACTGGGTTTCGCTGAAGTCTCCACTCGAGCTTTCTCTAGCTGGATTCTCTGACATTCAGTGTCCTTGTCTTTGAGTTCAAGATCCCTATTCTTGAGTTCAACTTGTTGAGCCAGCTCCTCCTTCTTAAGCTCAGCATCTATTTCCAACTTGCGATATTCAAAGGCCAATTTCATCCTTAATAACTCAAGCTCCAAGGAATTGCTGGGGTTCGGAACAGAGGCAGCAGGAATGGTGGCCTTAAGTACAGTGTAGTCCCCGAACCCCCACAAATGAATGCCCACACACTGTATTACTGAAAACACAGTCTTTATATAATTAATATTCAAAGGTATGTACACGATCACAATAACGCACTTTGTACTCGGAAGTCAATAATGATAAATATATACAATTCTAAAGTGGTACCGCCAATGTTATCAAATCTCATTAAAGTGCATCAACTGTACGGTTAAAATGTCACACAGATCAATAACGAGGAAACCAGCAATAGAGATAGGCAGGAACGTAAGATGGTTGAAACAATAGGCAGAATGCCGGCCCCGTTACCTAGACACAGTTCTGTGTGGAGATCCCCCCACCTGGGCAATCTGTAAAATAAAGATATATAACGCAAGCCCAGTCCATGTAATGTTCAATAGTCTTATCTCCTCCTATTAAGGTTTTAGCCCCCCAATGTACCTGGTGGAGTAGAGTTCTCCGCAGATGCGTCGACCGATCCTTCTTGAGTGCCTCCCTTTAAAGCAGGAGCCACGGATCGTTGAGAGGTGTCGCGGGTGTCGGGGGGGGAAATTCTCCCGGGGTCGGCTGGGCCGTCCGCGGACCTCCGGGCAGGGAGGCCCCAACTCCTCCCGTGTATCCCAAAAAATGAGTATGAGGCACACGCAAGAAGCAAGGTGATTCTGCTGTTTATTAAACAAACGGCAGGGATGGGTCAAGGATCGTACGCGTCCGTCCTGACCCTCTCTTCTCAATCGTGGGGCTCGCAGGCCCTTTTTACCTTAGTATGACGCGCTACTTGCGTCACCTGGGAAAGTTAGCACCACTCTGGATTGGTTCCTCGAGTGGTAGGGTTAGTATAGCATACGTATAGAGAACATTGTTAGTGGTTGAGGGTCAGTCAGGTGGTATACTTGGGTTGTCCCTTCAATTTGATACATGAAAATTGTTACATGAAGACCCCTGAGGATTGGCTAATGTTAATGGCGTCAGTGATAAGAGCCCCATGTTCTGATTGGTCCACTCGCGAGCCCCCCAGTCTGGGACCATCGCTGTTCCCAGCTCGCGGTGCACCTGCCATTTGCAACAATGTATCACTATGGGTATGTGCAGACAATGTGAGGATTTATTCATATGCTGGAAGGCAGACTACTCCCACCGCCGCAGATGTCCATTGAGTCGCTTAATTGTATCTGCCTGTGTCTTAAAACGTGGGATCCAGGCGCCTCCCTCCTCCTGGGCCTGGCACCCTGTCAGGTTCGGCTTGGTCACGTGAGGAGAGACCGTGGTTGAGGCAGAATTCTGCACATTTAATATTGCATTTTCCACTGTGTGCCTGGCTTAATTTGCAGGTGTGACCTTGGCGTCGGCTTGCGGCATGCGAGTTTGCAACATTGTGCCCTTGACTGTCTGCTCTCGCCGGGCCCGTTCTGCAGGGTCAGCAACTGTACTCTTGCTCGTTCAATGTTCATGGAGGCTCTTGCTTGCAGCCTACTTGGGCCTGGTGCATAGGTGAAGACGTTTGATGCAAGGCGCTTTAGGTTATGGTATCATATTGCTGTATCCCCAGTATCATGTCTTCGTTATATTTCTTATTGCAATGCATAGGTTTAGGAGAAGCGTGAGCAAGCATTTTAGATGAGTTCATTGTGCGTCTTGCGTTTCTCCATTTTAAAAAAAAAACCTATGTGAAAAATAATAAAGATGCGCGTCAGTGGGTGTGTCCGTCACCTACGTCATTGCACTGAATATGTTCTTCGTGTGGATTCGTGTGGGAGTGTCCAGTGTGCATGTTTGCACGGGTGTGCTGACCGTTGGCTAGGTCGTCATGGCATCTCTAACGATGTGTTCATTTACTGTTGAATGCTTCAGTCGAGTTCATCCATGCCGCAGGTGTCGGCATGGGCAGGGCAGGCTGGTGGGCAGGCTGGTGGGCACATCCGTATGTTCCTGTACCAGGGTATTTGGTCGTCTGGTAGATGGGCAAACTCCTCTCGTTGGCGGGTGTCTGGGCCGCGATCCTCTAGGCCAGGGGTGTGAGGGGATTGGTGGGAGCCTTTTGTTCCATTCTCCCACTTCAGTCCCCCCTCTGGTCGACTTGTCGACCACAAACATATCCTTTTCCTTATCTCCTCTCACTCTCCATATTTTAGTTACTCCACCCAAATGTCCATAGTGGTTGACATGGTCTTCAAATGACCAATACATATATACACAGGTTCCTCCAGGTGTGCAGTATACCCATTTCCCTATGTAGCTCCTTGGGTTTCTTGGGTTTTCGAGCTTCACAGATGGTGGGTCCAGGTGGTTGGTGATGATCTGTTTGCGCAGTTTTTCTCTCTCTTTTATTATTGTCCCTGTGTGCTGGCCATCATCTGCCGGCATCAAGGGGTGCATATCAACCATTTCGATCATTTCGTCTGTGGTGCGTGCCTTCCGGGCCTTCCAAAATCTAATTATGATTAGTGCAGCTCCAGCCAGTATTATGCATCCAACTATAATCTTCAGTCTGTCCGACAGCCAAGATGGCATCCATGACCATAACAGTGAAAACAAGCTGTCATCCTTCTTCACTCCTTTACTTTCATCCATGTGCATCTGGGCCAGTTGTGATACTGCTTCTGTCAGTGTACCATTGTCAGCATCGTTAGCAGGAATGAATGTGCAGCAGGATTGTCCTATCTTTGCGCAAACTCCTCCTTCCATTGCTGTAAGGAGGTCCAGTACATATCTGTTCTGTAGTGCTACCATCCTTACTGCTCGCAGTTCCTCTTTTATTGCGTTGAATCCATTTACTGTAGAATTAATTGTCATCATTAGTTCCCATCGAGTTATCTGGAGCCATTTTGCGTTTGCGTAAGCTTGTAGTCCCGGATGTATTATTGAGGAGAAGAATATTGCTGCTCTGCTGAATAGTCTGTGTTCTGGTGGAATTGAAGTGAGTGCTGTTTCCGACCTTCCCCATAGGTAATTTCCTTTCAGATGTTCTCCTTGTCTTTTCTTTCTATTCAGGACATTGTTGTTGCTGTTGTTTTGGTTCTCTGGCCCCTTCTGAGGTTGTGCAGATCTCTTCTTCCTCTTGTTTCCTTCATCCATTTTAGGGAAGTTCGCCACGTTCACATGTTTCTGGGGCACCACTAGTGATGGTACATTAACGTGTACCATTGTGCATATACCATTCCACAGAGGGGGCAGTGTGTGGTATGCCTTGTCTCCGCAGGCCCAGTAATGGTCCATTAATACTGCTGTTCCTGCTCCCCCCTCAGGTAACTCCATCACGCTTGCACAGTTGGTGTTGTATCCCACGTCCACTTCTCCTCTATGTTGGTAGAATACCTTAGGTGCAGACAGCGGCAGTATTGTTATTGGGTCTTCATCCTTCTCTATCCACGTTAGCATGGGTACGTACTTGACCCAAGTCATCCAACATCTGTCATTGTGTTCAGCAATAGTTGTGATATTTTCTCCCGTTACCATGTTGCTGCCAACCACTCCTATGTCCCATTTGTTGTCCATGTACACCTTCCCTGTTATCGTTACCAGTGGTCTTTCCCAACATCCTTGTTTACCAGAAACTTCAGTGGCGTACCAATCACATGGTAGGTACTGTAGTGTTACTTTCTTTGTTTCTCCTTTTTCAGGGCCACTTGTCATGTATCTGAATGCTTCAGCATGCAAACTGGTCTTGTGGTAACTCAAATAAGTCTTGAGGAAGTTGTTTTCGTATGGATATGTGTCTCGCGTTTTCCATACCAGGTGCACCACCGTCCCTTGAAATCTCCCCTTCGTTTGGAACAGTGCCAAGTATACTATACATCGTGCTGTCTTTTCATCTATTTCCGTGGCAACTAAAGTTCGAGAAGCGCTCATGGCGTATGTGATCAATGAGCAGACGTAGCAGCTGTCTTCTGTTGTCTGCTTACCTATTTGGGTCATGTGTTGGTACCACATGTTGTTCGAGACGTGTGCTGAATCTTGCATGTAGTTGTCGATACCTTTATAATCTGAGTATGTGCTGCGTTTAACTCTATTTCCCTTGTGTGGAATTTTGCTAGTACCACCTGACGTAACACCTCTTGCAGCCGTGGGTGGGGGTATATTAGGTTTGGGTACAGCCAAAATATTGATAGCATAACTTTTCTGCCATACAGAGGCAGCCAAAAACCCGGTGATCATCAACATCCCTATCATCTTTATTACAGAGGCTAGTCTCACTGGCATTTTGCTCTTACCTTGCTGCAGTCCGGCAGCTTATTCTTGCGACGTTAAAGTTGCCCGCCTGAAAATTCTCAATATGCTTGTTATTAGTGTTAGTTGTTGTTTTCAGGCTCTCCCTATCAAGTAGTCGTTCAGTGCCAAGGCGAAGAGCTGTTCCCACGCCAATCTAAGCGATCTATCTCTTAGGGCAGGCAAGTGTTGGTGAAGATGGGGCATTGATTGTTCTATGGCCAAGAGAAATGCTGCGTAGTAGACACGTACCCTCCTTCTTTTCAGGTCCTTTGGCCTTTTTATGTGATAGACAAATTGGTGTGATAGCTCTTCAGGGTAGTTATCGTCTGAGGGTAGCATCTACTTCTGGGCAATGAACTTTGTTAGTTATCTGTTTTCTTAGCAATACAATAATACGCGGTACCTGCATGTGCGAGAAAGAAAAAAGAGAACATTCAAGTGTTTACATGTGTATATGTGCAAGACAATGTCCTTCCGTTGGGTGATTACTGCAGTGGGTAGGGGGTCGATGGGCAGAGGGTTTGGGGCTCAACTGGCGGAAGTCTCTTTACTCTTTGATCGTGTGACCATGGGGTGGGCGGTATGGGAATTACCCCTTTCTGTTTCAGTAGTTGTCTCTGGGGAATCTGGGGGGTGGCAGGGTATGGAGACACTTAGGTCGTCAGCTGTGGTAGAAGTCTCTTCCTCCGTGGGTGACGCTGTTGCTGTTCTTCCAATGGCCCTGTCGGTGACGCTAGGGCGGGTCTGGAGTTTACAGATCTTTACATCGTGTAGGTGATTCCAAGCACGTTTGTCCTGCAACTTTACTGCTCTCGTAGATACCTCCTCTACCAGGTGGGGGCCAGTGAAGCGTGGGCTGTTCCACTTTCTATTGAAATTGCGGAGTAGCACGTGGTCACCTTTAGCAATTTTGCACAGTTTTTCCTTTTCCACTTCTTTATCCGCGTCTTCTTGTTGATCACTCTTAGACCCGCCCCGCGTGCGCTCGAGCTGTTGAGACACAAACACTACACTAGTAATCAAAGAAGACACATATTGGTACATTTCATCACCAAGAACAGTTGCAGTATTTTCATAATCTGTGAATGCTCTTGATGTTGGCGTTAGAGGAAGGCGCATTTGACGTCCGGTCACCACCTCGTGAGGAGTGAGGTGGTGGTCGGAGCCTGGTCTATTCCTCAGCTCAAATAGAGCTAGCGGAAGGCAATACAACCAACTCTTATTTGTTGTTTGCTGTATCTTTGCAATTGCCTCCTTCAGTAGGCCATTCAGGCGTTCGCATATACCGTTGGCCTGCGGGTGATATGCACATGCAAATTTATGCTTGATGTTCAGTAAGCATGTGATGTGCTGGAACATTTCATTAGCGAAATGCGGGCCATTATCCGACCGCAGTACCTCGCACACTCCCCACCTGGGGAAAACCTCCCTCACTAGAAATGTAGCTGCTCTGAATGCATCTGGGTGTGAGCAGGGTCCTGCCTCAATCCACCTGGAGAATGGGCATACTACTACAATCATATACCTATTTCCTTGACATACGTTGATCATGTCAACATAGTCAATATGGATGTGCAGGAAGGGTCCCTCTGGCCGGGGTATAGTACCTTTTATCACTTTCAGCGTGTGACCAGCCGTGAACTGTTGACATGTGAAACAATTGCTGATAAAATTTGTCACATGGGAATTTAACTCGGGACAGAACCAATCTTCCCTAATTCGTGCTGCAATAACTTCCTTGCCTGTGTGGGCCGGGTGGTGGAGTTGGCTCAGGGCGGTGTTCAATAGTGCCAATGGCATTACCATCTTTCCAGTGTTACCCTGGCGCCATAGTGCGTCAGTTGGTGACATTGTACATCCTCTTTTTACCCATATTTCTTTTTCTGCCATTGGTGCAGCCGCTTGTACCTCCATTATCTGTGTGGCTGGGAGATGGGTGTACCCCTCTCTTATCAACATCTCTTTAGCTATCCCCCTCCCTCTCCCTCTCTCTGACTCTGGGGGGGTACCAAATCTCACCAAAATATGCAGCATACTTCGCATGTGCGTCTGCTGCTGCATTTCCTTTTGAGATATGATCTTCACCATTTGTGTGTGCGGTACATTTGACCAAAGCTAATTCTTGTGGGTCATTTATTTCTTCAATTAGTTCAGCTAATAAGAGAGCATGTTGAACTGGGGTGCCGTCAGCTCTCCTAAACCCTCTTCTCCTCCATTTGGACAATCCTGAGTGGACAGTAGACGTGACATATGCGCTGTCAGAATATATAGTCACTCTTTTGTCAAAGCTTTCCTTTAACGCCAAGATCAGTGCAACCAATTCTGCTGCTTGAGCAGAGTAATGTTGTGGTAATTGTACGCATTTCACCTCCACACACACCGGTTCCTCTGTCATTTTTACCACTGCTGCCCCAGTTCTCCTTATCCCATCACTTTGGTCAATTGTTGATGACCCATCAATGAACAAGTGCTCTCCTCCATCTAGTGCGTTCTCTTCAACTTTTCTAGTACATGAGTACATTTCGGTAGTCTGTGTACAATCATGTGCATAGTCTCCTTCCTCAATTACCTCTGCTATAAACCTTGCAGGATTAACTGTGCTGCATCTAACAATTGATAATTCTGGTCTAGATAAGATGATCCCGTAACCTGACGCCCTCTGCGTGGTTAGTGTGGACTTAGGCTTGTTCAATATTGCAAATAGTGCATTTTCCACAAATAGTGTGGTTGGGCACCCCATTGTGATTGATGATGCTTTCTCTACCGCAAAGGCAGCTGCGGCGAGACCTTGTTCGCAAGGGAAATGTCCTAACATCACAGGATCCAAGTGACCACTGTAAAACGCTACTGGTTTGTAACCCATGCTTGTTTTTTGAGCCAACACTGCTTTCATTACTGCTGAGTCGCAATGTGAAAATATAAAGAATTGTCGTTCATAATCTGGGGTGGCCAGTACCGGAGCAGTTGATATTGCATCTTTCAGTTCATCAAAGGCCTCTTTCATTTCCATTGTCCACCCCAATTTTTTCTCCCCTTTGTTAGCTTCTTTTAAGGCCTCAAGTAGGGGTCCTATGTATGAGATGTAATCAAATACCCATGCTCTACAGTAGTTGCACAGTCCCATGAACTGCTGCAGTTCCCTCACTTTTTGGGGCAACGGTGTTTTTGATATGGCATGTGCTCTTTGTGGTGCAATCTTTCTTCCGTATTGGGATATGAGCTGACCAATGTATAGTACCTGTTCCTGACAGTACTGTAACTTTTCTTTGTCTACCTTGTAACCCTTTTCAGCCAATATTGTCAGCATCTTCAATGAGTCCTCTCTGCATCTTTTTTCGCTTGTGCTGCAAATTATTATGTCATCAACATACTGCAACACTGTGCTTTCCACTTCAATGTTACCCAAGTCCATCTGTATTACTCTGTTGAAAATTGAGGGTGACTCGCAGTACCCTTGTGGCAACCTGGTGTGTTTCCATTTTGTGTTTCTGTACGTGAAGCTTGTTAGATCTTGTGAGTCTGGATGCAGGGGTATTGAGAAAAAGGCCTTTTTGAGGTCAATCACTGTAAATCGTGATGCCTCTGCTGGAATGCCACACAATATTGTGGCCGGGTTTGCTGCTATGGGGTATTCTGCCTCCACTATGTTGTTCAAGGGCCTGAGGTCCTGGATGAAACGCCAAGACCCTCCTTTAGCTTTGCGCACTGGGTATACAACTGTGTTACATTGTGATTCTGATGGTACCAATATGCCATTATTTATAAGGGCCGTTATTGTTTCATATTTGCCCTCATCTGCCTCTTTTGATAGTGGGTATTGCTTCACTCTAGGCAGTATTGCACTTTTTTTCAATTTTATTCTTACTCCCCCTATACTCTTTATGCACCCCACGTCATAGGGACTAGTAGTCCATAATGATGTTGGTACTTTTGCCATATCCTCCTCAAAGAAGGGAACTGGGGAGGATGTGGGTGCTTCATGTGCCATTGCAATTTTCTGTGCCACTTGTTTGTATGTCACTCTTAGCAATATTTCTACACTCATCATAAATACCATTTCACCTTCTTCCTTTTCTTCTGAGAAGAGCTCTTCGTCTGACACCTGGGTGAGCCTGCATCCCTCTGCTAGGGCTATCACTGCCCTCCATGCTCTTCCTTCTCTGTCTTGGGCATGCACTGTGATATAATCAGCAGTTGCTATAATGCTCTCTATGCTCACTGAAATCACCTTTCCTTCTGGTTCATTGGCTGGTGTTTCTGGTCTAAACAAATAGGCTGTTGGCCTCCTCCAGATCTTTCCTTCTATTCCTGGCATCCATGCAAATGCCATGTCCGTTCCGTACTGGAACAGTTCACCATCAACTGGCTCAGCCCTTATCACTATCTGTCCACAGTATGCTTGCATAATTTGTTGTGCAGTGAGCATGTTTATTCCTGGAGTGGAGCAAATTATGCCGTCCTCCGTAAAGGAGATTGTCATGTTCAACCTGCTCATTATGTCTCTCCCCAGTATGTTTACTGGTGAGGCCCTAGAATATAAAAGCGGGACGGACATGTCATAATCCCTTATCGATAAGGGAATGTTATCAGTAAACGGAACCAACCCCCTAGCCCCAGAGAATCCTTGGGTGTTCATGGCTTCACCTGACATCTTAAATGTACCTTCCCTTATGCATGACCGGGTCGCTCCGGTGTCAACAAGGAATGATAATTTTTTGTCACCTATCGTTACCTCTATGCGTGGTTCCTCCGCACTATTAGGTGTTACCGACAGGATGGGACACACCAAGGCCGTCTGTGAGCTGTCCTATTGTGGGTATAATGATTGACCACTTCCTGTTTAGGGGTTGTGTCCCAGGACCGTCACCCTTCCCAGTTGTGTTTGCTGTAGTTGTGTATTGGTAGAGGTTATGTTATGGTCTTGAATTTGGGCAGGTTGCTGTACTTGCTGCACTTGGGGTTGTTGAGTTATCGCTACCTGTTGTTGTGGCAGTGAATATGTCTGTGGCTGTTGTTGTGTTACTAGTTGTTACTGCACATTTCCCGGTTGCAGTGCCTGCTGTTGTTGGATGTCCTGTTGTTCCCTGTAGGCCCTTGTTTTCCCTGTTCTCCCCATGATGGTGTGCCTGGTCTCACTCTACATGTGCGTGATCCACAAATCCAACATACCGGTGGTTCCCTGTTCTGCCATGGAAAGCTTCCTGAATTGTCCTGGTATACTGGTTGCTCGGTGGGGTAGAAATTTCTGAATCCTCCCCCTTGCTGTTGTGTGTTATAGCCGTATCCCCTCCCCCTCATCATTCCTCCCCTTCCCCTGTTGTAATTATAATATCCAGCTCCTGGCGTTGAGTATCCTCCTCCCATGTTAGTCGTGTATGGTTGGGGTGGTGGCAGTTGTTGTGCTACAATCTGTGATGATTGTATTTGGGAGGGATCTTGTGCAGCCACTACTTGTGTGGGGTTTTGAGTCATTGTTGCAGGTGTAGTTATTAGTGCACCTTCCATCGTGTATTTAGTATGTTTTTTCTGTACCAATTTAGCCTCTTCCGCTTTTCTATCCTCTTCCTTTTGTTTCATCTTTTCTTGCCATGTCCTACAATGATGTACTATCGTCAGTTGTATTTCTGGCCATGCTTTTGCTTCCGTCCCCACCACCTTCTTCAGTTGTTTCTGAACTGCTTCTGGGAGCCCTTGTATTAGTATATGATAGAATATTGCTGGTGTTTTGTCCCATTGTTCTCTAGTTTCCAGACGCCACTTCTCTTGAATTTCCTGGATATAATCAACAGGATCTTCGTTCTCACGCATCTTGCGTGAGGTAATTGCTCCTATGTCTGATGTGTCTGGGTACTGTACCCTCAGCGCTTGCCATAATGCATGTCTGCAGTTTGCGAATGGTGCCCCATCGTGTGATGTGTTTGTTATTGTGACCCCAGGGAAGCCTGCTCTCTTCCAGATGTCATCTGCTGCATCCCCCAATATTGATATTAGAAGGCCCTTTACATCCCCCACTGCCAGTTTCTGTCCTGCGGTGTGTTTTTCCATTTCATATATCCATTTTCCCGCACCTCCACTTAATGATGGGAGCCTGCACTTTATATTGTCCTTGTCTGCATGCTTCCAAGGGACGTATTGTGGTCTAACCCCTCCCCTCTCCAGAAGTGGCATTAAGTTGTGTCCTGTTTGACCCCCTGGGTTCCACAAAATCGAGTCTGTGCACCCCTCCTCTTCTTCCGTTTCTTCTACATCGTCAATTGGGTCCATATTTCCCCTGCTCGTAACTGTTTCTCCTTCATCTATTCCCCTTCTTTTATCATTTCCTTTATTTAATGTGGGTGTGTGTATTCGTTCTCCCTGCCTGCGTCCAGGGAGGTCTCTAAGCCTGCCTGCATAGGGTGTCAGTTCGTGGGGGAAGGGTGCGAGTTTAGGTGGGCATGTTGCACGTAATGAGCGTGAGGTAGTGGAGCATGTTGGACGGGGTGGTGAGGGTGCAGCTGCACGTGCCTGCCTTTCCTCCATTCCTTGCTCTTCCTCCTAACTTCCCTCCAGTCCTTCCTGTCTCCTGCAGATCCATGGTGATTCTCTATTTGTCCGGGTGATGTATAATTTATCTAAACTTTCCCTTTCACTGTTTCTTCCTTCCTTCTCCATTCCCTCTCCTTCCTCACTGCAAAAGTCATTCAGGAATGGCAACCCCCAATCTGTCTTATTCCCCCTAATCGTTACTGTTTTTAAGTCTATTAGATCCGTTCCTCCCTTTTCTTCTTTACCAATTGCTCCCCTTTGTGCTGACGTTGTTGCTACTTCTGTGTCTCTGTATATATACCTCCTTACTTCACTCTCCCCTCTCCTATCTTCTCTTTCCCCTTCATTTTTCTCTGCTATTTCTCTACCAATTTCCTCTCTTTTCTTTTTCAATTCCTCCATTACTTCACTACTCATCTTTTCCATTATCCTTTCTTCTTCTTTCTTCCTTTCCCATCTCGCTCTTTCCCGCTCTAATATACCCTCTATCATCCTCCCCTCTTCGTATTTCCTTGTCGTTTCTGATAGTAATCTCCTCTTCCATATTTCCATTTCTTTTTCTTTCTCTTCTTCCTCTCTTTTCTTGTCACGCAGTGCTGCTCTGGATACCCTTTCTGCTACTGCCTTCACCCTTTCGGCTTCTCTCTTTTGCTCCTCAGTTCGTTCCCTCATTTTTTCCAACTCGTTCTTGCTTTCTTTCCTTTCCCGTGCTCTCTCTCTTTCCTCTCTCTCGAGCTGCTTGATCAGTGCATTCTGCTCATCCCTTAGTTCTGCTTATCGTTCCTCCAAAATCTCTTCCTTTTCTCTTAACAGCTCTCCCCCCTTTCTTTTCCCCTCTTCCCCTTTCATTTCACTCTTCCTGGTATTATCCTCGTCCATTTTCCTTACTGCCTCCTTCTCTTCTCCTGTAAATGAACCTCGTAATTTTAATAGTACCTGCGCAGCTACCCACTCATCATGCCCCATTTCCGCGACCTGCTCTTCGTCAGTCCTCCCCTCCCCTGCGGGCATCTTCGTACGAGCTGATCCCTTCGTACTAGTCTGCTCCCCTCCCGTGTGGCCACCTGTAGCTGTATATGGTGGCGGGCTGTATGCCGGGTTCGAGTACCCCTCAGCCGCCCTTAATTGTACTATTTCTCGTAGTTCTGTTAAAGGATATAACCCCCCTTCCTCCTTTTTCACTACCTTCGCTAGGGGCATATCGTTACTCTGTTCCTTTTTTATTTCCTTTTCATTTAGGTTGTTACTCTTTTCTCCTCCCTCTCGTCCGTTCCCCGTGTTCTGTGTGCCTTCACTCTCTTTTTCCCCATTCTCTCCTTCCTCCTTAATCTTCTCCTCTTCCGTTGCTTCCCCCATAATGAACATTCCGTTTGGTCCTGGTCGGGACCCTTGGAACATCCTCCACAAGTTAAACACCTCCACGTGGTGTATCAGCTTCTTCCCCTTGTATGTGTTATGCAGATGAGTTAACAGTGAATGTTGGGTATATAGATCGAAACTGCCATTAGGCGGCCATGGTGTCGTCATTTTGTTGTCCGTCCCCTGTGTCCATTCTATGCTATATTTGATCAGTTTCTCCCTATGGGGTGACAGTGTTTTACATATGTGCTGTAGCTGGGTAGTGAGGGTGTTCCCCCACCCTCCCGATCCTGTCCCGTATGACATAGTATCACTTCACTTGTTATCCTACCCCTAGTTGGTAGCGGTTATCTTGCTAACAGTGTACACTATTCAATCTTAGATCTTTACCTGGCCCCGTAATTTTGGGGACTTGCGATTGTCCGCTAAGGAAAAATAGAACAATATAGCATTTGCATTTGAATACTCTTTTCTTTCTTTTCTTCCTTTACCAAACACCTTTACGGCCCCCTGCGGCCGAGGTGCACGTAGCCCCCTGCGGCTGCGTGCCCCGTGTGACGTTCTTATACAGCCGTCCCACTTTCTTTTACCCCTCCTCCTCTTTCTTCACTTGCCGTGGCCGGCGTTCTCCGTGCGCAGCCACGTCCCCCTTTTCACCCTTCCCTGATAAGCTTGTTACCGTTTATCTCCGTCTCCACTCCCTTACCATAATTCTCTTCCCCACCACTCTCCTAAAGAAAAATGCCTTGTGTTCGAGATATCCTATGAAAGCCCTACTGGTGACGTCACCGATCTCTTAAAAAACTACTGGTAAGTTCTTTACATGTTTTTAAAAGTACGAAATACGCTTGCAATCTACCCCCGTTAACCCCACAGCTGTCTTCCTGTCACGTCTGGAACAAGGTAATCAACAATATAATCGGACTGCGCACGCTGCGTCGCCTCGCGTGTGATACGCCCCTCGACAGGAGGGCTTAACCAGCCAATTATCTTCCGTATTAGGCAACCAGCTAGCTACCGCCTACAGGGAAACGTCATCTATCTATCGAGTTTCCTGCTCGATCAATAGGGATCCTCATCTACTCATTGATCAATAATCACCAAATCGTAGGAAACCGCACACACACACACACACCCTTCCACGTGGTCGGGACCTGGGCCAATCAGTGTCTACGAGCGGCCGCACGTGATGTTTTCGTGCTCCGCCCCCTCCTCTTCCGTAACGTAGCGGACTGCTCTCGCACTTGTCCAGCTACCATTCACTTCACTGTCAACACTAATTTTATCAACCTTCGCCGCGCACCTGTGTAACACCTCCCGCCTCCCGTATTCAATTCCTCCCCCCTCCCTCACAATTTCACATTGCTTGTTGTGCGTGGCATACTCACCAAGTTCTCTTGCTGCGGGGCCGCTCGACTGCGTGCACCCCTCCAAGCGGCTCGCCACCTCCCCTCGTCTGGACCACGTCTGGATACTCGCCAACCGCGGGCGGGATACTTCTCAACTGGCTCCCGAAGGCCAATATCCGGATTGCGCTGTCCGGTCTTCTCGCAGTTCCGCGATGGTCCTGTAGTCCTCAAAAGGGGGCAGCGGCAGAGGGGGCCGCGCCGCCGGGCCTCCTCGCAACGGGAGTACTCGGAAAAATAAAATAAAAGCAGATCTTGAACAGATCTCAGCAGTGCCTCCAACTTGTCGGGGGGGAAATTCTCCGGGCAGGGAGGCCCCAACTCCTCCCGTGTATCCCAAAAAATGAGTATGAGGCACACGCAAGGTGATTCTGCTGTTTATTAAACAAACGGCAGGGATGGGTCAAGGATCGTACGCGTCCGTCCTGACCCTCTCTTCTCAATCGTGGGGCTCGCAGGCCCTTTTTACCTTAGTATGACGTTCTACTTGCGTCACCTGGGAAAGTTAGCAAAAAACCTATCGCCACTCTGGATTGGTTCCTCGAGTGGTAGGGTTAGTATAGCATATGTATAGAGAACGTTGTTAGTGGTTGAGGGTCAGTCAGGTGGTATACTTGAGTTGTCCCTTCAATTTGATACATGAAAATTGATACATGAAGACCCCTGAGGATTGGCTAATGTTAATGGCGTCAGTGATAAGAGCCCCATGTTCTGATTGGTCCACTCGCGAGCCCCCCAGTCTGGGACCATCGCTGTTCCCAGCTCGCGGTGAACCTGTCATTTGTAACAATGTATCACTATGGGTATATGCAGACAATGTGAGGATTTATTCATATGCTGGAAGGCAGACTACTCCCACCGCCGCAGATGTCCATTGAGTCGCTTAATTGTATCTGCCTGTGTCTTAAAACGTGGGATCCAGGCACCTCCCTCCTCCTGGGTCTGGCACCCTGTCAGGTTCGGCTTGGTCACGTGAGGAGAGACCGTGGTTGAGGCAGAATTCTGCACATTTAATATTGCATTTTCCACTGTGTGCCTGGCTTAATTTGCAGGTGTGACCTTGGCGTCGGCTTGCGGCATGCGAGTTTGCAACATTGTGCCCTTGACTGTCTGCTCTCGCCGGGCCCGTTCTGCAGGGTCAGCAACTGTACTCTTGCTCGTTCAATGTTCATGGAGGCTCTTGCTTGCGACCTACTTGGGCCTGGTGCATAGGTGGAGACGTTTGATGCACGGCGCTTTAGGTTATGGTATCATACTGCTGTATCCCCAGTATCATGTCTTCGTTATATTTCTTATTGCAATGCATGGGTTTAGGAGAAGCGTGAGCAAGCATTTTAGATGAGTTCATTGTGCGTCTTGCTTTTCTGCATTTTTTTAAAAAAACCTATGTGAAAAATAATAAAGAGGCGCGTCAGTGGGTGTGTCCGTCACCTACGTCATAGCACTGAATATGTTCTTCGTGTGGATTGGTGTGGGAGTGTCCAGTGTGCATGTTTGCACGGGTGTGCTGACCGTTGGCTAGGTCGTCATGGCATCTCTAACGATGTGTTCATTTACTGTTGAATGGTTCAGTCGAGTTCATCCATGCCGCAGGTGTCGGCATGGGCAGGGCAGGCTGGTGGGCAGGCTGGTGGGCACATCCGTATGTTCCTGTACCAGGGTATTTGGTCGTCTGGTAGATGGGCAAACTCCTCTCGTGGCGGGTGTCTGGGCCGCGATCCTCTAGGCCAGGGGTGTGAGGGGATTGGTGGGAGCCTTTTGTTCCATTCTCCCACTTCAGGGGAACCTGGCGTTCGGTGTCGGGGAATTGACAGCCCTTCTTGAGTGCCCTCCCTTTAAGGCAAGAGTCACGGGTCGTCGAACGTCCGACGGTGAACAGGTTGAACTACGGCAGTGAAGTGGCAGCTTCGTTCCTAGCGGTGCTCGTCGACGACAGAGCGTTGGCGTCCTCCAAGGAGAGGCGTGCGGGGCACCTCGGTGACGATAGTTCTGGACCGCAAAGAGATGATGAAGAACTGTGGCCCAGCAAGGGCGTCGAGTCGTCAGCGTCTCTGTGGTCTTTAGGTGGCGGGAAACCCACCGGCGGATGCTCCTCGGCGCGCCGACGGTCGGGCCTTCTCCAGCGGGAGAAAAGCGGGTGACGATGCAGACGAGAGCATCCGATGATCAATTGAAGTTCTTAGGCAAACGGGAGCACGTCAGCTCTGGTCGGCGACGGCGGTCGTCGACAGTGGCAGACAAAAGTCCGAGTGCTTCTCTTTGAGATTCCGCGGCAGTCCCCGTCTCAGGTCGACAGCCTGTCGAAGGTCTGTCTACCAGGGAGCTTTGGCAAAGATCAGCTGTGCACGATGGTCCCTCGTTGCTCGGGAAGAGGGCGCCTTACCAGGTCCTCTCTGGGCCAGTCCTTGGAGGCACAGCAGCTTTCAGATTTTTGAAGGAGAGCAACAGCACTTCTTCTCGTCCAGCGGGGCTTCAAGGTCAAGCTTCAGTTACTCCAGTTACTCGTCGTAGTGGACTTCAGCTTCTGAACACGATTCCTAGCAGTGAGAGGTCCCCAAATATACTGTTGATCTCCCATTCATTCCGCTGGGTCACACTCAAGCATCCAATCATGATTAAGGGCATTCATGCAGCCAGGCAGCCAATCAGGCACACAAGGTATTCAGGCCATTCACTTCTCTCCAGACACTCACCACAAGTTATGTGTATTGGGAAAAGTACCGAGCCATTCAACACTCCAAGCTGCATTCATACCGGTTTCGGGCAGGGCTGTCTCAGTCATTGTGTCAACCACCAGATACTAGACATCCACAACACAGAATGCATATTCGTCACACACTCTATTCACTCAGGTCCCACCCACAGGAGGTATCCACAACATACATCACCGGGAATGCTCCAGCTAGTCTGGCTGGGCCTTCACAACAACACCATATATGGCATTTCCACCCAACAGCCAGTCAGGGGGAAGGGACAGAGTCAGGGCTTCCCAGGACTTTGGGAAAACAAGGTAATGGGTAATAGAAAGCAGGAGGCCACAGGGGCCATCTTGTTTTCCATCAGGAATCAACTGATCCCAATGGCAGGGCCGGCGTATCCCAAATGGAGGATACTCCGCGCACCTGTCAATTTCAGCATGGTGCTGCCACCAGCCCATACCCTGCTCTGCGGGCCACCCACAGGTGCCCAAAAACCTACACTAGGGGCACAGGGTTGTACCCCCACCCATGGGTGCCATATGGGTATCCCACGGGTCCGTTCACCAAATCAAAAGAGAGAGAGCTGCACCGCCAGGAGTCCCACATGAACTCCTGTGCAGAAAACACGACAGAACACACGATAAAAAGCAGTAAAGAACAAGGATACGGAGGCCCTGTCCCTCCAATGCATTTCCAGCATCACACCCATGAGGGCCCCTCTCCTTTCCACTGCTAGCGCGAACTAGCGAATTATTCCCGAACTCTGGAACCTGTTCTGCCCTGTTGGGGAGACCCTCCACGAATAGTGGGAACTTATTCTTACCGCGTGCACCAGTATTGCAAGTACATTTGAGCAATAGGCTCCACTCTTCTTAGGGATTGGACTGCCTCTCAGTTAGGATTGTGTTTGATGCAGAAGGGACTAAAGACTATTTGCAATGCCTGTTTCCTTCCCCTTTTAGGAGGTGGACCCATTTTGTGCATTAACCCTATAGACCCGATTGGTCTTGTATATATGTATTTTATTAACATTGTGTTGGTTTAGAAGTATTACTGTTATCATTACTGTGTGTTGAACTTCAAAGGCCTTGAATAAATGTATTTGTATTTTTAATATATATACACCTGACTAGGAGTGATTTGTAATTGTCCTTTACTCTGTGTGCTCATTGAGGTCTTTCAGTTACCTTCACCCCTCCTGAGACCTAATTTTGACCGCCGCCAAGCTATCTTGTTTGGTTTGGCTTGTCCCGAAGATTACCTTGTTCCAAGAAACTAGGCTGGCCTTCTGAACCTCTCCTACCAGGTCAGAGTTCAGAAATCCATTTTAACACTATCCCCAATAGGTCTTATGTTAATACTGACTACATAGTTTGGACGTGGCTTTGTGGCAAACCATTGCTTGTCTTTTAACCATACCAGAGGAAACAGGAAAAATCATAATAGTATATGATATAGTAATATAGATACTTACTAAGAAACACATTCAAGATGATGCCCGACCTAACTTAGTTCACGGATTAGGAGACTACCATTTAGGCGTACTATGCGCTCTAATAAAGAAGATCTTTTGATGCGTTCTTATTTAAAGAGGTCTGGGGGCTCTAGCTTTGACTAGTGGGCTCTGGGTGTTTGGAATGCACTGCCACAGTCTCTTAGACAGATTCTAACAGTGGCACAATTCAAAAAAGCACTGAAGACTTACTTGTTTGATGGGGGAGGATACTAGGAATCAGAAGTCACTTTATTAATCCGAGCTACTTTCGTGTTCTATGTATGTTCTGTTAAGCGAGGACCCTGCAGCCTTCGGGCTTGTTTGCGCTGTATAAAAATTATTTAGAATAGAATAGAAGACAGTTCAAATACTAGAGAACCCATAGTAAAAGCTCAATTATCCAGCACCAAGGGAACCCAATGGTGCCCCAAAATGAAATATGATGGATAGCCGAATATTAGTTAGCTAGGTGCCAGAGAACCAGAAAACAGAGCAAAAAGACAGGATAAGAAAGCTTCCTGACCCTTTGATCTGTTTGCTGTCACTTTGTCATCTGGAATATCTGTTAATCAGCTACAAAACCTTATCTTCCATCAGTTCGCTAACAGGAACAAGACTGTTACCGGCAACGAAGGACACTACTTTGTAGAGCATTGAAGTAAATAAGTGCCGGATAGCAACACTTAGTGAAAACAGAATCTATAATAAGCAAATGCCTGGATTACTAACCGGTACCCTTCATTACTCCTAGTCCCACTCTTGCTCGTCACACTACTTTCTAATGAGGAGACTCCTCATGGGACAGGAACTTTCCCCAGAAGCTTTCTTCTTAATGTCATTGTTTATGGCCAGTCGTATCTATAGTGGGTGTATAAGTATGCATGCATTACGCAGAAACCTCCTAAACGTACCGACTGCCTTCAAGTTGTTCAATTCAGGTGGGTGAGGCGGTTATAAGTACCGTGATATGGAAAAGTAGGACTGGGAGTAATGAAGATTTCTGGTAAGTAATTCAGGACTTACTTCGGCGTTCAGCTTTCCCATCCCAGTACTTAATGATGAGGTATACCAAACTCATAGAGCAACCTGAGGAAATAAACGGATCAAATAGTTCAGCCCACGTGAAACTTACAATTCTCAAGAAATATAATACATGTGTTCATGCAACAACAGCTTGTAGGATGTCAGTGCCAAAGTCCTGAGATGAAGAGTGGCTAACATTTTTGCAGTAACGAAAACAAGTAATTAGATTAGACCGCTTCGCCGCCCTGAATATCTCCTGTCTGGGAACCACCCTTGTACACCTATGGGAAGGGGTGTAGCCAGAATGTGGAAAGAGCCAAATGCACTTTGTCCCTCTTGCCCACCTGCCCAAAGAAACCACAGAAGCTTCCTGGCCCCTGCCAGATGGCTGAAAGCCACAAATTGAGTGTCAGAAGCACCAAGAGATGATGTTCTGTCTATGTCCACTACGATAGCCCTACTGATGTCCAAAAGGTGCCATCTCACTAACTATTCAGTTGAGGGGGATGCATAAAAAGCTGGAAACATGGCTTGTTCCATGTGCAGTTTTGACAAAACAAGGAGGGCACAGAAATGAAGTTTACAGGGTGTTGCCCTTACTTTATACACATTTTAACACAAAAATAGGCAACAGCCAGCTGTCTCGTAGTTACATTATAGCCAGTTGGAATCCAGATACTAAAACCTAAATTGTAAGGACCAATGTTCGGTTTCCCGGACGGAAGAACAAGGCTGTGAACCTAGTATGTTTTTATCAATCTGCACACTGTCATATGTAATCCATCACTATCTATCAAGAGAGGTAGTGAGAGATTGAGAAAGACGTATTACCTGTGCTTTTGGGTTGACCACATGTCGCTGTGAGACCTAACAAAACTATGCATCTTAATCACGTAGGAGGGCCACTTACAAGCCGCTTACAAGCCAGATCAGATAGTGATATCAAGTGATACCACTGATCTGCATGGAAGAGAAAAGAAATGCGTTCTTACGTACCAGAACGCTTTTGGGTACTCGTGGCCGTGGGCTAATTTATTCGTAACCAATTGTAACAGAAACTATTTACGTTGATCACATCTGCCTGATGCTGTCCCGACCGCATCCAGGCATTTGGAGCCTAGAGCCTCTCTTCCTGTGCTGCTCTTACGAGTCGCTCACGTGACACAAGTTGGGTCACGTGAGGCGGAAGTAAGACTATACAAATTCCCGCTGCGATTTACAGAGCGCTCGATCCACTTCCGACAGCTTGTACGCGGATATGGATGGGTGCTCTCCTTGTTACTAAAGTAAGTTACTCCCTGCCCCGCTCCACCCAGGGGCCCACGAGAGACTGGCCTTAGCACTGACTGAGGACATGTATATTGCCCCATTAGGTCGCAACATGCAAACCCCCGGCCAAAGATAGCTGTTTAGCCTGTCCGCTGCATAGGGGGTCAGCAATGCAGCAATGGGCACGCATTTAGAATCGTCTCACAAATATGATACTGCTTGACTTTGCTTTCATTTCTCGACAGCAACACCTGGGTCTGGATCATTGTGTACGCCAGTTATGTGGAGTTAATACACTGCCAAGTACACTGGTACACACAGACACCTCTGCCAAGGTCAGTGTACCCACATGATCTAACGCCCTCTTGTATTATTGTTCTCTCTCCCCTCCTGTCACCTTGGGGGTTTACCGGGGAGAAAGCAATGACCTCTGAATAGGAGATTAATCTAATTGTGAGATTGTTAGGATGACGTTTATTTCTTACTATGCATTATGTTGTTGTCCTCTGTCACGTGGTATGTGGCCAAGAGACAATAGAAGAATGGGTTGTCCATTTGCCCTGTTGGCAACCCACACATAATTAACAGTGGTAACAACGGACCATCTGTATTACTAAATGTGATAGCACTACCAGCAGTGTTGAATCTATGAACAACATAGAATAGAGTGTTTTTCATAGTCAATTGAATTGAAGTTATCAGCCCTGAGTTGACCATGGTATATTTTCTTTCTTGCCAATAGGTTCCCTCCTTAAACTGATTGAGCCTTATGGCACCAACGACTAGGTGGTAAAGTATATTTACTCCCAGTTGTCGTAGCTGTGTTCTGTCAACATGGTCAGTACTGATTTGACTGCACCTATTGATCGAATTTGAAGACTGTCCTGATGAAAGTGGCTCTATTTACACTCATGCAACTGAAACCGGTCGACGGCGGTTGCTACACACAAGAGGCATAAATCGGGCCTACTCTTTGGTTTGAGCATACCTTTTATTCTAAACCCCACACCCTGTCAACCAACATTACTTACAGACAGAGAGTGGGACTTTAGTGTCTTCGTGTTGAATGTTCATTGTTTAACATTCTTTGTCTCTGTGTCATTGTGTTCTTTTTAAGACCTTAGCCCGCCAGGGTCAATTAGACAATCTGTAGGTTAATAAAGTATAAAATACCCTACTAGATGCCTACTCCAGTGACTCCGGGCACGCTGTTTTAAATAATGTTTCTCTTCCATACATGCATACACATAGTGGAAGAGAGTGGTGAAGGGCCAACAAGGCTGAAAGTGTTACAAACTTAGAAGTTGTTAGTTTATCTCTTTTTCTATCTCTGTTAGATAAGCGGCACACCATCGTGACCTAGCTGAGGCGTGAGGTTGAGGTAGGTATAGTTAGACATTCGCTCTATCCTTTCTGTCCCTCTTCACAGCCTTGTTCTTCCATCCGGGAAACCGAACATTGGTCCTTGTTCCATGTGCAACCATGTATTTACTTCCGGGTGAAAGGCGGAAATTGCAACTGAGCATGATTGAGGCCTAGTAGATGGGTAAGAAAGGTTCCCAGAAGAGCATTGCCCCCAGCTCTCCAATTCTCTTTGAGGATGAGATAGCATCTCGCAGCGTTGTGCCAGTCCTGTCTAAGGATTCGAATAGGTGACCTTGGAGAGCCTGCAGCACTAGGTGGAGAACCCAGGCAAGAATCATTGACCTATCGGTGAGCCTAGAGATAGAAAAGGTCAGCAGGAGATAGATGACCAGCTCCTCACCATCTGATGTCCCCAACCTTGGTTCACTGGATGCGTAAATGGTGGGTCACTGTGCCTGTGAGAGAAGACAGCTAAACTCATGCAGAACCCATCCTTTAAGAACTGCAACAGTCATGGAAGGTCACAGGGGAGAGGGCACAATGGCCTAGAAAACACTGGGTTGGAAAGTCGTCCTGCAGTGATTGTATGCTTTCAGGGTTAATTTTCTTCTTGACTGCTGTATGGCCGGTGTATGTTGGCTTGAGGGACAGCTGCTATCGAAACCCTGCGTCTCATTTTCCATCATGAATGATTGGTTGGATTGTGGTGGAAGACATGTACCTATATCCAAAGAGGCGTGAGTTGGCATCATACAAGCTGGGGCCAGCTGCATCAAAAAGGGGAACCAAGATCTCCTTTGCCAATGCAGAGCCATCATTATCACCACTGCTCAACTGTCCCGAATTTGGAAGAGGTCCCTGAGGATAGGAAGGAAGGGAGGTTATGAATAATGTGGATGATATGCCATGTCAGGGCTAAAGCTTCTGTTCCCCATGTCTCTGGCACAGGAATTTGGTGCAAATGTTCAGTAGTCATTTGAGGAGGCAAACTGATCTAACGCCTACCTCCTGAGCCACTGACAAGCTATGTTTAACATGTCCAGATATAGTGACTTTACACAGGAAATGTCACTATATCTGGACAGGTATGTTTCCGGGAATGGATCTTTCCTGCTGGTTGCAGCTGATGCCTTACATTTCTTTTTGAAACACTCTATGGATGCAGAGACCCATGAGCCTGGTTGTTGCATAAGCGCATTATAATATCTTGACATTGAGAAGAGCTTCGACTTCTTTCAAAAAACGACGACATGCTTGCCTTCCTCGAATGCGCAGTGAACTCTTGTATTTGATTTTTTAAATAGTTTTGATCTCTTCAACTGAATTATGTTGAGAAGTTTCCATCTGCCATCATAACTAACCCAATCGAAGGTGATGTCAGAAATTCTACTTAAATAGGTCATGGAATTCAGACAGTAGAGCTTCCTTAGTGGACATTATGTTGTATCTGCTAAGACAGGGGTCTGCAACACCCTGCAGCTCTCAAGATGTTTTCTAACACGCCTCCCATGATTCCTGGCTATTGATCATGCTGGTTTAGTCTGACGGGAGTTATAGTCCAAAACATCTGGAGAGCCAAAAGGTGGCGGACCCATTTGCTAACACATTGGGAATACGTTTAGTCCTGCATGAGACTTCCTCTGGACTGCATCTACCTTCTTCTTCACGCTGTCTCTAACCTCAGCATCTTCCGCGAACATTGAATGGCAGCCAGCAAGGTGGGACAACAGTGAATGCTTCTATGTTTATTCATCCCCATTTTCTTTTTCGCGGCTTTTTTTGCTGAAAATGTTTTGTTGAAAAATATTATGAAATGTTTGTTTTATTTGGGGGGGGGGTTCCCCCTAACCCCCTTCCCTTATTAGTTATTCCCTATACACCACCCCACCCTAGCCCTTATACGCCCCCATATTTTTTGATTATTTATTGGGACAAATCATTTTCACCAAAAAATGCTGCGAAAACAAAACGGACGATGAATGAACGTCGTACCCAATGAATGTACCCTTTAAATTCACTGGTATTGTGGCGTCCTCTGCCGATAAGGGGAAATCTAACCCAATCGATGGCTAGGTGCATTTTCTTCACGAACAATAGCATTGAAACTGTCTCCTATTTTCACTTTTCCCATTTTATCTGTTTTTCTCCTAACAAGAAAAGGGGGAATCGTATTCCGGTAGACTGCTGGTACACCCAGGTCTTGGGTTCAGTAGTTTATGCTTGCTCTGTGTTGCCAAGAAATGCCATCCAATTGGCAACATGGGCTATCATCTTTATCAGTAGTTCTTGGTCTATATATCTCTCCGCTTATTCCTGCCCGGCTTCCTCCTACTCTGAGGTGGATTCTGTCTCTTGCGAGGAAGATGAAGATTAGACATCCCGTGTCCTGACTCGTTTTCTCTTGGACTGGATCCTTATTTATTTGATCACTTCCTTCACTGTACCCCTGATTCTGGTTTCAGATTGTTTGTTAAAATGAATACCTGGCCTTTTTTACGGCTCCTGCGAGCAAAAGACTCAGAAGATTTGTGGATTGTGGATCTGTCTGTGCAAAAATGTACCATTAAAACGGTGCTGG
Source organism: Ambystoma mexicanum (assembly GCF_040938575.1). Classification (NCBI taxonomy): domain Eukaryota; kingdom Metazoa; phylum Chordata; class Amphibia; order Caudata; family Ambystomatidae; genus Ambystoma; species Ambystoma mexicanum. The sequence goes on along the minus strand of NC_090935.1, from coordinate 1,355,153,859 downwards.
GTGGCTGTTTACACACCCAGTGCAAGCGTGATTTAATTTCTAAATTGATCATGTCAGCGACAGTCTGAGGTCATCCTTCTGTCCCTGCATTATCATGATGGGCTGTTAGCCTCATTGTGTGAGGCGGGGCTAGGGTGCAGCGGTTGGGGGGATTTGATGTTGTGAGACAGGTAGTCCCAGTGGCAGTTACTAAATAAATGGATTTGAAGCCAGATGTGTTTTGTTTGGGCTTCTTATATTACTGCGCGTTCTGCGCTCGGGCCGGAGTCTCCCGCTGGGAGCTACCATTGGCGACGAGTACGGCAGACGCCCACGGTGCCCCGAGCGGGTATGGTGTCACGTCTGATGCCTGGAACGCAGCGGTTTGCAGGAGCGACCATGCAGCCTGCCTCTCAGTAACCGGGCCGGTGGCAGTGGAGAGGAGCGAGAGAGAGCAGCAACGGTCATGTGGGGCCTGGAGGAGAGCATAAAGGTGCCGGCTCACAGCGCTGCACAGAGGGGAACCCCCTGCCCTACTGGCAGTGGAAATCCTGCAAATAAGTGGCCTGAGTCGGCGCACTGCTGAGTAGTACCAGAGACCCCATGTGATTTTCCTGCCTGCAATGTGGGATAGGGAGAGCCTACCAGAGACCCCGCGTGACTTCCTGCCTGCAACGTGGGGCAGGGAGAGCCTGCTGAGGGAAGATAGGCCCCAACCCCAATAAGCAACACATGAGGGACACCCTACGGGCCACCCCATGGGCCACGTGGCGACAGTCACGGGCCACGCTGCAGGACCTCTGTCCCTCCAGTGGCTGGGAACCAAAGAAAGATACCCCTGGTCCCTGACCATAGTGAATGACACACCGGTGCACCATGCCTGGAGAAGATGTGCCGGCGATCGTGCCAGGGTGGCCATCAGATGCATTTCAGTTGGTGCAGTAAAAAGTCGCTCGCTGGCAACTGCCATTTGCATTTGACCTCACATACACCAGTAATTTGGGCCCGCAGTGGATTCTCTGGGCCAAGGATTTTAGAGTATACATTGGCACCATGGGCCTCATGGATGATAAGAGAAAGACAAATATTTTGACCGTAGCAGTAGGAGCGTCGGTACGAGTGTTTTATACGAACTGGTCGATGAAGAAAAGACTACGTTTGGGGAGATTCAAGACGCATTGGCAACATACTTCACCCTGCACACTAATGTGTACTATGAGAGGCACATCTTTCATGCCATGATGCAGGAGAAAGGCAACACACTGGACAACTTCGTCACACGCCTCAGAGTTCGCATCAAGCATTGTGCTTTTCATTGCTACTCCAATGAAGAAGCATTACGCTCTCAGGTGATTGCGGGATGTGAATCTCCTGAATTTTGAAAGAAGCTGTTGCAGAAACAACAGTCCCTGGATGAGATCCAAGCCATGTTGTGGACAGACTCCACCATCTCAAGACAAATCGTCAATATGGGTAGAGTGAAAGTGTCAGCAGTGCCCAGGGACCATGGCGCCACCTCACAACACCAACAAGACTTCCAACAAGACATGCTACAGGTGCAAACAAAGAGTTCCCTCATGAAGGCACGTGCCCGCCACTAGGGCAAACATGTGCGGCTTGTGGTGGTGAGGTGGTGAGGATCAATTCAGAGCGGTGTATCGCAATGCTCCCATTCCTGCGCCTCAGTGGGCATCACCCAGAAGTGGCATCCAAAATACTGCACTGAAGAGTGCAAATGGAGCCGTGAGCACAAGAAATATCAGCAGGCAGATGGAGAGAGTGACAAGTACCAGGATAGGCGGTCGCACAAGTCCCCAGACAGCAGAGGGTCACACAGGACACGGCGGAATGTGAGGTACATCGAAGTGCGATCCCAGTCGGGGAGCGACTTCTCATCCTCGCCAGATGACCAGCAGAAAAGGGGTTATGTGTGGGACCTGGGCAACGAAGCCGCAATGGAACACAGCTCGTCCTACAGGTGAACAGCACCTCTACAGAGTTCCTGATCGACATAAGCGTGACAGTGAACGTAATGAGTGAAGATGCCTATAATTTTCTGCCACATCCACCAAAGCTACGCCTGTCCTCGGTGGACATCTATCCATATGGCTCCAACATGCCGTTACCCAGTAAAGGCATGATCACAACCACTTGTGCTCACAAATCACATACCGCACGTATTCAGCTACACGTTCTGGCCACCGAAGCTAACAGCGGCTGCATCCTGAGGTTTCGGACAGCGACTGACATGGGCCTCATCCACAGCCTATATCAGATGATGGCCCACAAGTACATCGGCCCCAAAGGTGATGTGGTAAAACTGTTCCCCAACCTCTTCAAAGGCCTGGGTAAGCTCCACATTTGCAAAGTTCACTTACATATTGACTTCACGGTCAAGCCAGTCATACAACATTATCGGGGATTTCCGACAGAAATCAGGCAACTATTGGACTTGAACATCATTGAGCCAGCGGTCGGGCCCACTCCATGGGTTTCATCAATAGTGCTGGTCCCGCAAAAGTCTGCAAAGGGGTCCATCCGCCTCTGTGTAGACATGCACAGACCCAATGAAGCCCTCCAGCGAGAACGACACCAGGCCCCAAGAATCATGGATATGATTCTTCTTCTCAACAGGGTAATAGACTTCTTCAAGCTAGACCTGAACAAGGGTTACCACCGGCTGGAGCATGCCCTGGGGTCGCGCTATATCTCCACATTTGTGACACATATGGGGCTATTTCGCTATAAATGACTGAACTTTTAAATATCTTTGGCAGCGCAGATATTCCAGGAGGAAATTCACCAGGTCATTAAACACATTACTCAAGTGCCTCAATAATAGCCAAGACATTTTGGTGTTTGGTAAATCAACGCAAGAACATGACAACACACTGCATCAGGTCTGTCTAGCCCTTGAGGCAGCCCAAGTGACACTCAACAAGGACAAATGTGAGTTCAGAAAAAAAAGAAATTCTTTGGCCACATTTTCTCAGAGCAAGGCATGCGACCGGATCCAGACAAGGTTGTCCCCCTCAAAGGAGCTCCTTGTCTGACAAGCATATCTGACTTGCAGTCATTCCTAGGCCTCACCCGCTACTGTTCACGATATCTGGAGAACTACCCGATGGTGAGCGTTCCACTCCGAGACAGACAGGAGTTCCTCTGTACTCCGGAATGTGAAGAACCCTTTGAGGCAATAACGGTGAACACTGCTTCAGCAACCAACATGGCTTACTTCAGCTTGTCCAAAGCAATGGAAATAACAGTGGGCACCAGCCCAGTGGGCCTTGGAGACGTCTTGGCACAATTCGATGAATGAACAGCACACATCAAGAAGATTGTGCCATATGCCAGCCGCAGTCTGTCGCCTACAGAAAAGAAGCACTCACAGGTAGAAAAGTAGAGTTTGGCTGTGGTTTGGGCCTGTGAGTATTTCCATCTCTTCCTTTTTGGAAAGGCATTCACGATCATCACTGACCACCAGGCACTTCTCACCATCTATGAGAACCCAAAGTCCAGAATGCTACCTTGAATAGCGAAATGGGGGCTTCGCCTTCATGACTACAAATTAAAAATCTGTCACTGACAAGTGAAAGACAAAAACTCTGCCGACTACTTATCCCATCACCCCACAGGACCCGCCAGGCCCGAACATTCCATAACGGATTTGTAGCTTCATTACATGATCCACCAGTTGAAGCCATTCCCATTCAGCAAGAGTCAATGGCGGACAAGGTGCTAGCCATCGTTGCCCACTGCATCACCCAAGGCAAGATGAAGCCTGTCTGGGACATGGCCTGTCACCTATACTCCGCCCCCCCTGGGGCAATGTCAGGGCATTGAATCTTAAAGAACACACGGTCACAGAAGATCCGATTGTGAGGAAGGGCTGCAAGATTGTTTTGCCCAGATCCGTGCGCCAGCAAGTGTTAGACCTCGCACACTAGGGCCACCGGGGAGTGGTCACAACAAAGAAATTACTCAGACAGAAGATATGATTCCCAGAACTGGACAGCATGGTTGAGCACACGTTGAAGAATTGTGACATGTTGTGTGGTAGCCCCGAAGCCCCATCCGCTACAGATGTCCCCACTACCGGGAGGTGCCTGGGAAGAACTGGCGATTGATTTTTTCATTCCAATGAGAGATGGATCCTACACGCTCGTGGTGATGGACGAATACTCAAGATTCCCAGAGGTGCAGGTCATTCCCTCCACGGCTGCCATGGTGGTCATACTGGCGCTTGACCGCATACCCACAGCTTATGGCATCCCTAAGACCATCAAGTCAGACAATGACCCACCCTTTAGCAGCATGGATTTTGCAACCTTTGCCCAATACATGGGGTTTAAGCATTGGAAGATCCTGCTCCTCTGACCCCATGCCAACGGCATGGTTGAGCGCTTCATGTGGAGCCTTAAGAGGGCGCTAAAAGTCACCCATCTGGCAAGGAAGCCGTTTGAACAGACCCTCTATCAGCTGTAGCGAGACCACCACCACAAGCCTCACAGCACAACAAGCGAATGTCCAGCGTATATTATGTTGGCAGACGGGTGAGGATTCACATCCCACAAGAAATGGAGCTAGAAAGACTGAGGCCCTCAGACCATAATCTAAGGGACAGAGATAAGCTGAAGATGAAAATGAAGGAGGTGGCTGATTCCAGGAGGGGTGCAAAGGAAAAAACTCTTGTCTCAGGAGGCAAAGTGGTGGTACGTCAGCCTCAGTGCAGGAAAGAGGACTCTAGATTCGCCCCAGAGGTCCTTTCAGTCACCCAGATGATGGGTACCATGGTCACAGCGATGGACGATGCGGGAAGGTCAGTCACGTGCAACATCTCCAACTTCAGAGAATTCACGGGGAAGTATGAAGAGGGTGATATCTCCCTAACTGAGTGGTCTGCTGAGGAGATGGATGACCCGTACCAGTGGGACGGAGGGGGGTCCGATGATGAGTGGGAAAATCCAGAGCTCAGCCCACCAGCAAGAGGCCCAGCCCTGCCAAGTGAAGGGAGGGCAGTCCGGACCAAGTTTAAACCTGTAAGGCCTATTGAAGAAATGAGTTAAAGTATATTGTGTTGCAGTTAAAGAAGGGGGAGGTGTAATGTTGAGATGCTAGCTTCATTGTGTTAAGCGGTTCTAGGGTGGGGACGGTTGAGGAAATATGACGTTGTGGGAGAGGAAGTCCCAGGGGCAGTGACTAAATAAATGGAGTTGAAGCCAGACGTGTTCTGGGTGGGCTCTTACATTACTACACGTTCCGCGTTGGGGCCCGAATCTCCCGCAGGGAGCTAACACGCGTGGGTTCAATACAAATCTCCCTCGCAGCCCTTGATTGAGAAACGTTGCTGCATGACACGTTGTACCCTCGTGCAATTAACATATGGGGGTCCATGGTTTGATCATCTCTGCCTTGGACCGGACAATAGTGCTGTGGGATCCATGTGTGCTTTTGGCCACGTAGCATGTATGATCAGTCCTTTCGAGCTTCTCCCTTTCCTTCCTCATCATTCCAGTGGCCCTCTGCAAGGGTGGAATCTCGCTGGTGAAACCAAACTGTTGTCCATTCCAGTCCATCCCAGCAGTGAGGGAAGTAGCAATCTCACATTTGCATTATCACTCTGTGTTGCCCTGCACGATAAAGAGGATTGTGTACATGTTCTCGCCCAAGGTCTGCAGCCCAGGGAGCTTGGACATTTAAATTGGTGCATGTTTGCGAGACTGGTTCCCAGCCGAGTGCCACAGATTCCATAACAGTCAGCAATGTCGAGGTACCCCAATGATCATAAGGGATTAACTGGGACAATGTGAAACTGACTTGTTAAAGAGGGAATTGGCTATGGCACCACTTGAAATCGCAGGCTGTCAACTTGAGTGGCATTCTGCCTACCTGAAAGTATCATGTGGGCTAACAGCACCCTTGGCAGGTTAGCACATTGAGCATCTTGGTATCAGCCGCACCCTGTTTGAGATATTTGAGCAACTCAGCGGCCGATTCGGAGTATTGGAGGGGAGATGCCGTGCTTTCCAGCAGCACAAGCTGATAAAATCTCCCGTTGTGGAGGAAACATGTGCTCCAGTGGCATTGCAAGCATTTGTTAAAAGACTGCCACTTTTCTAATTCAAGAAAGCTTTCATAAACTTTCATTACACTAGAAAAGTGGTGCTGCTGTCTAGGAAATGCTATATTTATAAAGGGGAAAAAGTGTGCAGTGGAGTTTAACAGCACCTCAAAAGTGCAGTGTTTTAACTCCTTTTTTAGACATGCTAACCCGGTGCTGCTGGGAGGAGAACCCCTCCATGTGGCTCCCCTGAATTCCTGTTGGTTGCTAGGGCCTTTGTCAAGCCATAAATCAGGCACTTGCAAAAGCCAGGATTTCATGTCCGTGTGCACCACATTCTTTCATTATCAGAATATGGTGTTTATAAGGGAAGTGTTCCTCCTTCATGGAAAAACACTTTCCTACGTTTGCACGCACCTCAGAATCGGCCCCTCATTGAAATTATTGCATACCCCGGAGTATTTAAGCGATACTCGCATATACTTTGGAAGTTCCCTGGCCAATAGTGAAAACACCATTGCATACACTGGCAACTGAGACTGTATTTTATGATTTCTGGTGATTCTTAATGAATGTTATTAACGAGCACCAAAACAAAGATGCGCATTATGGCAAGAGCCTAAAAAAGTGTTTTGCTGCAAATGAGGAAATGCGCAAGCACATCTCCTACATTTGCAGAAAAAAACTGTACATACTTTCCAAAAGGCATCTGCATTTATGGATCATGGGTGCAACTTTTATCCCCCCGCCTTTGTACAATTGTGCAAATCAGGGGGCATGTTGTTGTATTTTAAAGTGCATCCTGAATTCACAAAGGGGATGTGTTTTAAAATAAATTGAAAACGAGCACATGCCTCTTGCATGTTTATATGCCCCATGTTTTGAGAATTTGGCCCTATGTTTCCTTAGGCAGTATTTTAAACTTTCCTGCTGGAATATAATGAGGTGTGTGTTTATAGTGACATCCATTCAACAGGAAATCAAAGCTATCTCCATGATTTACACACCACTGAAAGGCAGACGTTCCATGTATGGTTTAAATCAATCAGAGTTGTACAACAAAAGACTATGGCCCTTGTTAACAGTATGGCAGTAATGGTAAAACAGGTGGTATTTGAAAATAATTCCTGTTTTAGGGCACCACCAGCATAGACGTATTTACAATAAGGCCGACTAGGATCAGGCCGGGGGTGGCAGATAGCCAAAGGAGCAGCATTGTATTTTCAGTTTACTGGTTGTCCATTTTTAAATATAAAGCCAATTATTTGTTCTCTGAGTTTGGCTGATTCACAACACTGCAAGCAATTTTGAGCTGTTTGCAGTCATTCCACTTTGATGGCCACACTTGTACCTATGCTTGATATTTGCAAAAACGTTATTGTTAGGGCGTGTTTTGTTTAAAAAAGTATACACGTACCAATCGCAGTGTGCTTTAGGTATTTAGTGATTCAGTCATGCAACTATCACAGCCATATATGACAGAGATAAAGCTATTTGGTCATTCATATCTTCCCAAAATGTTCTTTAATACTTTGATGCTTATAAGTAATCTTTACTTTAATTAAATTTTAAATACAAGGCAGGACTTTTACTGTGAAACAGTACTTCACATGACAACAGGAAATCTTTATCTATACCTACACATCTCAAAAGGTTCCTATGTATTGTACAGTCCAACCAACTGTATGGAGTTAAGAAACATTTTAAATTACCTTAAACTCAAGCTGGCAAGACCCATAGCCTAAACCACACCCACAAAGGTAATATTGTGCTGGAACGCCCAATCAATTGTTCAGTATTACTCTTGGAGTGTTGGATATTTTGTACAATTACACAGACCGCAACAATGCAAATAGTATGTACCACTTCATTTGTTATAAAGGGTGCCTGCATTGTGTAGCGCTGAGGAATGCTGTTGCTTCCCACACATGAATGTTCAGGGTCACCCTTATCCATTACTCCACTATGAGAATGCACAGCCAAAGATTCCAAGAAACTTCTCCAACTGTCTTTACTCTACTGAGGTGTTTATGCACTGACAGAGTTTACAAATTACACCTGTGATTTTCTCATATTTTAATGGCGCTCCAGCCCAAGAGATTGGAGGTACATCGGCTGCAGTAGGTAACTTGGCTTATTTCCATTTCGCCTCCTGCTAAAACCAGATCCGCAATCATGAGAAGGGGGTTGAGTTATTTTTATAAGATGCACCTGTACCACTTGCATATATTCCACATGTAAACTTTACCATTTGACAAGTCGGGATGTAGAAACGTAGCTATGTTACATTCATATTAAAGCCCAGTCTAGGTGCTTCTCATAGAGTGAAAGCAGTCAATTTGTGATAGAAACCAGATATTAGCATTGAAACCAAAATTCCTCATTTCTTCTCTCACTTGTGTCTAGTTGGCAGACAGCTTATGTTCTTGTCACTTCCTCTTAAAGATTGTTTCAGACTTAATTGAAAGTAGACAATTAGCCATAACAATCATCTTTGGAGCACTGAACTGTAGAACACACTTCCATCTCCAAATCCTGGGAGGCAGAGATCTGAATTGTGCATTCCTAATATACATTGCACTCTTTTACTTCTTGTGTTTAATATATTCAAATTTCGGGCTGTGTTGTCAGATTTTGAAATTAGTGTGGTCTGGATATTTCAGGTGCAGAGGAGAAAACCATAGCCCTGGCATATGGGTTGTATAAGGGAAAACTAGAGAGATAACATTTGGGGAACTCGCGTCCCCTGTACACTGTTTGTGGCTCAATAGGTAAGCCCAACTTTTTAGATAATGCTAACCCTACTATCGGGTAGCTGTTAAGTACTTTTATGCACAGTAATTTGAAAGCAATTTCACAGTATTCACATTTCAATTACCTAGAAACAATCAATTACAAAATTATTTTCTTCAGATGTGATCTTTTTATTGCCCAATGCATTTCAAGACTATTTATCTCTTCTTCACGGGCTGTTTTTAGACAATATCTACAAGAAATATTTACAAAAAATACAAAGAGTTAATAAGTCAAATGTTATAGGATTTTTGGGATTTTGGTAGGAACTTTCTTGTGTTTCTTCTAACTGGTTCATGGGCCCTGGGCTGAAACTCTTCTTTGGAAGTCCAAAGGGGCTACCATGGCTGTTTGCCTCTACCATTCTGCAATTACGGGTAAAAATGACTCTAAGCCATAACTGTGGCACGACTAAGGGATTTGTCCCATTGAGTTCTATGAGAGAAACGTTTGGAAACTTTTGCAACACCTAAAAACGTACTTTCAAAGGAATTTACTTGTGCTGGCACATCATGTTCCCTAGTCCTTGGGGCCCAGGAGTTTTTGGAACAGAAAATAAATGTGTATCTAGTAGCAGTGATTTCATATACATTTTAGTATTAATAATCACTACAGTTCCTTCTTGGCTAAAGGTGGGATGAAATGCCATTTATAATGGTATTAAAACAGGAGTTCTTTTTTTTATTTTTAGCAATACAATTATGTGGGTAATTCTGTATCTGCTAATCAGATCCCACTTTCTGACATTCAACCCCAGCCAAATGTTTTTGGGGCCGTAGGGAAAAAGGGCTTTGCTAACTGTGTTTTCTTGGGCATGGCTTCAATATGCCCAGGCTCATCATGTAATGAGTACATTCCATACATACCCCTTTGGGGCAGTGAACACCTCCTCTGAAACTATCTCTCATCTTAGCGCTGTGCCCCAAAGAATATAGTTGACTCCCACAATATAGTTGGTCCAATTGTACAAATAGCATCGCCACTTTTTCCTTCTCAGGACTTCCTGTGCATCTTATCTATACCTCGCCCTCATCCCAACTATCCACCCGACTTTGCTTCTCTCTACCACTACTGAATGTTCTGTTATACTCCTCCTTTGCCTCTCTGGCAGGCAAAGCACTTTGACACCATAATGTATGGCAGGAGGTGCTATACAAATGCAAGATAACATAACATAGCATAATGTGACATGCCAACATTCATAATGCAACCATTATACTGTGCTGTGACAGTGTACTAACATTTCCAGCAGTTGCCCTATGGGTGCTTTGTTCACTGAATGCAAGCACAAAAGTGATGGGTGGAAGGTTTTGCATGAATCTGAACCACTGGCATTGCTCTGGGCAACCTTCCACACCACCGTTTTTTAGCCCGTCTGCGCCATTGCAAAAGGGGTCCAGCCATATGCAAATCAGTCAGGTACTGCCACCAATGGTAGTAGCCCAGCCGAACTGCTAGGCCAGGTCCCCTCTGCACGGAAACACAAGCAACCCAGACATGTTTCGGCCTTGTTGGGCCTCCTCAATGAGGTGCAGCTTGGTTCGCTATGGCGCAGCGAGCAAGGGACCCACGTCTGGGCATACCCTCTCTCACATAGTGCGACAAACTGTAAGCACAAAAGTGATGGGTGAAGGTTTTGCATGAATCCGAACCACTGGCATTGCTCTGGGCAACCTTCCACACCACCGTTTTTTAGGCCGTCTGCACCATTGCAAAAGGGGTCCAGCCATATGCAAATCAGTCAGGTACTGCCAGCAATGGTAGCAGCCCAGCCCGAACTGCTAGGCCAGGTCCCCTCTGCACGGAAACACAAGTAACCCCAGACATGTTTCGGCCTTGTTGGGCCTCCTCAATGAGGTGCAGCTTGGTTCCCTATGGCGCAGCGAGCAAGGGACCCACGTCTGGACATACCCTCTCTCACATAGTGAGACAAACTGTAAGCACAAAATTGATGGGTGGAAGGTTTGTTCACTGTATGCACCTCAGGTTCAAAATAGTATAATTGTGTACACTAGCGCCCTGATGGCAGTTATTCAATATCTAAATATAATCCATGCCTACTTATGACATGGTGGCTGATGTGGTTTACACAATTATACAGCCAAAGCATTGAATATCATACTATTGTCAGCTTCTGAGGTGACACATTTGTGAAAGGGATGGGTCTTTATTAACTGTCTGACCCCGGTATACCCACAACAATCATGTGGAGCCAAGCCAAAGACATTTCTTCTTTGATCACCCTGAGGAGAGCCAACACCTTCTCCAGGGAACAAGAACCCCCCCTGGAGTTCTCATGGGAAATGGTCCTTCAAAGGAAATCCTGACTTGGCAACATCCCTCTCACACCAGTGGGTTTACTACTGTAGTGCTTTTGAAGGAGGCAGATGAGGAAGGTAGTGGAGTTAGATATCCCAGTGGAGATGTTTACTCTAGAGAGGGGTTTCACCATCTTGGATTTTCTGGGGCCCCCAAACTTCCTGTCCCCTCACCACTTCCGGCACTCTGGGTATGACATCAGCAGACTAAGGACAATTATTACAGCAGCCAATATTGGAACCATGACAACAGGATTGCTGTGGATCAATCCGCTGTAGAATTTTGCCTATATAGGGGGTGGGATGTGGCCTTCCCGTTATTTGATTCATCTTTGGACTTCAAGACAAGAAGGAATTACCTGGAACTCTGCTAAGGATTCAGTCTATTCCAAAGTCCACTGCCATAGAAGTGAAGACAGAAGGCTCAATGGAAGCGGAAAGCTCTTATCCCTACCCATCACAAGGGCACATTTGGGGTGAAACGGTTGTGCGAGCAAGCAAGATCCACTACAACTAAAGCACTGTTACCGAGGTCCCTGCCACTCTAAGTGACTGAACCCCTGCAAGTGCCCTCTATACACTTTCCTGGTTGGGGAGTGCACAGAAAAGGACACACTTTCCTGGCCCCTTAACTTGGTGAGCCCCCACCTCCTTTAAAAACTCCAGGCACGCGCGGAGCGCGTGCAGAGTTCGAGCACTGAGTTCAGTCTGCAGCAGGAGCTGATTGTGTGAGGAGCTGCAGCTACTGTTTGACGTTTTGTGCTTCAGCTTTGGTTGACTGGCCCTTTAACTTGGCAAGGCCACACCTCCTTTTAAAACTCCAGGCACGCGTGGAGCGCGCGTGGAGTTTGGGCACTGAGTTCAGTCTGCAGCAGTCCGCAGGAGGAAGCAGGTAAGCGAACTCGTGGGCAATGGCCGACCTGGGGCCGAACTGGATACAATTGGTAAAATACTTGCCACTTTTTTGCAGAAAAAATTAACAGCTTGGGCAATTAAAGCCGAAGTAATGGACTGTCGCCAGACAGGTTTCACAAAGGGTGTCGTAACAGAGGTAAACCTAGTCATCTTAAGCTTGCTAAAAGTGGATGCACTGAAATAAAAATCAAACCTCTTTGTGGCATTCGTGGACATGCGCCAAGCATTTGACACAATAGACCGTGAGATTCTGTTGGGAAAATTACAGACATGGGCTTGTCCTGAAAACATATTACAGCCGGTCAAGGCCCTTCATTCAAATACATCAATCCGGGTACGGCTAAACAAAAAAGGAGATCTAACTGAGGCAATTGCTACTAACAAAGGAGTGAAACAGGGCTGGCCCCTTGCCGCGTAGCTATTCAAACTGTTTATTGCTGACATTCCGACAGCCTTGCAGAGCGTGAATTGTTTTCCGCCTAAGATAAACGGTCACCATATAAGTTGTGCAACATATGCCGATGACTTAGTTCTATTCGACACTACACAAATAGGTCTTCAACGACTCTTGGCAAAACTTCAAAGTTATATGCAAGCAAACGAGCTACAGATAAATGTGAAAAAAAACAAAAATAATGAAGATCGGCCCGACCAAAGGAACATAGAACAAGAACTTCAGTTGGTTCATTAATAACGAACAAATCGGAATAAGATCAGAAATTCGTTACCTAGGCGTGCTGTTCAATATGTCAATTCGGGAATGGAGCTGGGTTCAAGACCTAATCCAGCAAATGCGTTCTTTTTCCCTACAAGGTGCAAAAATACATAACTAATACGGGAAATTCACCCTGATTCCAGCTTGTGCTTTTTACCTGCAGAAAGTTATTCCGGCCATCCCATTTGGAGCCGAAGCTGGCTGAAACATAAAACATAACATCTGGCATTACTTAGAAGGGCTGTACTGGAGACGGATGCTGAGACTACCACAAAACATCTCAATGATCATCATCTGTCATGAAATAGCGCTAGACTCTTTATATGGAACAGTGCTGTGGAAATCGATGCCACTTTTGAGGAAGATGATTATTACTAACCCTGAACCGGCATACGAAATCTTTGCCCCAACAGATAAGCAACCACATCGAGGACTGCTATTGGCATGGGGACAGACACTTAAAGAGATTCTCCAATCGGCTGACATAAAGCTGGAAACTTTATTAACTCAAACACAATTAGCCAAAAGGAAACTGAAACAATGGTCCTGGATTCTAAATGTGGACAAGTATAACACCTTAACAACAGCACTTAACTTAGGATCCACAACGAACACATTAGAGAAAATGCCAAAATACCTACAAAAGTTCTCGTCAAGACACCATCGAGACGGCTTTATGTGGCTGCGGATAAATGCATATAAAACCAATGAAATGCTGTTTATGAGACACGACCCAAGCACCAAAGACAATGCATGCAGATACTGCCAAACTAAGGTTGAATCAACGAAACATCTAATAATCGTATGTTCAGTGCTCAAAGACCAAAGGTCATTTTATCTCGGAAAATTTGCACCACTGAACAACAATATGGAGGAAGGTGGTTCCTTATTCTAAGTGGGAACATTGTGCAGTTAACTTGTGCGATTGTAAACTTCCTTGACAAAATAATGGTGTGAAACCGAGATGAGTTTGCCCTGGAAAGTTGAATGACTATAATATTTTGTCAGAAAGTTTTTAGATAAATGAGATGGAAATGTATTAATGAAAATTGAGCTAGAGCTATGTAAGTAATAGGATCTGGAAAATTAGTGATAAAAGTTTGTTATAAACTACATGTTACAATAAAAATAATAAAAATAAAAAATGTTAATTTCATATACCATAATCTTAATTTTGCTAGTGTTATTTGTTTTGCTAATAACTGTAGCTATGTTAAAGACTTTCTGTTTTAGTGTTTAATACAGATGCTTAGAAAATGTTGAACACAACCATTTATTGTTTGAGAACATACTTTAAAGTCAGTCCTCTTTTTGAACAACTGTATACTACTAGATCTGTTGTAATTCAAGATAGTCTATGGGTTAATGTGCATGTATACATATCAAGAAATACATCAACATACAACACATAATAATTCTCGGCATGAGGTGACCCACATATCCTAAAGGTTGGGTAAAATGGATATTCCTTAAGAGTGGAGGGATCTTCCAAGGGCCGGGAGGGTGAACGGGAAACCCATAACAACCCAAACTCACAGGAACTCTGGGGCACAACTAAATGAGCCACCCCAAATCACTAGTACATATAAACATGAGGCTCATTTAGTAACACACTTGTAGGGGAATTGTCAAAACAATCAACACAACGAATTTGTTTTTATCGATCAGATATTGGAGAGGTTCGATCTTTCTCTGTTGGCTATGACTGAGCGGTGCAGTTCCTGTCTTTCTGCAGTCCATCTCTGGATGGGAAAAGATTGGCTTCACCTAAATGGAGAAAAACAGAGGTGTGTGTAGTTGGCACCACACCTGAATCCTCTGGGTGGTCTTCAGCCTTCTGGTCCACCAAATTTGGCCCCCTGTACGCCCCGTCCTCAGTTGTCAAGAACATGGGTGTGAAGCTTTCCTCATTACGTATATAGGACGAGTTTAGCACAGTATGCCAGTCTGTTCATTATAAACTGTGAATTCTCTGCAAGGTTTTACCTAATCTCCCCTCTCTGCTTCATCCATAGTTGTGTCCTCGTTGATATCTGGATCCTTGAATTATTGCAACTTGCTTTTTCTCGCTCAAGCTTTCTTTCTCCTGCAGCAATTGGAAATTCTCCAAAACTCTGCTGCCAAGCTGGCCATTGGGGCCACCATTACTATTCTGCCTCTCCTATTTTGAACACTCTACATTGGTTGCCTGCGGCCAAGCGAGTCAAGTTCAAGGCCCTTTGCATTGTCCATCGGGCCTCCTATAGAGCAGGGCTGAATATCTGCAAGCCAAATTTAGTCAATATGTTCCTCTCTGATCTTTGTGCTCTTCTACCTCCTTGCGGATCGTTGTGCCCCACTTCAAATATTCTTGTGTGGGTGGCCACTCGTTCTCTATAGTGGCGGCTCAGCTATGCCACTCCACCCCTTTGTCCCTTTGCGAGACATTCAACCACCTTTCCTTCAGGAGGGCCCTGAAGACTTTTCTGCATACTGCTTGAACTCTGCTGACTGTCTCTTTGTGGGCTACTTGTACAGTTCCTACCTCATAAGCGCCATAATGCCCTAAATGGTGTAGGCCCCCTCGAGAAATGCAACTAAGATAGCATAACATAACAATGCATAAAACCTTCAACCGTATGGCATAACATCAAGTTGTTTTATTCCTCCTATTACCAACACCTTAATAAATACATTGCACTCCATCTGTCTATTTCGAAGATTCCTTCAACCATATTGCACTTCACCCAAATGACTGTCATTGAACATCAATACCCTGTTCAAAAAATTACCCTCTGCCCTACATGTTTAAGTTCCACATAAAACAAGTCTATGGACCTTCTTCAGAGGTGATTTAAGCAATAGAACCCGAGGACGATGGGCATTACTGGTAAGGTAATGCCCCCGGGTCTATAGTTAGAAGTGTGAGCGGCTGGTAATTCCCCCCTCCAAGGCTTCTATTGCTATTAGTACCCTGACACATTGTACCCCTTCTGTAATGTCTTGGCAGGCTGAAGAACGATGTTCTGGAGGGTTGCCCACAGCCATGCCAAAGGTTAAGATTCATCCCACACCTTCCAGACATCACCGCTTTTGTGTTGCTGTAGTCACCCCGAGTGGAACGGGTGTGCCCAGATGTGGGTCCCAAGCCTGCTTGGCCCAGCGACCCAAGTTACTCCTCACTGATGACACCGAACCATGCATGGGTTGTGTGTGGTCTAGTGACAAAGGGATGTTACTCAGCAGTTTGGGCTGGACTGCCCCTTTTGGCGTGGGACCCGATTTGCATAAAGTCCATCCGCTAATGGCTTGACGGGCTGAAGAACAAATGTCTGGGGTTTGCCCAGAGCAATGCTAGACATTAAGATTTATTCTAAACTTTCCCGCCTTCACCTCTTTTCCTTTGCTGTGGCCAGAAAATGCTGAACCATGTAGTTTGTTGAGGGTGGTAAATGACCACCTAAGCTAGGATGAAAAGCCACACGAAACACACACAAAGAAAAAGTGAGTATATTTCCTTGCAAAGTTTGTAGTAAGGTCACATGGCGAGATGGTCTCTGGTTTTGTGTGACGGATTGATTACTCCTGCAGCATGTGACACTAAAGTATAGCAGAAAGAAAATGCAACAAATTGAGCAAATGACCGCTGATATCTGTGTCCAACCTACAGACACAGGTTTGAAACCCCATAAGCACCCACTCAGCTCTTCATTCTTCTCAAGTACCACTAAAATGGGTAATAATGGCATCTATTTTTATAACTCTTAAAAGTGGGAGGACACTGGCATGAGGCAATATTTAAAATTGTTATTTTATTTACATAGCATTAAAGTAACAGTTCTTTGGTCTTCCAAGGAAACAGCGAAGTTTGGTTTGAACATTTTCAAAGTAAATAGACTAAGGGCCTAATTCAGGGAATGTTTAGCGCCGAGCGAAATTCGCTTTGCACTGCAAAAGTACTCTTTGCACCACGCTAGGTGGTGCAACGATTACTTTTGCAGTGCAAAGGGAATTTTGCGCCACAGAAAATACACTTTGCACCGCTCTGTGAATCAGGGTGTTTGGTGTTCTAAATGTTCCGTGAATTAGACCCTTGGTGTCCGATTCATGGAAAAGTGCGCATAGATCCCGCCACCTGCACGCAAGAACGAACCTGGGCCACCCGTCACGCATAAAACAATGTGCACGCCACGCATATTAATTGAATTTTCCACGCAAAGTAACCCCATGCGTAAGTCGCGGCTGGATTGCCCATGACACAGAGGCATGCACAGCCATTCCAGCCATGGAAACAGACCTTTGCGCACGTCTTACGCACGTAGCAATGCACCTTGGAAAAACAGAATGCATACCCCCCCCCAACCAGACCAGCACCCTGTTCAATGATACAGGGAAGTGTGTTCTCTGTGACTTCTTTTTCACTCAATTCAATTGAGTAACAGTAGCACCTGTTCTTTTGAGTGACATGAAATGCCCAACACTTCTGGATTATAAAGAAATGTTATTAAAAACAAATATGCTTACTATTTTCTATACTTAGAGCCGATTCATGGAATTATGGGTGCACAAAATAGGGAACTTGGGTGCCATACTGCATGTGTTATCCCTTTCGTCGATCCATGGAATCGAATGTGCAGGATTTCACGGCAGTCCGGCTTGCCCCTGCGAAGGCTGGGTGCCTTGCTCGAGACACCACACAGAGCATGCCGTGGGTTGCGCAGAGGGCAGGGAAGGGGTGGAACACCAACGAACATGTGAAAAAGTGGAGGTTACGAGGGATGGCCGCATGCCGTCCATCGCACGCCCACTATTGCGTGGAACAATACATATTCAGTGATCGGACCACACATCCTGCCGGCAGGGAAATGGCCATGCAAAGCCCTCAGACTATCCGCCACCTGAAGGCAGGCGTACATACACTTGCGTATAGGAATCACTGCGCAGAGGTAAGATCGGCTGACAGATTTAGGGGTGCGTGCACGCAGGCGGGGTTCCGCTGTAACTTAGCGGTGCTCGTACACAGTGTAGCAGGGTGCAGTAGCGGTTTACGGGGGATCGCACGCTGAGTTATGATAAATTATATGCATGTTGTCAGGGTGCCAGTAACAATTACGGGGAGGGTCCCCCAGAATGGGTTCCATGTGATATTTTCGCCGCAAAAATATTGCGATGCAAAAATATTGCCATATTTTTCCAGCGAAAATAACAGATGGACCCTTCGGGGGACACCCCCGCAGCCCCCGCATCATTTTTTTATGTGCGGGGGACACCCCCGCAACCCCCAGACCTGATATTTCGCCACCAAAAATATCGCCTATGGCCGTTCCCGACGACCATATGTACGGCGATATTTTTGCTGGCGAAAATATTACCTGATACCCCCAGAATGCAGGCCTGCTTGCGGGGAAACCCACACACTATTTTGAGAGTGCATGTATTCGCGCCCGGGGAGCATGCAAAGGTGCCTGGTTCTGGCTGTTTTTGATTTGCGTGCTGGCATGTCGGTGGCGTTCCGGCCGCGTCTTGCATATACGATTACTTGGCATGAACAATTCCATGAATACGCAGAGCGTGCACAAAAACATATGCGCACAGGCTTGCGCAGTGATGTTCTCAGCGCGCGGGCGTTGCAGGATTTCTGCACACTTTTCCATGAATCGGTCCCTTAAAGGAGAGTTCCGGGACTTTTTTTTTATTGTCCCTACGGTTCGGCCATGTGTTTTTAAGCATAACTCGGTAGATCGTAGAAAACTTTCCTATGGACCTTACCCGACTTTTCGTCCATTAACGCACTCGAAATCAGCCGCCATTTTCTGATAATCCTATCACTTGCCGCATCGCCCTGGCTCACCTGCTTTTGCGGCACTAAATCAAATCCCCCGCCCCTGAAACAGACTTTATCAAAACATTCATATTCCCCGCCTCTATCCGTGACGTGACTGTGCTGCGTAGGCAAACGCGGCCAGGCGTCTTCTACGCGACTCCACACAGAACCCGGAAATCAACACAGATCAGCTCACACAACACAGCGCGCCACAATTCGCAATATGAAACTGTACTTTTAAATCAAACCGCAAGATTGTAAATTTGGTAAAGTACATTTATTTGACATCAAATGTTTAGAGAATATTCAGCGATTTTCATTTTTATTTGCTCACGTTCCAAAAAGTTCGTTTTGAGGCACGCGATGTTCCTTTGCTGTACACAGGGTCTTAGATCATCTCACAATACAGCGCCACAATTCGGAATATGAAACTGTGGTTCAAAAGCAAACTGCAAGATTGTACATTTGGCAAAGTACATTTATTGGACATCAAATGTTTAGAGAATATTCAGCGATTTTCATTTTTATTTGCTCTCGATCCAAAATAGTTCGTCTTGAGGCAAGCGATGTTCATGTGCAGTACACAGGGTGTTGGTTTACGATAAAATAAGCTCTTCGGTCGCACTGATAATCGCATGGCTGTTCCAACGACGAGGCACTAGGCCACCACAACGGTCTGTATGTTGCATCTAGCCGTTATGACCGCGTAAGGGCATACTTGTACTTGGCGATCGTCCCATAAAATGGTCAGGGTGGTAACGTTGTTCACGCGGAGAAGCAACTGGCGGTTATAAAAGCCATCCGCCGGTGTCTGGTACTCGTGACACAGACAATAATGAGTGAAGTACCTGTTTGAAAAACATAAAAAATTAAATTAGTCTCACCATCAGATCTTTATTAAAATTATTCATTTTATATATTCGGTCGGGAAATTATTTCATAGCTAGGACAGTGCAACTGGGTTTTAAACGTCAAGGGGGGGCTGTAGGATACTGAGACAGTCCCTCAGTGCAGGGGTTGACAGGGAGTGCAGGTGGAGAGTGGAAGGGCCCAGGACCGAGATCGCAGACAGTGGACCAGTTGTAGCAGGGGAGAGGGAGAGAGAAAGCAGAAGCAAAGGTTTTGAGGTGCTTCCGTAAAAGGAGACGGTTCTCCCCAAGATAGTGCGCGGTACAAAACAATATGCCACATAGAACGAACAAGTACAACTTAACCCGTCTTTAAAGCTACTGTATAGTAATTAAATTGCGGTATAAACTCATCTAAAGAGTTACTTACATTATATTTGCATTTTCCATTGTGTCTGTGCGTAGGGCAGCCCCGAAATACCACTCCTTCTATGCGACGTTATTTCTTCTAATGAACGAACATGAAATGGCTTTCGTTTCTGAAATTATATTCATTATCGTTTCTTACGTGGTCCCGGCCTGTCAAGGTCAAATAACAATAGAACCTTATACTGAGTCGTGGGCCATTCTGGCACCCGAGAAAAAATCAAAGCAGCTGACCTTCACTTTGAACGAGCACACATTCCTAGTTAGCTACATTCAGTGTAAGGCATTCTCACAGGACTTGAAATTTACACTCCATCTTTGCATTTTGTCTGCGTGCTTTGCAGCCCCACAGAACCATAAATACGGAGACATTCTATATTTTTTGAAAAATGATTTATATTACTGTTTGGTTTAATTTAATGCGCAAATGAACAAGGTTGGATAGATACACATATTCAATGGGCCTGCGACATGAGGAGACTCGAGAGCACAGACAATCAAATTACAATCATTTAAACCGTGATGTGTATTTCTCAATGAGTTCTTCTTTAGGTGGACATGGAACAGAGGCAATGTTGGGTGGCAATGCAGTTGTCCCCTGCACAGGTTCGTTCACAACTCCATTTATGTGCCTATCTAGGACGTCAACAATAAGTTTCTCAATAAACTCATATTGCATATCCTCAAACACTGGTTTGATCACCCATTGTTTACTTCTATTAGTGAAGGCCTTATTGTAGCGAAGCGTCCCTAAAGTTCCGGTCGTCCTACTTTGTTGACGGCCAACATTATGGTTATGTGCCAAGACCGCTAAAAGAGTCCGATTTATCATGCCCTCCATGCCAAAATGCAATCGTTTTGGCCTGTACTTTAGGCACATATTGTGGAACACCTCCAAATCTCCTGTGTGGCAGAATTCCGTGAGTCCCCTCAAAGCTTTTGTTATAGTTTTATCAAATACAATCTTTTCAATGGCTTTGTGAGTGGGTGATGAAGGAATCAACCACTTCTTCTTCCGTGCCTCCTCTGTGGACAAATGGCCATGTTCACAATTGTGGAAATGTTGGTTCGTGTTCCATCGGTGAACGTTTGTACAGTGTGGCATTACTGACCGCCATTTTTCCAGTAGAATTTCCAACGACCCTCCACATGTTTTTGAGCTCCACCAAAGATGGTTGCTGATTGACTTGGACCACTGTGAAATACCTTGCAATTCTTTTTTTTTACCTGCAGCCGACAACTTTTTATTGATTGATTTTGCAAGATGCCAAACGTCAAATTGGTGATTTATATTTTTGTACTGTTCTCTCATTGTCTTGGCAATTGAAACGTGTCTGTCCGTGGCTATCAGGTCGATCACCATTCCCCGCAATTGTAGTTCTTGCAATGATGCTACAAAGCCAACTTTCTCCATGGCCACTGAGGATGTACTTTGTGACACCTGCACGACCACCGAACTCACAATTTTCTTACTTTCCATGTCCTGAAAGTGGTAGGTGCAGTACTTGGCTGAAAATCCTGGGCTGTCGCACTGTCCATCACCGGCTAGCCTGAACCGTTTGCCCGCGAATGTACTATCAATAGACATTTTTTCCATTCTCCAAGCTTCGCTAATGGCTGGAAATAGATAATCGGTTTGGTATTTGTAGAACTGAGTTTTCGCAATGAAATGGATTCCCACAAACTGAAAGAAAGACTCTAATTTTTTAAAACTTGAACCACTAAAAAGTGCAGCCGCTGCACAAAGTAGATTGCCTGCTGGCAGTTGTCCCAGCATAGGTTGTGCAGACCATGTGAAAGGATGATATTTTGTACAGGTGGCATGTATTTTAAGGTTAGTGCCTCGAATTGCACGAGTCACATTAATCAATGGCTCCCCACATACTTCCCCACCAACCAAATGCCCACATTTCATCCGAATAATAATATCAATCAAACAACTATCGAATACAATGAATTTGGCATCTTTCCTTATACTGTCACTCTGCATCCCAGCTGGTTCGGCCTGTAACGTTGAGGACATGTCACTCACATGAAAGGTAGAATCTCTGATATCGTCTTCCGCTATGTTCAGTGATATTGATGGTGTTTCATTGTCGTCTACTTCATTCTCTTCCATTGCAACATCTGTTCCTTCTCCGGCGATGGGTGAATAAAACAATTTCTTCAACTTTCTTGCGGTCTTAGTTTTTGCGGGTGTGGATTCTGTGAATTGATCTCCGACTGCATCCGAACTACCAGGAGGACATTCACTATCAATGGCTGGTGGTGGTATAGCTCCGTTGTCAATCACTTCATATTCTTCCCATTGGCACGATGCTTCTCCAGTCTCAAGTCCCTGCCAAAAGGTTTGACAAGCAACATCTCTCGTTCGCTTCACTGTCTGTGTAGATCTAGTTCGTACACCCACTCGCAACTAGAGGACAGATTGGAAAAGGGGTGTTCAGTTTAAACACAACTTACAGTATTGAACTATTAACAGTGAAAAACAACATAATATAGTGACCAGGACACTAACCTTCTTTTGCTTTCTTTTCTTTGAAACTTTCTTGCCTCGAACTTCAACATCAGGACGCTGTTGCTCCGACTCGTGTGTGCATGTCTCCACTTCCTCTTGCGCTGCAACGACTATGTTTTCCTGATAAGCACATCCATCACGCACTGACGCTCCATCGACTCCCTGAAACATAGAACTTTCATTAGTATGTATAATAATATCGAAAACACAAAATGTACTTGGGGACCAATACCCACGTACATCTCAATAGCAAAACACGAATGAACGCTTTGTGTAGAACATTCAAACGACAATTATTCACGCATTGTTGATCTAGTTAGATGGAACTGTCAAGATCCATACCTCGGGCTCCTCATAGACTTCCATTGATGATATTATTGAAGATGATGCTTCAGTGACTCCCTGAAACACAGTAATTGCATTAGTATGATTTTCTATTTTGCTAAAAAGAACAGAAAGTTTGTGCAGGCGTGAACGGCTCATCTAAATAGACCTGCACAAATGATCAGTTGTCTAAAATAAATAATGGATATCTAAATATGATTCGATTTGCTCGATCGTTGGAAGTGTCACCACCCAGAAATCTGCATCAACTACTAGGGGTGATGTTCTTGTAGAAGAAGCTCCGTCATCTCCCTGAAACATAGTACTTGCGTTAATAAAGAAGGAAGTATAGCGGATGTAATCAAGTCATATGATCTCGCTTGATCGAGCTGTCAGTATCCATACCTCGAAATGCATAAGAACATCAAGGGACGATGTAACTGCGGTGCACACTTCTGCAAGCTGTTGCGCCGACCCGTAACTGCATGCTGCCCCTTCTTCTTGGACTAATGCTCCATCGACTCCCTGAAACATAGGACTTTCATTAGTAATGAACACAATATTGAAAAAAGAAGACACATAGGAGGGCGACGACAGAAGGACATATCAATGGCTAAAAACGAAAGAAACATTGTGTGTAACAATCACGCTACAAGAATGCAAGATCTGATGATCTCCATCGATGGAACTGTCCTGAAACGTACCTCGAGCATCTGAGTGACATCAACGGTAGTCGTCAATACGTTGGACTCCTCAGCATCTCCCTGAAAGACAGTACTTGAATTATTTTGGATAACAATAATTATAACTGAAAACAAAGACTAGAGGACGAGTACAAGGGTGTACCATTAGGTAAAATAATTACACGATAAATTAAAACTATTGATTTACATGCCTAAAACAAGTCAGTGGCAGAATAGCCAAGTAAGATTACCCGATAGGCGCTTGAAGTGGCTGATGACTGCAATAACGACACGGATGGAGAATCTTCCGCCTTCATATTGAGTGGATACATAAATGGGGAAATTATTGTTAGCTAATGCTACACACTACCGCAAGGCCGAGAGATAAATACGTAAACTTGACTCACCAGTGGAGGGATGTGGACGAATAGAGTGGGAATAGCGGTTGAGAGCAATTTTCGCCTCGCTCGCGGTGTGTTCTTCTTTATTAGCAATGATGTGGAGTACATGTCAGAGGTAAAGTGCCTGCTGCAGATGCGGTATCGATCACCCCTCTTGTCCGCAAAGACTTCTAGGACTCTACTTTCAAGCTCAGAGGGTGGATATCCGCAATATCGGACCCATTCTCTTATCTGATCTATTGTCTTAGGGAAAACATGCATTATAGTACCTTCAGATTTATTATGGGTCTTCGAAGGGCAACCGCCAATGGAACAGGCAGGCATTGTGGAAAGTTCTGAAAAGTAAAGATCAACAATTCTCTATGAATACCAATGTGTTAAAAAATTAAATGACACATAAAAGGTTCAATGCAAGGTATGTTTTGGTTCTTGGAACTATACACGTTATTCACATGCGGATAAGTATTTGAATAACTTTAAAAAAATAGAAAAATAATTTGACTAAACTCAGAACATGTGACTAGTTCCTTGCATGTACTGTCTTGAACGAAAAGAAATTGGACGCAAAATGAGTATGGTACATGGCCTTACCTTGACGAGCAAACAGTTAGATGCAGGGATTAGAGTAGTTTCTTGTCGTAGAACAGGGAGCAGTTCACAGGTTGCAAACTGACGAGTTTCCTCGAAGTGGTCACGGAAGTTCACAGAGACGAAGAGCAGATAACCAGCACCTTCACGGGTTGACTAGCAAAGTGCAAAGAAGTTCTCATTATAAATATGAAGTGGGTTATAAAGAATTCGAAACAGGGGTGTGTTTGTGAATGAATGACGTGTATATGTCGTGGCATTATGCGGTTTGCAGGGGGCCGTCCAGCGTGAGGGGGGATGCTTGGCAGGAGACACGGGGTCTGGCGGTAGACATGGGAACAACAACCCATGCTCTATAGACCACTTTGAAGTGTACATGGTCTTTGGCACCTCTTGGCCTTTATCGCTCCCTGACAGCTCCACTTGCCAGCGCAAGTACCCCGGTGCGAACTGCCTTTGAAAGGGCGGGGGGTGGATTGGGGCGGTGGTCGTGCAGACAAGACACAGGAAGACTCGTGAATGGAGACACACTTATGTGGATTGCAGGGGGCCGTCCAGCGTGAGGGGGGATGCTTGGCAGGAGACACGGGGTCTGGCGGTAGACATGGGAACAACAACCCATGCTCTATAGACCACTTTGAAGTGTACATGGTCTTTGGCACCTCTTGGCCTTTATCGCTCCCTGACAGCTCCACTTGCCAGCGCAAGTACCCCGGTGCGAACTGCCTTTGATAGGGCGGGGGGTGGATTGGGGCGGTGGTCGTGCAGACAAGACTCGTTTGCCGCAGGGCCTCACCAAGGAGAGGCCATCTAACTGCATGTAAGTGGCAGGCTGCAGGATCTAGTACATGGAAGGCAGGGGGGTGAGTTTATAAATACCTCACCCTCCCAGGAGAATATATGGGTGCAGTTCACCCTGGAGACCCTGGATCCCTAGGCAGTTAGTCAGCAGCAGGCTGGCCTGTGGTGGCAAGGCGGCACGGGCTAGAGGGGGTCATCTCTGTACCCGGTGCCCAAAAGGATGATTTATTATGATCAACCATATTGATTATTTACCTATAACCATGTTTTGTATCAATAAAATCCAACGGCCTTCCTTTTATTGCCAACGCTTGAACAAAGTGGTGTGGTAAGTATTTTTGGGAGAGGAGGCAAGGCCGGGAGGCTTGATGCCAACCCGCAAAATAACATATGTATGTCTGCTGCATATGGGTTCAACGGTTATGTGGATTGAAGGTGGGCGGCCAGCGTGAGGGAGGATGCTGGCCGGAGACATGTGGTGTGACAAGACAAGGCACAGGAAGACTATTCAATGGAGACACACTAGATTCATTTAAAAAATCAAAACAACCATTGTTAAAATATATGTTGGGTTTTATTTTAGATCTTAATTTCAATTGAACATAAATAATAAACATTACACATTGTAAAGTTGCGGTTGCAGCACATCCAGGGAAAATCTGCGGTATTGTCCACTGTCGCTGGGGAAATGTTGTCTAATGGCAAGTACCGCACAGGCAGGTATTACTCTCCGAACGCGGTGTCCGAGCCTCCCGTGAAGCCACCAAGTGAAGCAACGATAGGCCACCAGCCTGTACCACCTGTGAAAATGAAAGATGCAAACTGTATTAAAATGACAACTTTCTTATCACTGTCGATTCAGGTAAAAAATGTCATTCTGCTTTGAAAAAAATTCTATCTAGAAAATGCACAACATGGAACCAATTTACATGCATTCGAATGATATGTAGATGTAGTTTTATATGTGGGAGACGACCATGAAATAGTAGTGGCATCACTGACATCACAACCAGAGTATACTTACTCGTTACTCGGATTACGCGGACGAACAGTGCCGCAAAGTTCGTGCATAAGCACCATCATCATCCTCAACACGGTCCGTGAGAGGCAGGCTTCCCTGAACTCTGGCAGCTCGGTGATGCATTGCGGACTTGGCTCGCCTTCCGAAATGTAGGCCAAGCACCCGGAATTTTCGAGGCAGCAGCAGTTCTCCTCCTCAGTTGGCATTAGCTCGCACCGATTGCACGTGCACCAGGTGGAGACGCCGTCCATGCGACATGGTCCAGGCTCTTCATCCGTTGACTGGTCCTCCCAACTGCCGTCCGAATCCCCATCGTTTTCGCGTGCTTGCCTTTCCAGTAGTTCTTCCTCGGTGTACTCGGGCTCGTACATATACGGCATTATTGTAGCCATTGTGTGGTAAAGAAAGTAAAATAATTTATAGCGGTGGTACTGGTATCTGTTCACACGGGCTACAATCAACGAAGGTAGCTGACCAGAGCACAGAAACGAGTCACAGAATACTCAAAGTAACACACAGAGAGTAATGGAATCGAAAATCTGCTGCTGTGTGTTGTGAAACGGTGTGTTTATACTTATTGAGGAAAGAGGCGTCCTGCCATTTCCATGGCGACACTTCATTAGCTGAGGCGCAGCGATTGTTGACACGAAACGTGCTTTGGCGTTGGGAAATGGGCGGTACGCGTCTGCTGATGTCAGGCTCAGGGGCGGGGGATTTGATTTAGTGCCGCAAAAGCAGGTGAGCCAGGGCGATGGGGGGAAATGATAGGATTATCAGAAAATGGCGGCTGATTTCGAGTGCGTTAATCGACGAAAAGTCGGGTAAGGTCCATAGGAAAGTTTTCTAGGATCTACCGAGTTATGCTTAAAAACACATGGCCGAACCGTAGGGACAATAAAAAAAAAGTCCCGGAACTCTCCTTTAATATTTTTCTTTGCGATCTCTTTAATGCATGGTCCTTTCGTAAACCTTCCGTAAAGGAGTAGACTCTGCTTGCAGCCAGGCAGTGATACAATATACACAAATCTGTTAAATACACAAACAAGCCATTGTGCAGGCATCTAGAATGTTCCCTTAAAGAAGCGTTGCCTGACATGGCGGCCACACCCACGTCATTGATCTTGCGTTTGGATAGGCTGTGAAAAGTTCCTGGAAAGCGTTATGTCGCTGACAGGGCATGATGTGGAGAGGGCTGTTGATTTTGGTAAGCACACAAGCACACGGTGATTCATTTGTCTGGATTTCGAAGTTCAGTGTAGGAAGTTGCCACAGTAAACACCCTTTGTTTACACTGGAGTGGGACTGCAGCACGCCCGTCCACAAGCAATCAGTGCAGACCTAGTCCAGGACTCTGCCCTGGCTGCTGTCTAATACTGCCCATGCCTCTGTGCACGTGTACGCATGTGCTAGCCTCGACATGGACACATACATGGTAACATGACAAGAGCCCCGTCCGTATATGGAAAAGAAACGGGAAATGCAGCTTGCCTGTCGTGTATTGACCAGACCCTGCTACTCCCAGCACTAATCTCTCTGCATTTACTCGCCATGACTGCAAGTGCTTTTCCCTATCTTGAAAGACACCTTCAATTCTCTTTAATTAAATTGTCACTTTAATAATACCTTGGCACGGGGCCAATGTGTGCAAATCCCCAGAAACTAATCTTTTTAGCGGATTAGAGCAGATTTAGGCATCACAGGGAGATTAAGGACCTCAGTTTACCTCCCAAAAAGCAAATGGCTTTCTCTGGTGGGTCGAGTGCAATGGCACTGCAATTATTCCAACGCAGCAGTCCTTTAAACGCGGGGTATCCCATGGAAGGCTTTCATTAAATGTTTTAGTGTAAGATGCCTGCTTTTGGAAGACTTTAGCCCTCCTCGTTGAAAGCCAGGTGTTGAACAGGTAGGAACAATTGCCTCTTTGTGTCTAGACTTTTATCTTTACTACACGGAATTCTTTCCACGATGCATACCATGGAGGGGAAAGGTCATTCCGTGCCTTTCATCTTTCCCAAACCGCACTTGTGTCTCCTCCCTGATGGCAGGCCCATTCGCGATTTTGGTTCAAGGGTGCAGCACTTGTCTCCGCTTCCATTCCCTCTGTCTCACTCTACGAGTGGCGAAAGAGGGGTGTTTAAGGCGACCATTTTATGGACCCCTTCGCTGGAATGAATTTCTACCCACGTTCCCGCCAAAAACATGAGCATAAATTGTGTTCAATAAGAGATTTACTTACCAATACTATGTGACATGGCGAACAGGCAGGTGCGTACCTCTTTGTAAAATATGCATTGCTCATATAGGGTGCACAGTGCACTTTAAACTGGTGTGGGAAATGATACAATTGTCCTTACCAATGATTTAAATGGGGTTTCAATAATGAAAGACCTTATTCATGCAAAAGTGCACAGAGATCCCTCAAAGCCTGCGTGTCAAGAATGACTCTGCGCGAGCCTGCGCGCAGAAGAAAATCTGCTTGCTCTGCGTATTCATGGAATTGTTCCTGCAAAGTAGGCCTACCAGCAAGTCGCGGCCGGAACGCCCCTGACACGCCCCCACACAAAGCCAAAACAGCCACATTCACCTACCTTTGCGTCCTTCCTGGGCGCGAGCACACGCACTCCGTGCAAACTGGGTGGGGTCCCCCACAACCAAGCCAGCCCCTCGGTGACACTGCGTAACTTCCCCCGTAACTTCAACCGGCACCCAGAGAAAATGCATACCGTTTCCGTAACTCATGTCATATTTCGGTCAAACTGCGTGCAAACCCTTGTAAACCATCCCTGCACCCCGCTACGCTGCATATGCAGACCCATAAGTCCGATCGGAAACCCCATCTGCGTGCACGCACCCCTAAATCTGACATGCAAACTCACCTCTGTGCTGCGAATCCTATGCACAAGTGTCTGTATGCTTGACTTTGAGTGGCGGAAAGAACAAGGGCATTGCGTGCAGATTTCGTAGGCGAGATGTTCCGTGGTCACATCCATGAATACGCTTTGTTGTGCACTTTTGTGGGTGTGCTATGGACTGCCTGCAGCCCGTCCCTCGTAAAGCCCACTTTTTCCCTTGTTCTTCCTCATTTTGCGCGTTCCGCCACACCGCCTGCATGGAGTCTCGCGCAAGGCACTTGGCCGATCGCAGAGCCATGCAGAGCCTGCATCAAGTCCGGGCAAAGTACAAAAAAGTGCCACACAGACAATTCCATGATTCGACAACCAGGATTTTGTGCACGGTTTGGCACGCAAAGTCCCTATTTACCAAGCAATATATAAGCAATATATTCCATGAATCAGGCCCTCAATATCTGGAATAGTTTGCACAAAAATGTGTCCTCTGTGTGTATATATATATATATATTTCTGTAGAAAAATAAAATACATTTAAAAACAATAAATAAAGAGGGTAGGGCGCATGGCAACACAATTGGTACTATTAAAGGCTACTTGTCATCAGTGATTCACCAAGAAAAATACCATAAAGTACCCAAAATATTGTGCAGTGTGTTTTTAATATGCTTGCTTATACAACACAATAATTACAGTGGGCTGTAGAGAAAGCTTTGATGCACTGAATACAAATGTGCGCTCAGCATGACCGGGGGAGCTCCGGGTGACATTTCCGTTTAATCCTCCCCAACGCGCGTCCACTTTAATGTTCACTACATAGAGGCAGTGATGCCTTGTGGGGCCCCTTCAATGCTCCAAAGTTGTTTGGCCTTTGGAGCTGTGCCAGCAGCACTTCAAAGAATGCAGAGGATCAGCCAGCAAGACGTGCAAACAGTCTCCACCAAGATGGCGGCCAGAGGTCTGAACATGAGGGCAAAAGGTGCAAAGCAGCTCTGAACCTAAGCATCCTCCATCGCTGACACTTGCTGCCTGTGTCCCATTTAGTCGGCAAGTCCTCGATCAGTGCTCCTGTCAAAGGCAGAGGTGAGGCGTAACTATTGGTCTGATGTGGCCGTGAAGCTATGCACCGTGGGGGAGCACTATTGAAGGCGAACTGCTGAAGCGGGCCTTGATTGTGGTGCACTGAGCTTACAATGTAGCAAGGAGCTCTGGGTGCACAGTGCAGCTGCAACCTCAACAGTGGGCAAAGCCAGCTACAATTCTCTTAGCCCGACTCTTCACTGGGCAGCACAGGGGATCTGTTAATAAGATGCAGAGCAGCTTAGGTGAACTCCAAGGACCACTGCGATCTGACATGTCAGGTGTCACGCTCCACTGCTTCAGCCCAGCGCAGAAAAGCTCTTAAGATGGTGAAGGGAGATGGTACCTCTCGCTCATGAAAAATGGCCTACTCCAAAGAAACCAGGGAAAGGCTCTCGGGAATGAGCGAACAAATGGCCTACTGAACACCCAAATATGGATGCCAAATAAAAAATTATAATTCTGGCCATTAGAATTGAAGACCTCTTAGCAAAGTTAATGCATAGTGACCAGCCAAGATATATTGGGAGAGGGAGATGGTGGACAGTGTCTTGAAAGTGACCAACCTTTATGACATTGCACAAAGGAAGGCACATCGATGAATAGAGGTATTCTCCCCAAGCTTGATGCTGAAAACACATTCAAAAGAGGGAAATGGGTTTTCTTGAGCGCAGCAATAGGAACAAAATGATTGGGTCCTAATAAGATTAGTAGGATCATGGTGAATTATGCTAATCCTTCTGCAAATATCACCTTAATGGTTAAGCCTTGTAGAGGAGCATTTGAATGCCTCTGCAGGAAGTCCCGTCCCCCAATGACCTCTATGCTGGCAGCCTGAAATTGTGCCATGTGTGACACCAGCAGTTGTGACTATTCCATGTTGAGACTTTGAGAAAAGGTATTCACTAAGAAAACCCTATCAGATGTATCCCAGAAGAGTGGATAATCTCTTGGAGGAGGTCCCGAAAGGAATATGAGAAACAGAGAAAGACAAGTTGGTGATGTCACAAGAAATGAGCATGACACACAGAGAAGACTGGCTTAAGTAGAGAATGTATGGACTTTATAGAAACTGATGAAGTAAAGAATTGAGTAAACTTTCATGTGCGGGAACAAAGATTGCATGCATGGAGAGCACTGCAGAAAATGCAAATCGCTCGATACCTGTTCAGATGCAGCAACGCAAGTAGACTAAGTAATCATGGAAGCTGGCTATACGTAGTGAATATACTGCAGGTGAAGCCACTATTATTTAGAACATTGGACATTGGTATCACAATTTTACTAAGTTCAGACCATGAAGAGAAGGGCTGAAGGCTCTGACTCAGCAGAGAATTAGCTGGGAGCCTGGAAGAAACGAGAAGGGCTGTCTGGCCTGGTGTCAAGACTGAAGGCAGCCAAAGACTGGTTATCTATTCTTGAAGGCAGAGAACGTGAGAAGCTGAGTCATCCCTTGTTAAGGTGCAAAGAAAGAACACCATGATTGCCAAGTTTATTAATTCAAGACAATGAAATGCTATACAATGGGCCAAATTGTGGTCTCCTGTCACATGAGTGTAAAGACCGGAGGGGGGTGTCTGTATTTCTGCTCTATATATGGTAGAGGATAGGCACCGAGGACCCCAGCGAAAATTCTCTATTATGGGTTGTGGTCGAGCAATCAAGGCCTAGCTTCTCAGGAGGTGATGCGGGATGGTTCTTAAGTACAGTGCAGTCCCCAAGTCCCCACAAAGGAATGTCCGCACAATGTATTAGTTACAGCACAGTCTTTATATAATTAATATTCAAGGTTATATACACTATCACGACAACTCACTTTGTACTCGGTTATCTATAATGGCAAATATACAGTTCTACGTGGTACCACTATTACCATTAGATCTCATTAAAGTGCATCAACTGTACGGTTAAATGTCACACAAATCAGTTCGTAAAGGCAGCCAACAATAGATATAAGAGGAAAGCAGTTGGTTAGAACAATAGGCATGAATACTGGCCCTGTTTACCTAGACACAGTTCTGTGTGGAGGTCCCCCCACCTGGGCAACCTGTAAAATAAAGATATATCACAAGCCCAGTCCATATATTGTTCACAAGAATCTTTCCAATAGTTCAGCAACCCCAAAGTACCTGGTGTTGTAGAGTTCCTCGTCTGGAAATCGACGGCCCTTCTTGAGTGCACTCCCTTTAAGGCAGGAGCCAGGAGTCGTCGAACGTCCAGTGATGAACACGGTGAACTATGGCGGTGAAGTGGCAGCTTTGTTCCTAACGGTGCTCGCCGACAGGAAAGCGTAAACATCCTGCAAGGAAGAGGCGTGTGGGGCACCTCGATGTCGATAGTAAGGCCCTGTTTGTCACCCTGTTCGTTGCCCGGGTCGTAAGGTGAGCCCCCTCCTTGCCGTCAATATGCCTGCGACCCCCCTCCCCACCCTCCGCTCCCCCCAGTATGCCTGCGACCCCCCTCCCCACCCTCCGCTCCCCCCAGTATGCCTGCGACCCCCCCCCGCCCTCCGCTCCCCCCAGTATGCCTGCGACCCCCCTCCCCACCCTCCGCTCCCCCCAGTATGCCTGCGACCCCCCTCCCCACCCTCCGCTCCCCCCAGTATGCCTGCGACCCCTCTCCCCACCCTCCGCTCCCCCTAGTATGCCTGCGACCCCCCTCCCCACCCTCCGCTCCCCCCAGTATGCCTGCGACCCCCCTCCCCACCCTCCGCTCCCCCCAGTATGCCTGCGACCCCACCCTCCCCACCCTCCGCTACCCCTAGTTTGCTAGATGCCCCCCTCCCCTCCTATTTGAGAGTCTCACGCGAGTGTCTGTGTGCCCCCTTGCCCCCCCTTTAGTGTCTGTTTGCCCTATGCCCCCCCTGAGTGTCTGTGTGCCCCTATGCCCCCCCTTAGTGTCTGTTTTCCCCCCTCCTGCCCCCTCTGATTGTGTGCCCCCCCTGCCCCTCCTTGAGTATCTCTGCTCCCTCACCCTGCTTGCTCCCCCCTCCTTTTGCTCTGTGTTCCACCCCCCCTTCCTGCCTCCTTCCCTTCCCCCCTCCTCACTTCCATCCTCTCTACTATCTTCCTTTTCCCCTCCCCTCCTATTCTCCCTCCTCTTCTGACTCCCCCTCCTAGCACTTACTGCTATCACCTGTTCCTTGACTCTTGATAGCAGCTTGTCTGTCCCCCCTCCTCCCCCCCTTGTACTCTCCCTCCCCCCTCCCCTACTTATCAAAAATTGTCACCGACATTTTTGCTATGTAGTGTGCCTTGTTCTCCTTCCATCTCCGTCCCATGGCCCCCCCCTCCCTCCCCTCCTCTTGTTACCACCTGCACTGCGTAAATTGTCGTCAGACTTAGTAATGTTACTGCTTGCTTTGTTTCTCCTTCCTATCCATTACCTCTTGCCTTACTTGTTCTATGCACTTGCACTATCAGAAATGTCGACAGGCCTATTATGATAGTTTTTTCACATTCTGTATTGTTTCAAGGGCTTCTCGGAATGTAACTGTATTTTCCTATGTCCCCTCCCCCCTTGAAGCGCTTTGAAACACATTGTGTATAGGCGCTATATAAATAAACTATCAATCAATCAATCAATAGTTCTGGACCGCAAAGAGTTTGAAGAACTGTGGCCCAGCAAGACGTCGAGTCGTCGGCGTCTCTGTGGTCTTTGGGTGGCGGGAAAACCACCGGCGGATGCTCCTCAGTGTGTCGATGGAATGGCCTTCTCCGGTGGGATAAGGCAGGCCGCAGTGCGGACATGCGCGTCCATGACTCGAAAGTTCTTAGGCAACGGGAGCACTGCAGCTCCGGTCAGCGACGGCAGTCGTCAACGGTGGCGGACAACAGTCTGGGTGCTTCTCTTTGGGATTCCACAGCAGTCCACGTTTCCGGTCGGCAGCCTGTCGTAGGTCTGTCTACCAGGGGGCTTTGGCAAAGATCAGCTGGTGCACGATGCTCCCTCGTAGCTCGGGAAGAGGGCGCCTTACCATGTCCTCTTTGGGTCAATCCTTGGAGACACAGCAGCTTTCAGATTGAGGAAGAAGGGCAACAGCAATTCTTCTCTTCCAGCAGGGCTTCAAGGTCAAGCTTCAGTTTCACTCCAGTTACTCTTCGTAGTTTGGACTTCAGCTTCTGAACATGAATTCTAGCAGTAAGAGTCCCCCAGTAATCTAGTCGATCTCCCATTCATTCTGCTGAGTCACACTCAGGCAACCAATCAGTCAGAAGGGCATTCATGCAGGCAGACAGCCAATCAGGTGCATAGTGCGTTCAGGCCATTCACTTCTCTCCAGACACTCACAACAAGTTATGTGTATTGGGACAAGTACCCAGCCATTCAACACTCCTCACTGCATTCATACCAGTTTCGGACAGGGCTGTCTCAGTCATTGTGTCAAACACCAGAACCCAGATATCCACAACAAGAAGTGCATATTGGTCTCACACTCCATTCACCCAGGTCCCACCCACAGGCATACCCACAACATACAGTCACTGGGAAGGCTCCAACCAGTCTGGCCTGGAATTCACGACAACACCATACATGGAACTTCCACCCAACAGCCAGCCAGGGGGAAGGGACATAGTCAGGGCTTCCCAGGACTTTGGGAAAACAAGTTAACAGGCGATGGAAGGCAAGAGGCCACAGAGACCATCTTGTTTCCATCAGGAATCTACTGACTCCAATGACAGGGCCTGGGCATCCCAAAATGGAGGACGCTCAGGGCACCTGTCAATTTAGCACAGAGCTGCCACCAGCCTGTACCATGCTCTGTGGGCCACACACAGGTGCCCAAAAACATACACTTGGGGCACAGGGTTGCACCTCCACCCAGGGGTGCCATAAGGGTATCCCATGGGTCTGTACACCAAACCAAAAGAGAGCTGCACTGCCAGGCGTCCCACATGAACTCCTGTGCGGAAAACACGACAGAACACACAATAAAAACAGTGAAGGACAAGGATACGGAGGCCCTGTCCCTCCGATGCATTTCCAGCATCACAGTTGACCCCCAGACTGAGGTTAGGGTGCCTAATCTCCCACGAGATAGACACCCTTATCCAGATGGTCAACATACCTTCTGGAAAGGCCATCTGCATTATCGTGACTCTTCCCTGGTCTATGCTCTATGGTGAAGTCTAGCCCTTGCAGGCTAATGGACCACCTGAGCAGCTTCGGGTTTTCACCCTTCATCTGCATAAGCCACTTCATGGGCTTATGATCTGTTTGGACCTTGAAGGTTGACCCGGTAAGGTAGGGCCTAAAACGCCTAAGGCTTCAAACTATACTAAAACATTCCTTTTCAACAGTAGCCCACCTATGTTCTCTTCCCTTGAGTTGTCTACTGATGAATATGATGGGATGTTCCCTCCCTTTGTCATCTAACTGGGAAAAGACAGCTCCAATTCCAGTGTCGCAGGTGTCAGTTTGAACAATAAAGGGCTTGCTGTAATCAGGCGCACACAACACAGGTGCCCTACACAGACGTTCTTTCAAGCCATTAAAGGCCCTCTGACAGTCTTCAGTCCAAATAACCTTCCTAGGCTGTTTGGGTGAAGTGAGAGATGTCAGGGGTACAGCTATGGTTCCATAGTCTGCCATGAAATTGTGATAATACCCAGTAAGACCCAAAAAGGCTCTCACCTGGGTTTGAGTTGTGGGAGTCTCCTAGTCCTGTACATCCTGTACTTTACTGGGGAGAGGTTGGATTTGACCTCTTCCTGCCTCATGACCAAGATATGTGACTTTCCCCTGAGCTATCTGGCACTTGGTGGCCTTGATAGTGAGGTTAGCCCTTTTCAAGGCCTGCAACACCTTTGTTTGTTTGTTTGTTTGTTGTTTATTTATTTGTAAAGCGCTCCTGACCCAGGGGTATATGGGCGCTTAAACATCTGGTTACAGGCAAAGGTAACGAACATTAGTATAGTTGTACATCATATGTAAAATTGGCAAGAAAGCAGTCATTACAGATATGGTGGCAAGCAGACATAGTAAATAATACATTCATACATTCATACATGAGGCATACATACATAGTTGGTTATTTACTGAGTAACCAAGTGATAACCTTAGTTCTAAATGGTTGGAAGGTGGGGTGCATTTGATAGCCAGTGGAATGGAGTTCCACAGTTGAGAGGCTAGAACTGGGAAGCTGGATCCACCGGCTCTTTTGAGGGAATATTTGGGCACCGTCAGTTGTAATGTATTAGAGGATCTAGTGGTTCTAGTGTTCTGTCTAAATGTGAATTTATTGGTTAGATAAGGCAGGGCTAGGTGGTTGAGAGCTTTGTAGGTAAGGCAGATGGTTTTTAGGTCTATTTTTTGTTGGATGGAAATCCATTTGCATGAAATTCTTGTGGCCGAGATATGTTCTCTTCTGGGAATATTTAGGGCGGCACAGAGTGCATTGTTTTGTAGAACTTGCAATTTATTGATTGCCGTTTTGTTGGCACCTACATAAAGGCTGTTACAGTAATCCAGTTTGGATTGTATAAGTGCTCTCGCTAAGGTAAGGCAGTTGTTGGGGGAGATCAGAGGTCTGCAGGCCCTAATTAATTTGCCAGTGTAGGCAGTGGCTGAGGTGGTCATATTAATTTGTTTGGCGAGGTTGGTATTCATGTCTAGGTAGAAGCCAAGGGTTTTTACACTTTTGGCGATGGGAATAGTATTCCCGTCGATGGTGAGGCTGGTGTAGTTGGGGCTGAGTTTCCGGATGGTATTAGGTGAGCCGACAATGAGCAGTTCGGTCTTATCATCATTCAGGCAGAGGCCATGTGTGGCCATCCATGCCTGAGTGATGGAGAAGACTTCATTGATCCTGTTGGCGTCCAAGTTGTAATTACCGGATAAGGTGTGGAGTTTCTGGGTGTCATCTGCGTAATTAGTGTAGGTGACACCCAGATGGTCCAGCTTGTCAAATAAAGGCTTTGTAAATATATTGTACAAAGTGGGTGAGAAACAAGATCCTTGTGGGACACCACAAGTAATGGGGATAGGGTCAGCCGCTGCTAAGGGTGAGAAGACCTGCATGGTCCTATTGTCCAGGAAGGATTGGATCCATGTGACCGCAGAGTGGGAGAAGTGTGCTGCCGATGACAAGTGGTTGCACAAGATTTTGTGGTCAACCAAGTCAAAGGCAGCGGATAGGTCGAGGAGAAGGAGGATAGCAGCCCTGCCTTTGTCTTTGAGTTCATCTATCTGGCATTTGAGATCAACAAGGGCCGTTTCTGTCCCATGTTGCGGACGAAAGACAGATTGGCGAGATCCTAGTAATTGGTTAGTCTCAAGGTAATCCTGGATTTGTAAATAGGCCACTCTGTCAAGTATTTTTAGTAAGAATGGGACCGTGGTAATGGGTCTATAATTCGTGGGTATATCTGGGTCAAGAGTTTGTTTTTTTAGCAGTGGTA
Source organism: Ambystoma mexicanum (assembly GCF_040938575.1). Lineage (NCBI taxonomy): Eukaryota > Metazoa > Chordata > Amphibia > Caudata > Ambystomatidae > Ambystoma > Ambystoma mexicanum. Next base: position 1,355,116,336 of record NC_090935.1, on the reverse strand, counting down.
GGACCCAGGATTGTTTCAAATTACTTGGGACTGTATTATTGCAGAATTACAGGTTTATTAATTTGGTAATGAAGGGGGAAAGATCCCTGGCTGCATCCTTCATGATCTGTGCGGGGATACTATCCCCCTTACAGTTTGAGGGTTTCAAAGATGCTATAATTTTTTGTACTTCAGGTATGGTTACTTTTTTGAAAGTGAAGCCTAAGCTAGTGGCGGTGGGTGAAGGAGGGGTGGAGCTGGAGGTAAGACCATGAGTGAGTTGTTGTCGTTTGTTTTCAATTTTAGTTTGGAGCCAATGAGATTTTATTAGCAAGGGCATTCTGGATCTCTGTGCACCATGGTTTATCCTTAGTGCATGTGTCTGTGGGAGGAATAGAGTTTTCTAACTCCTTTAGGATGTTGAAGAGCTCCTTAGTGCTACAGCCTGCCTGAGAGATCCTGGAATTAAGAGATTCTTTCTTAGCGCGTATAATCTCATTTTTGTAGAGAGTGGAGATATTGGTGAGATTGGTTCTGTTGACTACTGAGGGCACTGATTTCCATAGTGATTCAAGTTTACTTTTTTGTTGTCAGAGAAGTTTGAGCTCCGGGGTGTACCATGTATTCAGGTGCGCTTTTGGTTTCCCTTTGCGCTTTTTTAGTGGGGCAATGATGTCGATAGCTTTAGCCATGGAATCATTATAAACGTTGACCAGCAGGTTCAAGTCAGTTGTGGCTGGTAGTGCGTTCAGATTAGGGGTCACCAGGGGTCTTAAGGCTGCTGCTGTGATGTTGCTCTTTTTCCTAGTTGGGCAAGCCGGTGCAATAACATGCCTTTTATGCACTAGGTTGCTAATATTAACGTTGAATGGGAGGAGGTAGTGATCCGTCCAGATGAGCTGAACAGGGACCTTCAGGGTGATGTCGCAATAAAGGGCGGTTACCCAATCAAGGATTCTGCCCTTCGAGTGGGTGCGTTTGGAGCAGAGTTGTAGGAGGCCGTGCTCCTCAAATGCTGTGGCCAGGGCAATGGCTGGGGTGTCAAAAGGGTCATTAAACCCAAGATTGCAGTCTCCAAGTATAATCATTTGTGCTGAAGGTTTGGAACTTTCAGCTACTAGAGAGGTGATATCTTCCTCAAAAGAGCTAGGTGGGCCCGGGGGTCTGTAAATTAAATGCATCATGATGGTGCTCTTAGGGGAAGTTTGTAATTTAACTGTGAGATGCTCACATGATTTGAAAGGCGGAGAGGAGGCTAGTCTAATATCAAGCGAGGACTTGAAGATGATAGCTACACCACCTCCTCGAGCGTTCGGTCTGTCTGCTCTAAGGATATTGTAGTTATCGGGGATAGCTAGGGTAAGAGAAGGTCCCGCAGCATCATGCAACCAAGTTTCGGTCACAGCGAGGAAGTCCAAGTTATTAGTCAGAATGATGTCAGCAACTTCTATGGAGTGGGCGTCTAAGGATCTGGCATTAAGAAGAGCTCCTTTTAGAGTAGGAGGGGTGGAATTGATGGCTCTTGCAGTGTGATAATTGGTCTTGTTAGGTAGTTTATCTGGGCGTTTACTAGTTCTGTGGTGGGTTCTGGCACCAAGTCTATTGTTTCGATCTGTAGGGATAAGGGTAGTAGTGTGAGAGACGGTAAGGTCAGTGGGTATGGAGGGGCTGTGGTCGAGGGTAGGGCAAGATGCTCTCATGACAGTAGGGTTCCATTTGGAGCTATCTGAGTTCCTATTAGCTAGGACATCAGAGAGGTGTGCCTGGCCATAGGTATGATAGGCGGAATGTGGGACCGGGAGGAAGGCTGGTGTGGTAGGCAGGAATGGTGTGGGGCAGATGATAGGGTGATGTCTTGGGCAGGCAGGTTTTGCTAGACCATTGTTATAGGCTATGTAGCTGTTACCAGTGCAAGGTATATTGTTTTGCATGACACAAAAGGGGAACATGATCGCAGTGAGGCAAAGTAGCATAATAGGGATGCTGGGGCCGAGGCACCGTGCAAAGGATTGGCGAATAAAGGACATCGGTGACATAGGGTAGTGCCTAATAGCAACAAGGTCAGAGGGTTAGGCTAGTATCAGGTTGTGGCTAAGTATCAGGCAAGCAAAGGTGCTTGTGAGTGAGGCGCAGGGATCGCCATACTCACCAAAGGTCTGCGATGTCTAGGCTAGGCACAGATCAGGCAAGGTATAATCTCTAAACTGGGTACATAGGCAGAGTATAGTAGGTTGGCTATGCACGTATCAGGCACAAGTATATATAATGTGATCATCATATCCACAAAGGTTGGGAATGTTCAAGCTAGGCATATGTCAGGCAAGCGTCTGCAAGCGACCATAAGGCACAACACAGTTAAAAGTGGTCAGAAAGCGACCATAAGGCACAACACCGTTTAAAAGTGGTCAGAAAGCTACCATAAGGCACAACACAGTTTAAAAGTGGTCTGAAAGCGACCATAAGGCACAACACAGTTTAAAGTGGTCAGAAAGCGCCAAGACTAATACACAGCAGTATGGCAGGGAAGAGTCTTGAAGCATGCAAGGTATAGGGACCATGTTAAATGCCGTGACAGTCGTAAAAGAGCAGCAAATAGCGTTATTGATGGCTAGGTGAGAACAAGACAATCAGAGTACCGATACTTGTACACAAACGGAGTAGCGGTCATACACTGTATGATACTCTGTGTGCAATAGCAGGTTCAGTGCTGACTAAGGATAGGACATAGTCAAGGCATGTGCAGCACAGGTATGCTGGATTAAATATGTACTATCAGTAAGAGGATCATTGTTGGGACGATGCCCTAAAAGGAGCAGTCTAGTGCGGCTCAGTAATGCCTACCACAGCAAGCCAACAACATTGTAACAAAGTCCAAAGACAATCAAGATGTTACTGAGGCACCTTACAGGTACCCCGCAAGTGCGAGGCAGGAGTAGACAAGGTTATGATCTGAGCAGATATGGCAGGCAGCGGAGTCGGAGGAGCCTTACCCGAACGGGGACAGAGTCCATGGCCCGGGCCTCGGACGCCTCCGGACAGGCTCCAGACAGGTATGGATCCTTATGTAGTTGGTCCTTCGGTAGAGGGCCGGCGCTCGCCTGCCGGCGTGTGATTGGCCTTGTAAAGCAAAGGCAAGCCAATCGAGGCAGGCGCTGATGTCATGTGGTCGCAGAAGAGGCCGAGAGGGTGCCGGCGGCCATCTTGGAACGGGAATCCCTCGTGGGTTTCCAATGGTGGCTGAGAAAAGTAGCAAAAAAACAGCTTTTTGGCTCAAATCGGAGCCTGAAAGGATTTTAACCTTGCTAATACAGAATTATGGTGTTCAATGAGGCCGTTTCCGAATGGGGTATAAAAACAGACGGGGGTCTATGGAAGAGGCAAAGGTGCCTACCTTAAGCAAAGGTAGAGTCAGCAGGGCTGCTGACCACTGCTCCTGCAGTGGAGGGTGCTCCTGCACCTCCGCGCTCCTGTACAGTCTGAAGAACCTTATCCAGATGTGTCAAATGCTCTTCCCAGGTGGAACTGTAGACGGCAATTGTCATCTAAGTAAGCCAAACAAAAGGCTTCCAGCCCACTGTGCGCATGATTGACAAATCTCTGGAAGGTGGCAGGGGCATTCTTCAACCCAAAAGGCATGACCCTAAACTGGTGGAGTCCATCTGGTGTTGAGAACGCCGTCTTTTCCTTGGGGTGGTCCGTCAGAGCTATTTGCCAATAGCCTGAGGTAAGGTCAAAGGTGCTTACAAATTGGGCATCACCTATGGTGTCCACGAGCTCATGAGCCCTGGGCAATGGGTGCGTGTCAGTTTTGGTGATGGCATTGACTCCTCGGTAGTCCACACAGAACCTCCAATCCTTGGTACCTGCCTGGGAACTTGCCTTGGGGACAAGGATCATAGGACTGGACCAGGGACTGGTGGAGGGTTCAATATCACCCAGATCCAACATCTTGGTGACTTCAGCCTGGATGTGGTTCTTAACTGTATCTGACATACGGTAGCACCTGCTTTTAACAGGCACACTGTCACCAGTGTCAATTTCGTGCCTACACCAAGGTGTAAGGCCTGGAGTCAGTGAAAACAGAGAGGCATACTACCAGAGGAAAGCCCCACAGGCCCTCTGCTGGTCTGTCGTCAGATCGGGAGAGAGATGTACTCCCTCCACGGAGCTATCCTGAGGTTTGCTATGCAGCAAATCAGGAAGGGGCTCACTCTCATCGTCTCCTTGCTCTGAAGCTAGCAAGAGACATGAGACTTCTGCTCGCCCGTGGAAAGGCTTGAGCCTGTTAACATGGAATACCTGAGGGGCTACCCCAGGGGCTCCCATGTGTCAACCAGAAAAATTACTTCACCCATCTTGGAGATGGTCCTGAAGGGTCCAGTTCACTTGTCTGCCAAAGCTCTAGGCTTGGTAGACTCCATCACAAGGATTTCCTGTCCCGGAGTCCATTCCACTTGCAAGGCTTTAAGGTCATGCCAGTACTTATTCAATTCCTGGCTGGCCTTGAGATTCGCTGTCGCCTGACCCATCATCTGTGTCATCCTCCATCTGAGGCCTAACACATAGTCCCCCACTTGCTTGGCGGGACCTGGAGGGTGGCCTCCGAGCCTTCTCTGATCAAGGCAAGGGGCCCCCTCAAAGTATGTCCAAAGAGTAACTCAAAGGGGCTGAAACCAACACCCTCTTGAGGTACTTCTCTGTAAGGGAACAGCAGGCATGGCAGGAGGAGATCCCACTTCCTCCTTAGAGGCTCTTCCAAAGTGCCTAGCATGCCCTTGAGAGTTTTATTAAATCTCTCAACCGACCATTGGTCTGGGGATGGTAAGAGGTGGAGAACTTGTAAGATACCCCACACTCTTTCCACATGGTTTTCATGTAACTAGACATGAAGTTGGATCCTTTGTCAGAGACAACCTCCTTAGGGAATCCAACATGGGTGAAAATGCCCAGGAGAGCCCTGGAAACCACCTTGGCAGTAACAGTCCGAAGCGGTATAGCCTCAGGGTACCTGGTGGCATGATCAACCAAGACCAGGATGAACCGATGTCCACCTGAAGTGGGAGGGTCAAGGGGACCGACAATGTCGATGCCCACCCTCTCAAGCTGTGTGCCAACCACTGGCAATGGCTGCAGTGGGGCAATGACGCTGCCTCCAGTCTTGCTAGACTACTGACAAGTTGGGCAGGCCCTGCAGTGGGACTCCACTTCCACTCCCATCCGGGGCCAGTAAAAATGGGCAGAGAGCCTCTGCTTAGTCTTCTTGGTACCAAGATGACCAGCTAAGGGCGCCTCATGTGCCAACTACAGCAAGAAGGGCCTGTAAACCTGGGGTACCACCAACCTCTTGAGGGCACCAGGTTCAGGCTTAGTGTGCTCACTAACAAGCAGCTCACCCTCCCAATAGATCCGGAATGTCCTAGGCACTTCTCCTTGTGCCTGGGGCAGGGCCTGTTTCCTCAGACCCTCGAGAGATTGGCACTCTCTATGTCCCTTACAGAAGTCTGCACGGGAGGGTCCCCCTTCAGCCAGCAGGCATTGAAGATCAGGGGTCCTCCGGGTTGAGAACCTCTCCCACAGGAGAGTCCTCTGCCTGTTCTCCCTCAGGAGTTGAGTTTGGGTTTTCCACTGGACCCAGCCCGTCCGGAGCATGGATCCCAATGGGTGCTGTAGAAACAGCAGGAAGAGAAGGAGCCCCCGTCACAGTGGTAGCCTGCTTGTTCTTCCGTCTTCTTGCCTTAGGCCTCGCCTTTGGCTCGGGTACCTGACTCACAGCCAGCCCATGTGTGACCTGTGACCTAGTGACTGCAGCAGCAGTCATGGGGAGACCATCAGAGATCAGCCCCAACTCTACTAGATTGTTTCCTAACAAAATGTTAGCTGGGACATTGTCCTTAACGAGGACAGGAAGCTTTGCTGTCTTGTCCGCAATTGTGATGGTTACTAGGGCTACAGGGGATAATTTGGGAGGCCCACCAGCTAACCTGGTAGTTCTCAGAGGGGCACCTACATAGTCCTCTGGCTTGAGCAGGGCCCTGTCCACCACTGTCATGCTTGCCCCAGTGTCTCTCAAACCAGTAGAAGGCTGACCATTCAAGAGGACACTTCTCAAAAACCTACGGGTGTTCTGTGGAATAGTCGCCAGTACTTCCTCGTACTGGTCCCAGGCCCCAAGGGACACTAAGGAACTCTCTACAGGAGCACCAAAAAGTGATTCCTGTAGAGGAGGGGAGGACAGTGGCCTCCACCTCAGACATGGGGTAAGGGTAGATCAGGCTGACAGCCTGGACTCCAAGTGCCTTACCCTTACGCTTGGGGTCACCCCTTCAGTGATCCAGAGCCCCACAATCCCAACAAGTGCTGCGAGTGCAGGGTACGGTACTGGCACCACTGGGATCCTGCTTTGCAGCAGGAGGACCACTACTCTTACTCCCACCCACAACAGACATATCCCCACTAGGTTTTTGGGTTTTAGGAGAGGAAGGTTTTGGTTTACCCGACTGTGCTTGCTTCTGGGACTCCTCAGCTTTCTGAGAGGTCCCCTTTTCTTTGTCCTTGTCCTTCCCACTGGAGTCCTTTGGGGACACCCGGTGGGAGACCCACTTGTCAGCCAACCTAGCCAGCTTAAAGGTGTCCAAAATGTCCTGGTCAGCAACATACTGATGCAGCTCTGGTGAGCAGGCTTCTGAAAAAATGCTAAAAAAACAAAAGGTGGGACAATTCAACAAACATTTTCAGTTTGTAACCATCAATCCACCCCATCACACATTCTCTCTTTTCTTAAAATTCCTGAACCTTTTAAGGTATTGGGTAGGTGTCTTGCCAAACTTGGCAATCAAAGCAGACTTCATGCACTCGTACTGACCCCTTTCTTCCACACTCAGTTTCAGAATACAGTCATATCCAGTCTGAGGCGCTGTGCTTAACAAACACTTAGCCCAATCTCTCTTATCAACATCATGAATTGCACAAGCCATGTCAAATGCTTCAATCCATTGGAGGATATCTGAACCCTCCACAAACACACCAACCAAATCTTTCATAAACTTGGTAGCTGAGGACCTGACACTCTCAACGGGTTTAGCTGAAGTCTCCACTCTAGCTTTCTCTAGCTGGATTCTCTGACATTCAGTGTCCTTGTCTTTGAGTTCAAGATCCCTATTCTTGAGATCCACTTGCTGTGCCAGCTCCTCTTTCTTAAGCTCAGCTTCTATTTCCAACTTGCAGTAGTCAAAGGCCAATTTCATCCGTAATAACTCAAGTTCCACGGAATTGCTGGGGTTTAGAAAAGAGGCAGCTGGAATAGTGGCATTCCCAGAAACAGATTCAGCAACAACCCCAGGAGAAGAGTCCTCATTGGGTGCATCCCCCCCTTCAAGAGGTTCACCATCAGTCTGGTAGTCCACCAGGGCAGCTATCAGCTCAGCCCTAGACTTATCCACAAAGTCTAACTCCCTGGCTTCACAAGCCTCTAAGCATATTCTAGTCAATTTACCATTTGCAATAGACTTTTGCTTGTAATGCAGTTATCTGTTACACAACTAAACCTCAATGTAACAAAGTGCAGATATTTTGTAAGTGGCATGGTTATACACTGATTCCTAAAACCATAAGCATCCCACCGCTGCCACCAGTGTAAAAACTGGAGGGGGGTGTCTGTACTTCTGCTCTCTATATGGTAGAGGAGAGGCACAGAGGACCCCAGCCAAGATTCCCTATTATTTGTAGTGGTCGAGCAATCAAGGCCTAGCTTCTCAAGAGGTGATGCAGGCTGGTTCTTAAGTACAGTGTAGTCCCCAAGCCCCCACAAAGGAATGTCCGCACACTGTATTAGTTAAAACACAGTCTTTATATAATTAATATTTAAAGTTATGTACAATATCACGATAACTCACTTTGTACTCAGTTATCTATAATGGCAAATATACAGTTCTACGTGGTACCACTATTACTATTAGATCTCATTAAAGTGCATCAACTGTATGGTTAAATGTCACACAAATCAGTCCGTAAAGGAAACCAATAATAGATATAAGAGGAAAGCAGTTGGTTAGAACATAGGCAGAATACTGGCCTCGTTTTCCTAGACTCAGTTCTGTGTGGAGATCCCCCCACCTGGGCAACCTGTAAAATAAAGATATATCACAAGCCCAGTCCATATAGTGTTCACAAGAATCCTTCCAATAGTTCAGCAACCCCAAAGTACCTGGTGTTGTAGAGTTCCTCATCGGGAAATCGACGGCACTTCTTGAGTGCACTCCCTTTAAGGCAGGAGCCACGGGTTGTCGAACGTCCGGCGATGAACACGGTGAACTATGGCGGTGAAGTGGCAGCTTCGTACCTAGCGGTGCTCGTCGACGGGGAAGTGTAAACATCCTGCAAGGAAGAGGTGTGCGGCACCTTGATGTAGATAGTTCTGGACCGAAAAGAGTTTGAAGAACTGTGGCCCAGCAAGGGCGTCGAGTCATCATCGTCTCTGTGGTCTTTGGGTGGCGGGAAACCCACCGGCGGATGCCCCTCAGCGTGTCGACTGTCTGGCCTTCTCTGGCGGGATAAGGTGGGCCGCAGTGCAGACGAGCGTGTCCGTGAATTGAAAGTTCTTAGGCAACGGGAGCACGCCGGCTCCGGTCAGCAACGGCAGTCATCGACGGTGGCGGACAGCAGTCTGGGTGCTTCTTTTGGGGATTCCGCAGCAGTCCCCGTCTCTGGTCGGCAGCCTGTCGTATGTCTGTCTACCAGGGGGCTTTGGTAAAGATCAGCTGGTGCACGATGGTCCCACGTAGCTCGGGAAGAGGGCTCCTTACCAGGTCCTCTCAGGGTCAGTCTTTGGAGACACAGCAGCTTTCAGATTAAGGAAGAAGGGCAACAGCAATTCTTCTCTTACAGCAGGGCTTCAAGGTCAAGCTTCAGTTTCACTCCAGTTGCTCTTCGTAGTTTGGACTTCAGCTTCGGAACACGAATTCTAGCAGTGAGAGGCCCCCATATATACTATTTGATCTCCCATTCATTCTGCTGGGTCACACTCAGGCAACCATTCGGTCAGAAGGGCATTCATGCAGGCAGGCAGCCAATCAGGTGCATAGTGCATTCAGGCCATTCACTTCTCTCCAGACACTCACAACAAAGTTATGTGTTTTGGGACAAGTACCCAGCCATTCAACACTCCACACTGCATTCATACCAGTTTCGAGCAGGGCTGTCTCAGTCATTGTGTCAAACCCCAGAACCCAGACATCCACAACAAGAAGTGCATGTTGGTCACACACTCCATTCACCCAGGTCCCACCCACAGGCGTACCCACAACATACAGTCACTGGGAAGGCTCCAGCCAGTCTGGCCTGCACTTCACAACAACACCATATATGGAACTCCCACCCAACAGCCAGTCGGGCGAAAGGGACAGAGTCAGGGCTTCCCAGGACTTTGGGAAAACAAGGTAACAGGCGATGGAAGGCAAGAGGCCACGGGGGCCATCTTGTTTCCATCAGGAATCTACTGACTCCAATGACAGGGTCTGGGCATCCCAAAATGGAGGACGCTCAGGGCACCTGTCAATTCAGCACGGAGCTTCCACCAGCCCGTACCCTGCTCTGTGGGCCACACACAGGTGCCCACAAACATACACTAGGGGCACAGGGTTGCACACCCACCCAGGGATGCCATAAGGGTATCCCATGGGTCTGTACAACAAACCAAAAGAGAGCTGCACTGCCAGGAGTCCCACATGAACTCCTGTGCAGAAAACACAACAGAACACACGATAAAAAAAGTAAAGGACAAGGATACGGAGGCCCTGTCCCTCCGATGCATTTCCAACATCACAGTGAGCCAAGAATGGGAAGTTACGCCAATTTTTTGTGGGCGTTCAATGTCCAGCTTTTCAGCAGTATGAACGTATGAGAGACTGATGCCTCTACCAGACGTGCAGGACGATATTCTGTGCATGACCCAGATGTCAACATTCGATCTGTGACACCGGATACCGATAGGCGATGAGTTTGGCTTAAATTCAGACAGAATTAAGATATACGCAAGTGGACAAGCGGTGGTGAGAAACACCTCATTCCTACCAAACAGGGATCCATACATGGCGCTTTGATCTCCAGGGCCCCATCTAACCATGTGATCAGACTCCTGTAAATTAATTCTAGGAGTGTGAAGGATATATTCCAGCGCTGATACTACCCCCACTACTGCTGATTGGTGATGCATGCTAGATGACATCTCCCACCAGATCACAATTTGGAGTTTGGTTCCAGGAATTACCTCCCCACATCCTGAAGAAGTCACCAAATGTTGGCCTTTACCAGACGACCGAAACATATGTCGATGCTATTTAATAAGCAGAATGCTATTTAATATGTTTTTTTGAACACCCATTTAGAGTGGATGGATATAGGTGTAAGGAATTGGTTGCGTGTGTGAGTGTTGTAGGGTGCTTAAATAACCTGTATGGTGTAATTAATGAGTATATGAGTGAAGAGTTGTATAAATGGTGGAATATATCTGTGGATGTTGAATAAGAGATATGCTGTATGAACAAACATTGTCAAGTTGTATATAAATAAATATAAAATATAAATATAAATATATTTTGTGGTAATAGCCACATTGAAGTTGAGGTCCATTATATTATTATTTCATGGGAATAGAGTTGGACATGCAGTCCAGAACTTTGATAAGCATGTGATCATACTCCCTTAAATTCCTAGAGACGAGAATACATTGCATGGCAGAAGGCATGGTTGATGAGAGATGATGGATGGACTAATTGGGTGGGGAGATGAATTCAAGTCCACCTCCCGACACCTGGGTCTGAGCTCACATGCTGCTAAGTGAACCAAATGTTCCAGACATGGCATGAGCATGCCAACCAATTGTAGAGGGCCATATAACGAAGGGCCTTATAGTTTGAGAGCCAATGGAGTACTGTGTTTCTAATAACTGTTAAAGATGACTTGCACTAGGGGTGGCCATGAGTTGTCCAGTTGACTGTAGAGACCCAATCGAAATCCTAGTCCTTATAGAAAGTATACTTAGATGTTCCCCTTGTGCCAACCACAATCCTCTGTAGGTTTACCTTATTTACCACATAGTATGATGAGTTTTTGCTATAAAAGTGTGTTTTAAAAAAAAATGCTTTGAGAGAGAACACTGTGCGACATCTGTTGATGTGTGTTGTAACCCCCTGTTTTAGACAATTGATAATAAAACAGAAAAAATGACTTTGCCATCTTCCTGAGTGCTCTGATTATTGGTGTACATGGTCATTCCGTTTCCCATCCACCTGCATTATACGCTACCTAAACAAGGGCCATAAACTCAGCCTCTTGAAGGGTTTGACTATCTAAAGTACTCGGCAGGACAGCCTTCTTTCACCAACCCTCTTTGAATTGGTTGTAGAGCTGCTTCTAGCAAGAATAAGAGTGAAAACAGAAATCGAGAGAATGAAGTATAATGGCAGGGATTAAACAATTCCCTATTTCCAGACAACATCCTGGTGACACAGAGGAACCTACAGCACTCCCTGCCTCTTGATTAATGTAGCTTGATGCCTACCAGATGTTAGGACAGATTTCCATTTATATATCATTTTTCCTCCAGTTGTGAACCCCCCAACTTTTTGGCTGTTGCCTGACCATCCTAGCTGGACTTTTGCCAATGGAGCCCAGCCTTCTGCTTGGTTTTCACTCCCTTTGTTATGGGGAAACTGACATGCGCTTAAAGACAGTCAGTACTGGTAGACTTTCTTTCCCTTAGTCTTTCACTTTGTTGCTAGTTTTTAGCAACATGTTAGCAGTGCACAAAGTACCTTACAGTACAGTGTGCTGGGGTCTTCCTTTCATTTTTAATCCTCATAGGATTTTTCGGTAGAAGTACAAATGTGACTTGGACAGAGTTGGTGGCAGCTGTTATTTTTCTTACATTTTTAACCCTTTTGTGTGTTCCATATCACGTTTACCGTGTTTGGCACAGGACAGTGGCTTGGCGCCAAAATGTCCATTCCATGAGATCCTTTGTTCTGTCCTTTAGCCATCTTGTCCCTTTGCCTTCACCAGGTCAAGCAGACCTGGGAAAACCCTTATTTGGTCATGCAGATCCCTGCGATAAACCAAAGCTTTTGCAGGCTTCTGCATGCCTTGTGTGTGTGCCTCCAGGATGTGGGCTGGACTGTCTATATCCAATACACATCCTGGGTGCCAGAGAGTCTGGTGTGCTGAGAATGACTGGGACGACCGTGGTCCATGATTGGTCCACATCTGGCATGGCTGCATGTGAGCAGGTCTCTCGTTGGGTCCTCTTCATTTTGGCGCGAAGGAGATTCTGGTTAAGAGAAGGGTCCAAACACCCATACCAGATCAATCTCTTCAGTTTTAACCAAACTTAGGATAGGATCCAAGCATCCTAAAACCAAGAAGCCGAGTCGAGGAACCACTGGTGACCCGCTAGAAGGTTTGACACCCTGAGCCCACTGTTGTCCCACTGAACCCCTCAGTTTCTGACAAACTCAGAAGGTCTGCAAAGGAGCTTCGACCGATTACAATAGTGGGACTAACTATTCTTGGCACCTCCACCTTAACCTGAAAGCAAGCATTCTTGGAAGTGTTCCTGGGCCAACCATTCAACTGACAAGCTTGCATAGGATCTTTGATCCAGAACCGCCACTGTCTTGAGTTGACACTTGAGACTTTGGAGATCATAAGCACTGGGTATAAGGCACTCTCCAGCCAAGTTTTGTACACCTATGTGCCCTAAGTCTGGGTTTAGGAGAGAATGCCTGAACCCAAGTGCACAAGGTCACTGTGTCACCCAGCTGTGGTGACGAACTTCGAGGGTGTCCTGCTGCGGTGCCCCCCTGTGCCCTGAGATGAGCTGCAGCGAATTCAAGCTGATTCCTTCATTAGGAGAGGAGAAATTGCTATTGTCCCGCCACAGAATCATCCCTGGAACTCAGCTGCTGAAAGCCGCAGAACCACACCAGGTATGTGTGCAGCTGGTGTGGAATTCATGTAGTAGCTGCTTCTTAGCGGTAGGTGTGGTGGTTGAGAGATCAGGAGTATGTGTTCGCTCTGGCTGGAGTTATCCAGACAGAGTGTGGCAGCGTTAGGCCTGAGGGGAACGCCTAGCTGGGGGTGTGAAACCAGCAATGTTTACTTAGAGTGATGGGGAGTGAGCGGCAGATGTTGATATGAGAACAGTTATACCGAATGGTGTCATAGTATCTCTGTGTTCTAGTTGAGTGGTGGTGTAAGGAGAGAGTAAGCGTGGGGTGTGATATGAAGTAAAAATCCCTGCATTCCAAAGCATATTATGTACGACATGCAATTCTGAGCGGTCAGGTCAGTTCTATGCATTTTTGTTCATTTTAGGCGTTCAAGATTGCACTACACACTCACGCACTCTGGTTGACTTTGCGTGCTCTAGTCTATCCTTCATTCTCTAGTGAGCCCCATGCATGCTCTCAAGTATACCATACGCATGCACTCCTGTCCTCCTCGCGCATTCACTTCAGTTGACCCCGCGCATGTGCTCCTGACTGCCTACGCACTCATCTGCTCTGTATACTCGTCTGCTCTGTATGCAAATCCATCCTGTACGCTCGTCCACTCAGTATGCTCATCTGATCTACACATTCATTTGGTCTGCACACTCATCTGGTCTACATACTTAACCGCTTTATGTACTATTTATCCGCTCTATGTAATCATTTGACCGGCATACTCGTCGGTTCTACGTACTCGTCAGTTCTACGTACTCAGCCGCTCTCCACACTCAGCCGCTCTCCACACTCAGCCGCTCTCCACACTCAGAACCTAGTGGGGAGAAACCCACGTAAGTCATGGAAAGGGATTGAGAGGGTATCCCTCCACCTACGACAACTGGGAGAGCAGATCCTTTTATGGAACTTGAAACTCTACTTATAAATCCGAGAGATCTTTGGAACTTTTAAACCAGGGAGAACTGTTTCCTAATTAAATGCCTTGGACCTGAAACCATGAGGGATTCATGGAAACCCTGTGAAAGGTCTGGGTGAACAACTTTGAAGGCAGTACATACTGGTCAACCTTCTGACAGGTTTTTCTAAGTGGTTGGGGAACTCCACTTTTAGCAGTATGGTCAGAGAGGCATTTTCTTTTAGTTAAATAAAACCCTTTAGGAACATTATCCTCAGTTCTGAGTCCTCCTTCTGACCTGCCACATATGGTGTCAGCAGTGGCATTGGTACCACCTGATATGAGGATGGGGCCCATGCTCATTGGATGCTTACGGTCAGATGCCAAAATGCCCACTTTCTCTACAATATATCGGGTTTGACTTGCTTAGCAAGGATGAGTTACATATCACCTCTAAAGAAAGACTAATAATACTTACAGGTATAAGCGTTTCCCCTCCCATGGGACATACATATGCCTGGCCACCGAATTCAGCCTTCCATGGCGACACTCCTTATATGTACTAGGTTGTGAGGTGGACCCTGACTATAGAGGGGTGATCAAAATCATCCTGCACAATCATGGGCCTGTCCATATGAGGTCAAAGTGGGAGACGCTGTGGCACAGGGCATTTTAGAAAAAGCCTTAACTCCTAACCCTCAAGAGGCTGAGTTTACAGAGACCCTGTAAGGATCCTTAGGATTCAGGGAGGCAGATACCTCCTTGGCTATCCTCACCAGACCTGAGTCCGAAGATCTCCCCCGTTGACATGACTTAGCTTTTGCCCAAAAGAATGGACCAGTCCTTACAGAAGCTTTTTGGGGGTGGGGCTCATTGCAGAAGAACAGGGTCACAGTCAGACAGGACCCTTCTTTTTCATCAAAAAGGGATTGTTTTATTGGGGGATACCAAGAAATATGGCCTTCCAAGAACTAAACTGGAAATCCCTAGGAGTCATCAGAGAATAGTACTAGAGCTTGTCTATTTCCACTTAACAATAGGGGATAGGGGAGACCCAGAGCCAAGTGGTCACTAGATTCTACTGATCACGGGCATTTTTGGATGTCAAAAGATATGTGGCTGCATGTAACAAATGTGAGAAAACAGCAGCTACTCCAGTACCCCGCGGACCTTCACATCCACCTTCTATTATTGAAGTTCCCTTTTCCAGAATTCCGATGTACATTGTAGGGCCATTAGAGACATCTATATTTGGGAATACATGCATTCTAGTTATAGTGGACTACGCTACTCGTTATCCTGAAGTGTTTCCACTAAGGAAAAACACTAGCCAACAAATCTTAAAACATTTGTTCCCCTTCCTTTCCTGCGTAGGATTCCCTAAAGAGATCCTCACAGACCAATGCACCACCTCTATGTCCAAAATCATGCAGGAGGTAAAGGAAACCCTACAGATATAAATATTCAGAACCTTGGTATACTGCCCTCAGACTGATGACTTGTAGAGCGATTTAATCAAACTAAGAGAACCCTCCACAAGTTAGTAGAAACCGATGGCCTCAACAGGAATGTCATGATTACCTGGGCTCTTTTTGTCATTGGAAAAACAGCCCAGTCATCCTTGGGATATTCCCCCTTCAAACTATTTTATGGAAGGGAACCACAAGATGTCTTATGCATGCTCAAGGAAACCTGGGAAGAATGGGAAGAAGCTACTTTATCCATTTCAGACAGCCCAGAAACTTAGGACCCACATGGCTGCTGTCTGAGAAATTGTAAAATGTCATTTAGTTGGAGCCCAGGAACACTAGAAGGCTCTACATGATAAACGGGATGTGACCCGGTCCTTTTCCATAGGGGAATCTGTTTTAGTTGTGCTACCAATCTCGCAAAACAAAATGGTTTCCAAATGGTATGGACCCTATAAGATCTTAGGAAAAAAAGCCCCCATATTCTATGTAGTTGCCCAACCCGATGAGTCAAAAAACTCAAATCTATCATGTTAATCTTCTAAATGAATGGAAAGTTGACCCTTTTGAGAATACTACCGTCACCATGGCTACTCTCTTAACTGACCGTGAAGAGGAAATACAATTAGTTCCCAAAAACCTGTCCGTCAACAGCAGGAAGACCTCCAAGATCTATTAGCACAATTCCCGGAGGTCTTCTCAATGGAACACGATCGGGTACATAACTTTTTCCATTTTATCTGTATTCTACTAGGTCAAACAGTCAAACTAAAACCATACCGAATTCCAGAGGTCCAAAGAAAGATCATAGAGGAAGAGCTCCCATCCATGCTGGAGGCAGATATAATTGAACCCTCTGGAAGCCCCTGGTCCTCCCCATACTGTTGGTTGTGAAAACTGATAAAAGCTGGAGGTTCTGTATTGATTTTTGAAAATTCAATTCAATCTCGAGTTGCAGCAATTATCGTATGCCCAGAATAGATGAGCTTTTCGAAAAACTAGGGGCCGCCCGATATATCTTGCATGTTAGCATGCGCCACACTTAAATGAAACTGGGACTGATGACAAGTGCCACACTTGGATGGAATCATGATCACTAGCCTGCCTCACATCTATACAGAATATTGAAAATTAGCAAGTACCACACTCAGATGGAATAGTGAGTGATAGCAAACATCACACCTAGACATAATTGCAATGATAGAAATGCCAACTAACCAATCTACTAACAATTTCATCCCTCCGCATACACCTCTCAAACTCTAACCAAACACAACCACAAGCCTAAAACACAGCAATCTGCACAAACTTCACTACACTGCAACAACAAAACAAACCACACATAGACTTGCACAACAGCACATGACGACTAACGACCGTAAAACACCTTAAACCCAGCCAATGGACCCACCAGGCTGAGGCTGCCAACAGCACATCACTGATCTCTTGCACTTTTCCAGCTTATTTCCACTAACACACCCCCCTCCTCCATTTATCAGAGCCGCCAGAGCGCCAGGGGACCACTCCGGTGGTGATAGTGCGCGGGACAAATATCCTTTAACATTAACATTAACATCTCTACATTAGATATGATGAAGGGATATTGGCAAGTCCAACTGAATCCAGATAACCGGGAGAAAACAGCTTTCTCTACACCCCAAGGGTTCTTTCAATTTAAAGTCCTCACCTTTGGGATATAAAGGGATACCTGCAACCTTCTAAAGGATAATGGACAGAGTGCTTAGACCATACTCTGATTTTGCAGGGGCCTATTTGGTTGATATAGTGATACATAGCAACACCTGGCCCGGGCATATGTCCCATCTATATGAGATCACTTGTGCCTTAAGGAAAGCAGGCTTAGCTGCAAACTCCCAAAAAAGCCATCTGGCCCAGTCTGCTGTGAGCTATCTAGGAGACTTTGTTGGGAATGGGTTGCTTCAGCCCCAAATTGAAAAAGTCAAGGCCGTACAGACCACACTGGCTCCCAATACCAAACGAGATCTCTGAGCCATCTCAGGGTTAACCGGATACTATGGGCCTCATTACGAGTTTGGAGTTAGCCATGCTGCTATTTGCGGCATGGCTGCCTCCAAACTCGGGTCCGGTTCCGGGTTCCTTGAATGAGGAATTACCGGGCCATTTTAATCTTGGAGGACCCGGTAATTCCTCATTCAATTTACCCATCCCCATTCCCATTTGAGTAACCATAGGGCTCAATGGCAATGGGGAGGGAGCTAATAACGGGCTCGTTAACAACGGGCCCGTTATTTGCTCCCTGGTCCTTTAGCGGCTCCCGCTAAGGGCGGCTGGTATTACCAGCCGCCCTTAGCGAGACCCGCTAAAGGACCTCGGAATGCGGCGGTAAGGGGTTAACGGCACCGGCATCCTTACCGGCGCTGTTAACCCCTTAACGCCTACCTCGTAATGAGGCCCTTTAAGCGATTCATCTCCCATTATAGCATTCTAGCCACAAGCCTCATTGATAAGTTGAAGAATGCACAGCCTTAAAAATCTATCTGGGGAGAGGAAGACCCGAGAAGCTAAAAAAAATACTATGCCACGAACCAGTACTGAAGACTTCAACAGGGAGTTTATACTCCAAACTGATCCTTCCAGAGTGGGCCTGTGGGCAGTCCTTTTCCGGGAACATGACATACTTGAACATCATGCCCTATAAAATAGTAGGAAGTTGTTTCCCAGAGAGCAGGCCTATGCCAAAGTCGAATTAGAAGCCCTATCCATGAAATGGGCCATTGTCAGTCTTCAATATTACTTAACAGGGAGGAAGTTATGCCTGGTACCAGTCCCCCTTAACCTGGGTGAGTGAAATAGTGGGGGTGAGTGGGGTTGTTTTTTAACAGAAAACCTTTTTGCTTTCCTGTCGAACATCGAAAAGGAAAAGAATGAGGAAATGTGGACTTTCTTAGGTGTTTCCCTCTTCGCTGAAGGGGGAGGACCTCTCACTTAATGGAAGCGGTATGTGGTGAATATGGAGGTTTCGTCCCTTCTTTCTTGGGGGTATCCACCCCTTTGAGGTTAGGGAGGTGAGCTGGCTAAGCAAAGCCCTCCCTAGGGTTTTTTGGAAAGCGGGACCTCACTGAGAATGACTCCCCTCAAGGGGACAAGGACTCCCATTCCCATAAGAATCTCCCTATAACTGAGACATTTTCTGAATATATGGGAATTCTAGAAACTGATCTTACATTCGCCTGCGGGACTTAGAATAACGTTAAAAGTGCCTTCAGATATTTGGCTGAAAACAATGCTGCTCTTAGTGTGAGTTTGACAGCTAAACATAAAAAAACACGCCCCTTTTGTGTCACAAAGCGAGACTAAAAGCACCATTCCCCTTGAATGGAGGCGAACGACGCAAAGAGATCCGTAGAGGTTAGCCTCCGACGTGCTGACATCATTGCGACGAGGAGCCATGCAGCACAGCTGAGCTGCTATGGAACAGAAAAGAACCAGAGAGAAAGTGAGACACTGCCGACCTGGCACTGGGCGGTGCAGAATCGACAAGGCCAAGGCCGAGCAGAGCTGGCCTTATCTGGATGCATGACCAAGCAGAAGATGTGGTGGGCACAGGCCCAGAAAACAATGCCAGATCCAGTGAGCGAGGGAGGAACAAGTCCTCTGCTAGCATGAAATAATCGAGCAGTGAAGACCCGCTGAGATGAGCAGAGCAGCATACCCGCTCACATCCATAAGAGAACACCAGGAAGCCATGTAGAGTGCCACTGCTACCGTGCCACTAACACCTCACTGAAACAAACCCAGTGACGGAGAAGGTACATGGGTTGCTCACAGTGGAGGGGGACCGAGAGATTGCCTGCTGTTCACAAGAGCCGGAGCAGGCTATTTGAAGCACCCAGCGAGCAGGCTTTCCCGTGAAGGGGGAGAAGCCATTACGAGGAGCAACAACGCCTGGGTAAGTGTCTGGGACACTTCAACACACTGGGGTGCGCCTAAAAGCATTTGATAGCATTTGACATCGGTCTACGTAACGAAGCAAAGGTGTCTTTATTGAATACCACAATGAATGAAACCAACGAAGTTACAACAATTGAATACTGAACTGAATGAAATGAAATGAGGAAAGTTTCCTATAACGATGATCAAACTGAATGAAAGAAGCACAGTTGTGTTTAAGCAACAACGTTATATCCATTGAATACTGAACAGAATGAAAGAAGCAAAGCTGCTTATAACGGATACCGAACGGAATGAAAGATGCATAGTTCAGGCCATTGAATACCAAATTGAAAGCAAAGTGGTGTTTATTAAATATTGAATTGAGTTAAACAAGCAAAGGAGCATTTTTGGAATACCGAATGAAAGGAACTAAGCAAAGATGCATTTAATGAATACTGAATATGGGGAAATAAGCAAAAAGGCATATATTGAACATTGAACTGAAGGGAACAGGCAAAACATACACCTGTTGAATAAAAGTGAAAGGCAAGCAAAACCTTCTTGCACTTTGGCCCAATGAACTGCAAACCAAAGCAAAGTTAAGGTGAAAGATCTTTGGTGCAAAGTTGAAGTCAAGAGTAAGAAACCACTGATATGTGAAAGTCAAGGAACTACATTTGAGAAAATACTTGTTTGGCTGAATATTGAAATTCTTAAGGAGACATATTAGCTCCTGGTTGTGTGACCTGTAATGGGTGGGCCGTGTGGTCTGACACTGTGCCAAGACGAGAGAACTACTATTTGTGGTTCGATGTCTTAAAATCGTGGCAAAAATGGCTGTGAATACAAAAGATTGCGGCAAAAATGCTGTGCTTTTGCCGCCACAATCATGTAAAGGATACGGGGGACACCCCCACAACCCCGGGCCCATTATACCATTTAAGGGGGGCGGGAGACACCCCCGCAACCCACACTCCCCTTAAATGGTATAATGGGATACACCTTTACTGGGTCAAACCATGGCAATTATTTTTACAGGCGACATTTTTGCTGCAATATTATTACCTGATACCCTATTTGTTGCATCAAGAACTACTGCCAGCATATGCCAGGTTTCTGGTTGCGTGACTTGTAACGGATGGATCGTGTGATCTAAAACTGTGCCAAGACCAGAGAACCCCTGTGAGCCAACAAGGATGTTTACTATATGAAAGAGGGAGTGCAAAGAGTGGTGAACATTAGACTTGGGGAAGGGAACCCTAAATTATACAGATTTGTGGAAAATCCAGTTGAAAAGCTTCAAGATATTTCCTTTTTGTGTTACCTTTATCTATTGAACTTGTAGAGGGCACCCTGACCTGTACAAAAGTGTGGAACTGTATTCCTTCAAGACCATACGAAGGTAAATTGAACATTATAAATGTGCTTATTGACATTTGAGAAAAAGAAGCTGAAGAGTATGTTTGAGCTGGAAATAGCTGGAAACTTTATGTTTGGAACCCTATTGAGTATATGGTTGTCATCCCATATATTGTTTTGTATTAGTTGTAAGGGCAAGCATATATTTTTGGACACAGAAAGACTTTAAGTTGAACACACTGGCACAGACTTTCCTTAGTTTTCTTTAGGTAGAGACATCCCATCTTAATTTAGGGCAAGACAAGCCTTATTCCATCCTGACATTTGCTTTAATAAAACATTGTTGAACTTTGAATCTGTTGTCGGTGTCTCCTTCCATGATGCCAATCTCACAGTCCACTGACTGTTATAACAAGAACCAAGGTAGGGGTGTTTCAACAAGCCCCACATGTTTCCTTCTTCCTGGGAGCTGCAGCCAAATAATTGGTTGCAGTGATTGTAATGCCCAACCAGACTATGAAAAGTACCCTGCACCACTTTAGAAAACATACTACAAAAACATACTACAAAAAAAGTCTGATTTAATTTAGAAATTTCTTTTAGGTGTGCAAATTGTGACCAAACCTGTCTGCTCTGTTCTGTATTAAATACGCATTTGCTCAATTTTCTGCAATTATGCAAATGGTGGATGATTCGGACCCTGATGTTCTCAAGTTCTTTTGAAGGGAAAGGCCAATTTTGACATCACTACACCTTGGAAGCGTTAGTGCACAATCATAGTATTTGCAGAGACATCTCCATCACTAGGTATTAATACTTGGGTTGTTATTGATAATAGACCCATTAATTGCATTTAAATGCATCTACATTTTATAGGACAGCAGTTTCGTAATAAAAGTTAGGTTGCAGTCAATCAAAATGTGCGCATATTGATTATGGTTGGGGCTTGCAATCCGGACCATAACACTCTGCCTTCATCTTCCACTGTTAACGCACATTAATCTACCGAAATACCACTAAACTCCATTACCTTTTCGGCCACTTGATCCCATGGAGTTACCAAGGAATTACAAGTGGTGGTAATTCCCCATTTTTAGAGTCCATGGGACTCCATGGAGATTTTTGGTGGATTTACTGCAGGCGGAACTACCACAATGTAAACCCACAGATTTCTAAAAATGAAGTGGATGATTTACCTCCAGCAACAAGCTGGAGGTGAATCTCCCACTTTTCCTCTGAAAATCAGCATATTTACCGCACAGTAATTCCACCGGTTATAAATCAGCCAAAATATTTATTTGGCAGTGCAGGAAAAGTTGCCGCCAAACTGCACCGCCAAACTTGTAATGAGGCTTAATGTGTTTGTCAGTGTCTTCTCTTAGGAAAGCATTTACTGCACGCTGTGCATAACTGTGGTGGGAAAAACCTAAGATGACTTCTCAATTGTGTGTGAAGGACTGCCATTTCCAAAATGTTGGTTTCAAATACAGGTAAGAAACTGCACAATTCTTTTTTGAACAGGGGAAGCAAGCTATTATGTACTTGTTGTGAATGTGGGGGCAACTTCAGGGTTTTCATTTGGGTTGTGGTATATATTGTGGCTTAGTTTGCAATGGTATCTTCTTGCTGTGATATTACAAGGATTCGTTATTAACCGTGTTATCTCTGAGCAAAGCTGCCTGTTGCTAGTGCTATAGTGGATTGGGTCCAGATGCGGCATGTGGGTCTTCAGCGTTGTTCCACCAACCAGTTAGGTAAGTGCTTACGGTCTTGGTTGACGCATAGAGTTCAACTGTACTTCTAGAGGTTGCCTGTTCCAAGCTATCTATTATGCTTTCTTTAAGTTGCAATGTGAGTATTTCTATCAAGCTAAGATGGGTGTTCACCTTCCTGTCACATTGTTCGAGCAGGATGAAAGAAATCAGCGACAAGTTGTCAAGCATTGTTTATCAGAAGGGTTTTGTCTCCCAAAGTGGCTCAGTTCATTTTGTATTACTTAAGTGGCAGGGTGGTGGTCTAAGGGATTAGGCAAACATATCTGCGGAGAAAGAAGGAGGGTGGACCTTTTGTGCACTTGATTCTGACAGATTGAGGCGCCAACCGATCCTGCCTAGACAAGTTAATCAAATGCATGCATTCTCCTTCCTAGTGCATAATATGACTGTTGAGGTTCAGATATTAAAAACAATGATTCTTATGTAAAGGTCAACCTTAGGCTTTTTCCATTTGTGAGCACATAGACCATTGGGGAAAATCCTGCAATAACCAGAGTTGGTTGACAAACTGAGAGAGGCAAGACATTATTTGTCAATTCGTAAAATCAGTTCACGTTTAAGGCACATCAGTCCACTTCTCCTTATGGGGTCAAGGGAAAGAAACAATAGTTGTTTGATTCCGAGAATCAGGTTGATGCGTCTGGCTTTTAGGAAGCAATTCAGCTTTGTGCCACACGTGGCCTTGTATCTGATGAGCAAATAGTTCAATGGAGAAGATGGTTGTCATTATGCCTAGATTTTAGCTTGAAGGGACATCCAATTAAAGACTCGCCATCTCATCCTCTTTGGATTATATGAAACACGATCACCTAATTTGAGGTCAGACCATTTGGGTTGATCTGTTTATCTTTCCATGTTGGCCAAGTGACTGACATGTGCTAGTTTCAATGGCCATAGGCCATTATTTAGTTCAAGTTTTATTTAATAATTGTATGATGAACCCATGAAACTCCACTCTCTTGTTTTCAGGAGTAATCCTGAACGAACCTTTTGACTTTTTGTGGACTAACCATGGACACACACGATGAAATGTGTTTACAGTTGTGAACATCTTTCAGAGAAGTAGGTGTTTTCTGCTGGAGGCAGTCTTGGGAAATTTAGGCAGGAGTTTATTAACTGGAGTTAAAGTAACTGATTAGGAAGAATGGTAGTTGGAGGTACTGAGGTGTCAAAGAGTTAGCATTAGGGTAGGTTTTCTTTAGATAGGTCTTGATAGTTTCTGTCTGTGCTGTGTAGCACATTCAGTGATTTGTGGATGAACAATGCAAGTGCTATCAGGGGAACAGAGGTAGAAGGAATCCCTTCATGGCCTTGTGGAGGACTTGGGAGACAGACACTTGTGGCATTTGCGAGGCACCTATATTAGTCTGGAGAAACTACCAGTGGTAGAAGCAGGAGTAATCAGACATTCTGTGTCTTTAAGACACAAAATGATGCGTAAAAACCTTGTCCAGTTTGTGCTTCACAATCGGGATGGGGATGACAGATTTTGTGAGGCCAACTTGTGCGAGACACCCTCTCACAGGCTGTAAGGGAAAGGAACTTGCATAAATATAAAGAGGAGTAAGATGCCATTCAGTAGCCATCTCTTCAAGTGAGGGAACAACGCATGTGCCTCCAGTTGACAATTGGGTGGAGGAGGAGCAGCGAATCCCTGAGGGTAAGGCACACACTTATGTAATATGTACACAGATGGTTGGGCCCTAGTCTGAAACTATCCTTGCACTTCACTCTATAATTCACTGAGTTGATTATCTAGCAGCATGGTCATGGGTGGGGGGAGGTGGTGCCCACACCTGTTCTTGAGTAGAGTGAATTTGATACAGTCCTGGATACCTTGCGCTTATGATTACAAAAGATGGATATCTACACAGTAGTTTGTTTTTTAACCCAATGTGGTTTTATTAATGTAGTGAAGATATGTAGTCTTAGTGGGTCAGCCAACACGTGTTTCGACCTCCAAGGTCCTTTTTAAGGCTAAGCAAGTAAGTATGGTGCCCTCTGTGATCCCTGGGCTGGTCGCGCTTTCCTGTTTAGGCTGGAGCACTGGTCATATCTGCCCTCTGTATTGTGGGCTGGGTGCTGTCCCGGTTAGGCTCTTAAATGCTGCTTTGTCTACTGTAGATATCCATCTTTTGTAATCATAAGTGCAAGGTATCCGGGACCGTATGAAATTCACTTATGTAATATGTGTGGGAGAAAGGAGCAGAGATTCAGGGAGGTGGCAGACATCATTCAGGTTCCATCTCTTGAAGTGAGTGAATGACACATTGGGAGACACTTTGGTGGAGGGGCAGCAGACAGAGCATGGAGTCTCTCACAGCAGATTGTGCAAGACCGACACTCATGGGATACTTGTGCAAGAAGACATATGCTTGTGAGATATTTGTGCAAGAAAGCAGCAGAAATTCAAAGAGGTTGGAGAAACCATTCCGTTTCTGTTTCTTGGTGTGCGTGAATGACACACTTGACATTGTGTGCCTTAGGTATATTTTTGCTCAACCCTTTAGAAGGGCTGTAGAGCCATCTGACCTAATGTTGAAATACAGTTCCAGACAAAAGGAAAGACCAGACTCTCTAATGGTAGATGCAGTCGGGCAGTCAGGCTTACACAAGAGAGGGAGGAAGGCTGGCAGTGATGTACCGTTAGTCCCAATAGTCACCTCCAAAGAATACACTACACTGGCATACTGAAAAATATACACTTATTTTATAAGGTCAAATATTAAATATCTATCAGGTCAAAGTACTTTGAAGTAAATAACACATAGTAAAAACACTGTGTAGGTATAGAAACAGAAATGAGGACCTATTGAAATCTAAACCCGCAAAGGTGAATGCTTCCTTAGTTTATGTTACAACTTATTCGTCACAGAGCCGGAAGATCAAGCAGGTTGTACAAAGAAACTGGGAAATCTTGAAGCTAGATTCTACCTTGGAGAAGCTGTTTCTGGTACTGCCGGTGTTTGCTTATAAAAAAGTGTGGCATTAAGGAACATGCTGGTACAAGTAGAGTATAAAAAGAAGTATCTATCAGAGCACACCTAATTACTCAAAAACTAAATAACTATTTAGAGAGATTTTATTACAATTCTGGGTGCTGGGGAGGAATACACGCCCTGACACTGGAGCATGTGTTAAACATAAAACAAAAAGTGTCTAAACTTAAAGACACTCCCGTCCCCTGCACACCTTACAAGCTGAAATAAATCAGTCAAATTTCATAACATTTGCACTTTTATATATAGAAAGAATTGTCAATTTAGAACATAGGTAACAAAATATCTTCATAAAAGTACAGAAAAAAGCTATCAACTGACTTCCAATATGGCCAGCATGAAAAACAAATCAAACCAGACAAAGAAATAAGCTCCCAATTTTGAACTGCAGCTTCAAGCTCTACGCGTTTCGGGGACTATCCCCTTCTTCAGGAGCAAAAATATCTCACAGTGGGAATGTTGTCAAAGAAAATAGAGTCTCTGTCTGTGCATCTGTCTGTGCACGACGTACACATAACCAGGATCCCTGCGAATACTCCTGCCGTCCTCAACAAGTGAAATGTGATTGCCGAACTCTAAGGCAAATCAATAGCCAATCCAATCCAAATTCAGGACTTCCAGTACTCCGCATCCAATGTAAAGCATCCTGCTGATTATAGATATGTATAATGCAATTCCAGAAGCGCACCTCTTCACCTCAGATTCAACGGCTCCTCTCCAATTTACACGTAACAGATCTGTTAGGTCTGGCTTGTAAGGTGTGCAGGGGACGGGAGTGTCTTTAAGTTTAGACACTTTTTGTTTTACAAGTAGAGTATAAACAGCAAGACCTACCAAAGAATAAGTATACAGGAACACAACCGTGCCACAACTGCCAGCACACTGTGACATAGAGTGCATCCTGCCAATTGTTAGTGTGTCCTCGTGCAGCCTAGGATACAGGTCCCTACTAACCCTATTGATGACCTCTCCATTATACGCCTAACCTCCTTTCTATCCTTTCCATGTTTTTCTCCACAAGAATATACAATCAAGCAAGTTTTTTTTGCCACCCCAGTTCCCTACCTTAAAGCCTATTCCCAGTGCTTTTCAGGTTAGTACAGGTCACTCTGTTTTATTTTTCTCTACATTTTACTCAGTCACTAAAACTGGTCCTCTGTTTTCCTTACAGCATGGAGAATACCTGGTGGTATTGTTTGCGCTTTCATTTGAACCTCAGCCCTATTCGTATTACTAAACGGACGGAACAGTGTTTTACAGGATAGGTCACCAACATTGAGGAGGCCCACAGTGGACTGGCCAGCTGTAGAAATTCCTATAGCCGGTTCTTCCTTATGGTCCAGGGATTTGCTGTACCCACGCATAGGTCACGTGAGTACTGACACTTCCCATTTGAACCATCCACAAACCTGAGTTAACTGCATTCAAATGCCTTTCGAACCATTGGGACCTGTGGTGCTGCTTTTGGCGCTCTCTTTGAACTTCATCAAACCTCTGTTTCGTTTTCATCAAACCAGCTTGACGTTACATTGTACCAGCAGAGCTGGTCACCGGTTAGGCTCAAACATCAGCTCGCCGCGGGAGACGACTTCGAACTGCCACCACAGTTTCATCACAGGGTTAGATTACATAATAATGTGAAAATCATACCTTTTGATTTAATTGTATTTCCATGTTTTCTGTCGATGATACGGTTCCATGGTGGCAGAACCATCAGCAGTATTTCACCTATTATCCATTCAAGATCTGATTCTGATATAGACGTTGAAAGAGAAAATCATTGTAATGAAGGGCTATGACCCTTTAGTATTCTGCACCTAAGTCGAACTTTTACCAAAAAAGCAGTTATACATGAATTACTCACATATTCATACAAATGAGGATGCCTGGGTAAAAATCACTGTACAGCTTGGAAACAGCCTGTTTAATGAGACATTGATACAGCAAATGTTCCAGCAATATTCTCCTCAGACACCACCTTTTTATGCGCAAGTTAAAAGCATGCAAATTTACAGCACCAGACTACATTGAAATGAGCATTGCATGTAAATCCTGTCGCGTATGCTGTAACTTTAGAAACGCTCTTATTGAAGTGGTTTAATGATGCACAGTGAATTTATTGTTCTTGACATTTATCAGACATTTTTGAATATTTGCATAATGTTTTCAATCTAAAACTCAATCCACTTTGAATCTCCCATTTCCTGCTGCCATCCTCCGTGACTGAAGCCTCAAAACATGTCTGGGAGCAATAAGGCACGAGTCGCTGACGTCCGCTTGCAGAAACCAAACTTCTCAGAGGCGGAGCTGACTTCACTGGTTGACAGTGTGGTGCAGCATGCCTAGACACTCTTTGGGGCTGGCCACAGAAGGACTAGCCAGAAGAAGACAGCCAGCTGGAAGGAAGTGACATAAGGGTCACGGCTGTGGGGCTAGTCCCCCACAGAAAGATGGACTGCCCTAGGCGGTGGGGTGACCTGTGCCTCAGGGTCCACAGCCTCATCTCGACACACAGGAAGGAATCTGCTGCCACAGGAGGAGGGACGGTGGCACCCCTCGACCTCATGTACTGGGAAGAGAGTTGCAGCATCATTGGACACGTGGAGGGACTAGAGGGAGTTGGGATAGCAGAGGCAGGAGCTGAGACCCAAGGTGATGGTGGTAAGTACACCAAACTCCATGTAAATCCAAATGTTGAGTCCAAATACATGCATACCCAGGCAAAGGAACACCAAGTGGGCAAGGGAACACACACACACACACACACGCCGGGGGATGTGGGTAGATGTAGCCATGCATAAGCACTGTTGCCAAAATGTAAAGCCCCACACAGGGAGACATGATGAGCGCCCATGTGTGGCAAGGGACAACAGGATAAGAATCATGGGCCCACAGCACACACAGCAATCCACCATGGTAGACCAACAGTCAATATGCACTCCCACCACCCACATGTAGAAGCACAAATCAGAGCCAACAGACCAAATAATACGGATGACAAGAGCAGGACACACAATGTAGCATGAGTGTAATGCAAGCCTGCAGACATGACTCCCAGACGACTAACAGCATGCTCATCTCTCCCCAAGAGGCACACAGTCCTCCGACAGCGATGCGCCTGGACCATCATCATCAGGCCCAGCAGCTGCAGGTAGACCTGCAAAGGCCACACCACTTGCCCACAGGGCAGGGCTACTAGTCGGTCACAGCCCTGCCACCTCCAACTTTATCAGCTACACCACCCCCAGCTGTGTTAGCCCCCCCACCTCGAGCTGCATCAGCCCCACCACCATCCCCATCAACATCACGGCCATCACCACCATCGCTACCACCACCACCCACTGCTGGAAGTGGCATATCATCAGCAATGCATGTGGCTGCCGACACCACCACACCTGTGGTCAGTGGTCCCACTATCCCTCCTGTAGTCTCCACACTACCACAGGCACAGCAGCCACCAGGCCATCATGGCAGGGTCACCACTGACAAGGAGGAGGAGGTGGACGCCACGTCCTACCCATCTGCGTGTTACAGCCCCATGACATAACACAGCCCCCTTGCCACTGTCCAGCATCTGTTCCCTTGATGCAGACCTGTGTGCAGTTGAGGATCGCCATGTTGGACTCACTGTAACAGCACTTCGGCAGCTGGAGGAGAGACTTATTCAGGAATGCATGCACGCTTCTAGCCGCAGGAGTGCCAGGGCTCGAGGTCATGCCACTTCAGCCCTCGTCATCCTTGCCCAAAGAGTGTGTGAAGGCAGCGAGATTGCCTCTGCCATAGCCGAGGCCATTAGCTATTCCATCCAATTGACCCTGGAACACATGCATGGCCAGGGGTCTGACCTACCTACATCGGGCACCACCACTGAGGGCTCCCAGCGTGGCAGCCCAAGGTGCAGCTCACAGCTACTCAGGTGCCCAATGGAGTCAGCTAAGGGCCCCATGCCAAAGAGGGGCTGCAAGTGACACTGAACACTGACTGGGTGCTTCACTGGATGTGTTTGGGGAGGGTGGTGTTTAGGGAGAGGGAAGGGGTTGTTTGAGGAGGGGTTTTTTGGGAAGGGGGAGGGGCATGCATGGGGAGGATGGTTAGGGGGAGGCTTGTGTGCATTCATATTAGTTATTAATACAGGGTTTTCACCTGAAGCACTGACAGGACATTCCTTTTTTCCAAACAAGTGATTACTGTGATGGTGCATGATAACTACAAAGGTGCAAGGGGTGTGCAGAGTGGAGGGGAAACTCAAAACAAGTTCTCAAGCAGTTCTTGGTGGGGCATGCGCCAATCCCTGGCCTCCATGCGCACAACATCTTCCTCTGGTGGAGGAATTTCCAGATCTGGGGGTAGGGTTATGTTGTGCCTGACGCAGATGTTGTGCAATATTGCACAGGCCAGAACTATCTGCCCCACCTTCTCTGGCCTGTACATGAGCGCACCCCCAGACCAGTGTAGGCATCTGAAACGTGCCTTCAAGAGCCTGAAGGCCTTCTTCATGATCACCCTGGTACTCACATGGGCCCTATTGTATGCCACTTCCTGCAGTGTCTGGCGATTCCTCTGAGGGGTCATCAGCCACAGAAGAAGCAGGTATTCAGAGTCACCTACAAGGCGTAAGGACACAGATGTGAGTAATGATGCTCAGTAGTGGTGTTGCCTGTGGCAGCGGCATCTCAATTGTCAGTCTGTGCATGCTTGTCCCATCTCTCATTGTGCCACACTGTTTCACGTTTCAGTCCTTGCATGTGTATTGAACTGCTCAGGGGTGTGTGCAGTCTGACAAGGTAACACCTGCATAAGGCTTACAGCCAATGCTCATTGCAATTTGGTATCTGACTGTCAAGGCGGCATACCATGGGGCAGGGGGTCTGGGCCTGTGCATTGCCACCATGCATGGTACCTGATGGGAGTATGGGTTGCATATGCAGATGGTCTGTGTGGCATCCATGATGGTGTGTGTCATTACTTGTGGACGGAGTGCATGCCAGGTCTGATGGCAGGGTAGTGGCCCTCAGTAGTTGTTTGGCAGTCTCTCATCCTATGTATGGGTGTGTGTTCTGGGTGCCTCATCTAACAGCAACGCCATAGGCAACATTGTTGTTTGTGGGCCCTGCACCTTGCCTTAGCCCGACCCTCAGGGCATACACCAAGTGTTTGTGGGTCTGGGCTACCTGTTCCAGTTATGGATATGTCATTGAACAGGCATGGATAATTGTGCATCCCTGGACTGTGTTGTTTCCTCTGATTGTTCCACTGCCTTGGTCTTCGTTGTTGCTACATGTCATTTTAAGGCTTGCCACCGGGCTCTTGGGGTGCCCCAGGACATACATTTGATGACCCTAGGTGGCCATGTCTACCAATTCACTGTCATAGCAGGGAGGGTTGCATTCTGGTACCTTTAGTGCATTGCGTGGATGTCCTGTTGGGTTTGAAATGGCCTGGTCAGAAACTGCTACATCTCCAATCATGTGCTACTCATGTGTGTTGTGGCCTGTCAATTGAGGGGTGCTCTTGTGGGTCCTGCATGTGCAGGGTGCTTTCCGGGCATGCATTTATGAGATGGGTGCCCACCCCCCCTTTGCCTGCCACTCAAGCTGCAAGCTAGACGATGTTGTACATGCCCTTACCCAACAT
Organism: Ambystoma mexicanum; assembly: GCF_040938575.1. Taxonomy (NCBI): domain Eukaryota; kingdom Metazoa; phylum Chordata; class Amphibia; order Caudata; family Ambystomatidae; genus Ambystoma; species Ambystoma mexicanum. The sequence continues at coordinate 1,355,085,313 of NC_090935.1, read as the reverse complement.
CCAAGTCCTTTCTCCTCTGTGATGCTCCATGTGGGCCGGCAGCATGTTGTTACGCAAGACCATTGCATTGTGAGTTAGTATCTGCCTGTCAGTGAGGGCCCAGGGCGTGGCCCCTGTGTGAGGGATCACTGCAAGACTCTGCCTCGCCACCTGTATCCCCATCATCCTCCTCCTCCTTCTCTCTCTGGCCTCCTGTTGCCTCTGCTGGTACTCCAGCCCCCGCAGCTATAGATTGGCATGCAGCGCCTTCAGCTCCATGTTTGCAGCAATCACTGGCAGCATGGTTGTGGTGGGATGTGTTTTTGGGGAAGGTGTGGCCCTTTTGTACTTTTCCTGTGTGCAAATGGTGCACCTGTGGCCCAATTTCCTTTACCTGTGTCCATTTACCAGCTGCTTTGAGATGTTATCTCTGCCTTGGTTTTTCCGGTATTTCCAGTAAATATCAGTCGTATTACCGGAAAATCCAATCTCGTAATATGCTGGTGATACCATTGCGCCGGAATTGTTGGCACAGGTTTCTGGCCCATCTGGTATTTTTGTTGCCGGTATTACCAGAGCCGATAATTCCAGATGAGGTGATACAGTGCCAGTACCTCTGGCAACTTTGTTCCAGCAAACTCGTACTTGGCCCGACCGGTAAAAGTGGATTAAAGCGCTATACAAACACAATAAATACACTAAATACAAAATACAAAAGTGCTGGTAAACGGTATTACTGTCTCTTTTACTGTATGCCGGCAAACTCGTAATGATCCCCAATGTGTGGCTCTCTGTGTCATCCAAAGTTTCCTCAGTGACACCAGAAGTGCAACCAATATTTTCCTGCCACAAGATTGAAAGGCAATTCATCCACTTCCAGTATTGTGCTTCAAACTTATTTCAGTCTCGCATATTGTGACATTTAATTGTGACTTCAATAACCATTATTACATGGTACTCACTCAGCATTATTCCTTTTGGACTTTGTTGCCACTAACTAAGCAATTAGTGACTTTTGGCAGCCCACTCGACATTGATCCACCGCGGGTTTTGATTGGCCAATGTTTTCACGAAGTTTTGAAGTTTCCAATGCTCCTGTCGAATCATTTGGGAGATGAAGCTGTTGTCTGATATATTCTCCTGATGAAGGCACCCCTATTAAATCAGGAGGCACCTGTGTCAAAACTAGTTGATGTATTTGTATTGTATGTTTTGTTGAGTATAACGCGTACTGATTCCGATGTTTCTTTATGGTGGTTGAGGCTTTTCAATAAATGCCTCTGTGTGGCAATGTTTTACGTGTTTTTTGTGATTTGTAGTGTTGAACATACTGGCCCTCATTACGACCCTGGCAGAGAACCATGGTGCAATTTGCACCATGGTCCATGGCGCAAAGCTGCCAACTCCGCCATGGGGGTTGGCGGACTTACCGCCACATTCCGACCTTGGCGGGGCGGTAAGTCCCCAATCCCCATTTACCCTTCCCCATTCCCATTTTTGCCCCATAGGGCAAAAGGGGAGTGGGGAAGGCGTTAATTACGCCACCGTAAATTACGGTGGCGTAATTAACAACAAGTCCCGTAGCGCCATGGATTTTTCCGCCTGCAAAAAGCAGGCGTAAAAATCACCATGGCGCTACGGGAACTCGTAGTCAGGCGGAAAGGGGCGCCATGGTTTACGCTGGTGTAAACCCCTTTCCGCCAGGGTCGTAATGAGGGCCACTGTGTTTTACATTTTTGTGTCATACTGTACATGCACATACTTTTTCTTGCATTCAAATATGTGTTTTGACATATTTTCCTGTTCTTATGTGCACACAGTTTATCACGGATTCTTTGCTGTTTCGACTCTTCTGGTCTCAAAATAAATGTTAGTGCTATTAATCACCCTTGTAATTGTTTTTTGGAATAATTTCTACAGTGCATCCAGAGGTTTTGCTAGTGTGTGGATCCCCTACCATAACCCTGGTGAAAACACACACGTCAGAGGTTCATATGAATAACATATCCGCCTTTTAGGAGATTAACAGTAACCATTAGTTGTCTGGTTCAGCTGTGCCACATGTGTATGCTCTGGTGGATCTTATAGAGAGGTGTACTAAAGTCTACTTAATCACTGACATGTGGACCAGTGGATAAAGCACCAACTAATTGTTTAAGTGCTTCTTTAAACATGTCATAATTACTAAAATTTTCCTCTGACTCTATAGGTGACAATTGAATCCTGTTGACCATCAATCCACAGAACATAGAGCATTTGTGCTTTCTTAATATGGTACATTGATGGGCAATTGCGGGCAAAATCATTACTGAATTGATGACCTTGCCTGTCAAACACTGCAGACATATTTTCTTGTTTAGGTTGGCACACAGGACAGGCAGTCCTCTTTAGCAGTGGACTTTTCTCTGGACTTGCCCCTGTGTTGGTGCTGCTAACTGTCCTGTTCTTATCAACCCATCACACCCTGCGATGGCAGTGCGCCTGGTTCTTACAGTAGCCGAGCTGCACCAATGGCCCTCATTATAAGGGAGCCAGTCTGGAAAGAAGGGTGCGGGTAACAACGTTAATGGCACCTTTTCTGGACCGGCTCACTTCGAGTCTGCTGGTAGGGGCTGTGAACTACCGGAAGGCCTGACCTGCCGGTAGTTCAGGCCCTACCGCACATTATTCACTGAAGCACTGACACCATGAATGAGGGAGTGCACATGTAAGAGGTAAGATTGATGAACAAAACAACTGGTGACGAAAAGGAGAATCAGAACTCGTGTTTCCTGAGAATTCCCACGAGTTGATCCAACACCCCCTGCTCTGCGACACTGCACGGTGATCCCCCTGTTGAGGAGAGTGCGGCAATAAGGACAATATACCTGCTCCACGACAATCCACTGACAATCAATTACACAGCAATCCTCCGCCATTGGCTGCATGGTAATCCACTGTCGCAGAACACAAAGGAAGGCATCCCGGTCCGTGGCAGTCCACTTTTCAATGTTAACACAGCAGTCTGCCGATCCACCTTATCATGGCAGTCTGCCACCTTGGAACTGAAACGGCAATCCGCTGTCAACAGAAATGTGGGGTCACCTGCCTGCTCCAAGGTGCTATGCTGGGTAAACGGAAAAATACTTCTGGTTGGATCACGCAGGCAGCGGCAATCCACTGCCCCACAGCTGCACAACTCTGACCTGCTCCTCCCAGTGCCATCTGCATGCTATGCAGTCAGGGAAGAGTAGCCTGGCAGGAGAAGGGCCCCTGCAGCTTCCTCACGGCGGTAAAGTGGGACACACACCACAGATGGTAACAGAAGGGCTGAGGACCCAGCGCACTAGCAGCCAGCTTGCAGAGCAGAGCAAAAAGGAGGGAACAACATAAACGTGGGAACTTCCATCCAAGGAAACACAGTGAGAAGCAAGGAACAAGACCACTGTGGTGGAGTTCCATGCGTCCCTGACTGGGAAGGATCTACTACACCCCGCCCTTAAGACAAAAATACAGGAGGCCCGGGGCCTACACTGAAGTAAAAAAGTACATACAGTGCACACGTCACATCACCCGCACAACTGACAGTAAAAGGGTGATGGGAGCTTGAAGAACAGAAAGGAGTGCGAAGACAAGTGTAAAAGGGGACAATTTAAGACAAGAGAGACACTAGAAATAGCTCATTTCACCTCCGTGGCTGACTTCGTGAAGGCAATCAGAGACAGCAAGTCACCAGCACTCCTAGACATATTTACTAACCTGGCGGGGAAAGAAGTCAAAGGAATACTGAAGATCATACCAACACAGGAGAGATCAAAGCATGAGCTAGCCATCATAGCTCTGAACAAGAAGTTAGTAGCCCAGCCAAACAAAGGCCCTCATTACGACCCTGGCGGAATTCGGAAAACGATGGCGGAAATGCAATACCGCCATCGAATAGCGCTCGGTGCGACTATGACCCGTCACCGCAAAGTACGATGCCATTAGCGACACCGTAGTGAACGCCAACGCTAACTGCACCAAGCACGCGCGCGCGCGCCATGCCAAACCGTAAACACCACCATGGCGCAAGGGTACGCCAATTCCGACCCTAGCGGACATGTACCTAACGCCATCAAGCATGGCGGAATGCACCATTCCGCCATGGTGAGAAGTACGGCATCGCGAATCAACCGTAAACGGCCCCACTGAGTCCCCGTACACCGCTCCCTGCCCACAAAGTACAACTCCCCGTAGGTGCAATGAAGTCACAATGCAACCAGTGAAATGTACAAGTCACCCATGCATGCCAACGAACAAAAGAAACACAACAGGGGCCAATGGGAGCTGCAGGGCACAGATGGCACGAATACAGAAGCCATCCCAATGGACATGACCACAGTCCCCCACCAAGAAACGCACGCAAACACAGGCACCTGTGACCAGCAATATTCCGAAAATCACATCATTCCACCAGTCCACCTGGCTGACCGGCATCTGTTACACAAAACCCAATCCCCCGCCCCTGAGCATGACAACATTCAAACTGTCATATTGGCAGCCCCCATCCCTGACCTCACGGGCTTCGTAGGCAAACGCACCCAGTACAGTACCACGCAACTAAACTCCGAAGCTGGAACCCAGTGCAGATCTCCTCACAATACATCGCCCCCCAAATAGGCATATGCCACATCACTTGCAAAGAAGAACGCTACACGGGCCAAATCAGAATAGAAATTTAATGCACATCAAAATCACCAAGCCCATACAGCCATCAGGCCATGAACTCCAAAACACATTTCACCATTGTGGGCTGCATCCGCAAGAAATGACCAGCCACTACTTGTGTGACGCCCTGTTCCCTCATGGTACACAGAGCCACATTCACGTACGAAAAGGCAACATGGAAGCGCACAGAACCGCAGGGCCGTCCCAATGGGGAGGCACTAGTCCAGCTGAAAGGCCGAAATGTTGCTCCGAGCCACCAGTACTGCGTAAGGGCATGTGGCCCATTGGCGATCGTCCCATAAGATCGTAATGCTGCTCCACTGATTAACACGAAGCAGCAGGTGTCGGGAGTAAAACCCATCTGCAGGAGTGGCATACAGATGGCAGTGGCAAAAGGGGAGGAGATACCTGTCAACCAAAAGAAAAGAAAAAGAACAGAATGGCCATCAGTACTACATTCCAACAACTCACTGCAATGATCACACTAAATCCACAGCCACATGCATGCTAGCCCACTCCAAAGGTCCATCACCACCCAAAAACCACTTGCGACTCATAACTATCTATATCGAGGTGTAAACACCATCACAAACGAGTGTACCTGTGCATGCGCCTGTGAAAACAGAATCCATCTGATGGGATTGGTAACGTGCATGGACACAAGTGTCTGAGGGCGCGTCGAGACAGGGAGGGCTCAACAAGGCCAGATAGACGATGGTCCCACTATGGCAGCCCTGCATCACATAGCGTAGGGGAGGCGGATAGATCCCAAGAAGCCCTGTACATGGCAAACTCTGTATCAAATCACCTGCCCATGCATCCATTCATCATTCCCTCATCCCGGGATTAAAACGCCTGAATATTTACTCACATAACATTAGAAATATCCATTGAGTCTGTGCGTTATGCAGCCTGCAAAATCCACAGTGCCCCAGCCCGTAATTCCAGTGTAGTGAAGTAACATGTATTTGGGAACGTCCGGCCTCATCGCCCACGTCGCTATTGCGCATCCCAAACCATACATATCAATCATTGCATTCTCGCCATGGCCCCTGTCTCAAGGACATTGAACAATAGAACGTTATATTTGCAGTCAGACCTGTGGGCATTTCCTCGCCGCTAGCTGAAAACCGAAAGCGCCGCCCTTCGAATTCCTCATTTGCAACATCACGTCGAAGAGGCATCTGTGGCCGTTTGAAAACACTAATTAATCCATCGAGTGCGGCTGTGTGTGAAAATGGCAACTGCCTTCACCCACGAATGGGACGCCCCGCCCGTCGTTGCAACTCGGTACAGTGATGAATGAGGGCCCACCGTTACTCGAGTACTACGTTCCACTGACCCTTCACAACTCTGTTCGCGACTGCACAGATAGTATGTGAAACAATGGGACCACAGCAGAATGAACATATCAACCAATGTTACACGGCCATCGGGTACAAATACATGATTGCAATAGCAAGATGCCATTCCACGAATTGCAGCGTTGTGCGCGGGACGTGCTCGGCCAAAGGGGAGAGCAGTTTGCACAGGTGGAATGAATCACCACAGGTGGAGGCCATTCAGCCTGAAAACACATAAATTGCACAGCCAGTCTCCTCCCACAACCACACCGAAATGCTACCGGCAGGACTCGCGATGTTGGCCCTGGGGGACCTGATAGCACTGCAAGTACTCCAACTCCAAGAAGAAGACGAACACCAACTACAACCGGCCGCACGGAGGAGACGCAGGAGGAGGAGGAGGCCAAGGCAGGGCCAGCAAGGGCCGCCAGCACAGCCACTACCACCACGCAGGCAGCCCGCAATCCCACGCCTCCGAGCACATCCGTTCAACCTCACTGATGAGCAGATCCACACCCTCTACCGTCTGGACCGGGACACCATAGCCGCCATTGTGGACATGACACAGGCTGACCTTGTCAGCATGATAGATAGCCCAACCGCCATCCCACCCCTACTGAAGGTGGTGTCTGTACTCCACTTCCTGGCCACAGGCACCTACCAGCACACAGTCGGACAGTTGCATGGCATTTCTCAGCCACTGTTCTCACGGACACTATTGCAAGTGCTCGATGCCCTCCTGCAGCACGCAGACGACTACATCTCCCTACCACGCTCGGAGCAGGAAATTACCAACACAAAAGTGGGATTCCATGCACTTGCCGGCATACCGGGTTGCATTGGTGCCATCGACTGCACCCATGTGGAATTGGTCGTCCCACATGCCATGGAGGCCCAGTACCGCAACCGAAAACAATTTCATTCTCTGAATGTACAAATGGTGTGTGACTCCAACAGGATCATTACACATTGTTGTGCCCGATTCCCTGGATCAACCCATGATTCTATGGTCTTGAGGAACTCTACAATACCACGCTACATGGAGCGACACGCAGGGAACAGATCCTGGCTACTCGGTGAGTCTCATTACATGCATGATAATGTGGGGTATGTGATTCGGCAATGACCTGGCAGGAAGGGGGGGGGGGTGTGCGTACGTAGCAATGGCATTCCACATCATACGTTTCTCGTCCACATACAGGTGATGCTGGATATCCACTGAAGAGATGGCTCCTCACACCAGTCCGGAACCCACGGGACCAGCATGAGGAGGACTACACCCATGCCCACTCACGTACCCGTGTAGTCATTGAACAGGCATTCGGCCTACTGAAGGGTCGTTTCCGCTGCCTCAGCAGGTCTGGCGGGGCACTCCTGTACCGCCATGAGAAGGTTGCAAAGATGGTGATGGCATGTGTCATGCTCCACAACATGTGCGTACGTAGAAATGTGCCCATGCCCCCTGACGCAGAACTGCAAGCACCTGATGATGGTCATGATGAGGGTGGGGATGTGGCAGCACCTCAAGGAGTCTGCGAGGCACCGGAGGGCCGTGACATTCGTCAGCAGCTCATTGATGTATGCTTCTAGCACTCACGCCTGGTGGCTGATACATGGACACGGGAGTCGTGGCACTGTGTGTGTCTGGGACATGCACAATATGGACTGTACGCCTATGATGGCCTAGTACACAAAGATCAATGTCCACACATCTCATTGGTTGATCGTGCACTTTTTATGGCATATGTGATATCATGTTGTACACCCTATCGACCCGCCACCCAAGTGAGCCCAACACACCCCCTCCACCCTCCTACCTCCCCCCCGAACACCAGTGTCCAAAGATGCTCATTGTCAGTGGGCAGTCGCTATTGCAAGCCCCCTCTGCGGGTATCAGGGGCACCCCTGCCTGTGGAGCGCAGGTTCCTCCCAGATCTACGTTGGGGGCTGCCCTGGACGGAACTTGCAACGGATGATGTCTCTGCCTGCTCACGTCCATGCATGTCCCTAAGGGTTTGCGAGAGCTCAGTGAGCACACGGCGCACTGCGGCAAGTTCGGCACATACGTCCTTGGACGTCGCATGCAGTTCCCCCCTCAGGCTCTCGGTGCTTCTCTCCATTTGTGCCCTTAGTGTCTCTGTACCTCTCTCCATTTCTGCCCTAAGTGTCTCAGTTGATGTTTCTATGTCTGCCTTAGTGCCCCCACATTCATCGGCATGGTCATTGAGGAGCGTGGCCAGTTGCTGCTGTTGCACGATTAACTGGTCGAGGGACTGTTGCCTCTGCTGGGCCATGGCCATTTGCGGGGGTGTCACAGAGGGGCTGTTGTCCTCATGTTGCCTTGCCACAGGGCTTGTGGGGGATGGCCAGTCGTCGTCTTGTGGGTGCCCCTGCGTGGTATCCTCATGTTGTACAGGATGGGACAGACAGGGGGATTGGGACAGGTCATGGATGGATCTGACTTCGACATCCCCGTCTTCTGTGTCGGAGCATGCTGCCATCAATGGGGTGTCACCTATGGTGCTGCTGCCACCGGAGGCAGTGCCTTCTGTGGCATCCGTTGGGGGGACCTGTGGTGGTGGTGTTGTGGGCATGCTGGCTGCTGGGGTGCCTGTTGATGTTCCCTCCTCTGTGCTGCCACCTGATTTGTGCTGCTGCCGTGTCTTGATGCGTGCAGCTGAGGTGGAGGGTCTTTGGCCGTTGGTCTTGGCCCTCTTTGCAGGTGTGCTGGTAGGGGTGTCCTGAAGCTCGTCGTTTGGATCGGACCCTGTGGTGGAGTAAAGGAGGGCGAGGGTTATTGATGGGTCTGTGGGAATTGGAATGGCATTGTATCACATGCATTGGGGTGGTACCTGAGGGTGATTTGGGTCGGGGCCTTGGAGGTGCTTTCATTTGTGTGTGGAGTGAGGGTGCAGTTGTTTGGCAGCCTGCAGTTAGGGTGTGCCTGCTGCACGTGTAGTGCGTGTTTTAGGGGTTTTTAATTATTTATGTATTTATTGTGGGTTTTAACGTGCGCTATCAGGCCGATGTGTGTGGACGTTCTCCTGGACATGTGTTTCTGTTGCACTATGTGGACGCATGGTACTTCACATGGATGGACTTTGTGGATTTGGCATTGTTTTATTTGGCCCACCTACCTGAATCTTCGGATGTCTGCACTCCTTTCTCCATCCCTCCGACTCCCTCTATGCTCTCCATTCCGATGGTGGAGGCACAGATTTCTTCCCAGGGGGTCAACTTGATGGGTGATTCAGGACCTCCCCCGGTGGCTGTGGCAATGTTGCGGTTGGCAGAGAGTATGCTGCGGACGCGTATCCGCAGGTCGTCCCATCGCTTACGGCATTGCTGTGGGGTGCGGGGTGCGGTCCCCACCGCACTTACCCGCTGTGCCACCAGAGCCCATATGGCCTTCTTGTTTGCAAGTGCCGTCCTGGTCATTTGCGTGCAGAAGACGACGGCAGCATTCTCCTGGAGGGTCTCTGTTAGCACGGTGAGTTCCTCACGGGAGAAGTGGACCTGCCGCTTGCGGTCGCACGCTTTCTTCGCTACTTTTCCCATTTTTCTTGGTTTCGCTAGGGTGGATGACGGGTTGGGGTGTGTCTCAGGGTAGTGATTTTAGTGGTTGTGTGGTTTTAGTGGTTTTATAGGTGTACGGCGGGATGTTTCCCGTTCCGGGCCCATGTTTTAACTTCCGTTTCCGTATATTTCCGGTCACCGTACTTTCCGGTAGGCGCACACTGCGGTGTCCGCTGTGATGGGTGGCGGTATTGCACGTAGGGCGCCGTACGGCGGCGGTGTGGGCCGTTTTGGGGTCATTTCCGCCATCGCGGACTTTGCACTTCCGCCATGCCGTGGTGCTCGTGCCCGATGGGTCGGAATGGGCCGCACTTTGCTCCTTCGTGCAATGGCGGAAACGCTATTTACGCTGTGGCGGTCCGGTCAGTCACTTTCCGCCAGGGTCGTAATGAGGGCCAAAGTCTTTGAGAGATACACCTTCAACAGGTGTGCCAAACCTCTGCATGAGACAGTGGAGGAATTTGTCATAAGACTGCAGAAGAACATAGCATGCTTTGAATTTGACAAATTCTTGGACAAGGAAGCGATACTCCTGAGAATTATAGAGGGCTGTATATCAGCGATACTGAGGAAACATATCCTAAGAAAACCCCTCCCACTAGAAGAGGTTTTAGATCTGGTGCGCATCAATGAAAGTATGGAGACCCAACCAACCACCATCGAGAATCCAAAAGGAGGGAAGAGGGTTGCAGCGATGCACGCAAAATGCTCTGGAATGACATTAGGACAAGGTGGCCTGGGCGGAAGGCCTTCTCAATTCACCATACAACAGAGCAGAGGAGAACACAAGTGGTTCAGGGTACTGTGACCAGCAAGGGAGCAGTGGTGCACGCAATGTGGGAGGCAGAATCACCTTCAAGAAGTTTGTCGGGAAGGAGTCCTCCACCCACCAACACTTATACCACTGAACAAAGTAGAGTGATCAGTGAATTAGAGAGGCTACATCTTCACAAGCATGAGAGATAAGAAGAACCACTGGATGGGTACTACAGGGTGTATGCGAGGAGGCCAGGTGAACGAGGCAGGGATGGAGAGGCCTTACACTAGAGTATGCCGACACCCACAAGCGCCAGAGAATGACTGGACACCCAAAGGAGCAGTTTGGCGATAAGTGGGCGGAAGGTGTTGTGGTGTAACCCGAAGGGTCATCCTTAAAAATGGGATGACCTTAAGGGAAGGGATACTGAGGGAGGAAAGGAAAAGGAGGAACGAGAAAAGGAAACAAAGCGGTGGGAATAAGGAGAATAAAGTTAAGGTCAACTTCACCTGGGCTCCGTTCCTCTGTGCATGAATGAAGGAGTGAGCCTGTAAGAGGTGCAAGTGACAACCAAAACAGCATGCAGAACCTTTTTACCTCAGCACTGTGTTCCCAACTATAGTTTGGTGGTAGTACCTCTGGAAGAGTCACCAAACTGAATTATTGTCATTGCAAGTGGTAGGAGTACATAATCTTTTTGTGTTATTCCCCATTTTTGGAGTCCCAGTGGATGTCATTGAGAAAATGGGGTAATACCACATGGGGACATGCCACCATTGTAAGTAGAGGTGACAACTCCACTTACAAGCATGTGGTTTTAAACACATATGGGGATTCATTCCGAGTATGGAGGTAACCATGACGCTTTTAGCAGGTTTTACAAGGCGGCCTTAGCGGGTCCCGTGAGCAGACCTCGTAATGAGGCGGTAGGGGTTTAACGGGGCCGGCAGCTCTACTGGCCCCATTAACCCCCTACCGCCAGGGTGGTAATCAGGCCCATGGACTGTAAAGCTCATAATAATATGGAGTACAATTTCTGAAATACCACTTGTATTGTCATTACCAAACAACGCATAATGGGGCCCAGTATGATGAAAACATGGGTCCTATTTTCCCAGCAAAGGCCCATACAACAACCAACATACGGTTGCTGCTGCAATACACTGTTAATCGGCTTTCCTACAGGGAATTGTGCAAAAAAACAGACAGTTATTCCTAAAAACACTAGACTCATTCAACAAATTCAAGGCACCCTCAGACTAAAAAGGGGTTCATTACGAGTTGGGTGGTGCAGTAAAAATACAGGGGTAATACCATTACCACTGCATTACCACACCGCCCAACTATGAGTTTGGCGGAAAGTTGAATTCAGGTTCAGCTAAGAGCTGGAGGTAAATCAACCACCTTTCTGCCAAATTTCGGTGGAATTAACGCCAGCAGATACTGTCATAGAATTCTGCCGAAATCCCCCATGAAGTCCAATGAACTCGATTTAAACAGGGACTAACACTGCCACCACAACTTGTAATTCGGAGGTATACCGCCGGACCAAGTAGCAGTAACAGCATTACAGTTCAGTGGTATCTCGGAAGATTTAATGCCAAGATACCACTGAACTCGGACTGAGCCCCTAAGTGTATTGTACCCTTTACATTCCATGTGCCCACTCGTATCTATTTATAGCCCTCATCATGATATTGCTGTATTCATTGTACTGCTATTATAGGTTGTATTCATTCTGTTTATAGTACACGGCAGCTTGCAACACCCGTATAATAGCCTGTAAATAATGTTCTTACTATATGCAACTTGTGATATACATGACTACTGGCCCATAATAAGAAAATGATATTACTATTGTGATGTAATCAGTTTTTTCAGTCAGGTTCTGACTTCAAAATGCCTGCTGCTTGAGCCAGCACAGAGCAGAATTCCAGCTGTCAGCGCTGGACTTAATTGGAGTTACGACAATCTTTTCAAATTCCTTTCTTGTAAAATAGCTTTCTGTGACACTTTACAGACATTAATTAATCTGGGACTGTTTATGGTAGTATGTTTATTTTGTGCACTGCTGGAGTTCAAGTCATAGGGCAAAAATCTGTCTGCACTGAATTGTTTTAAAGCACAGCACGTTTTTAGCTGCATTTTACTAAACTGCTGAGACTGTTTTTCTGCAACACATTAGAAGCTGCAGACTGATTCTATACTGATTATATGTATCATCAACAATATGCTTTACATTGAATTAAGCAAGAGGACAGCTATTAAAGGGGATGACAGTGTGTGGTTGTGTATTATAAGGAATAGAACAACCCCTACCATACGTAAAAAGCATATTGCAACTTACCTCAGCATTCCGTGATCTTATCAAGGTACTCAGCCTCTGGCCACTTTCCTCTATTTGGTCACGATACACCTGGGTGACTTGCAATATCCTTATAACATATATTATGGGGTACTTTATGGCATGTATGTCAAGATCTCATCATGGTATCGCTGTATTTATTATATTGCATTATTTATTAGAGGGCCTGCAGTAGCAGCCCTGTAGGTAAGATTATGTTGCTCAACCCATAGGAAGAACACTTTTTGGGCAGCTTCTAACTTTGCCCCCTGGACGAATCCTCAGGAAACCTTATAAGTAAAGTAAATGGCAAGATCAGATTGATTCTGCAAAGTGTGGCGGGGTTCCGTGTAGAGGGGGTAAAGTTATGGAGGATCCCAAAATGTGTGGTTTTTCCCATAAAAGCAATGGATAAAAAATGTTGCTCACGCTACAGCCCAAACCGCTGTATGGATTTTCACCAAATGTGCAGCAGGAGTAGTGGCTTTCATGTTTGGGGATGCTTGTGGTCTCGTGCAGAAGGGATGTGACCTAGCAGTTCGGGCTGGACTGCCCCTTTTGGGGTGGGGCCAAGCCTGATTTGCATATGGTCTTTCCCCTTCTGTAATGGCTTGGCAGGCGAAGAACGATGGTCTGGAGGGTTGCCCCGAGCAATGCCAGTGGTTAAGATTCAGTCTAAACCTTCCAGCCATCACCTCTTTGTTTTTGCTTTGTCACCCCGAGTGGGACCGGTATACCCAGACGTGGGTCCCGTGCCTGCTGGGCCTAGAGACCCAAGCTACTCCTCACTGATGAGCCACAACAAGGGCGAAACATGTTTGGGGATGCTTGTGGTCTCGTGCAGAAGGGATGTGACCTAGCAGTTCGGGCTGGACTGCCCCTTTTGGGGTGGGGCCAAGCCTGATTTGCATATGGTCTTTCCCCTTCTGTAATGGCTTGGCAGGCGAAGAACGATGGTCTGGAGGGTTGCCCCGAGCAATGCCAGTGGTTAAGATTCAGTCTAAACCTTCCAGCCATCACCTCTTTGTTTTTGCTTTGTCACCCCGAGTGGGACGGGTATACCCAGACGTGGGTCCCGTGCCTGCTGGGCCTAGAGACCCAAGCTACTCCTCACTGATGAGCCCCAACAAGGGCGAAACATGTTTGGGGATGCTTGTGGTCTCGTGCAGAAGGGATGTGACCTAGCAGTTCGGGCTGGACTGCCCCTTTTGGGGTGGGGCCAAGCCTGATTTGCATATGGTCTTTCCCCTTCTGTAATGGCTTGGCAGGCGAAGAACGATGGTCTGGAGGGTTGCCCCGAGCAATGCCAGTGGTTAAGATTCAGTCTAAACCTTCCAGCCATCACCTCTTTGTTTTTGCTTTGTCACCCCGAGTGGGACGGGTATACCCAGACGTGGGTCCCGTGCCTGCTGGGCCTAGAGACCCAAGCTACTCCTCACTGATGAGCCCCAACAAGGGCGAAACATGTTTGGGGATGCTTGTGGTCTCGTGCAGAAGGGATGTGACCTAGCAGTTCGGGCTGGACTGCCCCTTTTGGGGTGGGGCCAAGCCTGATTTGCATATGGTCTTTCCCCTTCTGTAATGGCTTGGCAGGCGAAGAACGATGGTCTGGAGGGTTGCCCCGAGCAATGCCAGTGGTTAAGATTCAGTCTAAACCTTCCAGCCATCACCTCTTTGTTTTTGCTTTGTCACCCCGAGTGGGACGGGTATACCCAGACGTGGGTCCCGTGCCTGCTGGGCCTAGAGACCCAAGCTACTCCTCACTGATGAGCCCCAACAAGGGCGAAACATGTTTGGGGATGCTTGTGGTCTCGTGCAGAAGGGATGTGACCTAGCAGTTCGGGCTGGACTGCCCCTTTTGGGGTGGGGCCAAGCCTGATTTGCATATGGTCTTTCCCCTTCTGTAATGGCTTGGCAGGCGAAGAACGATGGTCTGGAGGGTTGCCCCGAGCAATGCCAGTGGTTAAGATTCAGTCTAAACCTTCCAGCCATCACCTCTTTGTTTTTGCTTTGTCACCCCGAGTGGGACGGTATACCCAGACGTGGGTCCCGTGCCTGCTGGGCCTAGAGACCCAAGCTACTCCTCACTGATGAGCCCCAACAAGGGCGAAACATGTTTGGGGATGCTTGTGGTCTCGTGCAGAAGGGATGTGACCTAGCAGTTCGGGCTGGACTGCCCCTTTTGGGGTGGGGCCAAGCCTGATTTGCATATGGTCTTTCCCCTTCTGTAATGGCTTGGCAGGCGAAGAACGATGGTCTGGAGGGTTGCCCCGAGCAATCCCAGTGGTTAAGATTCAGTCTAAACCTTCCAGCCATCACCTCTTTGTTTTTGCTTTGTCACCCCGAGTGGGACGGGTATACCCAGACGTGGGTCCCGTGCCTGCTGGGCCTAGAGACCCAAGCTACTCCTCACTGATGAGCCCCAACAAGGGCGAAACATGTTTGGGGATGCTTGTGGTCTCGTGCAGAAGGGATGTGACCTAGCAGTTCGGGCTGGACTGCCCCTTTTGGGGTGGGGCCAAGCCTGATTTGCATATGGTCTTTCCCCTTCTGTAATGGCTTGGCAGGCGAAGAACGATGGTCTGGAGGGTTGCCCCGAGCAATGCCAGTGGTTAAGATTCAGTCTAAACCTTCCAGCCATCACCTCTTTGTTTTTGCTTTGTCACCCCGAGTGGGACGGGTATACCCAGACGTGGGTCCCGTGCCTGCTGGGCCTAGAGACCCAAGCTACTCCTCACTGATGAGCCCCAACAAGGGCGAAACATGTTTGGGGATGCTTGTGGTCTGGTGCAGAAGGGATGTGACCTAGCAGTTCAGGCTGGACTGCCCCTTTTGGGGTGGGGACAAGCCTGATTTGCATATGGTCTTTCCCCTTCTGTAATGGCTTGGCAGGCGAAGAACGATGGTCTGGAGGGTTGCCCCGAGCAATGCCAGTGGTTAAGATTCAGTCTAAACCTTCCAGCCATCACCTCTTTGTTTTTGCTTTGTCACCCCGAGTGGGACGGGTATACCCAGACGTGGGTCCCGTGCCTGCTGGGCCTAGAGACCCAAGCTACTCCTCACTGATGAGCCCCAACAAGGGCGAAACATGTTTGGGGATGCTTGTGGTCTCGTGCAGAAGGGATGTGACCTACCAGTTCGGGCTGGACTGCCCCTTTTGGGGTGGGGCCAAGCCTGATTTGCATATGGTCTTTCCCCTTCTGTAATGGCTTGGCAGGCGAAGAACGATGGTCTGGAGGGTTGCCCCGAGCAATGCCAGTGGTTAAGATTCAGTCTAAACCTTCCAGCCATCACCTCTTTGTTTTTGCTTTGTCACCCCGAGTGGGACGGGTATACCCAGACGTGGGTCCCGTGCCTGCTGGGCCTAGAGACCCAAGCTACTCCTCACTGATGAGCCCCAACAAGGGCGAAACATGTTTGGGGATGCTTGTGGTCTCGTGCAGAAGGGATGTGACCTAGCAGTTCGGGCTGGACTGCCCCTTTTGGGTGGGGCCAAGCCTGATTTGCATATGGTCTTTCCCCTTCTGTATTGGCTTGGCAGGCGAAGAACGATGGTCTGGAGGGTTGCCCCGAGCAATGCCAGTGGTTAAGATTCAGTCTAAACCTTCCAGCCATCACCTCTTTGTTTTTGCTTTGTCACCCCGAGTGGGACGGGTATACCCAGACGTGGGTCCCGTGCCTGCTGGGCCTAGAGACCCAAGCTACTCCTCACTGATGAGCCCCAACAAGGGCGAAACATGTTTGGGGATGCTTGTGGTCTCGTGCAGAAGGGATGTGACCTAGCAGTTCGGGCTGGACTGCCCCTTTTGGGGTGGGGCCAAGCCTGATTTGCATATGGTCTTTCCCCTTCTGTAATGGCTTGGCAGGCAAAGAACGATGGTCTGGAGGGTTGCCCCGAGCAATGCCAGTGGTTAAGATTCAGTCTAAACCTTCCAGCCATCACCTCTTTGTTTTTGCTTTATCCCGCGAGTATCCATTGTTACTTTGGTGTAAATCCGTCCAGTAGTTCTTTTGAAAATTACCAAAAAGTAGGTAAAAACAATGTGTGATATCTGGGTTCAGTCCGCAGACTTACTTCCCTGTTCAGTCTGCGGATGGGACTCCAATTCTTCCAGAGGGCGGCATGATGTCCGTGGACATCGGACGCACCCACTGTTTGGATGGTGAAAAGCGTGAGGTGCGTCAGATTTTTGGAAATGTCTGCCATGTTGTATCCGTGGACAGTCGCGACTGACCGCGACATTGCATTGAGGAAAATGTCTGGAAAACACATTTTGGATTATTTGGTGGTGGAAAGAGGGGCTCGGAACAGTGGAGGAGTGGAAGAAAGATGAGATGGGGCTATTTTTGTAGGTGGATAAAAGTCGGGCAGGTGTCGCAGCGGTCCGTGGACAGCGCAGTAGTTCGCGGACAGCATCATGTCCAGATGGGTTGGGAAACACATTTAGAGTTATTTGATGGGTGAAAGAGCATTTGAAAAGTGTAGGGAAGTGGAATAAAGATGATATGGAGCTGTTCCTATGGGTGGAAAAAAGGGTCTGCAGATGCCGCCAAGTCTGCGGTCAATTTCGGTGTCCACGGTCATCATTTCGATTGCATGGGGGTCAGGGTGAGTTTTATTAGTTGACTGTTTATGGTACATACTTGTTATATAGTTTATTGTATTCTGGTTGTTGTGCCAGTGGCCAGTAGAATCTGGCCACTGGCCACGGCCACCACAGTACTAATATATGTGTAGTAATTATAGCTAATGTAGTAGCAGTATTGTCAGAATGACCACAGTAGTAAAATGTGTATAGTAATTGTAGGTAATGGGAGTACAAAGTGTATGTAATATGGAGGAATTATGTAATTGAACTGTGTATGGTTCTAGTGATTGTAGTACAATTGGGGATAGTGCTCATAGAATATGTATTTGATTATACTTGCTATGTTTACTTCGTTTCATAGCGTTATGAAGCTGCAATCACTGGTTTATTTGCTGTGGAAAAAAACAGTACAATTTGTTAAGCAGTATAGTTTAAAAGCTTTAGTTGTATACAATTTTATATATGCATTTATTTTTGAGACCCTCATAAACAGTACATTCTAAGTACTATGTTTGGTACAACGTTAGTGTATGACACACTGCTGTTGTATTGACATTAAATAATCATTGGGTCATTGAAAAAAAAATCCATACTGGATTTTTAAAAGAACGATTACAACTAGGTGTGTGTAAGTGTGATAATATGTTTGTTTGAAGTATGTTGTAATTAAGGGAATGCTTGAAGCAGTTAGATACCTGTTGGTGTATTCTAACAACATTAGAGGTTAGAAGATGTGTTGTCGTATAAGAATTGAGATGGCGTATTTGAAGTATTTCGGAATGAAGGGTATTTTTCAAGTAGTTAGGTACCTGTTGGGGTATTCTAATTAGATTGACTTTTAAAAGTACTATTGTAGTTTTGGACATAACGAAGATCACGCTGCCTCTGGAGCCGGAATCAATCCTACTAGGAGCCCCAATCCCAGGCATATACCCAAGATCTGGCAGAACAGCAGCCCTCCTAACCCAGCTCCTCTTAGCAGCCAAGATCACGGTAGCGCGAACATGGAAATCTCCGGAGTGCCCCCTAATGATCCTGTGGTGGCTAAAACTATGGGACATTTTCATAGCGGAGAAAATCACAGCTGCAAGTAGAGGTCGACTTCACCGCTTCACAAACATCTGGCCGCTGTTAATAGACTACGACGAGAGCTGTCCGTCTCTAACATTTAAGCCACGTGCGGTGGCAAACGCCTTATCGGCGGAGGACACAGGCATGGAACGGCGAGCAGACGACCAAGAATTGGGTGAGGACTGAGGGTTGGCTGGATGAGGGGGGAAGGCTAGCGGAAAGAAAAGGGACTGATTGGGCTTAATAATTTGCAAAACCTTTGTTTGTTATGATGTATGCTCTCTTGTGTATCGAACAAAAAATAAACACGCTTTAAAAAAAAAAAAGTACTATTGTAGTTTTATGGATGTATTTATATACCTGTTGGCGTATTCTAACTGGTAATTGTGCTACAGTTTAGTGACTAAATTTCGGTTGAAGGAATATTATGTAGGCACTTGTTAAATTTGCTGGTAATCTATGTTTTGGAGTAACAGAGGTATTGTTACATTCAAACCAATCACTTATTTTTTTGACATATGCAGTGTAGTACCCTGAAGTGGTTGTGGCACCGTTGTGGTAGGGTAGCAGGAGGTTTGATAGTAGGAGTTATGGAGGACTGAAAATGGCCATGGCAATGTCTTTCAGAAAGCAGAGTGTGTGGATTTTGGGGGATTCTTGGATACTTGGTTGAAGGTGTATGCTGTGCATTGTGGAATAGCCAAAAATCTTGGACTCCCTGAATTGCAAGTGTTCTGGTATGGAGTGTGATGCATGAAGTGGGTGGACTTGCTCCCATTTTGTGCAAATATGGTTGAATTGAAACACCCAGACATTACTAATGTTCATTGTGGAATGAACAGTTTGGGGTGCGTAACTGGGATTTCATTGCAGTTTGCAATGAAGGAGATATTGGGAAAGTTGAAGGAAATGTTCCCTAATTTGAAAATTATTTTTTCACACATTGCCCAGATACAGAAGTGGATGCGCTAAAGTTCATTTGGTCCGCAAATGGAAAAAGCGAGGCGCAACATCAATATAGCTGTTTGTGCTTTTCTGCAAGATGTTTCATTATGAGAAATGAGAACCTTACATTTGATAGTGCCAACATTTTTCAGATCTAGTCCATCTAACTGATGTGGGTAATCAGATTTTTGTGGAAAACATTCAGAATGCTTTGAAGCAGTTTTTGTGACAGTGAGAAGAAATATTTAAATTCAGTAAAATGTTTCTTAGTTCAGTTTGTGAAGAGCCACCATTTTTGAACGCTAAACAATTCAAATGATTTCAAATCTTCCACCCCAATTTTTTAGATGTCCGCAGACTACTGCGATGTCTGCACTAAGGGCCTCATCACGAGTTTGGCTGTAACCCTTAAATCCGGCGGTAGCGCTATTACCGCCGGATTTAAGGGTCCGCCAAATCAGGGCTTCGGCAGATTTCTCCCCAGCTCTGAGCTGGGGGGAAATCCACCAAAAATTCGCGCTATTACCACCATCGGGGAATCCGCCGGCGGTAAAAGTGCGAAAATTCCCAATTGAGCCCAATGGGGAATGGGGAATTCCCGAATGGGCTCAGTGGGTCAATGGGCAATACCCGTTCCGCCAAACCCGTGATCCCGCACTATTAGCACCGGGGAGGTTTGGCGGTAGGGCTATTAACGCTGGCGCTAATAGCGCCAGCGTTACCGCCCAACTCGTGATGAGGCCCTATGCAGGTTGCAGAGGGATCTATGACTTTATTTCACTTTTAGTTTTTTAACTGTGAAAGGTGGCTCTTGAAGGAACCTTTTTTGGGTTGTTTTGGCTTAATAGGTTATTTTGGCTTTTTTCAGGAGTGGCAAAGTAAGGTGGGGAAGGGAAAGGAGGGAAAGGAGGGAAGGGGCACCTACCACAGAGACGGAGGGGCACCAGCCACAGAGACGGACGGGCAGGTGGACAGGGAAAGATGATGGGCATGCCTTAAATCTAAGGTAGATGGCAGTGATTCTCATGCTCCTTGACAACTGCCTCAAAAGCACTTTGAAACTGTTCCCCCCTGTAGAGTGGTGTGTCGCAGTACAAGCAGACCACTGTGACCCTCGAAAGGTAAGGATCTACAGCATCGAATATGGGTTGCGCAGTGGTCGGTGGGATCCTCTGGCCCACAGAAGTACCCTGTGTGATGACAGGAACGGTTGAGGAAGATGGCCCAGTGAAACAGTTTGGTTAGAACAGACACGGCAGTGCATTGATGTGGTCCCGAAGGAGAAGTGCCCCTGTTGCCCATCAGCGAATTTCACCCTACACTCAATGCATTCAACACGGGCAGCCTTCGCATTCAGGACCCCACCCACAGTCTTAAACAACTGCCACACCCAGGACTCACACCGGTTTCCGGAGGTAGGCACTTCCACTACCTCAGTTTCGTCTTCCTCTTGATTCTCCTCTGCATCATCGTGCCTGTTCCCCTGTCCAGGCCCTCCAGGTGGTGATGGTGGGGGCGGTGGGGGTGGTTGGGGAGCAGAAGTGGCCATAGCAGATGCCATGATGCTGTCCACAAACAAAGTCCTGCAAAGTTCTGCAAAGCAGGTGCTGTAAAATGCTCTCCCCTGGATATCCAGATTGAGAATGAGGAAAAGTAATGTGTGGGTCCCTTCAAAGGAACCGTCCACGGAGAATCATGCTGTCCGTGGACAACTGAGTCGCAAAAAGGCCTTGAAATGTTGTAACAAGTTGCCAGATCAACCAAGAATCGGTCTGGGATCTGTGTAAGGGTAACGTTTCTGCTTGAAACACCCTAGATTGGCTGGAAAAGCACTTTTAAACTGTCTGTGGTCACGGACAACATTCGCAGACACTTCGGTCACATTGCATGGGTATGGTCACATGATGATGTCCACGGATGTCCGTGGCCCTGACATCCGTCCGCGTTCACAATGCGCATGCACTAGGTGTCCGTAGGACAGGCGCGATGTCTGTGGACTCATTAAAAGTGTGTCATGCAAAATCAGACATGTCTGGACATCGTGCCTGTCTGGTGGCACCTCCATTTTGAGTGTGGACACCCCCAGACAGTCGTAGTGTCCAATGACTCATCATTGGAGTTTTTAATAAAAACAAAAGCCACACAATAGTATACAAAACATTTATGGTAGAAAAAATATATTTATTCAAGAAAGGGATGGGGTATCAGGATGGGAAACATAAATGGGAGAATTAGAAAATGAGGGGCGGAAGGGAGTGAGGTTTCATCAAAGCGTCTTTGATTAAAATGTTCAGAATCTGATGGGGATGATTGCTGGGGACAAGGAGGACATGTGCAAGAAGCACAGTGATAGGGAACATTTTTAATGACATGATTTTTCACATACTCTAAAAGTTCTTTAAAATCAATACTTAGTTCATCTAATTTTGGAGACAAGTTCATGATTTGATGATTTACCGTTGGGGATAGGGCTTCTCTTTGTGATTCTGGGGATTGTGGATCATCAAATTGGGGCGTGGTTTCTTCATGAAAACTATGTACTGTAAGAAAAACAGAAATTATTATTTTAGTAAAGTGTGTACAAAATACATTATTTGTTTAAATGAAAACGTGTATTGTATACCATTGAAGATGTTATCATCTCTTATTTCTTCTTTTGGGAAGTTCTCCTCTAGCCACTTAAGTGTGCTTGCCATTTCTGTGAAAAAAAGTCTTTCTGTCTTATAACACATGTTTATATAATTAAAGCTAATAATAGAGAAATAAATACAATGCACTTACTATTTGGTGAGAATGTGTTGTCCAATAAGTACCTGGTGTTTCTCAATCTGTATGCACAGTTGTAGTGAGAAGATTATATGTAGAGTACAGTTATGGTCTGTGATTGGTGCATTCCATTGTAATGTGTGCTAAATAAAAAAATAATGGGTATTTTTTAAGTGTGTGTACCAAAAGGTATATTTGCATGTCGTAAACATTAGTTATTATTTGATGTAGATCTATTTGTTGGTTGATTGATACAACTTTTTTTGGTCTCCCCTATAATTCTGAGCCTTGTGAAAGCTTTCCACGGACTACCGGACTGTCCGTGGACTCCATATCCACCATAGGGGGGGGGGTTTATAATATAAGGAACTTGTAGCATATTAAAGGTGTACTAGTAAAAACCCATGAAATTCAGTGAAAAAACATTGTTAAAGGGACATTATGGTTTCAAGCAAAACCGAAAACCCCTTGAAATTTGCCAGTTATGGTACGCTAAGCAACCATAACTCTCATCACCTCCATGCACTGTTAAGACTAACACCCAGGACATCAAAGATGACATCACAAATGTCATTGATGACATCATCGATGGCATCACATATCTGGGCTACTTCACTTTGTTAACTGACAAATCTAGGCCATGTGATTTTGTCACTGATAGAGACATTTTTACAAATTAAGAGGTGTTCCATATGTCCACATTAACCTTGTTGTATGTTGTTAAGGCACTTTCCTTAGGATTTGGCTTCAGTTCATGGTGCACATACATGGGGAAATAAGCAAGCCACAAACACGCAATTCATGTGTGTACTTGATGATAAAGTCTAATGTGGCTGGCATTTTTTGGTGGTGGTGTTTCTTTCCTCCTTACTGAACTTTCCCTGTATGTGCTTCAGATTTCTATGCATTTTAGGTCTTGATATGGATTGTTTGTACTAACACAAGTATGTAGTAAGTCTGCAATTATTAGCTATTAGCTATTTATTCCATGTTTATCATTACTGGAAACTCTGATAAGGTATCATTCATTATTTTACTATCCAAAATTACCAAATTAAAAATAGAGTACTTCTATAGTCCATACAGCAGCCATTGCTTATGTGTATTAATGTTTTAGGTTCCTATATTAATAACAACACTCTAATATTATGTTTTGTTCCGATGAGTACATTCTTTAATACATTAAGTAGTGCATGATAGGTCTCCCAATCACCCTTGACATATTATTAGTAACATTATAAACACAACCCGTTTTAGAGACTTTTTAGCAAAATTAATTTCATATGTGATGTCATCGGTGATGTCATCAATGAAATTTGTGATATCATCTTTGAAGCCCTGTGTATTAGTCTTAGCAGTGCACGGAGGTGGCGTGAATTATAGTTGCTTAGCGTACCATAACTTGCAAAGTTCAAGGGTTTTTCGGTTTTACTTGTAACCATAATGTCCCTGTTTCTTCACTGAATTTCATGGGTTTTTGTTTGTGCAACTTAACCATAACGCCCCTTTATCAATGTGTTTTCAGTGAATAATATATATACACACAATTTTCAAAAAGGTAGCAGGCGCTCCTCTCCGGAAAGAACATGGCATGATAACCTGTTCTGTGTTTTTTTTCCCACTTTGAGAGTTCGCAGCCATCGCTTTTTGCTCACTGTACCTTTCACAGACGGGAAATATCCATTTGCATAACAGTCCAGCACAGAAATGCTATGGCAAATCACTTCTGAACAAGAGTACATCCCGCAACCCCATACACGTGTTTCAGCCTTGTTGGGCCTTATCAGTGAGGTGGAGCTGTGCCTCTCTGAGCACAGTGAGCAGGGAGTCCACGTCTGGGTTCCCCCAGGTAACTCAGGGTGACCAACCCCAAGTTCCTTGCAAACATTTTTCAAAAAGGTAGCAGGCACCCGCTTCAGAAAGGACATGGCATGATAACCTGTTCTGTGGTCTTTTACCAAGGGGAACCCAGACATGGACTCCCTGCTAATTGTGCTCAGAGAGGCACAGGTCCACCTCACTGATGAGGCCCAACAAGGCTGAAACACGTGTATGGGTTTGCTGTTGGTACTCTTGTTCAGAAGGGAATTGCCATAGCATTTCTGTGCTGGACTGCCCATGTGGGTGGGACAAAGACTGATATACAAATGGATATTTCCCATCTGTGAAAGGTACAGTGAGCTAAAAGCAGATGGCTGTGAACTCTCATAGTGGGGAAAAAACCACAGAACAGGTTATCATGCCATATTCTTTCTGGAGAGGGGCACCTGCTACCGTTTTTGAAAATAAAATATATATATACAATATCATCAGGATAATACTTTATTTATTATACTGCTGCTGATTTACAGAACAGTGAAAAGTGTATTTTTGCAGTGCAAAATCACTTTGCACGGCAAAAATACACTTTGCACTAATCTGTAAATCACTTTGCACTGAAAAAGTACTCTTTGCACCGACCAATTCACGGTGCAAAGATGTTTTTTCAGTGCAAAGTGATTTACAGAACAGTGCAAAGTGTATTTGTTCAGTGCAGAGTGACTTTGCACTGCAAAAATAAAATGTGCACTGTTCCTTAAATCAGGGTGTTTGTTAAAAGTGCAAAGTCACAATGCACCACGCTACAAATTCCATAAATCAATCCCTTTTGTTTGTCACCAACTGCAGATATCCAGGAATGCCCATTGCAAAACCTGGCTTTACAGTGGCACCGCTGCAATGTCCCAGTAGAAGTCTAATAAATACTGTCAATTGATATTATCATCTATTAATACTTGACTCGTTACCTCAGAACACAATAGCTAGCAACTTCACAAAGAAACCATGTTCCTGTGAGAAGCAGAAACGTGTATAATGTGCTTTCTGTTTGTAGCAGAGCCCTGAAAGACATCTGTCTGAGCATCGTAAGAGTCCACACGAAAGGAACCCATCTTGAGAAACTCATTCCTTGAAGCGCACAATGGCTTTTGTTCCCTTTTTGGCGCGCACTGTGCGCGCCTTGGTGATAGATGCCCAGCAATGCTGATCTAATAGATTGGTAAAACATACTTTTCTTAGCTTCATGTAGCAGGTCTTTGTCCCATGGCCTTCTTTATTACCTGGCGCCGCCCCAGTGCTGTTGCTGCTAGGCCTTCAGTAATTGCTGCCCGCTGTCCTGCGGGTGAATGACAGAATCTTCTATCCCCTGCCCGTAGGCTTTACACGTCTGCTCATGATTGCCTTTGTCACCAGGGGCCAGATTACAGAAACTTTGCACCGGTGCAAGTGCCATGTTGCACGGTATTAGCACTAGGGCAAAGTGTGCCTTATTTCTAAATACTCTGAGATATGCTAGAAAAACATTGCACCGTGACAACTGCAGTTTGGCATGGTGTAAGCAGCAGGGCAAAAATTGCCCTAGTGCAAAATATTTGCACAATTATGGTAGTCTGGCCCCAGGTGCTTCTAAGAATCCTATTCAGCTGTTCTTCATGCCCTGCAAATAAGTGCAAAATGCCGAGCCTGAGAGGTCAGAAATGGCCATCACGTCACCCATACACAGCAGTCATTCTCAGATATAGAGCTCATTCTTAGCTACGCACAGCGGGCGCGAGGTTGGGCCCAACCGACGTGGCACCTGCCATTCTGATGCATATACGCACTCAGTGAAGAACAATCGGGAGGGCACTGTGTGCATTCCGGAACTCGTGGGTGACCGGAACTTTGCACAGAGACAAAAAATAAAAAACAAGCATTGGCAAAGTCAACAGTGTTAGCTTTTGTGCAGGCATAGGTTAAGCAGATGTCAGGCAGTGGCATAATGGTACTAACAGGCCATAAGATGGCAACAGCTGTAAAATGGTGCGAGTACCTTGGCGTATGATAGCAATGCCTGGCAAATGGCTTTCTTATACCTACACACAAGCTAAAACAATTGGCTTTGTCAATGCTTGTTTTTAACAGGACTTCAGTGCAAGGAATCAATATAAATATAACAGTGGCTAAAGGCATATTTGCTAAAGATATTTTTATGGCACCAGTTTTGCATTTACTTCTGTAATTTAGCCATTAGCTCTCAGCAGACTGCCTAGAAATAACACTGGAAGGCCAAAGTTTGATGTTATTAATTGAAAGAGCTAGCTTAAAGAGATCGCAGTAGCGGGAATAGACAGGTAGAGGGTGGGCCACAGGGATTTACCTGCCGATGTGCAGTCAATGTGTGGGTGAATAACCGAACAACACCCACAATGTGTGTCTTGCCTCCAACGTCATCTCCCTCCTAGCGACGCTGCAATGCAATAGTTTTGGTTTAATGGTGCCATTAATAGCCAAAACTAACAAGCTTGGTGAAACCTTCATAACCTGGCCATAAGTATTGCAATTTGCTGGGCTGCCCAGTCTTTAGATAACATAAAATACTCTTATTTAACCCTTCGCACCGAGTTCACAATGGCCCTCATTACGACCCTGGCGGAAAGTGACTGACCGGACCGCCACAGCGTAAATAGCGTTTCCGCCATTGCACGATGGAGCAAAGTGCGGCTCATTCCGACCCATCGGGCACGAGCACCACGCCATGGCGGAAGTGCAAAGTCCGCGATGGCGGAAATGACCCCAAAACGGCCCACACCGCCGCCGTACGGCGCCCTAGGTGCAATACCGCCACCCATCTTAGCGGACACCGCAGTGAGCGCCAACCGGAAAGTACGGTGACCGTAAATATACGGAAACGGAAGTAAAAGCATGGTCCCGGAACGGGAAACATCACGCCGTACACCTATAAAACCACTAAATCCACACAACCATTAAAAATACTACCCTGAGACACATCCCAACCCGTCATCCACCCTAGTGAAACCAAGAAAAATGGGAAAAGTAGCAAAGAAAGCACAGGTACACTCGTTTGTGATGGTGTTTTCACCTCGATATAGATAGTTATGATTCGCAAGTGGTTTTTGGGTGGTGATGATCCTTTGGAGTGGGCTAGCATGCATATGGCTGTGGATTTGGTGTGATCATTGAAGTGAGTAATTCAAATGTAGTTCTGATGGCCATACTATTCTTTTTCATTTCATTTGGTTGACAGGTATCTCCTCCCCTTTTGCCACTGCCATCTGTATGCCACTCCTGCAGATGGATTTTACTCCCGACACCTGCTGCTTCGTGTTAATCAGTGGAGCAGCATTACGATCTTATGGGACGATCGCCAATGGGCCACATGCCCTTACGCAGTACTAGTGGCTAGGAGCAACATTTCGGCCTTTCAGCTGGACTAGTGCCTCCCTATTGGGACGGCCCTGCGGTTCTAGGCGCTTCCATGTTGCCTTTTCGTACGAGAATGTAGCCCCTGTGTACCATGAAGGAACAGGGCGTCACACAAGAAGTAGCTGGTCATTTATTGCGGATGCAGCCCACAATGGTGAAATGTGTTTTGGAGTTCATGGCCTAATGGCTGTATGGGCTTGGTGAATTTGTTGTGCATTAAATTTCTATTCTGATATGGACCGTGTAGCGTTCTTCTTTGCAAGTGATGTGGCATATTCCTATTTGGGGAGCGATGTATTGTGAGGAGATCTGCATTGGGTTCCAGCTTCGGAGTATAGTTGCGTGGTACTGTGCTGGGCGCGTTTGCCTACGAAGCCCAGTGAGGTCAGGGATAAGGGCTGCCAATATGACTGTTTTAATGATGTCATGCTCAGGGGCGGGGGATTAGCTTTTGTGTAACAGATGCCGGTCAGCCGGGTGGATTGGTGGAATGATGTGATTTTCGGAATATTGCTGGTCACAGGTGCCTGTGTTTGCGTGCGTTTCTTGGTGGGAGACTGAGGTCATGTCCATTGGGATGGCTTCTGTATTCGTGCCATCTGTGCCCTGCAGCTCCCATTGGCCCCTCTTGAGATTCATTTGTTCGTTGGCAGGCATGGATGACTAGTACATTTCACTGGTTGCATTGTGTGACTTCATTGCACCTACGGGGAGTTGTACAATGTGGCCAGGGAGCGGTGTACAGTGGGCCTCATTACGACCCAGGCGGTAAGGGGTTAACGGCAGCGTTAACAGCGCCGACCCTTACCGCCTGAGTACGAGGCCCCTTAGCGCCATGGCGCTTTTAACACCTGCTTTTAGCAGGTGTTAAAATCCATGGCGCTAAGGGACCATGGAGTTAATTACGCCACCGTAATTTACGGTGGCGTAATTAACGCCTTCCCCACTCCCATTATGCCCTATGGGGCAAAAATGGGAATGGGGAAGGGTAAATGGGGATTGGGGACTTACCGCCCCGCCAAGGTCGGAATGGGGCGGTAAGTCCGCCAACCACCATGGCGTAAACGTAGTTTACGCCATGGTGGTAAAGTCACGGCCCAGGCGGTAACTTACCGCCTGGGTCGTAATGAGGCCCAGTGTGTTTAATTTCATCACTTTTGTGGTTCTGCAAGGGGTTCCTGTTTAAAATGGCCGTGCTCTTGGAACTCTCCAGTTCCCCTGCAAGAATAAAATCATAGCTCTCGAGTGCATCCACACATCTCGGTATTGATGGGGAACATATCGATATGCATGAAGAGACCAGCAGGCCTGGGGTTGCAGTACAACTCGCTGGAACGCTAGAGTGACGAAAGGAGACCCTTTGTTTCGTGAACACCACTGAGGCCCCCCGTCCTGATCCGCCTGCTGACAGTGACAAGGATTCTTACCTGTACTTGAGACCACATCTCTGCCACCACTCACCATCGTAAGGTGAGTGGATGCTCTCAGTGGAGTCTCCAGGAATCACATTTAGGGGGGTGCATAGAAGGGGACAGAGGCAAAAGTAGGGGAGGTCACCGATAAATGGGGGATGTGAATGCTTTTCCCAAACTGATGTGGGCAAAGTAGCCCCAAGTGAACCAGGGGAGGTAATAAATGTGCATTTCTACAGCACAATGTTCGAGGAAAGTTGGATAAAAAAAAGAAGTATTTACAAGCAATTCTGTAGGTAAAATGTTATATTCTAATACTTCTGATGCCAGGGCGTCAACTGTAAGTACAATGCCGACTATGCATCATAGGTCAATATAAATGTTACCAGTTTTAATGTTGTGCCAGGATATCATGCAGTACACAGTGTTTGAAGGTGCCAGCATAAATACAAATGTGTTGCAAGGTCTTACCACCAAAATGCCAGGTTGCTTCAAGGTATACCTTAGTGATGCCCAAATGGTGGGGGGGTGCTATCAATTCGGGATGAGCCGTGTTGCTCAGTTACAAAAGTGCCAACCTGCCTGGGGTCATTTTAAATACACCACGGTTCTCTTAAACACAGCAATGTGACGCTCAATGTGCCAGTGCCAGTTAGGCATAGCCTTGCCAGTTTCAAACAACTCTACTTAATCACATTCAGCATAATGCCAGTTCCAACAGTGCATGACAGCCTTGCCGAAGCCTGCACCTGTATGACATGTTCTAATGTAAGTGCAGCCTCAAATCCACCAATAACACCAACATATGCCTGCGCGGCCACCATATGTACTGTATAGCCTTGCAGCGGCTGCAATAATATTCCAAGTGCAGCTTTAAAAGCTCTGATAATGCTATTTTATGGTTGGCAGAGTCACCATATGTAGGTTAGAGCTCCACAAGCACAAACTCAAATGACACAATAGTACCACCACACAAAGCGCAAACCCCATACCTGGCATCCAAAACTACCCACACAACCCAGGGTGCAAGCATCATACCCGGCATCCTGCCCCCACCACCCCAAACATAAGCGCCATCCCTGGCCCCCTCTTCTACCACCAAGAGCACAAGCGCCATACATGGCATCCTGTCCCCACCCTCTCCACTCAGAGCACAAGACCCATTCCTGGCATCCTGCCACCCACTACCCGGAACACAAGCCCCATACCTGGTATTCTGCTCCCCACCACCCAGAACACAAGCCCCATCTGTGCCATGCTGTCCCCCACACCCAATGCACACACCCTATACCGGGAATCCTACCCCACACCACCCAGAGCACAAGCTCCATGCCTGGCATCCTGCCGCCACCACTCAAAGTACAAGCCATATCCCTGCCATCCTTCCCCCTCCCACCCAAAGCACAAGCCCTATTCCTGGCATTCGGCCCGCACCACCTAGAGCACAAGCCCTATACATGGCATCCTGCCCCCACCACTCAGAGCACAAACCCTATGCCTGGCATCCCCCCACCCCCAAATCCCTTCCAATATTGCATGCCCATGCCTAGCATTGTGTCCCCACCACACAAAGCACAAGCTCCATACTTGGCATCCTATTCCTTACTACCCATGGCACAAGCCCCGTAACTGGATTTTTGCCACCCAGCGCACAAGCCCCATACTTGGCATCCTGCCCCCGCCACTCAGAGCACAAACCCTATACCTGGAATCCTTCCCCCACCCCAAATCCCTTCCATTATTGCAAGCCCCATGCCTGGCATTGTGTCCCCACCACATAAAGCACAAGCTCCATACCTGGCATCCTAATCCTTACTACCCATGGCACAAGCCCCATAACTGGAATTTTGCCACCCATCACCCAGTGCACAAGGCCCATACTTGGCATCCTGCCCCCTAATACGCACAGCACAAGCCCCATACATGGCATCCTGCCCCCCACTATGCAGAGCACAAGCCCCATAGCTGGCATACTGCCCCCCGCCACCCAGAGCACACACCCAATACCTGGCATCCTGCCCCCACCACCAAGATTGCAAGCCCCATAATCCTGCCCGTCCCACTGCCCAGAGCACAAGCCACATATCTGGCATCATGTCCCCCACCACCCAGAGCCCAAGCCCCATACATGGCATCCGGCCCACCATTACCCAGAGAACAAGCTCCATAACTGGTATCTTGTCTGTGATGCTGGAAATGCATTGGAGGGACAGGGCCTCCATGTCCTTGTCCTGTACTCCCTTATGTGAATTCTGTGTTGTTCTAGGCTCAGGAGTTCAGTTGGGACTCCTGGCAGTGCAGCTCTTTCTCTTTTTGGTTGTGGTGGCGAACAGAGACCATTGCAATACCCTTAAGGCACCCATGGGGAGGGGGAGAGGTACAACCCTGTACCCTAAGTGTATGTTTTTGAGCACCTGTGTGTTGCCCACAGAGCAGGGTATGGGCTGGTGGCAGCTCCATGCTGAATGTGACAGGTGCTCTGTGTATCCTCCATTTTGTGATCCCCAGGCCCTGCCCTAGGAATCAGTGGATTCCTGATAGAAGGCAATATGGGCCCTGTGGCTTCTTGGTTTCTATTGCCTGTTACCTTGTTTTCCCAAAGTACTGTGAAGCCCTGACTTTGTCCCCTCCACTGACTGACTGTTGGGAGGAAGAACCATATATGATATTGTGGGGAAGTCCAGGCCAGACTGGTTGGAGCCTTCTTGGTGACTGTATGTTGTGGGTACACCCTTGGATCCTTGAATAGAGTGTGTGACCAATATGCATTCTTTGTTATGGGTGTCTGGTTTATGTGTGTCTGACACAATGTGTGGGACAGCCCTGCCTGAAACTGACATGAATGCAGTGTGGTGTGCTGAAAGGCTGGGTGCTTGCCCCAATCCACATTCCTTGTTATGGGTTTCTGGGTGGAAATGAATAGCCTGAATGCCTGTGAGCCCGAATGGCTGCCTGTCTGCATGAATGCCCTTCTGTCTGATTGGCTGACTGAGCTTGGCTCAGCAGAGTGAATGAGGGACAGATTTGTATATCTGGGGACCTCTCCCTTCCCAATTTATTCAGAAGCTGAAGTTGACATTTGAAGCTGCTTATCCTTGAAGCCGAGCTGGAAGAAGAAGAATTGCTGTTGCTTTCCTTTGACCAAATCTAAAAGCTTTCGAGCCTGTCGAGGACTGATCCAATAGAGGACCTGGCTAGGAGACCTCTCCCTGAGCTATGAGGGAACATCGTGCAGAAGCTGATCTTCATCGAGGTACCCCGGAAGCCAGTCCTGAAACGCTGTCGACCAGAGAAGGGGTCCACTGAGAATCTTGAAGTGAAGCACCAGGACATCAAGGCCATCAAAGTCCCTTGCCATCGACCGGGGTTCCGAGGATTTCCGTAACCGCTGGAAGCCAGTCAATTCATATTGCCCAGAAGCGGGGACAGCTTGACGCTGTGCTGCTCGACGCCCAGAGCCGCAACACTCCACCTTTGCCTAAGAACATTTGAAGTAAGGGCTCCCTTGCATTCACTGTTGAACGATGTGTCCCGCCGGAGAAAGTTGAGGTTGTTGATAACCACCCGAAGCCAACAAGAATGCTGATGGAGTGAAGATCCAAAGTCCAGCCCGTGGTCAAGTCCCAATCGCCAGAGCTATCCCAACGCCCGCTGCTGGGCCTACGTTCATCACTGATTCTTCTTTGTGACACTGAACTCTTTGCACTGAGATGGACTGCATGCCTCATCTTCACAGGACTTCCATGATTGATCCGTCGAAGAGCACCGCGAAGGTCGAAGCTGCCGTCTCGACGCAAGTGTTCACCTTTCTTTGAGGAATCTCTATACCCCGTGGCTCCTGCTTTAAAGGGAGTCCACTCTCGAGGGATCCGTCAATGAACCATCGAAGAAACTCTTTTAACTCAGGTACTTTGGGGTAGGTGAACATTTTAACCAGGAAACAAGACTCTTTAAAAATGTATGGACTGGGCTTGCTAATACTCTTTATTACACAGTGCCCAGGTGGGCGATCCTCACTCAGAACTGCCTCTAGGTAGAGGGGGACAGCATTCTTCCATTGTTTAACCTAACTTGCCTTCCTTCCTATGATCTATGCTGATACACATTGCTGTATGATTTGTATGCCCTTATAACTGGCAGCAGTTGATGAATTTTAAAGGAGTCAATAGCTAAGTGTGGTACCACATTGACATTGTATATATTTGCCATTTTCGAATTGCCAGAGTTCTTAATTGATGTATATATCTTAAACCTTATTTTTATATAAATAACTGTGTTAGCACATAACATATTGTGTGGACATTCCTTTGTGGGGGCTTGGTGACTACACTGTACTTAAGAATCAGCCTGCATCACCTCCTGAGAGCTTAAGCCTTGGTTGCTGGTCCATTGCTACCACAATAGAGAATAGGCACTGCTGCTGCTCCTCCCTCGGCTTCTGCTACCTGTGCCTTGTGATCCGTCGGTTTTGCGGGTGCCTCCAACAAGTACTCTCTACAACTCAGCCAACTTCCTTCACTCAGCGAGTCACCCATTCTCCAATGGACTGCCCTATCTTGCTAGCCCTTCTCCGGTTGTCTGAGCTCTGTAGCCACTGCTGCTGCGTCTCCAAACTTCTCTAGAGGCAACCTTAGGTATCTGCTACACCAGTGCTGCCTCGCTCTTCCTCTTCAAGCTGTCCCTCCTCCATTGGATTTTTTTTCCTATCTCCGGACACAGTGACAGCATTTACCCCGGTTCTTGACTGCAAGCCTCTGAAAACGGACTATCATCGCAGACGCTCTGCTGTTATCTCCACCCTTCCTCATTTTCCCACTCGCCCAGTTACTGTCCATGACCCATCTACCCTATTGTACCCTCCCCTTGCAACCACCTTTCAGTGGCTTAGTCCCTTTGTACTCCATTCCCTCTGCCTCTTCCAGATCCCTATCGCCCTGCCCATTACCACCACCTATGTATTACCACAACCTACCTGCCTCCACCTGCCTCTTATACTCAACCTACTGACTGATTATCCCCTCGTCTCTCTTCAGCCCCTTTTTACTTCATTTATACTCAGCATCCTTGGTACTTTATACTCAACCCATCTGCTGATCACCCCTTGTCTCTCCTCAGCCCCTTTGAAAGCTTATCCCCCTTTGTACTCCATTCTCTATGCCTCTTCCAGGTCCCCATTGCCCTGCCCATTACCACCTCCTAACTATTCTTCCACTACCCACCTGCCTCCACTGCCTCTTATACGCAACCCATATGCTGATCACCCCGTCGTCTCTCCTCTCTGCAACATCCAAGACCTACAGATCTACCTACCACATACTGCTTCCTAAACTCTCCTGATCCAAACCTTTTGTCTCTTTTTCGTTTCCTTCTGCCCAACTACCCCTCTCCTTCCTGTACTACTGTCCTGCCATTTGCCCTCTGAGGGCACACCCTACTCCAGTTCCTGCTCCTTCCAGCTGAGCCTTCTGGCCTGCAACCAATTGCCTCCACCTCCTCTCACTCCCTTTTCCTCCTAGCACTCCCAATCATCCTTCTCCTCCTCTCCCGCCCTATCTCTCTTTATCACACCTTGTCGCAGCATCTCCCCCTACACTCTCTTACCTACAACATTCTCTCACCCTTCCTATCATGCGCATTACCAAATCTCTCCCTTCTCATCCACCTTACTCCTCGCCCCCTCCCCTTCGTCCCCCCCTCTTGCCCCCTTCCTCTTCTCCTTGACCTTCCACTAATCCTCGTGTACATTCCCTTGCTAAATCCCCTTCCCCACACACCCCCTTCCTTCTCTCCCCTTCCTCATCGTCTTAACCTCACCTACCCGTCAATCCAACCCTCTGGCCTGATCAACATTGCTCTTTGGAATGCCAGGTCCCTTGGCAATTAGACTGCAGCTGTCCTAGACATGTTCTTCCGTCTCAACCTTCATTTCCTCTGTCTAACCAAAACCTGGATCCTTCCTCACAATTCTACTGTCCCTGCCTCTCTCACCACCCCTTCCTCCTCCTTCTCTCATATTTCTCGATCCGCTGGCCGTGGCGGAGGCATTGGTCTCCTATTCCACCCTAAATATCTTTTCATCTACCTCTTCTTTGTCCCTTCCTACTTTTCCTTCTTTTGAATACTTATATAAATCCTTTACCTTCCCTCACCCATTTTCTTCCTTATTATCTATAGACCTCCTGGCCCCCTCTCCTCTTTTTATGATGACCTTGACCACCTCCTTCCTCTTATCTCCCCTTCCCCCTTTCCCCTCAGCCTACTCAGCGATTTCAACCTTCACCTTCCCACTCCTCCTCAACCCTTATCTCTTCTCTCCATTCTTGACTCTTACCTACTCTCTCCTCTCCCCTCTTCTCCTACTCACTCATCGGGTTCCACTCTTGATCTCATCTTTAACTCAACCTACTCCTCCTCCCCTGTCTCCTCCTTACCCAATTATCTATCTGACCATACTCTGCTTTCCTTCTCCCTTACTCCCGGTCTCTCTCCCACCACTCCCCCTCCCCCCTCCAAATCGTTCACGCAACATGACCGCCGTAACTTTAGCCCTTCTCTCTTCCTTGATACCTGCTCCTCTTCTCTTCCACCTCTCTCTGATTTCTCCTCTCTTCCGGCTGACCTTGCCCTTTCCTCTCTATCCTCCTCTCTTTCTACCAGTCTCAATCAACTTTATCCCCCCTCATCTTTCTGTCCTACCCGTAGACCTTCCCAACCCTGGCTCTCCCCTTACCTCCTATCCATGTGTCGTCTTCTCTGTCGCCTTGAGCGTTGCTGGCTCAAATCCCCCACTCTTTCTAACCAAACCTCCTACTTTTCTTATCACTCTCTTTATGACTCCTGCCTCAAATCTGCTAACTGCTCCTACTTCTCTAGCCTCCTTCACTGCCAAGCCTCTCATCCTCGTCGTATCTTTCAAACCCTTTCTCGTCTCCTCTCCCCCCCCACTCCTGACCTCTCTTCTACATCTCCTCGCTCTTCTTCTGACTTTGCTGACTTCTTCTCCGCTAAAATCCTTTCTCTTCGCCCAAAAATTTGCTGTTCTCCTTCCTATTCCCCCCCCCACAACCCGCACCCTCCTTCGACCTTCATGTCTGAATTCTCCCGGATCATTCCCTCTGATGTCTCTCTCCTCCTAACCAAATCCCACCCTACAGCCGCCCCTTCTGATCCCGTCCCAACCCTTCTTATTCCTAAGGTTTATCCCCCTCTCATTCCCTACCTAACCTCCTTCTTTAACACTTGTCTCTCCTCGGCTCTTGACCTTTGTCACTAATCTCTCTATCCCTCCCCCTTCTCAATCTGGTTTCCATCCCAAACACTCCTCTGAGACCGCTCTCACTTATGTTCTTAACTCCCTCCTAACTGCTCGCTACACTAATCAATCCTCAATCCTCATCCTCCTTGACCTCTCAGCTGCCTTTGATACTGTCGATCACCCCTTCTTAATACTCTTTCTTCCTTTGGTTTTAAAGGTTCTGTCCTCAACTGGCTTTCCGCTAACCTCTCCCACCACTCTTTTGCTGTTCTTGGGGTGGTCGAACCTCCCCTACTCTCCCTCTGGACTACGGCGTTACCCAAGGTTCTGTCCTTGGGCCCTCCCTATTCTCTGTCTACACTTCACTCCTCGCCCCCATCATCTCTTCCTTTGGGATTTCTCATCATTTCTATGCTGATGACACCCAAATGTTCCTCTCATTTTCTTCCTTCTCCCCTGACTTACATCTAAATCTCTCCACCTACCTTACTGCCATTAAAAACTGGATGTCATCTCACTATCTCTCTCTCAATACCGACAAGACTGAAGCTTATTCTTTCCTTCTAATACTCTTCCTCCTCCCCCTCCCCCTCCCTCTATTAATTTCCCCCCTTGTAATCTTCCCTTCTCCACCCATGCCCGTAATCTAGGCATTCACTTTGACTCTTCCCTCCTTTTACCCATCATATTTCGCTTACCTCTCGCGCATGTCGCTACCATCTCTTCAATATCCGTAAAGTCTGCTCTTCCCTCACCTTCCATTCCACCAAACTTTGAATCTCCTCCCTCATTTTTTCTCGCCTTTTTTATTGTTCTTCACTCTTCTTCGGTCTCCTTTCTTCCCATCTCGCCCCCCTCAAATCCATCTACCACTCTGCCATCCGCACCCTTTGTTTTCTCTCTCCTCATGACTCCATCTCCATCTCACTATCTTACTTAGGCTGGCTCCCCTTCCTCTCTCATTTTTTCTCGCCTTTTTTATTGTTCTTCACTCTTCTTCGGTCTCCTTTCTTCCCATCTCGCCCCCCTCAAATCCATCTACCACTCTGCCATCCGCACCCTTTGTTTTCTCTCTCCTCATGACTCCATCTCCATCTCACTATCTTACTTAGGCTGGCTCCCCTTCCACTCTCAACTTAAATTTCACTGTCTTTGCCTTGTCTTTAAATCTCCATCACCTTCCCCCCCTTATCTCTCCTCTCTTCTCTCATTCTATACCCACTCCCCTTGTTCTGCAAAGCTCTTCTTACTTTCTGTTCCCCCTCCCCCTTGTGCCTCTTCTTGCTTCCGCTCCTTTCCACTTGCCCCCCTACATTGGAACGCTCTACCTCTTTCTATCCGTGCCTTCCCCACCTATTCCTCCTTCCGTGCCTCCTTGAAATCAGTCCTTTTTTATTCCCCACCCTGACACCTTCTTCCCTTTCACCTCTCTCCCTCTCTCTCTAGTACCCGCTCATAGTTCCCCTTACCTTCCCCATCTCTCCTAAGTCCTTCTCTCCTCCCACCGACTCACTTTTCTCCTTACTCTCTCACCCTCTTCCCTTCCTTCCCCATTTCCTCCTTTCTTCTTCATTCTTGTTTGTAAATTGTCCTATTTACTGCTTTATAGGTTTGATTCATACATATTGTTGTTTGCTTCTACAGTTTTATGTTGGATGCATTCTTGTTGTTTATCTGTAAAGTGTTTTGGATTAAAACGCTATATAAATTGAATAAATACAAATACAAACCTTGGCTGGGGTGCTCTGTGCTTCTATTCTGCCATATAGGGGGCAGGGCTACAGATACCCCCCCTCCAGTCTTTACAATGTCCCCCACCACCCAGGGCACATGCCCCATACCTGGCATCTTGTACCCCACTACAAAGAGCACAAACCCCATACCTGGAATTCTGCCCTCCAAAAGCCAGAATTGAAGCCACATACCTACCACCTTCCTCCCATTCCACACAACAGAAGCCCCATACCATCCAGGCCATGGCAATACCCCCTCCCAAAGAAACCACATAGAGCGGGGGTGGGCAGCACCGGTTGAACAGCCTCATGATATATTGGTCTGGAGGCATCAGCCCTGAAGTGCATTCCCCTTCTGTTCTGTGCTGGCTTTCTCCATGTAGAGGCAGCCACAGCAACCGAGGCCCATGATGCCACCTGAGGGGAGCTGGGGGGCACGTGGGAGGCCCAACATTTTTTAGGGGAGGCAGGAGCCCCTTTGGCCTTACCCTAGAAATGCCATTGGATGCTCTCCTTTGTGAACAGTTGGGTGGGAGATGATCACTTGACAGGGACATTGGAGTACTGCAGCAGCCCACTGGCAGTTATTGTCAGCTTCCTTGATCCAGATGGTAGTGTGTGTGTATTTGTGGACCTTGATCTTGTTGGTTCTTTGCTCCCCCCAAATGTCATTGCCTTACCTGTATGCACCTTGCTGACATACCCTGGTGGAGTTGTGAGGAAACTGTATCCCGATACTGCCATTTTGGGCCAGTACACACCACCATCTTCTTCTTACCACCAAAGTTGTTTACATTGTCATGTGTCAGTAAAAATCCACTCCGCTCACTGAGATCCTCCTGTGCCACCAATGTTGGTTGCTGGTTTGACAGGGTGCTTCTTATTCACTACCTACTGTGTTGCCCTCAAAACAAGTTGCTGCAGGACCCTCACCCAGACTCTTACAGACGAAGTGCATGTCTTCTCTGTCTTGATGGCAGATGGCAACACTGAGTGCTCCAGTGAAATCCTTCAGCTGTAGATGTACTTTCATACCGTCAAACGGGTGTGCCGTAGAAGCTTAGTCCCCTGGAGGTGCTCTCGCTGCCATGATTCCACCTGTGGCTCTGATCACCCCCTTCCTCAATGTGGCACTAGCCACAGCTGCTTCATTTCTTTCTACGGTCTAGGTCTCTGTCCTCCCATGGCTCACATTTGGCTTCTTCTGTGTTCCTTTGGCAGCGCTGCCTCTGGTGCTGGTTCTGCCATGCTCCTGTGGTTCATCAACCTGCAGCCTCATCTAGCGGCCACTCGCTCTTTGTTCCTGCTGCCATTCCTCTAAGAACTTGGCTGACTCTGGGTCAAACCACACAACGCCACGCACATGCAGCTCCTCCAACTTAAGCCCTGCCTCATTCTATCACACTTTATCCTACATAAGGACAAGGCCAAAGTGTGGACTCCCTCTGTTTCTTCTTGCTTTTGAAGTGATACATTTTGCTCTTGATGTATTTCCCATTCAACAATGGCTACCTCCATCACCATCCACATAACCATCCTTTTCCAAGATGACAGCCAATCACTTACACATGAAAGCTATCTTTATAGCCCATAAAGAAAATCATGCTCTTACATATATTGTCTCAACGTTGCTTTTTATCAGATTTATCTGTTCTTCATCACTTTAGGAATCCTGTTCTCTGTCCATGTTAATCACATTTCCTGACTTTTTCTTCTGAGATTCCCTTGTCTCAAACTCACACAGGTTTGTTTCTCCTGCTCATCCATCTGACTTTCAGATTTCATTTTCTTCTGCTGGATGATGAAACCATATTCAATTCCTGGTTTCTGTTTCCAGAAGCTATGCAGATCCTAGGTGTTTCAGCTTGGGGTTAGCATGGCATAGGTAGCTGTTTACGCTTGTGGGATACTTTTGGCCCAAGACAAAGGGAAATGCATTGAGCCATGTTGGGCCTACAAAACACTGAACCTCGGAAACACAATGCTGGCTGACAGAGGCCTAAAATGTGCTGGATCTTGTAAGGCACATTGTTGACAGAAAAAAGGCAGTATGTCAATTTTAAACTGCCACATCAAAATACTATTTCCAGTGACTAAAATCAAAGGGCCCTGTATGAATGACAAAACAAAGTCCTACCCTTCATTAACTTATGAAGGAAAATGAAAAGCAGCATTTTATTGTCATCTGCCACATAACAGAATGGGTGTCCAGTCATTAGTTCGAAAACAAAAGGATCGAATGCAATACATTCGAGTCAGAAGGACTGAAAAAAAAAGACTGCCTTTTTTTAATGTATTTTTTTGGGGGGTTTCCGTATAGGTCAAATTAATGGTTTTTGGGCAAAAAACAGGGGTTGGGGTCTTTTTTTTCAGTCCTTTTGACTCGAATGTATTGCATTCGATCCTTTTGTTTTCAAATCTTTAACCTACAACCACAGAATGATGTTTGTAAATAAAGAGAAATACACTTACAAAATGTGACTTGCATGCAAAATTCAAAGCCATGAAAGTACCTTTCATTACATGTGATTGAGACATACTTTTGAACACCAGAAGCCTTCCGGACAAAAGAAAGATACCTTGAAAATGCAGGTATTCTACAGTTTGGAAGGAAAGGAACTGTTTAACAGTGAAACTCCCTGGTCTAAACCATTCAAATATAGATCATTAAGTGAAGTGGACATTGGTTTCACAATGAGAGATATTAAAAGGCTTCACATGAAAAGTTAATGCAACAGATTGAAAAGCCAGTATTTCATTTCAGCTGCCACATTAAAAAGGTCTCATGTGCCCAAGGAAATGTAACTTTCACAAGTGCCTGTTTCTGGAGGCATGACTTTTTATTTCCTCATAAGGGCGCAGTCTCTATTCAGAACACTCATGCAGGGACCAGGAAGGATTCTCTGAGATAAGGACAAGAATTACCCATTAGCCTTCAGAAAATAAAGGCTAAAATACATACGGAGTAGCAGAGCCTGGGGCATATGTATCAAGAGAAATGAAACCTTGGACAAGAAATTAAACCTATGGGGCTGTTTGATGGTCAGAATCATATGTATGTAGTCAAACCTTGGGGGCTGTTGGATGGTCAGAATCATATGAATGTAATTATGTGGTCATTGGTTTATATTAGAATCACGTTTTGCCTATTAACTTTAAAACCGTGATACTTACAAAAATTTGATGTGCATCATTTTAAAGCTTATCCCAAGGACGTTTTGTTGCCACAACTTTCACTTGGGGACAAGACTTACAACCAAATATGCATTTCTAGCTCCCCAGAAAATTCCCGATGCTGAAACTCAAGGAGGCAGTAGATTAGTGAATGATGAAACCATATCTACAATTTGGTGATAATGGGCCTCATTACACGGTAGGCGGAAAGGGTTTACCGGTACCGGTAAGGGCACCAGTACCGGTAAACCCTTACCGCCTTACTACGAGGTCCCTTTGCGGGACCCGACCTTAACGGCTGGTGTAGACCAGCCGTTAAAGTTGGGACCCGCAAAGGGACCTTGGTGCTAATTACGGTACTGCAATTTGCGGTACCGTAATTAGCTCCTTTCCCATTCCCATTGAGCCCTACGGGGCAAAAATGGGAATGGGGAAGGGCCATGGAGAAAGGGGGAATTACCGCCCCACCAACCTTGGAATGGGGTGATAATTCCCCTTTTCTCCATGGTGGTACCGTTATGGTACCAGCGGCAACCATGGTGCTAATAGCAACATGATTTACCGCATTCCGTGTAATGAGGCCCAATGACTTTTATCATCTGTGAGTAAAGTGCGAAAAAACATCAGTCAGACCTGCAACCTCCTGCCGAGATGGGAATCATATTTATAAGTCTGCCATGATTGGCTGAATCTGAATATATATGTATATTGTTATGCTTATTCGTAAAATTAGAGTTTTTACCACTTAGGATCTTTTGAGTGCAAAACTGACTTGCAAAATAAATATATATGCAAGTAGATGTGTTCATTCTTCTTTGGATGTAAATTCATCTCTCTCGGCCTATCCAAAGAGAGGGGATGGGCCTTGGGGGAGGAGAGGACCATAAGTGTCCAATTAAAATTCAGGGCTAATAAGTTAACACCTCCCGATTTCAATAATTCGGAGATGTGTCTTTGAGGTTAAAAAGTGGCTGCACAAGCCAGAGGGGGGGGGCTGCCTGAAAATCATCTGGGTGAAGACTGAAAGAGGGTTGCATAATTTAACCTTGCCAGGAAGTTGCCTGAAACCATCGATGTGGAATGGCTGAAATATTGCTGCAGGATTAACCTTGCCTCAGAGACAGCAATTGGGAAAGACTAAAATCTTACTGGGCACTATGACCAATGAGAGCTCAAGAGAGGGGTGGATGCTGGAGGGTGATGATGGAACCTGGAAAGGCTGTTTCACCAGACCCCTGTTTTCCTCTGAGCATGCAGTCTTGATGCTTTTCCTGAGCACCAAAAACCAAGATTTTAAATGTAAGTGGCTCGTCCAACAGAACCAAGTTTGGGGATTTGTTTGATTTAATAACTTCCCCTTAGTTAATGGGTGTTGGTATGGAAGTAGATCCTTAATATATTTTGATAAACAATAAGTCAATGAATTCAGAAATAACATGGGGTGATTTTGTTAACATTCGAAATTAACTAAATTAATTCCCAGTTAGAATAAAAACGATAGTCTGTTAATGTCACCATTACTCAGATCTGGCCTTCAAGCAGAGGGGTTGCTGAATGTAACTGAAGGTCTGGGTTTTTGGTGCTGGATGAAAAAGTGATTTGCTAAATGAAACAAAATGCAATCTCCCTCCTGTGAGAAAGTGACCCTGACAGAAGAAAGAGTTTATACTTCGGGACTCATTACAAGTATGGCAGAGCGGTAAGAAATTGGTAACGGAATTACCACCAATATTTCCACTCCACCATACTACGAATATGGCCCTGGAGTGGAGGATTTACCTTCAGCATTAACCGCCATGGTAATTCCACCAAAAAAGCCCCTAGAATCCTACGGACTCATAAAAAATGGGATTTACACTGCTGCCGCCGGCGCCACTTGTAATCCGGCGGTAATTCTGCCAGACCAAGTGGTGGTAACAGTATTTCAGTTGGGTGGTATTCTGGTAGATTTACCGCCGGAATACTTCCCAACTCGTAATGAGGCCCTCTGTGTTTTACAAAACCGCTGGAATTTTCAATTGTGCAGGGAAATTAAACATACAAAGCGCTGCATGTGTGAAATTGCTGTTGAAAATAGAAAAAGGTTGCAGTGGGTTTAAATGTAAACATTATCAAGGAATGTTAATGCTCATGATCTTGTAATGTTCCAAGATATGGTTTTATTTTGACCTTCAGGGCTTGGGACAGGAGGGTTGAACTGTTTATTTGGCCTGGGTTCCAGGTCCATGAGACTCAAAAGTGAAATCCTAAAAAGTGAGTTTTTGTATTGAAGCTTTATTTTGTGCCACAGAGGAGGTGGCATATGTAATCATTTGGTGCAAATATTCATTGAACGTATTGTTTAATAAATATATATTCTTTATGTACCCGGCCTGGTTCTTGGCTCATCTGTGGCACAGGGTGTGGGATCTACGTGGCTCTGTATGAGTTATAGACTGAGTTAGACAGAATCAAATAAATTATATCTTGTGGGATGCTTTGACTGGGGGAATGTACTCCCCATGTTAAGGGTAGTCTCTAAATATATAGTTACACATTATTCATATAGTCAGTGTGTTGGAAGAACCAAGATGGCTTGCCACCCTGCTGGAGAAGGATAACAAAGGGCCAGTAATATCTGAAAACTGCTATGCTTAGAGTGCCCAGCCAAGAGCAACAATTTACATCAGATTTAAATTGTGAGTAGGCTCTCTGACCAATGTCACTATAGTTGTGACTGGTGTGTGAGCAAGA
This sequence comes from Ambystoma mexicanum, assembly GCF_040938575.1. NCBI lineage: Eukaryota > Metazoa > Chordata > Amphibia > Caudata > Ambystomatidae > Ambystoma > Ambystoma mexicanum. The sequence goes on along the minus strand of NC_090935.1, from coordinate 1,355,041,706 downwards.
GGATTACTGCAGATGCACCCCAGCCTTGGCATACTCAGCAATAGGCCCACTGAAGGCACTTCAGATCATGCAGTGCATGGCAGTTTACTGTTACATGGAGTATCCAGTTGTGCGGTCCATTGCTAGAACATCAGCATTGCCTTTCCACATTGCTTTGTACAAAAGGTCATGAAGGGATGCTCGAGAGATACTAGTTTGGTAGGAAAACACAGCGAAACAGATGCCTTTGTCAATGCAAGCAACTTGCTTCTAATCTTTACCCTGTCGATTCACTACCTGGCTCACCTTTCCCTACACAACCTTCCTTAAAGACTCCATGATTTGTTTGATTTCTGCTGTGTCAAGCTGAAAATATCTGTTAAGCTTAGTTTCTACCCCCTACCATTTCCTAGCATTCTCTGCCCCACCTTGGACTGGGATCCTATGGTCAAGTCAAAAGAATCCTTTCTCAGTTCAGTAATGATTTCCTGAAGATAACATCTTGCAATGCCAAAAACCTGGCCGCCTGATCAAAAGATCAACATAACTCCTCCACCTCTGCAACCAGAAATGTGACGTAGTGTTGCTACTTAAAATCACCATATCAGCATTAAAAAACACAAATTACAGTGACAATGGGTGTCCGCTTCCATCCATGCCCCTGCATGCACATGAAAAATGGTGTGAGTATATCGATTAATAAACATTTTTACTATATCATCCTATCCAGTTGTCATGATCCAAGAGGGAAAGGGGAGATAGGTGTTGACATTGTTTCTAATTTACTCTAAAAAAATAATAAAAATGCCAAATAATAATGCAAACACAGCAGATGAGACGGAATTTCAGCAAACCATTTCTAAACATTTGCATGAATTTAGATTCTCATTTAGAAACAAAAGTCTATGGGCCTCATTACCGGGTATGGGGACTTACCGGGTCAGTAAGTCCACATTCCAAATATCATTCCCCATTCCCATTTGAGCCCCCATAATGCTCAATGGGAATGGGGAAGGAGCTAATAAAGGTACCGCAATTTGTGGTACCGTTATTAGCTCTGAAGTCCCTCAGCGGGTCCCGTCCTTAACGCCTGATTAGACCAGATTTATTCAGGCAGCTGGTGGATTCCTGGACCCATTGGACGCATGGCGCCCCGAATGCCAAAGATCGTTTCAAGTCCACACCCTCCTCATTCTACAATCACTTCTGATACATGCTCTCCGGCGTCATCGTCATCATGGCCATATTTGATCACGCCAAGTTGTCAATACTGGATCTGCCTATTACAAGGGTCAAACAATTTAGATGGAGATTTGATTCCTCGTTTTCCTGTGACAGTGCCTAAGGTTCTAAAACGTGGGTCATGGAGGAGACAGGTGGCACTTTCACACAACATTTCCACATCTCCAAAAAATTTTCTGATTGTTTTCATGAACTGTATTCTTCACTTGATCCACCGGACACTCGGCTCACAGAGTTTCTACAACCTAGCCCACTCCCACCTCTCTATTGTCCAAGATACCCTGTGGCACTTGGAGGGACCAATCGCTTTAAAGGAGACTAGAGATCAGAGGCACACGCCCCCCCCCCCCCTGGGTCTTTTGCTCGTAGCCACAGATAGAAGCCCAGGGGCTACAACCAAAAGGTTAGCTAACCCCAAGTCCCGACAGTCCTGGCATTTGCATAGTGTCTTTTCCAGACCTAGCAACACCCCTTCTAGGGATCCAATTTGAACTCGGGCAAAAAGGCAAAGCACCGGGCCTGATGGTTTCACACATGTTATAACTTAGTTCACCTCACACTTATAAATGTACATAATGGCCTAATGTAAGATAAATCCCATAGCGGCATATGTTTTTAAGCCTCTAACCCCCTTGTTATTTTTAGTCCGGCCACAGCCTGTTTGTTATTATGGGTCGCATTACAAGTTGGGCGGTGTAGGTTAAATGTGGCGGTATTACCTTATACTGACACATTATCGCACCACCCAACTATAGGTTTGGTGAAAAGTTGGAGGATTCACCTCTAGGCATGAGCTCAAGGTAAATCCGCCAGCCTTCAGCCAAATTCCACCGAAAATGCCCCATTGAGTCCTACCGATGGGGCATTTACTTCAGTACTTGTAATCCGGCTGTAATACCGCCGGACCAAGTGCCAGTTATGGTAATAGTTTGGTGGTATCTGGCCAGATTTACTTCCCAGATACCAGTCTAGAATCAGATAAACTGTAAAACACCTATTCTGTATACTCACCTCTGCTACTATAATTGCCCATTCTGTGCAATATTCTGCTTGGCTGGGTAATGCTACCTCAGCCCAGTCTGCCTCTGCACTCCAACACCAGTTAGGTGCTTTAGAAATTCTACATACAATAAAATAACGCTATGCAGTGATTGGGCCTTATTACAACCCAGGCGTTAAGGGTTTAACGGCGCCGTCGGCGCCGTTAACCCTTAACGCCTGATTACCATTTTAACGCCTGCTTTTAGCAGGCGTTAAAATGCAAGGCGCTAACCCGCCTTGGTGCTAATTATGGCACCGTAATTTACGGTGCCGTAATTAGCGCCTTCCCCACTCCCATTATGCTCCTATGGGGCAAAAATGGGAATGGGGAAGGGTAAATGGGGAATGGGGATTTACCGCCCCACTCACCTTGGAATGGGGCGGTAAATCCGCCATCCACCATGGTGTAAACAGAGTTTACACCATGGTGGTAAAGTAGCGAACTTACCGCCTGGGTTGTAATGAGGCCCATTATGTGGAATCACAAATTAACTAATCCAATTACGAGTCCTAAATGAAAATTCCAAAATAACGAATTTGGGAAAAAACAAATAATGGGGTTGGGAGTAGGAATCGTGGTTTTGGGGGTGGGGAAAAGTATTAGGAACCAAAAAAAAGGGCAGGCTTCGGTGAGGAACCCCCTCCCCCCCAAACAAATAACAAAAAAGGAATTTGTCATTTTGGTATTAGTTATTTTGGTATTAGTTGCAATTGGATTAGTTATTTTGTGATTCCACATAATCACATGCAACCAAAATTACATAATATGAAAGATGAGTACTGAATTTAAGGTTTCCTAGATCTGGGATGCACTAATAATAATCTTTCTTATATTTTTCCGGGTTTGTTGTCTACGTTGGGAGTTTGTATAACCCCACCGTCTGGAGTCTTAGCTCGAGGTTATTTCCTGGTCCCTCTAAGCAGAGTTATGTTCACAAAAAGTCTGTATCAAATATGCATATACAATGCAGAACGTGATGTTCTCCCACCTTCTCTCATCTTCTATGCCACAGTCCCCTCATCGTTCACTACCTTTCTCCGCCCACCCAGTGCCCTCTTTAAAGGTGAGGATCCTTCAGTTAAATGCCTATGGGGCTCATTTTACTGACCCGCATAATGTCGGCAGCCGGGACCCTTTGCGCGTAGACATACACGTAGGCAGGTCTTTGCCGCCGAATTTGGATCATTTGCACGTGCATAGGGTCAGGGCAAAAGGAGACGTACAAGCATGTACGCCGTCTTTTGCCCTTCACTTTTCTACTCCAACGTACAAATGTAGTAAAAGCCATAAAAATGAATGACAATGAGGGCGTGACGTAAGAAACATGCGTAAAAGCCTTATATCTTCGAGTCTGACGATATCCCCTGTACATGGTTACACCACACTAAGCAAGTGTTGAGTTTTCTCTGGGTTTGATAGCAAGGAGAACTTTTCCAACAGCCTTACACACCTGAACTTCAATTTCAACCCATAGAAATAACAATGCATGACACACAGGGGTTACACATTCCCCCTAAGGGATACTTTTTAGAAACAGAACACACCTTGCTTCAAAACATGGGGGAATTAATAACAATGCCTTTGAACAAAGCCCTACCTCAACTGTGATTTTAACCAAAAGCCCTAATGCATCTGAACTGCAGGATGCTCCACCGGGCAAGTAGCAACCACCTTTTTTCTGTGGGGATCTCATGTCTTCCAAATGCAAATTCATCCCAGATCTCTTGGGTAATATCCAATGAAGGTCTAGGGATTTCAGAGTGCTGGCCTAAGTATGGTGTGGGTCCCATGTTCTTCTGGTCTCTACTGGTATACAGGGTTAAGCAAGTGCAAAGAACGAAAATCCTCATTGAATGTTTCAGTGTGTTTAGGTCTGATCACAGTACAAGCATAGCCCACTCCCCCATACACATGCTAGCATTTGTTTGTCAACAAAGCCAGTCATGGTACTCATCATTTGTTTCCCAACATGCATTTCGAAGGGAAGAGCACCAGCTCCAGCCTAGTGGCAGCAACTGCTAAATATTGGGGGAGACCACCCATCAGGTGCCAAACAAGCCCTTCCAGTGATTTTGTTTGCTTCGGCCTCAGACCGTGTCTCCATAAACACCAAAGTGCACCACTTCGACTTGTACGCAGTCATAGCTGCTTTACTCGTCTGACCCCCATTGTCATTATTAAGCACATCCAGGGCAATGGCAGGGCCTCCTTATAGTTTGGTTGTGCCATAAGAAGTGGTGGAGGTAAATCTCTAAGGCCATTTATTTTTTGCTGGTGAAATATTTACTGTCCCTTTTACAGCACTGCCAAATTCAAACAGCGGATGTAAAATAGAGAAGTTATACCCGGTACGTAGCAGGAGGCATCTCCTCCAGTTGCCCTCCAAATTCTGGAGGATTCCACTGTCGGGGGGAAATTCTGCCGGGGTCGGCTGGGCCGTCCGCGGACCTCCAGGCAGGGAGGCCCCAACTCCTCCCGTATATCCCAAAAAATGAGTATGAGACACACGCAAGGTGATTCTGCTGTTTATTAAACAAAAACGGCAGGGATGGGTCAAGGATCGTACGTGTCCGTCCTGACACTCTCTCTAATCGTGGGGCTCGCAGGCCCTTTTTACCTTAGTATGACGCGCTACTTGCGTCATCTGGGAAAAGTTAGCAAAAAACCTATCGCCACTCTGGATTGGTTCCTCGAGTGGTAGGGTTAGTAAAGCAAACGTATAGAGAGCGTTGTTAGTGGTTGAGGGTCAGTCAGGTGGTATACTTGGGTTGTCCCTTCAATTTGATACATGAAAATTGTTACATGAAGACCCCTGAGGATTGGCTAATGTTAATGTTGTCAGTGATAAGAGCCCCATGTTCTGATTGGTCCACTCGCGAGCCCCCCAGTCTGGGACCATCGCTGTTCCCAGCTCGCGGTGCACCTGTCATTTGCAACAATGTATCACTATGGGTATGAGCAGACAATGTGAGGATTTATTCATATGCTGGAAGGCAGACTACTCCCACCGCCGCAGATGTCCATTGAGTCGCTTAATTGTATCTGCCTGTGTCTTGAAACGTGGGATCCAGGCGCCTCCCTCCTCCTGGGCCTGGCACCCTGTCAGGTTCGGCTTGGTCACGTGAGGAGAGACCGTGTTTGAGGCAGAATTCTGCACATTTAATATTGCATTTTCCACTGTGTGCCTGGCTTAATTTGCAGGTGTGACCTTGGCGTCGGCTTGCGGCATGCGAGTTTGCAACATTGTGCCCTTGACTGTCTGCTCTTGCCGGGCTCATTCTGCAGGGTCAGCAACTGTACTCTTGCTCATTTAATGTTCATGGAAGCTCTTGTTTGCGGCCTACTTGGGCCTGGTGCATAGGTGGAAACGTTTGATGCACGGCGCTTTAGGTTATGGTATCGTATTGCTTTATCCCCAGTATCATGTGTTCGTTATATTTCTCATTGCAATGCATGGGTTTAGGAGAAGCGTGAGCAAGCATTTTAGATGAGTTCATTGTGCGTCTTGCGTTTCTGCATTTTGAAAAACGTATGTGAAAAATAATAAAGATGCGCGTCAGTGGGTGTGTCCGTCACCTACGTCATAGCACTGAATATGTTCTTCGTGTGGATTGGTGTGGGAGTGTCCAGTGTGCATGTTTGCACGGGTGTGCTGACCGTTGGCTAGGTCGTCATGGCATCTCTAACGATGTGTTCATTTACTGTTGAATGGTTCAGTCGAGTTCATCCATGCCGCAGGTGTCGGCATGGGCAGGGCAGGTTGGTGGGCAGGCTGGTGGGCACATCCGTATGTTCCTGTACCAGGGTATTTGGTCATCTGGGAGATGGGCAAACTCCTCTCGTGGCGGGTGTCTGGGACGCAATCCTCTAGGCCAGGGGTGTGAGGGGATTGGTGGGAGCCTTTTGTTCCATTCCCCCACTTCAGTCCCCCCTCTGGTCGACTTGTCGACCACAAACCTATCCTTTTCCTTATCTCCTCTCACTCTCCATATTTTAGTTACTCCTCCCAAGTGTCCATAGTGGTTGACATGGTCTTCAAATGACCAATACATATATACACAGGTTCCTCCAGGTGTGCAGTACACCCATTTCCCTATGTAGCTCCTTGGGTTTCTTGGGTTTTCGAGCTTCACAGATGGTGGGTCCAGGTGGTTGGTGATGATCTGTTTGCGCAGTTTCTCTCTTTTATTATTGTGCCTGTGTGCTGGCCATCATCTGCCGGCATCAAGGGGTGCATACCAACCATTTCGATCATTTCGTCTGTGGTGCGTGCCTTCCGGGCCTTCCAAAATCTTATTATGATCAGTGCAGCTCCAGCCAGTATTATGCATCCAACTATAATCTTCAGTCGCTCCGATAGCCAAGGAGGCATCCATGACCATAACAGTGAAAACCAGCTGTCATCCTTCTTCACTCCTTTACTTTCTTCCATCATTTTGGAGTGCATCTGGGCCAGTTGTGATACTGCTTCTGTCAGTGTACCATTGTCAGCATCGTTAGCAGGAATGAATGTGCAGCAGGATTGTCCTATCTTTGCGCAAACTCCTCCTTCCATTGCTGTAAGGAGGTCCAGTACATATCTGTTCTGTAGTGCTACCATCCTTACTGCTCGCAGTTCCTCTTTTATTGCGTTGAATCCATTTACTGTAGAAATAATTGTCATCATTAGTTCCCATCGAGTTATCTGGAGCCATTTTGCGTTTGCGTAAGATTGTAGTCCCAGATGTATTATCGAGGAGAAGAATATTGCTGCTCTGCTGAATAGTCTGTGTTCTGGCGGGATTGAAGTGAGTGCTGTTTCCGACCTTCCCCATAGGTAATTTCCTGTCAGAGGTTCTCCTTGTCTTTTCTTTCTATTCAGGACAGTGTTTTTGCTGTTGTTTTGGTTCTCTGGCTCCTTCTGAGGTTGTACAGATCTCTTCTTCCTCTTGTTTCCTTCATCCATTTTAGGGAAGTTCGCCACGTTCACATGTTTCTGGGGCACCACTAGTGATGGTACATTAACGTGTACCATTGTGCATATACCATTCCACAGAGGGTGCAGTGTGTGGTATGCCTTGTCTCCGCAGGCCCAGTAATGGTCCATTAATACTGCTGTTCCTGCTCCCCCCTCAGGTAACTCCATCACGCTTGCACAGATGGTGTTGTATCCCACGTCCACTTCTCCTCTATGTTGGTAGCATACCTTAGGTGCAGACAGCGGCAGTATTGTTATTGGGTCTTCATCCTTCTCTATCCACGTTAGCATGGGTATGTACTTGACCCAAGTCATCCAACATCTGTCATTGTGTTCAGCAATAGTTGTAGTATTCTCTCTCGTTACCATGTTGCTGCCAACCACTCCTATGTCCCATTTGTTGTCCAGGTACACTTTCCCTGTTATTATTGCCAGTGGTCTTTCCCAACATCCTTGTTTACCAGGAACTTCACTGGCGTACCAATCACATGGTAAGTATTGTAGTGTTACTTTCTTTGTTTCTCCTTTTTCAGGGCCACTTGTCATGTATCTGAATGCTTCAGCATGCAAACTGGTCTTGTGGTAACTCAAATAAGTCTTGAGGAAGTTGTTTTCGTATGGATATGTCTCGCGTTTTCCATACCAGGTGCACCACCGTCCCTTGAAATCTCCCTTTCGTTTGGAACAGCGCCAAGTATACTATACATCGTGCTGTCTTTTCATCTATTTCCGTGGCAACGAAAGTTCGAGAAGCGCTCATGGCGTATGGGATCAATGAGCAAACGTAGCAGCTGTCTTCTGTTGTCTGCTTACCTATTTGGGTCATGTGTTGGTACCACATGTTGTTCGAGACGTGAGCTGAATCTTGTATGTAGTTGTCAATACCTTTATTATCTGAGTATGTGCTGCGTTTAACTCTATTTCCCTTGTGTGGAATTTTGCTAGTACCACCTGACGTAACACCTGTTGCAGCCGTGGGTGGGGGTATATTAGGTTTGGGTACAGCCAAAATATTGATAGCATAACTTTTCTGCCATACAGAGGCAGCCAAGAACCCGGTGATCATCAAAATCCCTATCATCTTTATTGCAGAGGCTAGTCTCACCGGCATTTTGCTCTTACCTTGCTGCAGTCCGGCAGCTTATTCTTGCGACGTTAAAGTTGCCCGCTTGAAAATTCTCAATATGCTTGTTATTAGTGTTAGTTGTTGTTTTCAAGCTCTCCCTATCAAGTAGTCGTTCAGTGCCCAGGCGAAGAGCTGTTCCCACGCCAATCTAAGCGATCTATCTCTTAGGGCAGGCAAGTGTTGGTGAAGATGGGGCATTGATTGTTCTATGGCCAAGAGAAATGCTGTGTAGTAGACACGTACCCTCCTTCTTTTCAGGTACTTTGGCCTTTTTATGTGATAGACAAATTGGTGTGATAGCTCTTCAGGGTAGTTATCGTCTGAGGGTAGCATCTACTCCTGGGCAATGAACTTTGTTAGTTATCTGTTTCCTTAGCAGTACAATAATACGCAGTACCTGCATGTGCAAAAAAGAAAAAAGAGAACATTCAAGTGTTTACATGTGTATATGTGCAAGACAATGTCCTTCAGTTGGGTGATTACTGCAGTGGGTGGGGGGTCGATAGGCAGAGGGTTTAAAGCTCAACTGGCGGAAGTCTCTTTACTCTTTGATCGTGTGACCATGGGGTGGGCGGTATGGGAATTACCCTTCTCTATTTCAGTAGTTGTCTCTGGGGAATCTGGGGGGTGGTAGGGTATGGAGACACTTAGGTCGTCAGCTGTGGTAGAAGTCTCTTCCTCCGTGGGTGACGCTGTTGCTGTTCTTCCAATGGCCCTGTCGGTGACGCTAGGGTGGGTCTGGAGTTTGCAGATCTTTACGTCGTGTAGGTGATTCCAAGCACGTTTGTCCTGTAACTTTACTGCTCTCGTAGATACCTCCTCTACCAGGTGGGGGCCAGTGAAGCGTGGGCTGTTCCACTTTCTGTTGAAATTGCGGAGTAGCACGTGGTCACCTTTAGCAATTTTGCACAGTTTTCCCTTTTCCAATTCTTTATCCGTGTCTTCTTGTTGATCACTCTTAGACCCGCCCCACGTGCGCTCGAGCTGTTGAGACACAAACACTACACTAGTAATCAAAGAAGACACATATTGGTACATTTCATCACCAAGAACAGTTGCAGTGTTTTCATAATCCGTGAATGCTCTTGATGTTGGCGTTAGAGGAAGGCGCATTTGAAGTCCGGTCACCACCTCATGAGGGGTGAGGTGGTGGTCGGAGCCTGGTCTATTCCTCAGCTCAAATAGGGCCAGCGGAAGACAATACAACCAACTCTTCTTTGTTGTTTGCTGTATCTTCGCAATTGCCTCCTTCAGTAGGCCATTCAGGCGTTCGCATATACCGTTGGCCTGCGGGTGATATGCACATGCAAATTTATGCTTGATGTTCAGTAAGGATGTGATGTGCTGGAACATTTCATTAGCGAAATGTGGGCCATTATCTGACCGCAGTACCTCGCACACTCCCCACCTGGGGAAAACCTCCCTCACTAGAAATTTAGCTGCTCTGAATGCATCTGGGTGTGAGCAGGGTCCTGCCTCAATCCACCTGGAGAATGGGCATACTACTACAATCATATACCTATTTCCTTGACATACGTTGATCATATCAACATAGTCAATATGGATGTGCAGGAAGGGTCCCTCTGGCCGGGGTATAGTACCTTTTATCACCTTCAGCGTGTGACCGGCCGTGAACTGTTGACATGTGAGACAATTGCTGATAAAATTTGTCACATGGGAATTTAACTCGGGACAGAACCAATCTTCCCTAATTCGTGCTGCAATAACTTCCTTGCCTGTGTGGGCTGGGTGGTGGAGTTGGCTCAGGGCGGTGTTCAATAGTGCCAATGGCATTACCATCTTTCCAGTGTTACCCTGGCGCCATAGTGCGTCAGTTGGTGACATTGTACATCCTCTTTTTACCCATATTTCTTTTTCTGCCATTGGTGCAGCCGCTTGTAGCTCCATTATCTGTGTGGCTGGGAGATGGGTGTACCCTTCTCTTATCAACATCTCCTTAGCTATCCCCCTCCTCCCCCTCTCTCTAACTCTGGGGGGTTCCATATCTCACCAAAATATGCAGCATACTTTGCATGTGCGTCTGCTGCTGCATTCCCTTTTGAGATATGATCTTCTCCATTATTGTGTGCGGTACATTTGACCAAAGCTAATTCTTGGGGGTCATTTATTACTTCAATTAGTTCAGCTAATAAGAGAGCATGTTGTACTGGGGTGCCGTCAGCTCTCCTAAACCCTCTTCTCCTCCATTTGGACAATCCTGAGTGGACAGTAGACGTGATATATGCGCTGTCAGAATATATAGTCACTCTTTTGTCAAAGCTTTCCTTCAATGCCAAGATCAGTGCAACCAATTCTGCTGCTTGAGCAGAGTAATGCTGTGGTAATTGTACGCATTTCACAGCCACACACACCGGTTCCTCTGTCATTTTTACCACTGCTGCCCCAGTTCTCCTTATCCCATCACTTTGGTCTATTGTTGATGACCCATCAATGAACAAGAGCTCACCTCCATCTAGTGCGTTCTCTTCAACTTTTCTAGTACATGAGTACATTTCGGTAGTCTGCGTACAATCATGCGCATAGTCTCCTTCCTCAATTACTTCTGCTATAAACCTTGCAGGGTTAACTGTGCTGCATCTAACAATTGATAGTTCTGGTCTAGATAAGATGATCTCATAACCTGACGCCCTCTGCGTGGTTAGTGTGGACTTAGGCTTGTTCAATATTGCAAATAGTGCATGTTCCACAAATAGTGTGGTTGGGCACCCCATTGTTATTGATGATGCTTTCTCTACCGCAAAGGCAGCTGCGGCGAGACTTTGTTCGCAAGGGAAATGTCCTAACATCACAGGATCCAAGTGGCCGCTGTAAAACGCTACTGGTTTGTAACCCATGCTTGTTTTTTGAGCCAACACTGCTTTCATTACTGCTGAGTCGCAATGTGAAAATATAAAGAATTGTCGTTCATAACCTGGGGTGGCCAGTACCGGAGCAGTTGATATTGCATCTTTCAGTTCATCAAAGGCCTCTTTCATTTCCATTGTCCACCCCAACTTTTTCTCCCCTTTGTTAGCTTCTTTTAATGCCTCAAGTAGGGGTCCTATGTATGAGCTGTAATCAAATACCCAGCCTCTACAGTAGTTGCACAGTCCCAGGAACTGCTGCAGTTCCCTCACTGTTTGGGGCAGCAGCGTTTTTGAAATGGCCTGTGCTCTTACTGTAACTTTTCCTTGTCTACCTTGTAACCCTTTTCAGCCAATATTGTCAGCATCTTCAATGAGTCCTCTCTGCATCTTCTTTCGCTTGTGCTGCAAATTATTATGTCATCAACATACTGCAACACTGTGCTTTCCACTTCAATGTTACCCAAGTCCATCTGTATTACTCTGTTGAAAATTGAGGGTGACTCGCAGTACCCTTGTGGCAATCTGATGTGTTTCCATTTTGTGTTTCTGTACGTGAAGCTTGTCAGATCTTGGGAGTCTGGGTGCAGGGGTATTGAGAAAAAGGCATTTTTGAGGTCTATCACTGTAAATCGTGATGCCTCTGCTTGAATGCCACACAATATTGTGGCCGGGTTTGCTGCTATGGGGTATTCTGCTTCCACTATGTTGTTCAAGGGCCTGAGGTCCTGTATGAAGCGCCAAGACCCCCCTTTAGCTTTGCGCACTGGGTATACAGCTGTGTTACATGGTGATTCTGATGGTACCAATATGCCATTATTTATAAGGGCCGTTATTGTTTCATATATGCCCTCATCTGCCTCTTTTGATTGTGGGTACTGCTTCACTCTGGGGAGTATTGCACCTTTTTTCAATTTAATTCTTACTCCCCCTATACCTTTTATGCACCCCACGTCATAGGGACTAGTAGTCCATAATGATGTTGGTAGCTTTGCCATATCCTCCTCATAGAAGGGAACTGGGGTGGATGTGGGTGCTTCAAGTGCCATTGCAATTTTCTGTGCCACTTGTTTGTACGTCACTCTTAGCCATATTTCTACACTCATCATAAATACCATTTCACCTTCTTCCTTTTCTTCTGAGAAGAGCTCCTCGTCTGACTCCTGGGTGAGCCTATATCCCTCTGCTAGGGCTATCACTGCCCTCCATGCTCTTCCTTCTCTGTCTTGGGCATGTACTGCGATGGAATCAGCTGTCGCTATAATGCTTTCTATGTTCACTGAAATCACCTTTCCTTCTGGTTCATTGGCTGGTGTTTCTGGTGTAAACAAATAGGCTGCTGGCCTCCTCCAGATCTTTCCTTCTATTCCTGGCATCCATGCAAATGCCATGTCTGTCTCGTACTGGAACAGTTCACCATCTACTGGCTCAGCCCTAATCACTGTCTGTCCACAGTATGCTTGCATAATTTGTCATGCAGTGAGCATGTTTATTCCTGGAGTGGAGCAAATTATGCCGTCCTCCGTAAAGGAGATCGTCATATTCAACCTGCTCATTATGTCTCTCCCCAGTATGTTTACTGGTGAGGCCCTAGAATATAAAAGCGGGACTGACATGTCATAATCCCCTATTGATAAGGGAATGTTATCAGTAAAGGGAACCAACCCCCTAGCCCCAGAGAATCCTTGGGTGTTCATGGCTTCACCTGACATCTTAAATTTACCTTCCCTTATGCAAGACCGGGTCGCCCCGGTGTCAACAAGGAATGATAATTTTTTGTCACCTATCGTTACCTCTATGCGTGGTTCCTCCGCACTATTAGGTGTTACCGACAGGATGGGACACACCAAGGCCGTCTGTGGGCTGTCCTATTGTGGGTATAATGATTGACCACTTCCTGTGTAAGGGTTGTGTCCCAGGACCGTCACCCTTCCCAGTTGTGTTTGCTGTAGTTGCGTATTGGTAGAGGTTATGTTATGGTCTGAATTTGGGCAGGTTGCTGTACTTGCTGTACTTTGGGTTGTTGTGTTATCGCTACCTGTTGTTGTGGCAGTGAATATGTCTGTGGCTGTTGTTGTGTTACTAGTTGTTGCTGCCCATTTCCCTGTTGCAATGCCTGCTGTTGCTGGGTGCCCTGCTGTTCCTGTGTAGGCCCTTGTTGTCCCTGTTCACCCCATGAAGGTGTGCCTGGTCTCACTCTACATGTCCGTGACATGTGCCCTACTAATCCACAAATCCAACACACCGGTGGTTCCCTGTTCTGCCATGGGAAGCTTCCTGGGTTGTCCTGGTATACTGGTTGCCCGGTGGGGTAGAAATTTCTAAATCCTCCCCCTTGCTGTTGTGTGTTATATCCGTATCCTCTCCCCCTCATCATTCCTCCCCTTCCCCTGTTGTAATTATAATATCCAGCTCCTGGCGTTGAGTATCCTCCTCCCATGTTAGTCGTGTATGGTTGGAGTGGCGGCAGCTGTTGTGCTACAGTCTGTGATGATTGTATTTGGGAGGGATCTTGTGCAGCCACTACTTGTGTGGGGTTTTGTGTCATTGTTGCAGGTGTAGTTATTAGTGCACCTTCCATCGTGTATTTAGTACGTTTTTTCTGTACCAATTTAGCCTCTTCCGTTTTTCTATCCTCTTCCTTTTGTTTCATCTTTTCTTGCCATGTCCTACAATGATGCACTATCGTCAGTTGTATTTCTGGCCATGCTTTTGCTTCCATCCCCACTACTTTCTTCAGTTGTTACTGAACTGCTTCTGGGAGCCCTTGTACTAGTATATGATAGAATATTGCTGGTGTTTTGTCCCATTGTTCTCTAGTTTCCATACGCCACTTCTCTTGAATTTCCTGGATATAATCAACAGGATCTTCGTTCTCGCGCATCTTGCGTGAGGTAATTGCTCCTATGTCTGATGTGTCTGGGTACTGTACCCTCAGCGCTTGCCATAATGCATGTTTGCAGTTTGCGAATGGTGCCCCATCGTGTGATGTGTTTGTTATTGTGACCCCGGGGAAGCCTACTCTCTTCCAGATGTCATCTGCTGCATCCCCCAATATTGATATTAGAAGGCCCTTTACATCCCCCACTGCCAGTTTCTGTCCTGCGGTGTGTTTTTCCATTTCATATATCCATTTTCCAGCACCTCCACTTAATGATGGGAGCCTGCACTTTATATTTTCCTTGTCTGCATGCTTCCACGGGTCGTATTGTGGTCTAACCCCTCCCCTCTCCAGAAGTGGCATTAAGTTGTGTCCTGTTTCGCCCCTTGGGTTCCACACAATCGAATCCGTACACCCCTCCTCTTCTTCCCTGTCTTCTACATCGTCAATGGGGTCCATATTTCCCCTGCTTGTAACTGCTTCTCCTCCATCTCTTCCCCTTCTTTTATCATTTCCTTTATTTAATGTGGGCGTGTGTATTCGTTCTCCCTGCCTGCGTCCAGGGAGGTCTCTAAGCCTGCCTGCATAGGGTGTCAGTTCGTGGGGGAAGGGTGCAAGTTTAGGTGGGCATGTTGAACGTAATGAGCATGAGGTAGTGGAGCATATGGGACGGGATGGTGAGGGTGTGGCTGCACGTGTCTGCCTTTCCGCTATTCCTTGCTCTTCCTCCTCACTTCCCTCCAGTTCTTCCTTTCTCCTGCAGATCCATGGTGATTCTCCATGTCAGAAATAAAGGATTGTGGAGTAAACGAAAGCAGGTACGGAGAAACTACACTTCCCAGTAGGCATTGTAGTTTCAGTGGGCCGTTAGGTCACAGCTGCTAGTGATCTGCAATTAGTGCGGGTCTTCATAACGGCCGCTCGCCCATGCTTCAGTGCTGTTGATTAATGAATGGAGAGCACGGGCGGCGGCGACGGCAGCAGGCAGGAGCAAAGCAGACCTTTTGAGAAGGCGTGAAGGAGTCACGCTTGCTATGCCGTGTGAAAACTGGATTCCTGGGCTACGGCGATGAAGACTTGATTACTGCATTATTCTCTGCAGGTCCGGGTCTGTCACGGATGACTCCCCGGGCCATAAAGTTAAGTGGTGCCTATGTTTATTTTACTGGCCGGGCTGCGGCGGTGAAAACTTGTTTTATTGCCTCATTCTCTACAGGTCCGGGTCAGTCACGGATGACTCCCCGGGCCATAAAGTTAAGTTGTGTTAAGTTTAGTGACTTGCAGGGATACAGCGGTGATTTTGGGAAACTCTGAATTTCAATGCAGTTATGTTTACGCTGGTCTGTAACGGTGATTTGTAAAATGCAAATGATGCCTCCATCTTTTGAAGCTAAGTAATTCTGGAGGTTTTGTTTGCCGGAGATATTATGTTTTGAATACAAGAGTGATATTTTGCTGTATGCAAAAGAGTTATTTTGCTAGTAAGCCTGTTACATGGAGACTAGGTGCCTTCCCAGTGCATTGTTTCATGAATTATGAAGTATCTGGATGGGACAAGGTTATGCACGCAATATTGACAAGGCATGTTTTCTAATGCAAATGGTTTGTTTGTATACGCACAAGGTTTTGTAAGGTTATGTAAATTCAGGAGTCAGGTCAGGTTGCAGGAGTAATAAGTGAAGAATTCCTTCAATTAACTAGGTGTTCTTTATTTGTATATGTCTTGTTTTCCCCTTCCTTCCCTTTATTTCTCCATCCCCTTTCCCTAACTCCGTCTTCCCCCCATTGGCTGCCACGTGGCTACCTGTAATTCTAAGTCAGGCGCCCGTGCCAACCACGGTGGGAGGGGTCGATCCATTCGGCTTCTGTGGTTCGGGAGAGAGGATTGAAACCCACTCTCCCTTAAAGTTCAGAGGTTTTGACAGAATCAACAGCCCCCGAATTCGGGAGTACTGAACCACGCAGGCCAAATGGATAACCCTCCTTCTTTAGCAGAAGTGTTAAAGGTACTACAAGATATTCAGGTGGAATTGATACATGTAAGGCAGGAATCTAGTACTTTGAAGAATCAAGTGCAAGGATTAGTAGCACAAGGGACACCATTGGAGGAAGCAGGGTCGTCTACAAGTAGAACGCCCACTGTGGTGGTTCAAGCACCCAGTAGTGTGCCGTTAGCACCACCGGAAAGATTTTCTGGGGATCCAAAGAAATACATGACGTTTTTGACCCAGTGTAGATTACATTTTTTGTGTAAACCATCAGCCTTTGAGACTACTCAAGCAAGAACTGCCTTTGTGATTTCATACCTAACAGGAGATGCAGCTGCTTGGGCGATGCCTTTGGTACAAAAAGATGATCAATTATTGTATAATTGGGATAATTTCCAGGCTGAATTCGGTAGATTATTTGATCGAAGGGAAGTGTCATTGGCGCAAGACAAGGAGTTATTGGCACTAAAACAGGGTACCAGAGATCTAGTTTCGTACGTGACCCATTTTAATAGACTGATAATTGAAACAGATTGGCCAGAGAATAAACAAACTGTTCTATTCTATCAAGGATTGAAGGAAGAATTAAAGGACGCCATGGCACAGGTAGAACCTCAACCCAACACATGTACAGCTATGATTGATTTAGCATTAAGGTTGGATCATAGAATGAATGAGCGAAAGGGAGATAGGAAAAAATCCGAGGTGGTACCTTTTGTACGATTGGATAGAGGTAGGGTGAACAGAAACAGTGAAGGGGAACCTATGCAGATTGGAGGAGTTAGGGGACCATTATCGACCACAGAAAAGGAACAGAGAAAGGCTAACAATTTATGCTTGTATTGTGGCCAGCCAGGACACTATATCCGTACTTGTCCAAATACTCCTAAGAAGATAGGAAATGGAGATAAGAGCAAGGTCGAGTCGGGAAAAGGAGTGGGCCGGCCTTAGGGGGAACGAAGGTGTCGGGCTCAGTGGTAGAAAAGTTCCCCACGTGGGTAGCAAATACTTCAAGAAAAGGTAATTCTCACTTGTATATACTAGTAACTTTAATTTTTGCCTGTAATAAACAGATGGTGTCAGCCATGATAGATTCAGGGGCTACTGGAAATTTTATTGACATTGATTTGGCCAAAAGACTAGGGTTGCCTTTGAGAGAAAAGACTCAAGTGGAAGGGGTACAGTCGGTGGATGGGTCACCTTTAATTTCGGGACCCATTTGTCAGCAAACTCAAACCCTAGAAATGAGGTGTCAGTCTGGTCATGTGGAGGATATCGTACTAGATCTCATAGCAGCTCCCCAGTTCGGTCTTATTTTAGGAATTCCCTGGTTAACTCAGCATAATCCAAGAATTGATTGGGTAGCTAGAGAGATATTTTTTGAGAATACGGAATGTATGGGTCACATTGAAGAAGAAGTGAGTCCTGCATTGTTTTTGGCAGATCAACCACCAGCAGCACAATTAGTGGGGGCGGTGGGAGCACAGGTTCCAGGGCAATATCAAGAGTATGTGAATGTGTTTGATAAAGGAGGAGCGGAACAACTACCCCCCCATAGACCATACGATTGTGTCATAGAGTTGGAACCTGGGGCTAAGCTACCATGTAGTAGAATATATGCATTAACGGAAACTGAAAATCAACATTTGAGAGAGTATCTGGAAGATATGTTAAAGAAAGGATTTATTAGACATTCTACATCACCCGTTTCATCCCCATTGTTTTTTGTGCCTAAAAAAGAGGGTACCTTGAGAACATGCATTGATTATCGTGCATTAAATAAGGTGACAGTTAAAAACAGATACCCACTCCCTTTAATTTCTGGATTGTTGGACCAAGTGAAGACAGCGGTGATTTACACCAAGCTTGATTTACGTGGGGCATATCATTTGATTCGGGTCAAAGCAGGGGATGAGTGGAAAACTGCATTTCGAACTAAGTTTGGATTGTTTGAGTATTTGGTGATGCCTTTTGGTTTGTGTAACGCTCCTGCAGCATTTCAATTTTTTATGCAGGAAGTTTTGAGTGAGTTTTTGGACATTTTTGTTATTGTATATATTGATGACATTCTAATTTACTCAAATTCACAAGAGCAACATGTGAGTCATGTACGGGCAGTGTTAAAGAAATTACAAGAACATCAGTTATATGTGAAATTGGAAAAATGTGCCTTTCATGTGAAAAGAGTGGAGTTTTTGGGCTTCATATTGACCCCAGAGGGTATAATTATGGACAAAAACAAAGTACAGGCAGTTTTGGATTGGCCCAAACCCCAGTGTGTCAAAGATATTCAGTCTTTTTTGGGTTTCGCCAATTTTTACAGACGATTCATTACTAATTTTTCTCAGGTCGTAGCCCCTATAACACGACTATTAAGAAAGGCAACCAGTTTTTGTTGGAATGAGGATGCAGAAAAGGCTTTTCAGGAATTAAAGATGGCATTTACATCAGCTCCAGTGTTGCGACACCCAGACACGGATAAGATGTTTCAAGTAGAAACCGATGCCTCCAATGTGGCTATAGGGGCGGTGTTATCGCAGAAAGATTCAGAAGGAAGTTGGCACCCAGTAGCGTATTATTCACGAAAACTCACTCCATGCGAACAAAATTATTCCATTACAGATAAAGAACTATTAGCTATCAGAGCTGCTTTCCTGGAATGGAGACATTATCTACTGGGAGCTAAACATCAGGTGTTGGTTGTGACAGATCATAAGAATCTACAGTACTTTAAAACTGCCCACACATTGAGCCCAAGACAATTACGGTGGTCTCAATTTTTCAATGAGTTTGATTTCGTGGTGACTTTTCGGCCAGGAAAAAGAAATGGTAAGGCAGATGCTTTATCACGTCAACAAAACCTGGACAACCCGGTATCGGAAACAAGGTCCATAATCCCTGCAGAGAGAGTGGTAGGGGCAGTAATTTCTAAATTGATGACACAAGTGAAACAAGCAATGCAGAATCAAAAGAATCTAAGTTGGGGAATGAGTAACCCTTTGGAAACATTTAAAGGGAATCTTCCTTACTATGATGGAAGATTGTATTTGCCCACTTTGGAACTCCAAAAGAAAGCTTTGCATTGGTGCCACAACTCCCCTTTGGCTGGTCATTTAGGGAGTAAAAAGACACAGACTCTAGTGGAAAAATACTTTTGGTGGCCGAATTTGAGACAACAGGTGATCAAGTATGTGCAGGAATGTGAAACATGTGTACGAAGTAAATCTGATCATACAAAAAAGGCAGGGTTACTTAAACCATTGCCCACTCCCACTCAAATCTGGACACACATATCAATGGACTTTATTACAGACTTACCACCAGATGATCAGTACGACACAATATGGGTGATAGTGGATTATTTGTCTAAACAAGCTCACTTTGTGCCCTGTAAAGGAATTCCAGGAGCAGGTGAATTGGCGGAATTGTTCTTACAGCATGTAGTCCGCCTGCATGGGCTACCACGTACTATTGTTTCGGATAGAGGTCCACAATTCACATCCAAGTTTTGGCGCGCTTTCTGTCAGATGTTGGGAATTGATTGTGCTTTGTCCACTAGTTATCATCCTCAGACGGATGGACAAACTGAAAGAGTTAATCAGACGCTGGAACAATACCTGCGCTGTTATTTACATGATGGTATGGAGTCGTGGGTTCGGGCATTATGGTTGGCTGAATTCACATATAACAATGCGGAACATGCATCCTTGGGAATGTCCCCCAATGAATGCTTGTATGGGCAGATACAGGAAATGTTGCCAGAACAGTTACCAGAGGTTGAAAATCTTCCAGTACTGCAAGACAGAAGGCAATTAATTCTAAACATCAGACAAAAGGCGCAGGATAATCTTGAATATGCAAAACATCAATATAAAATGTATGCAGATAAAAAGAGACGGGGGGCTCCTCAGTACAAGGTGGGAAATAAGGTGTGGCTATCCACACGCAATTTGTCGCTGGTAGGATCTCGAAAATTTGCTCCTAAATACATTGGACCTTATGAAATAGTAAAGATTGTGTCTGAGGTTGCAGTGAAATTAGACTTACCTAAGTCTCTGAAAATTCACCCTGTATTCCATGTGTGTCTCCTTAAACCTGCAGCACCTGGAACACGCATGAGGAGACCTCCTGCCATTCACAAAGAGGATCATGTTGAATATGAAGCAAAGAAGATTTTGGATTCAAAAAGAAGGAGACAAGTGTTATGGTACCTCATCCAGTGGACTGAATATGGATTGGAAGATTGTTCCTGGGAACCTGCTAGTGCAGTACATGCACCTCGTCTGGTAAGAATGTTTCATGCAAAGTATCCAGAAAAGGCAGGTCCTGGGAAGAGCCCTGGAAGGGGAGGTAATGTCAGAAATAAAGGATTGTGGAGTAAACGAAAGCAGGTACGGAGAAACTACACTTCCCAGTAGGCATTGTAGTTTCAGTGGGCCGTTAGGTCACAGCTGCTAGTGATCTGCAATTATTGCGGGTCTTCATAACGGCCGCTCGCCCATGCTTCAGTGCTGTTGATTAATGAATGGAGAGCACGGGCGGCGGCGACGGCAGCAGGCAGGAGCAAAGCAGACCTTTTGAGAAGGCGTGAAGGAGTCACGCTTGCTATGCTGTGTGAAAACTGGATTCCTGGGCTACGGCGATGAAGACTTGATTACTGCATTATTCTCTGCAGGTCCGGGTCTGTCACGGATGACTCCCCGGGCCATAAAGTTAAGTGGTGCCTATGTTTATTTTACTGGCCGGGCTGCGGCGGTGAAAACTTGTTTTATTGCCTCATTCTCTACAGGTCCGGGTCAGTCACGGATGACTCCCCGGGCCATAAAGTTAAGTTGTGTTAAGTTTAGTGACTTGCAGGGATACAGCGGTGATTTTGGGAAACTCTGAATTTCAATGCAGTTATGTTTACGCTGGTCTGTAACGGTGATTTGTAAAATGCAAATGATGCCTCCATCTTTTGAAGCTAAGTAATTCTGGAGGTTTTGTTTGCCGGAGATATTATGTTTTGAATACAAGAGTGATATTTTGCTGTATGCAAAAGAGTTATTTTGCTAGTAAGCCTGTTACATGGAGACTAGGTGCCTTCCCAGTGCATTGTTTCATGAATTATGAAGTATCTGGATGGGACAAGGTTATGCACGCAATATTGACAAGGCATGTTTTCTAATGCAAATGGTTTGTTTGTATACGCACAAGGTTTTGTAAGGTTATGTAAATTCAGGAGTCAGGTCAGGTTGCAGGAGTAATAAGTGAAGAATTCCTTCAATTAACTAGGTGTTCTTTATTTGTATATGTCTTGTTTTCCCCTTCCTTCCCTTTATTTCTCCATCCCCTTTCCCTAACTCCGTCTTCCCCCCATTGGCTGCCACGTGGCTACCTGTAATTCTAAGTCAGGCGCCCGTTCCAACCACGGTGGGAGGGGTCGATCCATTCGGCTTCTGTGGTTCGGGAGAGAGGATTGAAACCCACTCTCCCTTAAAGTTCAGAGGTTTTGACACTCCATTTGTCCGGGTGATGTATAATTTATCTAAGCTTTCCCTTTCACTGTTTCTTCCTTCCTTCTCCATTCCTTCTCCTTCCTCACTGCAAAAGTCCTCCATTAATGGCAACCCCCAATCTGTCTTTTTCCCCCTAATCGTTACTGTTTTTAAGTCTATTAGATCCGTTCCTCCCTTGTCTTCTTTGCCAATTGCTCCCCTTTGTGCTGATGTTGTTGCTACTTCTGTGTCTCTGTATACATGCCTCCTTACTTCACTCCCCCCTCTCCTATCTTCTCTTTCCCCTTCATTTTTCTCCACTATTTCTCTACCAATTTCCTCTCTTTTCTTTTTCAATTCCTCCATTACTTCACTACTCATCTTTTCCATTATCCTTTCTTCTTCTTTCTTCCTTTCCCATCTCGCTCTTTCCCGCTCTAATATACCCTCTTTCATCTTCCCTTTTTCGTATTTCCTTGTCGTTTCTGATAGTAATCTCCTCTTCCATATTTCTATTTCCTTTTCTTTCTCTTCTTCCTCCCTTTTCTTGTCACGCAGTGCTGCTCTGGATACCCTTTCTGCTACTGCCTTTGCCCTTTCTGCTTCTCTCTTTTGCTCCTCAGTTCGTTCCCTCATTTTGTCCAACTCATTCTTGCTTTCTTTCCTTTCCCGTGCTCTCTCTCTTTCTTCTCTCTCGAGCTGCTTGATCAGTGCATTCTGCTCATCCCTTAATTCTGCTAATCGTTCCTCCAAAATCTCTTCCTTTTGTCGTAACAGCTCTTCCCCCTTTCTTTTCCCCTCTTCCCCTTTCCTTTCACTCTTCCTGGTGTTATCCTCGTCCATTTTCCTTACTACCTCCTCCTCTTCTTCTGTTAATGAGCCTCGTAATTTTAATAATACCTGCACAGCTACCCACTCATCCTGTCCTATTCCTGCGATCTGCTCTTCGCCAATCCCCCTTTCCCCTGCGGGCATTTTCGTACGAACTGGTCCCGTTGTGCTAGTCTGCTCCCTTCCCGTGTGGCTACCTGTGGCTGTATATGGTGGCGGGCTGTATGCCGGGTTCGAGTACCCCTCAGCCGCTCTTAATTGAACCATGTCTCGTAGTTCTGTTAAAGGATATAACCCCCCTTCCTCCTTTTTCACTACCTTCGCTAGGGGTATATCGTCGCTCTGTTCCTTTTTTATTTCCTTTTCGTTTATGTTGTTACTCTTCTCTCCTCCCTCTTGTCCGTTCCCCGTGTTCTGTGTGCCTTCACTCTCTTTTTCCCCATTCTCTCCTTCCTCCTTAATCTTCTCCTCTTCCGCTGTTTCCCCCATAATGAACATTCCGTTTGGTCCTGGTCGGGACCCTTGGAACATCCTCCATAAGTTAAACACCTCCACGTGGTGTATCAACTTCTTCCCCTTGTATGTGTTATGCAGATGGGTTAATAGTGAATGTTGGGTATATGGATCGAAACTGCCATTAGGCGGCCATGGCGTCGTCATTTTGTTGTCCGTCCCCTGTGTCCATTCTATGCTATACTTGATCAGTTTCTCCCTATGAGGTGACAGTGTTTTACATATGTGCTGTAGCGGGGTAGTGAGGGTGTTCCCCCACCCTCCCGATCCTGTCCCGTATGACATAGTAGCTCTTCACTTGTTATCCTTCCCATATTTGGTAGCGGTTATCTTGCTAACAGAGTACACTATACAGTCTTAGATCTTTACCTGGCCCCTTAATTTTGGGGACTTGCGATTGTCCGCCAAGGAAAAATAGTAAAATATAGCATTTGCATTTTAATATTCTTTTTTTTCTTTTCTCCCTTTACCGAACACCTTTACGGCCCCCTGCGGCCGAGGCGCGCGTAGCCCCCTGCGGCTGCGTGCCCCGTGTGACGTTCTTATACAGCCGTCCCACTTTCTCTTACCCCTCCTCCCCTTTCTTCACTTGCAGTGGACGGCGTTCTCCGTGCGCAGCCACGTCCCCCTTTTCACCTTCCCCCGATCAACTCGTTACCTTTTATCTCCGTCTCCACTCCCTCACCATAATTCTCTTCCCCACCACTCTCTGAAAGAAAGATGCCTTGTATTCGAGATATCCTATGAAAGCCCTACTGGTGACGTCACCGGTCTCTTCAAAACTACTGGTAAGTTCTTCACATGTTTTTAAAAGTTCAAAATACGCTTGCAATCTACCCCCTTTAACCCCACAGCTGTCTTCCTGTCACGCCTGGAACAAGGTAATCAACAATATAATCGGACTGCGCACACTGCGTCGCCTCGCGTGTGATACGCCCCTCGACAGGAGGGCTTAACCAGCCAATTATCTCCGTATTAGGCAACCAGCTAGCTACCGCCTACAGGGAAACGTCATCTATCTATCGAGTTTCCTGCTCGATCAATAGGGATCCTCATCTACTCATTGATCAATAATCACCAAATCGTAGGAAACCGCACACACACACACACACCCTTACACGTGGTCGCGACCTAGGCCAATCAGTGTCTACGAGCGGTCGCACGTGATGTTTTCGTGCTCCGCCCCCTCCTCTTCCGTAACGTAGCGGACTGCTCTCGCACTTGTCCAGCAACCATTCACGTCACCGTCAACACTAATTTATCAAACCTCCGCCGCGCACCTGTGTAACACCTCCCGCCTCCCGTATTCAATTCCTCCCCCCTCCCTCACAATTTCACATTGCTTGTTGTGCGTGGCATACTCACCAAGTTCTCTTGATGCGGGGCCGCTCAACTGCGTGCACCCCTCCAAGCGGCTCGCCACCTCCCCTCGTCTGGACCACGTCTGGACACTCGCCAACCGCGGGCGGGATACTTCTCAACCGGCTCCCGAAGGCCAATATCCGGATTGCGCTGTCCGGTCTTCTCGCAGTTCCGCAATGGTCCTGTAGTCCTTAAAAGGGGGCAGCGGCAGAGGGGGCCGTGCCGCCGGGCCTCCTCGCAATGGGAGTACTCGGAAAAATAAAAGCAGACCTTAAACAGATCTCAGCAGTGCCTCCAACTTGTCGGGGGGGAAATTCTCCCGGGGTCGGCTGGGCCGTCCGCGGACCTCCGGGCAGGGAGGCCCCAACTCCTCCCGTATATCCCAAAAAATGAGTATGAGACACACGCAAGAAGCAAGGTGATTCTGCTGTTTATTAAACAAAAACGGCAGGGATGGGTCAAGGATCGTACGCGTCCGTCCTGACACTCTCTCTAATCGTGGGGCTTGCAGGCCCTTTTTACCTTAGTATGACACGCTACTTGCGTCATCTGGGAAAAGTTAGCAAAAAACCTATCGCCACTCTGGATTGGTTCCTCGAGTGGTAGGGTTAGTATAGCATACGTATAGAGAGCGTTGTTAGTGGTTGAGGGTCAGTCAGGTGGTATACTTGGGTTGTCCCTTCAATTTGATACATGAAAATTGTTACATGAAGACCCCTGAGGATTGGCTAATTTTAATGGCGTCAGTGATAAGAGCCCCATGTTCTGATTGGTCCACTCGCGAGCCCCCCAGTCTGGGACCATCGCTGTACCCAGCTCGCGGTGCACCTGTCATTTGCAACAATGTATCACTATGGGTATGTGCAGACAATGTGAGGATTTATTCATATGCTGGAAGGCAGACTACTCCCACCGCCGCAGATGTCCATTGAGTCGCTTAATTGTATCTGCCTGTGTCTTGAAATGTGGGATCCAGGCGCCTCCCTCCTCCTGGGACTGGCACCCTGTCAGGTTCGGCTTGGTCACGTGAGGAGAGACCGTGTTTGAGGCAGAATTCTGCACATTTAATATTGCATTTTCCACTGTGTGCCTGGCTTAATTTGCAGGTGTGACCTTGGCGTCGGCTTGCGGCATGCGAGTTTGCAACAT
The DNA here is from genome assembly GCF_040938575.1 of Ambystoma mexicanum. NCBI lineage: Eukaryota > Metazoa > Chordata > Amphibia > Caudata > Ambystomatidae > Ambystoma > Ambystoma mexicanum. Next base: position 1,355,016,295 of record NC_090935.1, on the reverse strand, counting down.
TGTGCCCTTGACTGTCTGCTCTTGCCGGGCTCATTCTGCAGGGTCAGCAACTGTACTCTTGCTCATTTAATGTTCATGGAAGCTCTTGTTTGCGGCCTACTTGGGCCTGGTGCATAGGTGGAAACGTTTGATGCACGGCGCTTTAGGTTATGGTATCGTATTGCTTTATCCCCAGTATCATGTCTTCGTTATATTTCTCATTGCAATGCATGGGTTTAGGAGAAGCGTGAGCAAGCATTTTAGATGAGTTCATTGTGCGTCTTGCGTTTCTGCATTTTGAAAAACCTATGTGAAAAATAATAAAGATGCGCGTCAGTGGGTGTGTCCGTCACCTACGTCATAGCACTGAATATGTTCTTCGTGTGGATTGGTGTGGGAGTGTCCAGTGTGCATGTTTGCACGGGTGTGCTGACCGTTGGCTAGGTCGTCATGGCATCTCTAACGATGTGTTCATTTACTGTTGAATGGTTCGGTCGAGTTCATCCATGCCGCAGGTGTCGGCATGGGCAGGGCAGGCTGGTGGGCAGGCTGGTGGGCACATCCGTATGTTCCTGTACCAGGGTATTTGGTCGTCTGGTAGATGGGCAAACTCCTCTCGTGGCGGGTGTCTGGGCCGCGATCCTCTAGGCCAGGGGTGTGAGGGGATTGGTGGGAGCCTTTTGTTCCATTCTCCCACTTCACCACACAGACGGAATTTCCACCCAGGGTAATCCTGCAAAATGCCCCTGGAGTTCTGTGATCCCAAAAATGAGGACTATCTCCACATACCAGCGCCCGTAATGTGGTAGCAAATTCACCAGACTGCGTGCGGTAATGGTATCCCCTGGAGTGACCACCAAGCTCCTAATGGAGTCCATCACCTTTTAAAAGTGAAACCCAAGTATTGATCCAGAGCCACTGCCTCCAATGGGCTGCCTCCAGGTAGCAAATCACTCCTGGCTTTCTCCCAAAGGAAAACCACTTGGTCGTCTCATTATTGACTTTTAGCTGAATAGTTTCACAATACAAACCCGAAATACTCAATTGACGTTGCAACCCTTCTATTATGCGAGCTCGGATCGCCAGATTGACCTCCTACCATAAACAATGGACCCAGCTAGACTGAACTTTCAGTGGAAAGCACCATGTTTTGAACAAAACGCTGAGGATGTCATTTAGATACAGGCGGAAGGACAAGGAAGCAATCCTACTTCCTGGTTTCAACCTGTTCCCACCTCAGCCCACTCCGCGTACCCAGCTCCCACTCCCAACATGGCTCCGCACAGAGTGGCTGTGCGCAGCGACTGCGGTGGGGAAAGCAAAGGAGCAGGAATCCCCAGATTTTTACATTTCTCGCACGGGGTTTGCCGATCCACCTGATCAAAGGTCACTTCCATATGGACACAGCATCAATTCAAGGATGGTCTCCTTCAAATAGTCTGTGCCGCTAGGGAGGCCAATGCATATCTGGGATGCGCTGTGAGATTCCCACCCTAATTTGTACATGGTTTATCGGGAGTACTGTCGCTTCCGACACTCACTCTGATGCCTTTTTAGGAAACATTTTCCCTGAGCAATACAAATTGATCTGACCCTTTCTTAAAATCTTTTCTAAAAACAACTTAAACAGTGATGCCCACCTACTGGGATTTTAACTTTAGGCCGTTCATAGGAATTATGTTGATCCCATGTTTCTCTGCTTTATTTGTTTGTTTGTTTTATTTATTTATAATGTGCTCCAGACCCTTAGGTTACCGGGCGCAGCAGCAAGTATATGCGAGACTTACAATTTTACAATGTTACATGAATGAATTTACAATATTACAAAATTACATGAATGTACAATTAGCGGTTGCAGTATTTACATGAATGTACAGTTAGCAATATACAGAGTTAGCAGTTATAAACATAAGGGTTACTAATGCATCTGAGTGCATTAGGTAGGGCTACACTTGTGAAGGTTCAGGTGTCTAGTCGTCGTTAGCGTTAATATGTTTGATGAAGTTCCTTCTGAAGTGTGGGAAGGTTTAGTCTACTCTTAGGTTGGGTGGCAAAGCATTCCACAAGTTGGCAGCTCTCACAGGGAAGCTTGCACCACCGATTTTAGCAAGTCTAAATCTGGGTACTACCAGGCAATTGGAGTTGGCGAGTCTCATAGGTCTATTAGATGTTTTTCTTTTTATTTTGTCCGTCAAGTAACTAGGAGCAACATTGTTTAGGGCCTTATGGGTCAAGGAGATCATTTTTAGGTGGATTTTATTATCCGTGGAGAGCCATTTGTGTTGCCGCCTAATAGAGGAGATATGCACCCTCTTCTTTATGCCTAATGCGGCTCTAAGAGCATTGTTTTGTAGAGTTTGGAGTCTTTGGGTAGTGGCTTTATTGGCACCACTGTATAGGGCATTACAATAGTCGAGTCGGGAAAGTATTAAGGCTCTAGCCAAGATTAGACAACTGGTATTGGACAGGAAGGGCTTGCCTGCTCTTATCAATTTACAGGTGTAGGCAGTAGTGGAAGCTGGGGAGTTGACCTGTTTAGTGAAAGACAAGGTGGAATCGAGGTAAAAACCGAGTGTTTTTACTTCCCTCGAGACTTTGATAACATTTCCATCTATGCTGAAAGCTGAGTAGTCCGGGCCCAATTTGTTAATATTGGCTTGTGTACCCAGAATGATCAACTCTGTCTTATCATCATTCAGGCAGAGACCATGAGTAGCCATCCATGCCTCAATTATGAGATACACTCTATTCACCAACTCCCTGTCCTTGCTATGATCCCCAGAAAGTGGGAGGAGAATCTGTGTATCATCTGCATAGTTGGTGTAGGTGATACCAAGATTGTCCAGATCATCAAACAGAGGTTTGGTGAATATATTGTATATAGTCGGGGAGACGCAGGATCCCTGAGGGACTCCACAGGTGATGGGTATGGGGGTCTGCTGCTGCCGATGGGGGAAAAAACTCTCATAGTTCTCTCACTCAGAAAGGATTTTATCCAACTGATAGCTTGGGTGGAGAAGTGAGCGGCAGAGTCCAAGTGTCTGCAGAGGACCTTGTGGTCCACAAGGTCAAACGCAGCTGAGAGATCTAGTAGGAGGAGAAGGGGCTGTCTTACCTTGATCTCTCAATTCGTCTATTTGGGTCTTTAAATCAATAAGGGCTGTTTCCGTTCCGTGCAGTGGGCGGAAGCCAGATTGTCTAGATCCTAGTAGTTTATGCAGTTCAAGGTATTTTTGAATCTGTATGTAGGCCACTTTGTCCAGGATTTTCAACAGAAATGGAACTGTAGTGATTGGACGGTAGTTAGTAGGGATGAGAGGGTCTAGAGTTTGCTTTTTGAGCAACGGGAGCACCCAAGATTGTTTTAAATTGGCTGGGATGATGCCTGTGGAGAAGGATGCGTTGACAAGTTTGGAAATAAAAGGTGATAAATCTCTGGCACCGTCTTTTATTAATTGTGCTGGGCAGATGTCACCTTTGCAATTATCTCTAGTGTGGTGGTTTTGGTGAAAGAGAATTTGCTAGACTGGGGTATGTGGGTAGCCTTGGGTGGTGACGGAGTAGGAAGGTTAAGCAAATCTTTTTTCAGTTGAATTTCATTTTGGAGGGTGTTAATTTTATTGGTTAGAGCATGTTGGATGTCTGTGCACCAGGTCTGATCTTTAGTACAGGTGTCTGGTATGGCAATAGGTGACTCAGGTTCCTTCAGTATGGAAAAGAGTTCCTTCATACTTGAATTAGAGTTGGCGATACAATCATTGTATGAATTCCACTTAGCCAGACAAAATGCATTTTTGTATTGTCGGGAAATAGATGTTAGGTTGGCCTTGTTCTCAGCAGTTGGGCATAGTTTCCAGTTGGATTCATATTTTCTCTTGGTGAGGCGTAGAGCCTTGAGTTCAGGAGTAAACCATTTATTTAAATGGGCTTTAGGTTTACTTGTACGCATTTTAAGTGGGGCAATTTTGTCCATAGTATCAGTCATGATTTTGTTGTACTCATGAACTAATATGCTGCGGTCTAAGTTGTCAGGCAGTGCATTTAATGTTGGAAGAATAGCGGGTATGACATTGTCTATTGTCATATTCGTTTTGTTTCTTGTTGGGCATGAACGTGCCATGGGGACGACTGTAGAGATGGTTGGGAGGTTAGGAGGTTGAAGGACACTAGTGAGTGGTCAGTCCATGATAATGCCGAGATAGATGAGATAACTGCTGTACAGTTTGAGTCAGCGACCCAGTCTAGTATTCTACCTTTCGTATGGGTGGGGTTGTTGACTTTTTGGGAGAATCCTAGGGCATTAATAGCGTGGGCAATAGTCACGGCGTGCGCATCTGCTTGGTCATTAAATCCTAGGTTAAAATCCCCTAGTACCAGCAGTTGTGAAGTGGTTTTAGCATTGAGGGTTAGTAGCTTGTGCAGATCCTCTTCGTAGGTCCCAAGCGGACCTGGAGGTCTATAGATTAGGTTAATGGTTAGGGATTGATTATTGTTTATGAGGAGTTTTGCAGTGAGGGCTTCACAAGATTGTAGAGTTTGGGCGGGGGCTAGCCTTAGCGAAAGACTCGATTTGGAGATGATGGCAATTCCACCTCCGCGTGATGCCCTCTCGGTCTTGCCTACATGTTGTGTAACCGTCAGGAATGGCTAGCATAAGTGAAGCGCCTGCTGCCTTGTGTAGCCAGGTTTCGGTTAATGCAATAAAGTCCAAATTCGCCTCAGTGATTAGATCAGCTATATCAAGGGCATGTGCAACTAATGACCTGGCATTGAGAAGCGCTCTTTTGTATGAGTGATCCTTGGTTTCCTCTTTAGGTTGTGTGAGATTAGGAGTATTTTTTGCACTAGATTTTATCTTAGATTCAGATGTTTGTGTGTACATTGAAGCTGTGGTGATGTTGGAAGCGTTGCCTTCCTTACCATTTTGACGTTTCATCTCACGTTTTGTAGGGGGGAGGAGTCGTCTGGGTGTCTTGTGAAGTTTGTTAAGTCTAGCACGTAGTTTGTTGTTTCTATCGTGAGTGGAACTGGGCTTGGAGGTGTAAGCTAATGGTCCTAGCAGAGCTTGGTGTTTTAAGTCAGTGTAGACATGAGTATTGGTAGTTATATCTGTTGATATAGGTGAGAAGGGTCCAAGTGCATGTAGTGGGGTCTCTGTGTGGCTGACCTGATTGCAAGTGACAGGAAATGTAGCAGTAGCCATGATACAGTAGAAACTGAATAGGCTAGACATTGTGCGGAGCTAACACTTAGTTGGGTGGGTAGTGGTTCACAGGGTCATACAGGGAGGATGTTCCTTGTGGTAAGGTAAAGTGATCTAGCACACCTAGAATTAAGAGTATCACAATGTCTGAAGTGCACAACACCTAGAATTGAATTGAGAGTATCACAATGGCTAAAAAAGCACAGCACTAGATTTAGGAATATCACAATGTCTAAAATGCACAACACCTAGAATTGAGAGTATCACAGTGGCCAAAAAAGCACAACACCTAGAATTGAGAGTATCACACTGGCTAAAAAGAACAGCACCTAGATTTGAGAGTATCACAGTGGCTAGGAAGCACAACACCTAGATTTGAAGTGTCTTAATGGCTAAGAAGCATACCTAGTTACAGAGTGACATAATTAAAGTTACATACATGAGCAGCAACTGAGAAGCCGGATCGGCCATACAAGTTGGACAGGAATGCAAACATCATTGCTGTAAGCTTAGTGGGCCACGTAGCATAGTGGTGCATAAGAGAGGAATATATGTAGCGTGATACAATGCATACCCCGTCTGCATACCCCCGGCTCCTTAATAAGACGCAAACTACAATTTGCAGGTATGTGGATGCAATAATGGCATTGAGTTCACCTAGATTCAAATTACATGGTAGAGATTTGGATGCAATGTGCAGGCAGGTGGCACAGCTGAAAGCAGTGTGCCTCTATGAACAACAGGCTAAAGCAAGCCACGGGCTAATTGCAGTATTTGGTACCAGGCACAAAGGCTAAGATGGTTATTCAGGGCAGGGCATAAAAGTCTAGGTGCAACAGACGCTGACAAGCCACACAGGTCTCAATGCGTCATTCATTTGCATGGTGCAGTTCAGGAGTAGTAGACAGCGTTTTGGGCAAAGCATGGAAGCTACTGAGAAAGCCGTGGTGCATGTAGAGATAGTAGCAATAAAGAACATTAGTCAATAGTACTTCCGATTTATAGATGTTGTGTAGATAGAGTAGAGGGGTCAGAAGGCAGTCCTTACCGAGTAGTAACAGGTAAGCCCAGAGCCCATCCTGCTCCAGACAGGCAGTAGCCTTCGTGTGTTGCCTTAGTGGGTCTGCCAGCTCGAGCCTGCCGGCTCGTGATTGGTCAAAAAATAAGGGCTGCAGACCAATCCAGATCGATGCAGCTGCAGAGTGGGGACTTCCAAACAAAGGTGGCTTAGGCAGTAATGGCGGCGGCCATTTTGGAGAGGGGTAGCCTCGTGGCAATTACTGCAGTTAATGCAGATTAATCAGGAAAATGGCTGCATAGGCGATTTCAGGTAGATGGAAGGGCCATCCAGGGCCAAAGATTCATGGAGCAAGTAAAACGAGGTAAATTACAGAGACCATTTACCCGTTTTATTCTGGCTGGATCGTGGATTCCAATTTCTTGTGCGAGGTCTAGGCATCAGCCCAGTGCCCTCCGGAGGCGCTTCTGCAACGGCCACTGCTCCTGCAGTGGAAAGGGAGCTCCTGCTCCTCTCGAGGAAGATGATCGCAGCATCTGTATCTGCTCCATATTTGCAGTGATAGAGCTCAGACTGTCAAGTGCAAAATTTATTTATTTGTTTATTTCTAATGCGCCATATCCCGCAGGCATCAATTGATGCACGTTCCGGTTGAACAGATACAACTCCCTAATAGCCCAAGACCAACACGCTATGAGTATTGTGAATTTCATCATTTAGTCTTTTGCAGGGGAATAGTCACATTTACAAGCAACCAAAATAACTTGGGGTCTTTGTTTGCAATTCCCAACACCATATTTCCCCACAATTGTGCCTGAAAATGTATACTTTCAGAATTATAAGAGGCCTTACATGTACCCTTTGCACTCCTAGTTGGTATGGTTTAGTAATTAACTTTGTTAAACTATTCAGCCCACCTTCGATCAGCGCTATAGATAGCCCTTGCAGCTTTGCACTTTGCATTAAACCAAGGGTCCCCTTTACAATACTTTTTCCTAAGATATTGTGGGAGGAACAGTATTAATTTTTGGATGGCCTTCATGTGTGATTCTCCAAAAATATTTAAAAAATAGTTACCTAGAATAATCATCTACTCGCCCACTGCCTCTACCTATTAGAATTTGAGTTGACCACTGGTCACCATGACTCTACCTTGAAGATGACATCTCAAGTTGCTATCAGATGGTAACTTGTCCACACAAACCCCAAAACATTCTGTGCATGTTGCGCATTGTGTGCAAACCCCATAATACCTGTTCTCTTGAGTAGTTTTCTTCCTTTTAATGCCCACCAATCTAAGCTCTCTCCTATCCGTCATGTCATGTCATATCCTGCCTAGGTCCTTTCCTCTTCTTTTGGTAATCTGATAACCGGTAACATCCAACCATTTAATCAATCGTAGAAACTGAGACAACTATCCTAAGTCCAACTTGGTTCTCTCCCTGTCTCTTCTCCTGTCAAACGGCCTAAGGTCTCAAACATCCTTGTCTGACATCCGACAACAATTGATGTCAAGCTCTCGCTCTGCACCCCTATTCCTAATCCATTCTTCTGCTCCTCACCTGCAGAACATGTAAACAGATTAGAGTGTAGTATATGCAGTTCCTTACATATCACGTGACACTGTTATACCTAGTCATCCTCACTATCCCTCTAGACTTGCATGTACGGGGAGGAATAATGCTTGCCTCTGTGCCTTTAATAGAATCAAGACTCCCTGTGCTGTAAGCCTGGGTAATCTTCATTCTGTGTTAAGACCGGAGTCGAGGTACTGTTAAAATAGGCATAAAGTAGAATGTCTTGAAAGTGTAATCGTTCGACCAGTCAGCTACATTCGACCAGTCAGCTGATTTCAATGTCTTGCAATGTAGACCCTGCTGCAAATGTCTTGGATTCCATTGCAGCTCTTACTGAGTGTTCTCCAAATAGTGACAGATCAGTGCCTGCTAGCACAATCACGTCACACACCCATCTGGCTATGGTCGCTATGCTCTAAAAGATTTCCTATGTGCAATGAATAGCTGTGTCACTCTTTGTTCCCTTACGCTCGATTTCTTCCTCTCATACGCCTTAGTGCACTTTGCTACGCATAGTTTGGCATACGCTTTGCAATGTGAAATGCTACACCATTAATGTAAAACACAATAATGTCCAACTCTAATGTTTTCACAAACGATACTCTCCTAAAAGACACAAGGGTCACATCACGAAAAGGTCTAGGACTGTTAACATCCCATAACGACATGTACTTACAACTGGGAGGATAACAAAACCTCACTCCTCTCATTAAGCGCACCAATTCTTGATGGTCGCCTACTGGTGCCCCATCTACCCGGTCATGTTCTGCTGATATGGCTGACCTGTAAACTACAATAGTCCTGAATGCTCTTCCCTCTTCTGATAGGGTCGCCAAGAAATTGAGTACTTGCACTATAGGATCAGAAACGGGATGAAAACCCTGTTGTTCACACCAGACCTCCCAGCACTGCTATGCAGTGCCATAGCTCCTGAGTGTACAGGGGGTCCATGATTCCTTGATGTACCTAGCAGCCTCTCCCAGAATTCCCAGCATGCTCCATCTCTGCCCGAAACCCTGCAGGCCAAGAGCGGCAGGCTCATTGGGCCTCATTATGAGTTTGGTGGTGGGGGAAATAGTGAGGGGTAATACCATTAGCTCAATTTTCCCTACACCGCCAAATTACACGTTTTGATGGAATGACCACTCAGTAATTCCTCCAGTGGCAATTCTGCCAAAAATCCCCAATGGACTAACGCCACTCTACCACCAATCCTGTGGTAACCCCATGGGACCAAGTGGCAGTAACAGTAAATGGTTTTGGCAGTAATTCAGTTGAATTACGACCAAATTACTGCCAAACTCCTGATGAGGCCCAATTGTCTCCACCAGTAGGTGAATCCATCAGCAGATCCTGATGCTGTGGAATCTTCTGTGGAAAATCTGAAAAAGTTCCATCAGAAATGGAAACCACACTTGTGATTTCCATTCGGATTCCACTATCACTACCTCCCCGCCCCCTCACTGTGGATCTTTGCTAATGTCTGGGCTAGCGTTATGAACAACAGAAAAGCATAGTGAACTGCTCTGTCCCATGCCTGCAGAAATGCGTCTGTGCCCAGAGCCCCCGGATCCAACCTCCATCTGAAGTATCTGTCAGTCTCTGTATTCAACCTGGATGCAAATAGATCTATGTCTAGTGGACTCCATATCTCTAGTAATTTAGAAAATACTTCTGTGTGTATCATCCAGTCACTGACATATTGTAGACAGTGGGAATTCCAGTCTGCTACAACATTCAGCTGTCCTGGGAGATATTCTTCTGTGATCACTATGTTCCTTCTCTAAACAGTAATGCCAGAAGTCTTTCACCAACTCTACCAGCAATTTGGATTTGGTTCCTCCTAACCAGTTGATGTATCGCATCGCTGATATGTTGTCCATCCGGAAGAGTATGCAACAGTTTTCTATTTCTATTGCAAATGTTTTCATTGCGAAGGAGCCCACTAGGAGCTCTAGATAGTTGATCTAAAGGTCCAGCTCTGCTTGCGACCATTTGCCACCCATTTCCAGCTGACTGCATATCGCTCGCCAAACTGACCTGCTCGCATCTGATTCTATCATCAATTCTAGAACATCTCTGAAAATGGTTTGGCCGTTCCATGCTTCCATGTTGTGCAGGCATCACTCGTGTGTGTCGAGGGGAACTAACTGATGATACTTGACAGCTCCCTGTAGGTTACTGACCTTCATTCTCTGAAGTTCTGTGTAATGTAGTGGCCCTGGGAAAATTGCTTGTATTGAGGATGCTAGCAGCCCCACTACACTGGCTAGAGTCCTAAGCAAGATAGTTGACTTTCTCAGCACGCCTCTCAACTCCTTTTTTTGTCCTTATTTTCTGAGCCAGAAGTTCCAGTGTTGCTTTCCTGGTGTCTTTCACAAACCCCAGGAACTCCATACACCTGCTTGATGTTAGTTCTGATTTCTCCATGTTGATGAGGAATCCAAGAGATGACAGTAACAATGCTATATACTGCACCTTTTCGTGGAGTGCACGCTTATCTTGAGCTAGGATGAGAATATTGTCTAGATATATAATGATTGTCACCCCTCTCTCTCTTTCATTGCCGCCACCACTGGCTTCAGTAGCTGGGTGAAGGCCCAAGGTGCCGACGACAGACCAAAAGGCAAGCTCTTGAACTGCCAAGGCTTGCCCTCTCCAAAGATACCTCATGTAGCGCCACTGCGAGCAATCCACTGGGAGTGTCATATACGTGTACTTGAGGTTCATCCTTGCTAGCTAGTTTCCCTTCCTGAGTATGTGTCATAGGAGGTGTATTCCTTTCATCTTGATGTGTCTGTACACCAGCCACCTGCTGAGTTCTTTAAGGTTTATTACGGCCTCACCTTGTCGTTCCTGTGCACTAGGAACATCTTACTGTAACACCTGGGTGCCTGAGGTTCCCCTCTCTCTCTATCGCTCCTTTCTTTCTCAGTAGCTCTAACTCTGCTTCTAGTAGCTCTTCCTCTGTTATCGAAAATGCAGAACATGTTGGAATTCACATCTGTATTGGAGTACTTACAAACTCCAGTTTGCACCCTGACATTGTCTGTAGCACCCAAGCATCTTTTGATAGCAAATGTCAACGTGTCATAAATAGTTTGGTTCTTCCTCCCACCGGTGGGTAGTTCTCATTCGGAACTCTCAACTGTAGCAGCTCCTTGGTGTCTGAAGCAGCCTCTTTCTCTACGACATCTTCCGCTTCCCTACTTAGAAAGAAACAGTCTTGCAATTTGGTCTCCCACTATTGCGCTCTGGTTCCTTGTGTTCTTCGCTGTGCATCATAGTGAACAACTGAACGACCTCTGCTTCAGCTGGTCCCGGAAAAAACTCTATTTAGAAATGTTTTCCATATAGGAGATTGCGCTTTCTCTAGCGCAGTGTATGTTCCTACAAATTTGTTCAACTGCTTTGCAAGTGCTGCACCGAATAGTAGGCCCTGTGCTGCCTCCCTGGCTACATATCAGACCAAATCTCCAAACTTGCATTTCCCAGCAGGCACACTGCGCACTGCACCCAGTTGGCCAGCGTTTGTGCATCCATGGGTTCGCTCATGTCTTTAGCCCTCTCGAATAGGTCCATCATTTTTGCGATGGGACCCGCCATGTCTAGCAATTTGTCCTGACACCCTATGCAGCCTCTGTCCATTCCTTTCCTTATATTTTTAGATGCTTTTTTTTTTTTTTACAAAGTTAATCTTCCAGGGATCTAGTTCTGGCGTCTGCACTACTTTACCCGGCAGTTCTAGTCTAGGGCATTCGGATCTCATTCAGAATCTAGCTCCCTTCTCTAAAGGTGTTCGCAATCTTTGAGCCATGTAGAGTAACACTCTTGGAGAGGGCATCCAGTCTGTAGACCTAGTGTGTCTGATGCTCTCTGGCTCAAGCATGTCTGTAATGTCTTCCCTAAAGTCTTGTCCTGTATTCCCTTTGATTTTTTTTCTCTCATTCTTCTCATCTTGTTGAGTTAATTGTTTATATGAGTGCCCTCCGCCTGACGGCGTATCAGTGTCCCCAACATTATGTGCAACTGGGGAAGGGGATAAGAGGCTGGACACTGCCGCACTCTGAATAACAATGTCCTTAAACTTTCTGAATGTCTGCTGCCTTTTGTGGCTGTTTTAACACCTTCCTTCTGACACAGGTGAGTAGAAGAGGTGTTTCTCTTCCCGGTCTGCTCACTCCTCTGTCTTTCAACCACCCTTTGAGGGTGTCTGGAGGATGTTCCTTCACCACGGCCGACTGCTCTCTTCTCTCTTCCCTTCTTGGCACTCTCACATCTGCCATTATCGCACAATATGGTCTCCAGAACCTCCAACCTTTCTTGTAAGGGCTTCAGACCCTGTGCTACTGCTTCCACCAGGGAGTCTCCTAGTATAACTTAATGTTAGGTTCCTATCTTCTTCAGCCAAATAATCGCCTTAGCTGTCTTCACTCCAGCTGTCTTTCTTCATTACAGATTCAATTTATGGAGTAGTCGGTCTAATATCGTGCCCCAGTGCCTGAACTAAGTAGGCTGCCATCATCATAATCTCTCTTACGCTTTAGATTTGCTCGAGGCTTATCCTGTGTTCTGATGCATGAGACACTACTGTCTGCGCCTTGTCATGCTGAGATAGCGTTATGCTAGTCTTTGATGTACTCGCTCGTGCAACCGAGCAGTATGAATCTTGTACTAGCGTTATGCTAATCTTTGATTTATTCACTTGAGTAGCTGAGCAGTGAAGAGATCTCCCCCTCGATCGTGTCTAGGAGCCTTTTTTCCGCAGCATTCAAGTGCTCTTCCCTTGGGTCGCTCAGCATACATTCCCTGTGACGTACGTTCAGTTCACACGCTCTTATTCGATCTCGCCCTCTGCAAGGTACTCAAATGCAAGCCGACCTCCTGAAGTGGGCAGATCTGCTCAGACCCAGCTCACGCTCAAGACCGTATGTCTCTGCCCTCCCCGAAAGAGGAATCTCTGTGCGCCTCGCCTGCTCACGCAACAGCCCACCTTGTTTGTTTGCTGCGAGATTGTTACTAAGTCCCTATACCATTGTAAATACTCTCATTGACTACGCACCCTGATTAAAAGCTATGAACTCACCAGGTACTGTGAATTATAGATATACGTTCATCCACACTACGAGCTAAACACTGTTATACTTATCTGCTTGGAAAGCAGCAAAAGACCTAGGCAGCATATGACATGACAAATAGGAGAGAGTCCAGATTGGTGGACATGAAAACAAAGAAAACTACTCAAGATAAGGGCATATGGGGTTGTGTAGTCCATCTCTTGGAGTGTTTCCTAGTTATGAAAATGCAAGGAGTTTGAAAGGCTGCTGAAGAGTGTCAATAAAGAAGTTGAAGCATAATTCTCACCTCTGGTCTTGTCATAGTACTGGAGCAGGGAATGTCCAATGATAAGTGTTCATCATTTATCATTTATATCATTTATATCCACACTTTCAAGGTGCGCTGGTTGTCATTTCACATTAAAATCCACAGAAATTCCCAAATGGCAGTTTATGTATTCTGATTCACTATACCCCGTGAAGTCACCCTGAATAGGTAATCCTCCTTCTCCTTCTCCTAATGGTCCTTTGATGTGGATGAATGAGGAACGTATGTACTGATATAATCCTCCCACTGTGTCTTGCTTCTCAGTCCCGGGGAACCCTTAACATTTAATAAATCCCACCTGGGAGTTTCCAGTTTGGAAGGTTGGAAAAATATTAGCTTGCCTTTTAATTTGACTCGATCATTAAGCCATCCCCTGAACTTGCCCATACTATGCATAGTGTTCTCAAAACACTTGAGAGTTCTACTACTGGAAAAAACGGAAGCATATTCAAATTGCGCACCAGCAATATCCTAAGAGACTATGACCTGCAATCGGGGAAAGTTGTGCATCAAGTTCAGGATGCCTGAGCAGTTTAAGTTCAGAGCATTCTGTCCTGAAGCCAACAGTTGGATGAGATGTGAGATGTAAACTTGTTTTTATCAAGTGGTTGCTGTTAACCGTCCACTTTATGCTTTTACCAATTTATGCAAAAACAATTGGTAGACCGTTTGCCTCCCACCCCTTCCAGTGCTTTTACTCGATTGTATAACCATTCTATAACTTGGGATATGGTATTACTCTTCTGATTTTGCCTCTGACTCTGGGGCCCCAAGTCAGGACTCTCAAGAAACCCTCCAGAACGAATACCACTATCCATCACCCATTGATTGTCAACACCTGATGGTCCTTCACAGGAGAACTCTGAGCAGACTGTCCTGGAAAGGTCCCTGGAGTCTGTCAAGTTTAATCCAATCAGTGTAGACTAGTCCTAAGGCAGCTGTGCTTTCACGTCTTGCATAGAGACACATGAAACGGACTTTTCTTGAACCTAATTATTTTGAGTTTGCTAAAGAGGAAATTAGTTCAGAACTATTCAATATAGTAGATGACAAAAAATCTCACGGTGGGGCTTTCTTTTATTTGTTTCCCTTTTTTGATCTGGTGCATTTTTGTGGTGTGCAGCACCACTATAATGCAGAAACTATTGCTAATGAGGATAGAGAAAGAGATGGGGTTTGGAACACTGTTTCTGGTTGGCATGGCAAGTTACAATGATGTCCAATGACCTATGCACATTTTAACACTTTTAAATGGCCTCTGGCCATTTAAACCAAAAATTGTGTGTCTTAAATGAATTTGGCTAATGAGGAGTAAGGTCGTGTATCACGTGCTTGCTTCTTCAGCAGCACACAATGATCTGTGTTTATGTGTGTTAGGAAATATTTCATAATTGTATGTAATTTTCCCTCCATGTGTCAGCCCCCAAACTTGTTGCTGCTGTTTTAACACCATTAACTGACTTTGCCAGAGAAGCACAGCCTTCAGCTGCACTCCTCTGGGCTTTCGCTCACTTTTATGGGGAAACTGACATGCCCTTAGGACAGTCAGTACTGGGAGACTTTGTTTCCCTTAGTCCTTTCCTCATGTTGCAGCTTTTGTGCAACATGTTACAAGTGTGCACTGTAACTTACCTTACAGCACACTTGGGTCTCTCGTCATGCCCAAGGCCCTAGAAACTCTCGCTGGACATTTTATGAACTGTGCAGATGTGTCATGGATAGGACTGGTGGCAGCTATCGTTTTCTTATATTTTCAACCCTTTCTTGCCATGTTAACCGTGTTTACCGCGTTTGGCACGAATAGGTGGCCTGGCTCCAAAATGTCCATGCCACGAGGTTCTTTGTCCTGTCCTTTGGCCATCTTGCCCCTTCACCTTCCCCAGGTCGAGTCGACCCAGGTCAGTCCTTATTTGGTCATGCACTTTCCCGCAAAACCCAATGCTTTTGCTGGCTTCTGCATGCCTTCTGTGTGTGCCTCCAGGATGTGGGCTGGGATGTCTGTTCCCAATACACATCCTGGGTGCCAGAGAGTCTGGAGTGTCCTGAATGCCTGGGACCACCGTGGTCCATGATTGGTCCACGTATGGAGTGAGTGTTTGTGAGCAGATCTCCCACTGGATCCTCTCTGTTTTGGCACGAAGGGAACTTTGGATAAGAGGAGGCTGAAAACGCCACTACCATGTCGATCTCTTGAGTTCATACCGAACAAAGGATAAGGAGCCAAGTATCCTGCAACAAGAAGTCAAATCAAGGAACCGTTGGTGACCCGCTGGAAGGTTTGGCACCCTGCGCCCGCTGTCGTCCTGTGGGACCCCTCTACCTCTGATCGTCCTAGAAGGTCTGCGAAGACGCTTTGACCTATTGGAATAGTGGGATCAACTATTCTCGGCACCATCACCAAACCCTGCAAGTAAGCCTCTTCGGAGGTGTCCTGGCCAACCAGTGGGCTGACCAGCTTACACGGGATGTTTGCTCTGATACCGCGCTGTTTCGAGGAGGCCCTCAAACCTTGGTATACTGCTAGCTCTGTGTCCACGGCACCCTCACACCGAATTTCGTACACTTGGCGTTCCCAGGTCTGAAGTGAGACCAGTGCACCCGGACCGGAGTAAACGCGGTTACTGTGTTGCTCTGCTGTGGCAACAACCTGTGCAAGTTCACTGCATCTGTGACCCCCTTGCCCCGGGTGCCTGCTGCAGTGGAATTGGGCTGATTCTTCCACCCGGAGCAGAGAAATCCCCACTGTCCTGTTTGGGAATCCTCGCTGCATCTCAGAAACTACAGTGTCGAGACGTCCTGATTGTCGCATTCGAACCTGCCAGCGAAGTGGACTGTACTGGCAAAGTTTGGGTCAGCCTGCGTCGGGGACCGGTGAGTAGTCCTTACCCCAACTGGTGGCCCCTAGCGCAGGAGCCCACTTTTATGCACGAAGAGGCCCCTTTCCACCGCTATTGCGAAATAGCGACTCCATCCTGCACTCTCAAACTGCCTCTGCCCTCAAGTGTGCATGTACTATTGAGCATAAGGCTCCTCTCTTCGTAGGGCTTGGACTGCTTCTTAGTCAGGTGTATTCTTGATGCTGAACTGGGTCTAAAGATTACTTGCACTGCCTGTTTTCCTCCCCATTTAGGTGGTCTACATATTTCATGCTTTTAACCCCTTAGACCCCATTGGTCTTGTATCTATATTGTTTTGATTGTGATGTATTGGTTTAATCTAGTGTTACTGTGATTCTTTACTATGGTCTATGTTACAAAGGCCTTGTAATAAATGTGTCTATATTGTTAATATAACACCTGTCTGGAGTAATTTGTAAGTGTCCTTGCTTTGTGTGCTCACTGAGGTCTTTCAGTCACCCTCACCCCTTCTGAGACTTAGGGCCTCATTACACGGAAGGCGATAAGGGTTAACGGTCACCGGTAATGGTACCGGTGACCGTTAACCCGTACCCCCTTACTACGAAGTCCCTTTGCGGGTTGGTACTTTAACGCCTGCTTTTTAGCAGGCATTAAAAACCAACCCGCAAAGGGACCAGGGTGCTAATTACGGTACCGTAATTTGCGGTACCGTAATTAGCACCTTCCCCATTCCCATTATGCCCTATGGGGCAAAAATGGGAATGGGGAAGGGCAATGGGGGAAGAGGGAATTACTGCCCCGCCAACCTTGGAATAGGGTGGTAATTCCCTTTCCTCCAAGGCGGTGCCAGTATTTTACCGGCATGGACCAAGGTGCAAATAGCACCTTGGTCCGCCGCCTACCGTGTAATGAGGCCCGTAGTCTTGACCGCCTGCCAGAGCTACCCTGATTGGTCTAGATTGTCCAGAGGTTACCCTGTTCCAAGAAACTAGGTTGGCCTTCTGAACCTCTGCCCCGCCAGGTCAGAGTTAAGAAATCCTTCTTAACAATGTGCTCAGCCTCCATGGTGTGCCTTCAGTTGACCCGTTCATGGAAAGTAGAGGCAGAGCAATGGATGTCTGCCTCGGCCTGCCGTGACCCGAGTAACTGAAGACACACCAAGAGGCTGAGAACATAACGGAGCATGAAATAATGAGAGGCAGTGGGGCAGCAGAAGTCTGGCCCTGCCACTTCTCATTATTGCACTAACAGCATAGAGACACTGACAGGAGAGAACACCTCTCCTCTCAGTCAGTGGGCCTCATTAGGAGTTTGGGGGAATCCATTCCCTTAATAAGGGCATGGCTACCCCGAGATTTGGGTCCGGGTCCGGATCCCACAAAAGGGGATTTACCAGGCCATTCCGACCTTGGAGGGCCCGGTAATTCCCATTTGCGGGAACCGGACCGGTACCAGTAAGTCCCCATTCCCAGTTGAGCCCCCATAGGGCTCAATGGGAAAGGGGAGGATGGTAGCAGCGGTACCGTTAATAACGGTACCGCTGCTACCATCCTGGTCTGCTCGTGGGTGCCGATCTGCAGGCCTGGTCTGACCAGGCATCCAGAGCATCACGCGCAAGCAAACTCGGAATGTTGCGGCGAGGTAACAACGGTGCCAGTAGCACTACCGGCGCCGTTGTTGCCTTACCGCAACACTCCTAATGAGGCCCAGTGTATCCACATTGTGGAGGGGAGGGCTGTGGTGGCACATGGTGAGGGTGCGAGCAGGTAAGTATTTAAAAAAAATGTTATGTAATGTGTACACACAAACTCATTATATAAAGTTAAAATAAAACACATCTGCATGCACCCTCACTATGGACTGTGCCACCATGAAGGACCAGTTGGCCCTCGCACTCTTTTACACAGCTTGGACACTTTTCTTACAGCTGTCGATCAGCGTGTTCACGTTGGGTAGAGGAGGGGAAGGCCATCTGCTCCTCCATGGCAGCTCAGCACATGTTGAGGATGCGAGCCGGTAAGAATTGGGGGGTGGGGGTGTGTGTGTGTGTGTGTTTTTGTGTGTTGGTGTGTGTGTTTGGGTGTGTTGGTGTGTGTGTGTGTGTGTGTGTTTTTGGGTGTGTTGGTGTGTTTGTTTGTATGTATGCATGCGTGCAAGGAATTGTTTGATGTATGAATGCATGTGTGAAAGTGTTGTGTGAGTGTGTGTGAAGGGGGAGCAAGGCTGCTAAATTTAGGGGTGGACCCTGCCATACTCCCAACAGCCCTAAACCCAGTGGGGAATGGGGGTTGCTGGGAGCATGGCATTCTTTTATACTTACTGCGCATCAAGGGTTAAGCAAACATGGTAAGTGTTATTAGGTGGCTGGGCTGCCCTACATTGAATTAAGCAAGCATAGTAAGTGTTATTATGGTTAGACTGCCCTACGTTGAATCTAGGCCAGTCTAGCCAGGTAATAACACTTACGTTTGCTTTACCCTTGATGGCAATGAAAGTACTTGGCATCCCGAGTAAAGCAAACACATCCCTTCCTCCTTGCGCTGTGATTCCTCTGCCTGGCACTGTCTTTCATCCGCCCGTGCTGTTATTCCTCCCACTTTGTGCTATCATTCCACCCTCTTGCTCTGTCATACCTTCCAGTTATGCTGTCATTCCTTCCTGCCTTGCACTGCCCTTCCTTCCCTCCTTACTGTCATTCCTTGTTCTGTCATTCCTTCCCCCTTTTTGCTCATTCCTTCCCCCTTGAGCTGTCATTCCTTTCCTCCCTTGCACAGTAATTCATCCCTCTTGTGATGTCATTCCTTACCCCTTGCGCTGTCATTCATGCCTCTTCGGCTGTCACTCCTTCCTCCATTGCAATGTCACTACTTCCCTGATTGAACTGTCAGACCTCTCCTCACGCTGTCATTTCTTCCCTCCTTGCGCTGTCATTCCTCCTCTTTTGCATTATCATTCATGCCCCTTGTACTGTCATTCCTTTTCTGTCCTCATTCTCCTCAATCTATCCTCTGCTTTTGACACGGTCAACCATGCCATCCTGCTCAATCGCCTCCACAACAACCTTGGGATTACTGATCTGGCCCTGGCCTGATTGACCTCCTTTCTCACCGACCGACCCTCTCAGGTCCATCTGGGGTCTTTCCTCTCGTCTATCTCTCTCTCTACTTGTGGTGTTCCCCCAGTGGTCGTACCTCTCACTCTGGATCTTCAACTACTACCTGGCACATATTGCCCACTGCATCGTTACTTTCTGCTCCAATTTTCAATATCATGAGGATGACACTCAGCTCTCTTTCAGGCTCCCCTCAGCCACCTCTGCTTCTTCTTTGATACCAGATTGTCTGGCCGCAATTCAAGAATGGTGTGCCACAACTGATCTCTGCCTTAATGCCAGTAACAATGACATTCTCCTCATTGGGACACCCGCTCCCTTTTATCCTCTCTCACTCTGGCTGCCCACTCTGGGCTCTCTTCCTGTTCCTTTCTGTGAGGCTAGGAACCTTGGTGTCATCTTCAACTCCACCCTCTGCTTTTCTCCTCACATCTCTGATGTCTCTAAGAATTCAAACTTGGTATTCTTCCTTTTCTCACTTTCCCCCAGAAACTCACTGTCTCCAGAGCTCTGCTCCACTCTAGGCTGGACTATTGCAAATGCCTCTTTCTAAATCGTCCTGTCTCTACTCTTCGAGCTTTACAACTTATCCAGAACAGGACTGCAAGACTTGTCCTTGGCCTCAAGCCGAGGGATCGTATCTCTCCAGCTCTGAAATCTCTTCACTGGTCCTCGTGGCTGCAAGGATCAGTTTCAAGACCCTCTGCATCATTCACAAGGCTTTCTAGGGCCTGGGACTGCTCTATCTCCAACCTTCTCTTCCAAAACATCTTCCTTCTCGAGCACTCTGCTCATCCACCTCCAACTCTCTGAGGGTTAGATGCTTCTCAAAGCAGAGAGTTGGGGCAGATCTATCTCCCCCACTGCGGCCTCCCACTGGAACAGCCTTACGCCTCTCTCAAACTTGAGCAAAACCACCTCCGGTTCCGAAAACAATTCAAGACCTTCCTTTTCGCTTCCGCTTTCTCTCTTCCTTACCCCTGCTGATGCACCGACTGCACCGCGCACTGGTCACCTGGTCACCCTCTGAACCGGGGCCCAGGCACCTGCCTGTCCAGTTGCACTCGCACTGCCTCCGGACTCCCCAGCAATTAAGGGTCTTTATGTGCAACCCCACAATCCCTTCTCTCTGCACTTATGAGCCACCCGCTGGCTGCACTTGTGAGTTAACTGCACTTCCTCCATCCCCTCGCCCCTGGCACTTCTCCCCTTCCCCGCACTTGCACGATCTGAATGACACAAGACCTAGCAAGATCGTTATTTTGTCCTCCTTTTGTTTCCCCCTCCTTGTCTTGTCTTCTCTAGAAACACTGGTGTACCGATGTGTTATAAATGCCACATCTTATATCATATCATTCCTCCCGTGTGCTGTCATTCCACCTGCCCCTGCACAGTCATTCCTACCCTTGTGCTATCATTCTTCCCCCTTGCTCTGTCATCCCGTTCCTCCCTTGTGCTGTCATTCATCTCCCTTGTGATGTCATTTCTTCCCCTTTGCACTGTTATTCCTTCCCTCCCCTCTGCTATCATTCCTTCCCCCTTACGCTGTCATTCCTTTCTGTTATGTGAATGGCTAATGTATTTATTATGCCCTGCATTACATCTTGTAGAATGTTATGTTCTAGGCTGTGCTTATGATGTCAGATCATTCTGATAGTAGAACTCTTATGTTGTTTGTTGTTGCTCAAAGTTTATCAGTTGATGAGAGCTGATGTGCAGGTTGGGGTTCTTTACTATGTGTCTTGAGATATGCCAATAAACCATTCAGGAAACCCTACAAGTGTGGTCATTGGTACAACAATGTCGACGAGGATGGGATGTTTGATGCCAGAACTGCCCCGTTGACATTAACAGTGGTTTTCAAGACCCCCAACCGACGGCTGAAGACAGAGGGGAAAGAAAGAGAGGGCGTCCCCTACCTTCATCGTGAACTGCCGGCGTGCCGCTCAGTTGAAGTCAGGAGGAGCGGACTGCCCCCTCCCCCTCCTGGGTGAGCAACGTGCGATCCCCAGCCGCCTGCAGAGCCTGAAACCCGCCCCGAGAGAAATAGGTTATCTCGGAAGTTGCCCAGGAAGGCAGGAAGGTGCGGCCGAGCTGCAAGGTGTCTGAGTGCTAGGGAGAACTGAGCTCTGCTTTCACCCACCCTGTTGTGCAGGCCAGCTCTTCTTGAGTGACAGCGGCGAGCCGGGCCACGTCAGGAGCCATGGAGGAGCTTTCACCCGTTCCGGCGCGCAGGTGAGCCCAGCGGTTGGAAGTCGGCGATCCGGGCCGTGTCAGGAGCCGCGGAGGAGCTTTCGCCCCTCCGGTGCGCAGGCGAGCCCAAATTGTAAGGAAGCGGGTATCCGGGCCGTGTCGGGAGCTTTCGGCTGCCCCGCCCCTTCTCCTCTGGTGGTCACGTGAGGAGTCATGTGCCGCCGCAGCATCCTGTGTGCTGATTTGATGTAATCCAGAGACAGCTCCGGTACGAGCACAACGCAGCAATACATACGTGAGTTTGCTGCAGACGAAGGAGCACATCGTTACGACACGCCCAGGGCCCTAACGGGAAGGCAATTTGTCTGCAACTGTTTATTTGGAGTGTGTGGAGCTCTGCATAAGTGTGTGGAGCCCTGCATAAGCTTTAGTACAACAGGTGAGGAGAGCAAAGGAACGCTTGGGTTGGTGGGGGCATCGCTAACTTCTGTGAAAGAACTGGTGTGGTGCACGAGGAGAGTGAACTAGAATAAACTCCTGGGAGTAAACCTCACTGACTTACAGCCTAGTGCTAAATGGCTTTATCAGGAGTGCCTGGTCCACAGGTATTCATGCCCACACCAGAGCCACCTAGGATCAAGTGGGCGCCCTGGAAAAAGGGATTCTTGCATTATGTTAAGGCTACATGTGGAAATGGCATGTCTGTGGAACGCAAGGTTGCCGTGCTAATGCACTTTCTAGGGTATGAAGGGCAGAGGATTTATGATACCCTTCCTGATGCTGCAGAGTTAGACCTGGAAGATGGGGCGACTGATTTTGATGTGGCACTGGCAAAGCTAGATAAGCACTTTGAAGCCAAAATAAGCACTGTTATTGAAAGGTATCATTTTGGTATGAGGTACCAACATGAAGGAGAGTCGGTGGAGGATTATGTTACTGCCTTAAGACATTTGTCCTTAAATTGTAAGTTTGGCGGAGGGCTAGACGAGGACATAAGAGACCAATTTATGCTACACTGCTCTAATGACAAAATTCATGAAGCGGTGTGGCTCAAAGATGACCCGAATTTAGATGAAGTGATTGGTATAGCCAAGAGAATTGAGCATACTTTGCGGTGTGTCGCACAGCTGCCTGTTAACACGCCTAAAGCTGTTCAATCCACAGAAGTTCTGAGAGTGGGCGATAAAAAGAAAGATGGGACAGGGCAGAAAAAGAAAAATAAGGTCAGAACATCTAAGCAATACATTTCCAGTCAAAGCAAAGGGGGTGTAAGTGACCCAGGCAATAGACGGTCTCAAAAAGAAGGTGCGCAAGGTGGTATGCAAGGGAGCACCAAGAGCGACGATAGATTATGTTTCCAGTGTGGAAGCGCACGCCATCTGTCCACTTCTCCCAGGTATCCCGGGAGACGGACCAATTGTAGCATTTGTAAGAGGTGGGGACACTTTGAAAACTGCTGCAAAAACTATCGTATTGGTGGTGGAAAGGGGGCAATGTTGGTTGATGAGAATGATGGAATTTCGTCAGAAGAAGGAGACCTTTCTGAAAATGAAATTATTACAGTAAATATGGTACATTGTTCAGATTATAATGACTCCGAACACCCTTCTGCTTGGGTGGAGGTAAATGGGCATCAACTGAAGATGTTGGCTGACTCTTGCTCAAAAATCACCCTGATGTCTAGGATGGTTTATGAAAATATAATTGGGGGTTGTGTAGGAAGTTTGTGTTCCTCGGATAAAAACCCTGGGGGCTACAATGGGAGTACAATTGTGATTCTAGGATGTTGCAAGGCTCAATTTAAGTTCAAGTGTAAGATGACCCTTGGAAAGATTGATGTCACCGAGAAGGGTGAGACTCTGCTCGGGTGGAGAGAACAGAGAGGGTTGAGTATGAAACTCGACCCCAATAGCAAGGAACAAGTCCTCAATGTGGCCAACAATGATATTACAGACAAAAGTTCCTACAAGGGTCAAGAGGTTATTGTTAAATATCCTCAGGTCTTTGCCAAGGGAGTGGCATGTCTCAAAGGGATGGTACATAAAATAGTGGTGAAAGAGGGAAGTGTACCTGTTGCGGCTAAGCTTAGGCCTTTGCCGTTGTCAATGCGCACCGCTGTGTGTGAAGAGCTAAGCAAGTTGGAAAAAGATGGGATAATTGAACCTGCTAGAGCTGTTGAATGGATTTCCCAGTTGTAGTAGTGAAAAAAGCCAACGGTGATCTCAGAGTTTGCGTTGATTTAAGAGAACTTAATCGTTGTGTGGTTGCTGATCGACATCCCCTTCCAAATATGGGAGAGCTTCTGAGTCGCATAGGGAATGCCAGATTCTTTGCCAAATTAGACATGGCGAGTGCATATCACCAGATAAATTTGGATGTGGATTTGAGGAAATTGACTGCTTTCATTACTTATGAGGGAATTTACCAATTTCGCCGCATGCCTTTTGGTCTAATTTCGGCATCCTCTGTGTTCCAGAAAGTTATGGATAAATTGTTGAAAGATATAAGTGGAGTGTGGTGCTTTCAGGATGATGTCTTAATATGTGGAAATAGCAAGGAGGAATTGAAAGGAGAGTGGATACGGTCTTAGAGATATTTAGAGCGAGAGGTATAACATTGAGAGGTGAAAAGTGTGTCTTCTTAACCCGTGTGGTAGAATATCTAGGTCATGAGATTTCTGAAGAAGGTTTGGGCCAAAAAGGGACCTTGTGGATGGTATTGTGCGAATGCAACCGCCCAAGAATAAGGCGGAATTGAGGTCATTTCTAGGAACGATTGAGTTTTACCATAGATTTGTGGAAAATTATGCGGACAATGTGACTAGTTTGAGAGCCATTTTGAAGAAGGGAGCAGAATTTGTGTGGAGTGAGGAATGTGAGCGAGAGTTCAACGGCCTTAAACAGAAGATTGACATTGCAAAGCCATTAGGAATGTATGACACCAGGAGGAGAACCATTCTCGCTGTGGATGCAAGTGATACTGGTATAGGTGTTGTGATGTCACAACTGGAAGGAGGTGGCAAAGAGGTGGTGGTGTTACATGCTTCCCGCATGTTGAAAGGAGCAGAACTCGATTATTCTGTCCTGGAGAAAGAAGCCCTGGCATGTCATTGGGGGTATAGAAAAACTCAAAAACTTTGTGTGGGGACAAGAATGTACGTTGAGAACCGACCACAAACCACTGAAGGCTATATTTGAAACAAAGGGCCTTGATAAAGTGTCAAGGAGAGTTGCCTGTTGGGTGACTAGGATACAATGTCATAAATTTGTTATAGAAATTGTCTCAGGTAAAGAAAATGTACAGGCTGATCATGTGTCCAGAGTAAGGACAGAAGGAGGTGATAAAGAGGAGAGAGAGGAAGTTATTGAGATGGAAAATATGGTTTTTGCAACTGTAGAAGGAATTGTACAAAAAGATGAATGGACGCGAATATTGGAGTCTGATGAGATGTGGAAACGGATAGTGAGTTTTGTTAGGGAGGAATGGCCAGAAAAAAAGATGTTTGTCTGGTGAGGAAAGAGCATTGTGGGAAGTAAGGTTCGAATTGTCTGTGAAGGATGGGCTAGTGTATCGGTGGGATAAATTGGTTGTACCGCAGTGTCTGAGAGAAAGGCTGGTAAAAATTGCACATCAAGGACATATAGGTACATATAAAACTAAGGAGATGATTAAAGCTGATTACTGGTGGCCAGGTTTGGAGCGAGAAATTGAGAGGATGGTTGGTGGATGTGCTGATTGTATCAAATCTGGGAAGAATTTGACGGCTATGTCACAACCAATGAAAAAGGTTCAAGCACCCAAAGGAGTGTGGCAAGATATTGCAATTGATATTCTGGGACCGGTTGATATGGGAATGGGGCGAGGAGATTTATCCTTGCTTTAGTAGACACATGCGGCCTCATTACGACCCCGGGCGCTAAACCATGGTGCTATTAGCACCATGGTCCATGCCGCGGTCCGCCATGGTGAATGGCGGAATTACCGCCCCATTCCAAGGTTGGCGGGGCGGTAATTCCCCATTCACCATGGGCCCTTCCCCATTCCCATTTTTGTCCCATAGGGCTGAAGGGGAATGGGGAAGGTGCTAAGTATGGTGCCGCAAATTGCGGCACCGTACTTAGCACCAAGGTCCCTTTGCGGCACCCTACTTTAACGGCTGGTAAAACCAGCCGTTAAGGTCGGGTCCTGCAAAGGGACCTCATAATCAGGCGTTAAGGGTTTAACGGCGCGGACACCTTTTACGGCGCCGTTAAACCCTTAACGCCAGGGTCGTAATGAGGCCCATTCTCTAGATGGACTGAATTTAAAATACTATGAGATGTAACATGTCAGCATGTTGTGGATTTTATGTCTGGGATATTTGAGAGGGAAGGATTACCCAGAAGTGTGCTTACGGATAATGGTCCGCAGTTTGCCGGGAGATTGTTTGAAGAATACTTAGTGAAGTGCGGTATAAAGCACAAAAGGTCTGCTCTATATTATCCACAGGGAAACGGTATGATTGAAAGGGTAAACCGGTCCATAATGGAGGCTATCAGAGGAGCAAATGTATGTGGTTTTGATAAGAAAGTTGCAGTGAAGGAATGATTATATGCTTTGCGAATGGCGCCGTGCGTTGAAACTGATGCTAGTCCTTTCAAACTGATGAGAGGTCGCAAAGGTAACACATTGTTGTCACCTGCCTGGCTAGGGAGAGCAAGGGAAACTCATATTGTTGTGGATGATGTAAGAAGAAGGATGAATGACCGAAAGGATAAATGGGTGAAAAGGATGAATGAGAAATTTCCAAGAAAAAGAACAATAGTTGAGGTGGGAGATCTTGTTAGGATAAGGAGACCTGTGATACCCAAGAAGGGGGATCCATTATATTCAGATCCGGTAAGGGTCATCCAAGTGTTTGAAAATGCTGTGAGACTGGAGAGTGGGCAAGTGTGGAATATGTCCAGAGTAGCAAAATTAAAAAAATAAGAATTCTATGGGCCTCATTACGACTCAGGCGGTAAGGGGTTTACGCCGGCGTAAACAGCGCCGACCCTTACCGCCTGAGTACGAGGTCCCTTAGCGCCATGGCGGATTTAACACCTGCTTTTAGCAGGTGTTAAAATCCATGGCGCTAAGGGACCATGGAGTTAATTACGCCACCGTAATTTACCGTGGCGTAATTAACGCCTTCCCCACTCCCATTATGCCCTATGGGGCAAAAATGGGAATGGGGAAGGGTAAATGGGGATTGGGGACTTACCGCCCCGCCAACCTCGGAATGGGGCGGTAAGTCCGCCAACCACCATGGCGTAAACGTAGTTTACGCCATGGTGGTAAAGTCACGGCCCAGGCGGTAACTTACCGCCTGGGTCGTAATGAGGCCCTATATGTACTGTGACATTTTGCAGAAGAAATGTAAATTGCTGTGTATTTTGATGTCATGGTATTATTTGGAGTTTCACAAAAGTGTTTGCGGTTATATATATATTTATATATATGTATATATATGTATATATATATATATTTTTTTTTTTTTAATAAGCGAGGGGCGTGTGTTATGTGAAAGGCTAATGTATTTATTATGCCCTGCATTACATCTTGTAGAATGTTATGTTCTAGGCTGTGCTTATGATGTCAGATCATTCTGATAGTAGAACTCTTATGTTGTTTGTTGTTGCTCAAAGTTTATGAGTTGATGAGAGCTGATGTGCAGGTTGGGGGTCTTTACTATGTTTCTTGAGATATGCCAATAAACCATTTAGGAAACCCTAGAAGTGTGGTAATTGGCACAACACTTCTCCCCTTGAACAGTCCCTCCTTCCCTCCTTGTGATGTCACTACTTCCCCCAATTGGGCTGTCATACCTCCCCCATGTGCTGTCATTCCTCCTGCCCCTGTACTGTCATTCCTCCCCCTTGTGCTGTCATTTCTCCCCCTTGCACTGTAATTCCCCCCCCCTTGTTCAGTCATTCGTTTCCTCCCTTGTGCTGTCACTACTCGCCCTTGTGCTGTCATTCCTCCCCCTTGTGCTCTCATTCCTCCCTGCTTGTGCTGTAATTTCTCTGGCTCTTGCGCTGTCATTTCTCTCCCCTCACCCTTAATGGCAAGTAACATTATGTGGAATCAAGAGAAAAGCAAAGACATTCCTTCCCCCTTGCTCTGTCATTCCTATCCCTTGCACTGTCATTCCTTCCCCTTGCACTGTCATTCCTCCCTCTTGTGCTGTCATTCCTTCCACCTTGCACTGTCATTTCTCCCCCTTGAGCTGTCACTCCTCCCCCTTGCTCTGTCATTCCTTCTGCTCCTTGAGCTGCCATTACTTTCCTCCCTTGTGCTGTTACTCATCCCCCTTGGGAAGTAATTCCTTCTCTTTGTACGGTCATTCCTTCCCTCCCTTGTGCTGTAATTTCTTCCCGCTCTCGTTGTCATTCCTCCCTGTTGCACGGTCACTCCTTCCCTCCTTACGATGTCACTTCTTCCCCCGATTGAGCTGTCATAACTCCCCCTTGCGCTGTCATTCCTTCCGCCTTGTACTGTCATTCCTCATTCCTTCCCGGTAATAAATGTATTTTGCAGGTGCAGCCGGGTGCACAGAATTGTATAGTCCCACCACCCTACCCACCCCTCCTGCTGCCAAATGCAGAAGCACTCCGCCCTTGTGAAGCTTTTATGGGGGTGGTGATGCTATGGTCTGTTATGCGATCTACCTGTTTTTATTGGGACCTGCTCAAGGCTGGAGGATTCCATATACACCAGGTAAGTTCCTCCTCTCATGCAGATACATGGGGGAGGCGTGTACCATTTCATGCATTACAAAGTGTAAACATTAACATTATCAGGGACTCCTTGAAACAGAATACATCTGGAAAGCTGAGTTTCTCACATCTGCCCTAGGTCTAAGAAGACATTATTTAGAAAACAAATATTCTAGTAATTATTTCAAAGCGACAACCTTGCCGTCCTTTTCCAAAGTAGAGACACCTTCCCTGATCTCTAGTAAATGAAACAGAAACACGCAACCTCTGCACCAATAGGTCTGCACTATGTTACATTAGAATTATGAAAGAATGGCTTTCCAATTAAATCTATTTCTTTGTTAAAGAAAAAACAAGAAATACCTTCAGAATCTATTAATAAATGGTCTATAGATCTGCCCAACAGGTGTTTCGGTCGATTGCTCTTATTCAGGTCATAGTTTAATGTGGTGTTAGTAAAAGTAAGCAGCAGACGTAAACAAATATAAGGTATCTATCAACAGTTAATTGTAAATTATAGCTGCTCTTTTTCCACATCTCATTTGTTATCAAGTTCATTACAGTGGCATGTACATAATTGTCTAAATTTCTGCTATCTCTTGCGTTTAATATAACGGATCAGTGTCCTAGTCCCATTTAATCAATCGCCTTAAGCATGAGTTCTCTTCCCCACATACTTATATTGCTGCATTCTTAATTAGCAAGACATGCAGCCGTGTTTGGGATGCTGTCATACCGATGCTGGCTGAAATTGGCTTGCTTTAAAGTATGAATTAAATCATTTCATCTGTATACGTCATAAAATGAACAGGCTTCAGAGCGGCAGAGGCATGGAAACTGCTCTCCTGAACACCCATGAAGTTCTGCTCTCTAATCGTGATTCTAGCCTTCCTTTTGTCCTCATTCTCCTGAACCTTTCCTTCTCTTTTGACATGGTTGATCATGCCACCCCGATCAATCGACTCTGCGAGAACCTTGGCATCACAGAATAGGCTCCGGAGTGGTTGACCTCCTTCCTCCTGGGCCGACCATCCCAGGTCCACTTGGATCTTTTCTCTCCACCACCTCTCTCTCCACATGTGGTGTTCCCCAGGGCTCTATCCTCTCATCCTGGCTCTTCAATGTCTTCTTGGCCCCTTTGGCCCACCTGATCTGTACCTTCTCCTCTAACTTTCAGTGTTATGCAGATGACACCCAGCTCCCGTTCAGGGTTCCCTCAACCCCCTCTCCCCTCTCAGTCATTCCTGAATGTCTATCCATGATTCAGGATTGGTACACCTCAACCGATCTCTGCCTTAATGCCAGTAAGACAGAGATCCTTCTCATTGGGGCCCCTGCTCTCGCTTTCCCTCTGTCACTCTTGAAGTCCTCCTTGGGCTCTCTTCCTTTGCCTTCGATTCCACTGTCTCATTCCCTCCTCATATCACGGACCTTCCCAAGAAGGTCCACTCCTCAGAGGTATTCTTAATTTTCTTACTTTCCCCCAGGAGCTCACTATCTCCAGAGCCTTAGTTCTCTCCAGGCTGGACTACTGCAACAGCCTCTTTCTCAATCTGCCTTCCACTACTCTTCGCCCTCTGCAACTAATCCAGAACAGAACTGCAAGACTTATCCTTGGCCTCAAGCACAGGGACTATCTCTCCAGCCCTGAAATCTCTCCACTAGCTCCCGGTGGCTGCAAAGATCAAGTCTAAGACCCTCTGCATCGTCCACAAAGCTTTCTGGGGCCGTGGTCTGCTCTACATCCAACTCTCTCTTCCAAAATACCTTCTTTATCGAGCCCTTCACTCAGCTACCTCCAACTCTCTGAGGGTCAAACGTTTCCCTAGACAGAGAGTGGGGGGAAGATCTCTCTCCTCTGCAGGTGCTTCTCTGGAATGGCCTCCCTGCCCCTCTCAAACTTGAGCCGGACCACCTGAAGTTCCGGAAGTTGCTCAAGATCTTCATGTTCTCCTCTGCTTTCTCTCTCTCTCCCCTGCTGACCTACCCGTCTGCTGCTCTGACTGATTGCCTGGCTTCCTCCCAAGTCTTTCTGGGTTCCAGGCTCCCCTGCACTGCATCCAGGCCTACCACGCAATTAGGGGCTGTAACTGTAACCTCTACAGTCCTCTGCCTCCTTGCACTTACCCAGAGCCGCGCTGCCCTGTCTGCACTTATTCAGAGCAATGCTCCCTGATTGAACTTACCCTTTCCATCTCCCTGGCACTTCCGCCTCTCCCTTCCCTCTGCACTTTTTTGTGCTGTTGCACTTGCACGATCTGAATGACACAAGGCCTAGTAAGGTCATTTGTTTTATCCTCCCTCTTTCTTCCCCCTTGTCTTGTCAAACCTAGAAACACGTGTGTACAGGCGTGTTATAAATGACAAATCATATCATATCAGGCCCAATTAAAATGCCACAGATCTACTTGCCGGCCTACACGGCATGTACAAAGGTTTGTCCCTCAATGGTCTTCAGGCCAGTTTGCTACAACTGCTCTAAGTGGGAGCTTGTTTTTTCAAAATGTGGTCGGGAGGGAGTGTATTCTCGAATTTTT
The DNA here is from genome assembly GCF_040938575.1 of Ambystoma mexicanum. Lineage (NCBI taxonomy): Eukaryota > Metazoa > Chordata > Amphibia > Caudata > Ambystomatidae > Ambystoma > Ambystoma mexicanum. The sequence continues at coordinate 1,354,985,696 of NC_090935.1, read as the reverse complement.
TACCAAAAATAAATAGGGTCACAGCCCAGATTCTGTCATTAATAGTATGTAAGACAATACAGTAACTTTGGAAAGCTCAAGCTGCCCTCTGACAGGATCACTTTTTGCAATTAATCTTAACTTCACAAGCCTATGCTTTGAAGTCCAGCAAATCAGGATAATAAAATACTTTATCAGACCCGATTTACCAAGTTCTTTCTCAACAAACATAATCCAGCCTATTTTGTGTTCTACGTTGTAAAAGATCTGATGGAATTCTCTGCATGAAAACTGTAAAAGGGTTAGACCAAATCCCCCCCCCACAGACATCAAAAGAAAGAATTCTATACCTCTTCTACTAACACACCACTAGCCCCCTTCCCAACACCCCCAATACATCTTACCACTGCTGGCGCATGAGTCTCCCATTGGGACACAATTGCTTTTCTGTCCAAGACTGACTGCATTCACCAAAACAACAGCAAAGGTGCCTAGCATCCTTCCTTGCTTCCCACTGACCTAATCCACCAAACTCTTTTTCAGATCTACCAAGGCACCAAGGGACCATGCCAATGCCAGTGGTGCATAGTATAAAACGCAGATACATAACTGAACATAATATATAATATAGCATAGCATAAGACAGCATAACATAACATACCATAGTATGACATAGCATAATATAACAAAGAATATTGTGGTGAAGTCCCCTGCCTTCCTCTGGAGACATCTAGTGGGGTGACCAAGAGTACAGAGGGCCTCTCTGAGCTAATGAATCATGGACCTTGGGAGCTATGGGGGGGAATGCCATGGACACCCTCATTTAGGCCTGGTCATTGGGCAATAAACATCCACATGCGAAGTTACGATCCTGCTAGCCATTTAGGAGCCTTGCCGAATAACCCGCGATCTCACACAGGGAAAGGCAGACTCGTAGAAATACAGGGTCCAGGCTTCACATAAATGTTGGTAACAACTCAGAAGCAACTTACAAAACTCTCCACAAGTCCCACTGCAGACGCGGCTCTGCTGCGGTTGGTGGATGTCAGCGTTCACGTGCTGACTGAAACAAAGAATTCAAGAATGCGGATAAGATTCTTAAAGTCACAATTCAGGCACTACATGGCTCTGAGACTAAGCCATAACCTACACCTAAGGGGAAAAAGCCATTTGGCAATAACAAATCACATACCCTCAGTAATTATGATACATTTGTTTGGTGCCTTACATCCATACTAGCTCCAGAGGAGGAGTCACTAAAGAATAAAAGGGACGTCCATGGAAGGGGAGCTGTGGCAGTTTGGTGAAGGATAGTGTGGCAGCAGTTTTAAGCAAGTTGGTGGTTCAGGAAGGAGGCTGTAGATAGAGTTAAAGAGATACAGGGAAGGGTTGAAGGGGCTGGATACAAGATTTGGATAGAGCCATTAAGAGGTGGTTTCAGAGAGTCATCAGGAGGTTATAGGTGGAAGTCATCGGGAGGTGGTTGATGGATGTCACCAAGAAGTTGTAGGTGGAAGTCATTGGGAGGTGGTTGCTAGGAGTCCTCAGGAAGGTTGTAGATGGACATCATCGGGAGGTGGTTGCTAGGAGTGATTAGGTCGTAGTTGGAAGTCATCGGGAGGTGGTTGATGGATGTCACCAAGAGGTTGTAGGTGGAAGTCATTGGGAGGTGGTTGCTAGGAGTCCTCAGGAAGGTTGTAGGTGGAAGTCATCGGGAAGTGGTTGATGGATGTCATCAGGAGGTGGTAGAAAGCTAAATGTTTTTTATCACAGCTTTCCTTGGGCTCACTCTACGAAATATTCCCTTATATCAGTGGGGTGTGAGGTACAAATACAAAATGAGGGATCAACAAATGGGGGGCTATTTTGATGAGTGCTTTAGATTGATTAATAATTAAAGCAATATGATGTGACTTTTAAGCAGAAATAGTAAGTGTCAGACGTCTTCAGCAATGGCTGTTAATAGAAGTTAATGCCGCTTTTGCTCGCTCACCACTATTATTCTGAAGCCGTGGTATCTGACCTTTATTTAACTGAGAACCTGAGGGTACCAGTCATAATAGTCACCTTAACTAATAATTTTAGTACTAAGAGATCAAGTAAGAGATGCCTGTTGACGGACAGTTTTGCCCAGCTCATGAGAAAGTTTGAAAAGGCATATGCACTGACTTACAAAATAAAAATTGCACTGCACTCAGTGGCCAGAGCAGATGCAGCATTGTGACTTTTGTGGCTATAAAATAATACTGAGTAAACATGGCATTATTTTGAGTACGGTTTGAACATATTTCTCAATTTTTTAACAAATTAGCTGAAGATATATTGGTCTTTTATTTAACATCTTCAGGGAGGCCTATTAGGGTTAGCTAAGGCTGGTAGGACATTCATGTTGTTTCCCCCAATCAGGTTAACTTTTTTGCAGCTCCTGTGATTTAACTAATCTTGACTACTGTTATATATTTTTTTTATATATATAATGATGTGGCATTATGCATACGTTCCATGGGCAATACTGGTGGGTAACGGCCCGGCGGCCTGAGTTAATGTCCCGAGCAAAGCGAGGGTGGACAACGTCGGCCCCAGGGCGTTAACCACCATGGTGTTGCCCGTGGAACGGGTGCATAGCGACATTAGCACCCCGGGTTACCAAAGAGCTAACCCAGGTTGCTAAAAACAACAGATTTTCATTCATTGAATGGGACGCTGCGCACATCCCGTTCAACGAAGGAAAATCCTTTGCTAAAATGGCTGCCATGGTTTTCCATTACCATGGCAGCCTGGGAAAGCGAGAGGCAGTGAAGCTGCTGCAGCAGCAGCAGATGCCGCCCTCGCAACAATCAGGTTGGTGGGACACAGGAGGGGGGTTTGGGAATAGTTTTTTAAAAAAAGAAAACGGAGGGTGAGGGAAGATGGCGCTGCGGGGCCATGGAGGCAGCCGCTGGGGGTCTGTGGAACGCAGGCTGAGATCGGAGGCTTCAGCCTGCGATCCACAGTACCTGATTGCCAGTGCACCCCTCCCCAGATGTTAATGCCTATAAGAGCTCTTGCTGGCACTCGGAGTCAATAGAGGTTTTTCATCCCAAAAATAAAGTTGCTGCGTAGAGCATCTTGAAAAGGTCTGATTAATGTCGTTTTTTCAGACCTTGTTAAATCTGTCCATCAGCTGTCTGCTTCACCGTAGCTCAGTCAAAACATTTTGAGGCCTCGTTAGGAGTTTGCCAGTAAATCTTCAGATTTACTGCAAAAATCGATTACTGTTACTGCCACTTGGTCCTGTGGACTTACCGTGGGATTACAAGGAATGGAGACAGGGTGGCGGTAGTTGCCATTTTTGGAGTACGTTGGACCCCATGGGAACTTTTCTGAATGACCAAGAGAGGTAATTCTGCTTCTGTATGCCGATGAATGTTGGCAGAGAATGTGGATGGTTTACGCCCAGGTTTTTGCTGGTACATCCGCCACCTTCCAACTAAATTTTGTAGTACGGGGTTGAGGTAATGTGACAATAAAATGGCTTTGCCGCCACTTTTTGCTGCACCGCCGTACTCATGATGAGGCCCTTTGTTAGGGTGAGCAGATGTTCCGGTTTTACCGAGCCTGTCTGGGTATTTGCACCTTTGTTCCGGGATTTGGGGATCGCGTAGATATCATCCCGGTTTTTGGCCCGATTTGCCAAAAACCAGGATGGTATCCACCCGATCCCCAAATCCCGGATGGGTTTTTTAAACTTAAAGTAGCCTCGGGACCCCGGGCGCTGCATCATTACTGGGACAACCCACCCACAAAGAAGTAGTACTACACTTTCACAGCTGAAGCTGTAGTCCTACTTCTATGTCAGTGGCCTTTACCGGTTTTTTATTTTCGAAATCTGGCAAGCCTACCTTTGTACTGTAAAATCATTAACTCAGTGAGCGGCCTAGCTCTAAACGGTGCAGCCCCATGTTAAACAACTATGCTTTGCTGATGCACGGGCTGGCCTATATTGCAACAAGTGAATGCCTCAAGAGCTGGCCCAACCTGCTAGTATGGGCAAATATTTTGGGCCAATGTAAGCTACTTTGATCAGTTACTGAACTGTTTAGTTGATCATTCTGAACGATGTTGCTGACCAACTAACTGTGCTAAAAGAATTGTACTATTTACAACAAATTTGAACAAAAAACGCCTCTCTCATTAGTACTGAAAGCGTAACGAAAAGTTGGCAATGGCCACTTATTTATTGAATTGGTGCCAGGCTCCATTTTATGCCCCAGTCTGAACCTAAAAGTGAGGGGTGGACTGGGAACCAAAAGTGGCACCATTTCTTTTTTCAAAGTGAGCCCATATCACTCTGTCCAGGCAAAAGTAGCGAGCAAGGCCAACACCTCTACGCAAGGTTTGGGGCACTTCCCCCACCCGAGAAAACTTTGAAAAAGTAGGTCAGAATCTTGAATTTTAAAAGATATTTGCCTGCTATATAAAGATTAAAAATAGTTAAACATAACAGAAAATGGAAATATGATATTTGTTAAGAGAGAAGAATAACATACCGGTAGCTGTAGGTCTAATTCTTTACAGCCAGGGGAGGCCTGGGAGGGTGCTGCCACAGCCCAGTTGGCCTTCCTGGGCCCACGTCTCCCCATCCGCCTGCAGCAGGGACCAGCTGGCGTAACTCACCTAGACAGACCGACGCCAGCAGTGTGGAAGTGGGTGTGGGGAGGGAAACTCAAGGTGCGAAAAGGGATGAAGGAAGAAAGGCTAGCCCACCCCCCAAAATGTGCTTATAAGCAACACAACACAAGCAAACACACTCTTTCTTGAACTGGCAGGGAAGAAAGAATTTCCCGCCCGCCCACCCACCCGAATTGCAATGTAAAAATGTGAAATGTTTAATATGTCATGATTTTCTAATCTAGAGCAGAACCGTTGCAGTGAAGGTACATGGTGCATCAAGGCTGGTAGGCCTGCAAGAAAGCACAAGGGACTGTGCAGGGACTGAGTTTGTCGGCGGCGGAGAACCTAACTCTGTAGACCACCGGGAAAGTGGGAGGGGGGGGTTGTGGAGCGGGGGATGGAAGGGGAGGTGGAAAGGTGCAAGGATCAAAATGGCAGGGAAAAGGCACCAGGCGGAAGGGGCTGGCAGGCAACAAGGAAACAGGGCGCAGGGGAATCCAGTTAGTCTGGGAAAGGGGTAGTGGGCCAAAGGTACGTAGAAGCAGTGCAGCAACTTGGGGAGTTAGTAGAGGACTAGTGGTCGGTTACCATGGGTCGAGTAAAGGGTGAGGAGAGTGGGGGAGAGCAGGGAAACCAAGGGAGGCAGGAAGAGACAAAAAGGAAGGAGCCCAAGGGACGGGGGAGAGGTCCAGAGATCTGGGAATACAATGAAACATAGGAGAGGAGAACTGCCCCAGGAGGAAGCAACCACATCACATGGGAAGCCAGCAACCAACCACAGGGGAAAGAGGAGAAGCCACTGAGGGAAACGGGAAGGGGAAAGTGCAACAGGGAATGAATGAGGACAGGAAACCAAAAATGGGCGCAGGTAAGAGGGTAAGTCACACAAGTAACGGGGAACGAGTAAAAGAGACAGAGGGTAAAACATCAGGGGAGTGGGTTAGGAGGCATGAGAGTTCCAGGACTCTGGGCAAGGAATCCGTTAGGGACATGGAAACTGGGGTTCGGGGTACCAAGGGCTTGGGGTGAATGAAAAGGTGAAGAGCGCAGGACACCTGGCCAACAGGGGAGGATGGGAGGGGGAAAAGAGCTTCTTAACGATCCTGCACCTGGGAAAAGTAGTCAAGTGGAAGTGGCTGCAATGTAAAGCCGTTGACCGAAATGGGGAGTGTCTGGTAGTTAGTAAAGTGTAAGGACGTCAGCTCCGCATGAGACCGAATGCTGCCCCCACCAACTTGGGAAGTGTAAGGGTTTTCAGCTCAGAGCAGAATCCTGATGCTGCATTGCCAATAAAAGAACACCTGTAAGCTACCTCCTGCTTAATAAAGCAACTGCGTCCTGTCCACCCACAATCTGAGTCTGCGTGTTATTTCAGGGGGCGGGGGGTTGGAGGGCATAGCAATGGGGGACATGTGACTGGAGACACACATAAGGAAAACCTAGGGGAAGTGGAAATCGGGCATGTCACTATGCAGGGCCTGCGGGCCCACTGTGGGATGTTTCAACTATGCTTCTGTATGTGGGAGAGGAGGAGGAGAGGTGCAAGGAATGGGGCATGTGAATGGGCCAGAAAGAGTTGCAGAAAACCAGAGAACCCACACAAGTGGCCAAAGGTGCAGACGCCACCGAGAAATCTCCAGAGTTCCCTGTGGGCCAGTCCGCCCTGAGACTACGCACTCCCACGTGGGGGCTTCGTGCCTTTCCAATTACAGAAATCTAACGTGCTGCTGGCAGCACCACACACTGGAGCTCGACTGGCTGAACGCACACAGACAAAGAGGGCAGAGGCTGCCCACACTCTGTCAATGTAGGCGCTTTCCTGCCGGTGTTATCTTTGCATCAACTGAAGGATAACATCACGTGTGGGGAGTTCCCCGGGACGTAAACATGAAACCCGGCACAGTTTCTTCTCATGGAAACATAAAACCGGCAGCTGATAAAGAGGGGGTTGTTCAGTGAAAAACGGGTCCCCAGGACGCATTCATCATTCACAGGGCAGTGAACTTTAATTAAAAAGGCTATTCGGGGGTAGCTTGAAACGTTTAGAACGCTTTGCGAAGAGGGCCTGCACAGTGCACAGCAAGTGCAGGCGAAGCCTTGTCACTTGTAAACCTTGGCTGTACCTGAGGCAATTCCTGTTGCACCTCCCTGAGAGAATAGGGCTTTTGCTGGCTAGTCATGCGAAGGAAGACCCAAACAAACCTGTGTGAAACTAAGAGGTTTAAGGTTTAGCAGGGGTCAAGTTCTAAAAATAAATGGGGGGATTCTTGAACATAAGCAGTGGGGTGTGGTGTCACAAGGAATTAGCATATCAAGAGGACATATGCAAATTTCATTCAATTGGCTTTCCATAACCATACAAATTGCACAGGTTGAATGGCATTTGCCTTTCATAAAATCAACACCCCCCAGGAATGAAGAGAGGATAATTTCTTCTAATATGTTTGAAAATGTTAAAAGGTGTGTATGTTTTAAACTCCAAGAATCAATACAAATGTTTGCCCTGCAACATGCAGTCCCGAAATATGTCCTTTCAACTTAAGTTGTGTTGTATTTTTCATCAGGTTATATAGTGCAGTGAAGTACCTGGCCTGCGACTGCGGTTTCGAATTCCCAAGTCGGCATAAATTCAAAGAGGGCAGTAAAATGTTCTCATTTTACACACAACCTCTAAAATACCGAGGGGAACAGCGTCCACCCTGTGAATTAAGTGGGTGGACTCCATCCGCCCGCGTGTACCCTCGACTTGAGCCCTGAAAATTCTTTCCTGTCATATAAACCATCTCTACATAACCCTGAGTAAAAAGTTTTATTAGGGACAGGGAGTTTTTGCCGCAGCATGTTTTGTCGTGGTAGAATTCATCGATTTCCTTTCCACGCATTTCGATGCATTTGGCTGCAAATACATGTGGAGGGTTGGGTTTAGGTGAATGATTAATGTGGGGAAGTAAAAAGGGGTGCTGCGGGGGTTTAGCCCGCATATATTTGCGGCAAGATCGGCCAATAAAAAACAATGAATTCTAGTGCGATTAATTTGAGAACATTTGAAAACACGCTCACTATTTGAAGTTGTGTTTTGTTAGTGGGATTTATGCCAGGCACCGCTGCCATTTGCAAGGTCTCCAGGAGCTCTGGCAGATAAATATTCCTTCTTGTAACAGGGGGCGATTCTCAATCCCGTACCATGACTCAAGGGCTGCCTGTCCACAGTGTGGCTTTGTGATTGGACAGATTCTTTCACAAGTTGGGTCTGATCCACTGGTAAAATCAACACTGTTTCCATGGAGAACAGCTCGGAGCAGATGAACCTAACGTCACAAGTCAAGTCTTTCCTCTCTTTATCTAATTTTCAGGCCTATCTTTGTCTCCATTGCTATATCCATCATACTTGTGTGCAACACGTTTGAGCATAGCCTTTCCTGCACAGAAACGTGACGAAAGACAAACATTTAAATATGGAACATTACAGACACTCGCAATAAAACATACACAGGTAATAGCACAATTTATCGAGCATTAAACACAGCACATAGACAATACTTTTAGGAGTTAATGTGAACCAAGCAGTCATCAGGAAGGGTCATTTCAGGGAAAGTTCCATGGCAAGGATATGTTGAGGGTCACCAGTAACTGAGCTCTTGACTACCCTCTTTATTCATTGTTCAGGTTACTTTCCAGAGGGCACAATTTAGCCAACCCTTGGAGTACTCTCTCCTTCAAAAGCGCTGCCACTTGGAGTATTCTTCCCACTTATCTTTTACTGATGGACCTACCCATGAGACGGGCAAGCTTTCTATTGGCTCCTTTGATTGGCTAGCTCCACTGAGATTGTGGATGGAGCCTGTTTCCTTTCCTAACAAAGCGCTCCTGCTTAGAAACATCACAGGCTCTTTTTGCCTTTTGTTAAGCCATTGAGCAGTGATGGCTCGCCCAGCATTGCAGGGTTCAATTGGTCGGAGGACAGCCCGTTACTAACAGTTATTTTTCAGACACCTGCTTCTTCCAGAGCAATCTGGTCTTCTCTGGGATGCTTCTTCTATTGGCCAAAGCCACTGGGCTGCAGACTATTTTTTGAATCTGAAGCATCTTTCTCAAATTCCCTATTAATGCTCAGGATCTCGATAAAGTTCCCTTTTCTACATGGAAATGGAATTAAATGTATTGTCCCGCAGCATTGATGGACCGTTGCTTCTTCCGAATATTTAAAGTCGTATGAAAATACCATCGCAGCACCGAATTTAGGGAGAACAGGCTTTTATTTTTTAGGGCATCCTTATGTCAGTTTAACAAGATAATAGTTACATTTCCGGACAGTTCACCAAATATTATTAGCAGAGATTTCAAATAGCTGTTGACTTTTAAGTGACATTTGACATTGTCCATATAGGCTATAGCCATTCTTTCTTTAATAATCAGATTTCCGGCTGGCACCTTGACCAGCTGTTTGAAACATGCTGTAACTTCGTCTGATTAGCTGTTGAAATCGCTGATTCTTTCATCACTGGTAAGATAAAAGGCTCTACGAACGGTTCAGTCTTTCCCACTCCGTTCAGTTCCCCGATAAAGTTAGTACAATAATTATTATTTCTTTGCAATGACCCTGTATGATACACAATTATGAAAAGCTCTTCACTTTTCCGCTCGTTTGGCCCCATTTTGTTTCGCTTCCAAAGCTGGAATGGCTGATCCACCATTAAACCTCTCAATTTTAAAATGTGATTGTTCAATCCCTCTTTTGTTGTTATTCTTTTCGATTTTATTCCCCACGGATGCTACATGGTCATTGGTACTAACACTGAACAATTCAGTCTATGTGATGGAAGGAGCGAGGCTTGCTCCCCAAGACCATTTGTTGTGATCATTATGGGTGGCATGTCCACGCCTTGGGTAATTGTTGGGTCTCTCTGTCCTTCATGGATGATTTCTCTCTCTTTATTTTATTATGGATCTCCTTTTTTTGAATTCCCTGCTCTCTGAGAGCAGTCCAGGAGCAAGGATTGACATCAAACTGAAAGCCTTCTCCTCTTGGGTTTTTGATGTGCTAGTGTGAGGAGTAGGCAACATTCAGGAACGCTGTACTGGCACAGAGCTCCACCATGCATGAAATTAAGGTGATTACAAAGCACTTCAAGGAAAAGGACATTATTTTCAAAACATTTTTGAACCTTCTGACCAAACCTAAATAATAAAGCAATGGAATGCTGTCAGAATTCTAAAAAGGTACATAACATATGAACTCCTGATAAATATGTCCTTCAAATAAATCTAACAAAAATACTAAAAAAATGTAAAACTCAAAAAAAGATTTGAAATCTCAAAGCATGTCACTAAAGATGTGTGAAACTGTTCAGAAATATTTGAAAAATGTCATACAAGAGATTGCATGAGTAGGATTTAGAAAAGCTTTCCTGAGAAAATAAGCGGTACTGGAGGTACTGGAGGTTTATAAAGATTCAAGGATTGTATTATGCCGTTGATTTTTTTTTAAAGTCCTGAAAATTATTTAATGCATTCGATTTCTGAATTATTTAACACATTACATTAAAAAAATGATACCACTGCTGGTATTTTAGAAACTCTAAAAATTGGAATAACATCTAGAAATTTAGAAAAAACATTTAAGAAGCAACAATTTTAGAAAGTGCTGAGAATCATGCTTTTTTTTTCAGGACATTTAACAATACAACACAAAATGGGTCCCTGACAAGTACCTCCCTCCGCCGGGATTGAAACCAACCCTCAACACAGCACCTCCTTGGGAAAACTGATAGTCCTTAATCCCGACCCAGTCCTATTTTTAACTCTCTGAAGCTTGATCAATTTTCCTAACCATTTCACCAATGGTCATTAAAGTCACAAGAACTCCGACATCAGTGTTCACTGCGTTGATATTTTCATGGGCTTTCTACCCACACCCTAAGATCCTCCATTAGACAACTTCTATTACAATTTAGCAATATCTGGTTACACATTTTCATTTTCTTTGGCATGCACCTGCTTGTCCATATTTTTATCTGTTATATTTTCCGCTGTCACAATCACTCCGTTCATAATGGACCTGTACCTAACAACAACCCCCCATAGCAACCTGACTGCTCACATACAACGTGCCTATCAGGTTTGGGAGCGCGAGATACATGCGTTGATGTCATTACGTCACGCGCACAACCCGTTGCTATCAACGGCCATACTTAGCAACGCGGCTTTCCTTTCACCCTTAAAATGGCTGTGTGCAGACATCATTATACACTCTCTCTCTCGATCTATCGCTCTGGTGAGTTTTCAATAGCTCATATTGTTGGGAATTCTCTTCAACTTCTCCCTCTGCGATCATTACTTACATTACTTCTGATTTAACAAATCGCTTTTGATACTGATCACAAGTGATTTCTCTCACGGCGAAAAACAATTCCAGCGCGGCTTAGAGCGTGTCTTTCAAACCATCCAACATGTAAGGGCCACATTTTTTACTTTATTCCATTCACCACTCTTGGATTGTCATTTCAACATGAGAGTGGATATTTCCACTCATACATCCACCTATGTACCTATTACACGGATAGATTGTCCCAGGAGACACACTAGACCCCATCAACACGTGGATCCAGACACTCATAGCGTTGGCTCTATGCCCGTCCTTGTGAGATAAGAAAAGAACATCCATTGGTTGCCATACCAGGAGTTTAACTTACATAGCTAAGCACATCTATCTAGATTACAGTGCCCCTTTATTTTATTTTTCCTTTTATTTATTTATTTATTTCAATTATAAAGCACACAAACAATTCTGAGGCATTGAGGCGCTGTTGCAGGTACAAATCAAGGAAGCGTACTTTGTCATACAGTTAGTAGACTACATCAGTAATGAGAACAATGGATCAGTTACATAGAAGAGCAGGTAGTATCATGCAAGTTGGTGAGCACAAGAAAGAGCAGAGTGCTGAAAAGTATTTGCATGAAGGAGGGATGCGTAGGAGGTTAGGAGAAGAGCTGGGTTTTGAGCACTTTACGGAACACCCAGTATGATTTGTGAGCCCTACGGGCAGGGCGAAGGTTGTTCCAAAGCTTTGCAGCAAGGTATGGGAAGCTTGAACCTCCAGCTGTGCATCTCTTGACTTTCGGCACAACTAGCCGGTTGGTTTAAGGGGATCTGGTGGGTCTGGAGGAATGTGCCTTAGTGATTCTGTGTGTGAGGTATGGGGGAGCTGTGTTTGATAGGCATTTGTGCGTAATGGAGAGAGCTTTAAATGTAATGCGCTCTTGAATGGGGAGCCAGTGTGCCTCTCTTCTCGCTTTGGCTATATGTTCTCTTTTAGGGATGTGGAGGGCTGCTCTCAAGCCATTGTTTTGGACCACTTGTAATCTTTGTATGTTTTTCGTTGAGGTGCCTGTGAAGAGGACATTATAGTAGTCGATCTTTGAGCCAATGAAAGCGTGGGCGATTGTGAGGCAATTTCTTTTCGTGAGGAAGGGTCTTGCTGTATTAAGGACCTTGGTGGAATAGGCAGCAGAGGAGGAAATGGCAGTTACTTGCCTGGACATGGTAAGTGAGGCGTCAAGGGCGACTCCTAAGGTCTTCACAGTTGATGAGACGGGATTTGTGCAGTTGTCAATCTTGAATGCTGAGTATTGTTTGTCAAGGGACTTCAGAGCATTTGGAAGGCCAACAATTAAGATTTCCGTCTTATCACTGTTAGGGTAGAGGTGGTTGGCTGCCATCCATGCTTGTATGGTTGAGTAGATGTTTTTGAGGGAGGTGGAGACGGCTGAGTAGTTCCCTGATAGTGGGATCAAGATTTGAGTGCCATCGCCATAGTTGGTATAGGCTATGCTAATGAATTAAGGATATTGAAGAGAGGCCTGGTAAATATATTATATAGGGTTGTGGCAATGCAGGACCCCTGAGGAACGCCACACGAGATGGGACTCACATGATTTTCATCACATGAATGAGTTACCTGAGATGTTTTGCGCTTTGTTAGACTTAGATGCTAGACTCCTCTGGATCCCTGTTTCCATAAGGTGATTTATGAAGCTCTGAGTACCATTATATAATATTGCAAATAATTGTTACAAATAATGAGACTCATACACTATTTACTATTATTATTTTTTTGTTATGTTACAGTTACACGTCATAAATATGAACCCCCGATGAAGAGAATTCTTGCTCGAAACGCGTTGGGCATCCGATTAAAAGAAGAATTTGTGGAAACCACAGTACCTTGTGGAGAAAAACTTTTTTCTTAACATATATTGAGATCTGATTCACCATGTACCATTACTTTGATATGTAATGAAATTGCTTTATCTTAAAACTATCTCTATTCACATCAACCTCAATTGAACCAGTTGATACTTTCTCCCTGAATACTTGTGTAGAGGAGGTGAAAGGGGCCCCCAGAGGTCCCTTACGTCTATGGAAACAAGGCAAGTTATCACACACGATAAATACGCCAGACACGAGGTTGTATTCCCAAAGCTAGGGTTTATTGCAAAGCAAATAGTCTCAGTTGGCCAACTCGGTCTCACGCTCCGCGACGTGTATCTCTAGACCTCGAGGGACGCAAGAGAGCGAATTACGTACATCAGTTACATATATACAAAATGCATATCATACAATCAGCTATGACATGTTTAACACCCCCCCTTTATTGGGTTTCTTTGAACTCGGTGTGATGATGGACACTTTTGACAATTATGACACCTTCAAATATCTATTCTAGTAACAATATGCAATTTGCAAGTGCGGAGGCATCTTTTAGTTGTTGAACAGAGCACAGTGCTTCTGTTCTTGGAAGCGAGCTACATACGGGGGAAGAGTCACATTCCAGACCTTGCTATCTATGAGGTGCTATTCGTGTCCTGGGAGCCGACACGCTCTACAGGGCTCAGTAAAAGGGAGGCCGTAAGAAGAGCATAATCCAAGCTTTTAGCTGCTTTATTCTAGCATATTCTACCATATAACGAGACTGGCTGGCAGCTGTGAAATGATTAAATGCCCTGCAGCTCTGCTTCAAGGCTACATTCGGGAGGGAGCCGGGCATTCCTTCCTGGCGCTGCCTACGTTGTGTTTCAATGAACTCTTGTTAGCCTCGCGGCCCTGCAGCTTTGTCCTTTCACGTTCAGACAACAATGTTTAACAGTCGAGCAGTGTAAGCAGAAAATGTGCTTCGAAGCAATAAGAACAGAAAGCAATGAGCAATTGTTAGAAAACAAAATGGCGATCCTTGTTACATCAAAATGGTCGTTCATTGGTAAACTCGGAAACCTATTTGTCTATCATATCGTGCATGAGACGGTTGGCCCATGGCCACCAAAATACGTTTGCTGTCAATCATTTTTCTAGACTGACAAACCCTCCTTTGGCCGTATGCCAAACGTCTCATTCATTCATGGTATCCTCCTCTGATGACGATAAGTCTGAAGTATTTATGTCTGAATTTTGCATGCTATTGTAAGCATCATCATCTTCATTAATAGCTATAGCCATTAATTCTTTCACTGTTTTCATCTCATTTGTGCTTCGGTCAGCCCGACCATAAGTTTGTTTTCTTCATGTCATCATATGCATACATCCCTTCGTACATCCCTCAGTTACTTCAGTGCAAACTAACGGTAGGCAGTGTATGCAACAACACCACGTTATGAATATTCCAAACACCACTACTAATATTGAGATCAACTTCCATCCCCAAGAACGCAATATTCCCCAAAACCAGGACTCTATTCCCCAGCCTCCTTCTCCAGTAGGGAGTTCGGAGCTTAGGACATGCATTTTCTTTATCGCTTCAAAAATCGTAGGGGAATAGTCATCTACAAATACACAACATGCTGATCCCCCTATCTTGCAAATTCCCCCACGATCAACCAGGATCACTTCGAGAGCCATTCTATTTTGCAGCGTCATTAACCTGATTCCTTTTTCTTCCAACATCATGTTAAATAGTATATCTATCGTTGTGTTTATGGTATTTTGTAGTATTCTGGACAGCTGCCTTATGTTATAGGAGTTCACTATTTGGGACAAAAATGGAATGAATGTTTTTGCTACGTCAGTCGCTATCAGAACGCTTTCGCTACTCCTTTTGGCTCTAGATCTGGATAGTCTGGCCATGTCTGCTGTTTCTAAGAGGAACACTCATGGGAACAGTAGACCTAGGTAACATGTACCTCCCCAGTTTCTGGGCAACCAAGGATATGCTTTCTCTCCACATATAAAATAAACTGGATCTCCCACATATACTGGTTCTATTTCCCATTTTAATACGACTGTATTCATGCATCCAGTAAATGTTCCGACTGAATAGGAGCCTTTCTTTTTTAGACAAAAAGGGACAGTTCTTGTGTTATAATTCACTGTGTAAGAAGGGGGAACTGCATCTTTGTTCCCGTCTGTTCTTACACGAAACGTCATCACAGATGTTTTAACTGGTGGGGACAATCTATCTTGTCTATTTTGTCGTGTTATTTTTCGCGTACTTTTCCTCGTAGGCTCTGGGGTCATCACTTGTGCTTTATGGAATATGGAACAACCGACAGGCCCCATAATTATTTCCTCAAACTCATTCATGTTTGTTCTGTCTAATTGACCCGTACTACTCTTATTCCATTTCCCATAGAACATTGCACTTAAAGATGCACTACATGCAGAACTTAATGGTAATGGCTGTACATACCAACCTATTCCTTTCCCAGCATGCTGCGGTAAATGGGCACATACCCAGCAATTTGTTTTCTTTAGAATTGCATGTGTCATATTCATAATCAATAACAACATATTGTTCCCATATCCTTCCCTGTGTCTTTCTTCCATTGGGGACAAGGTATAAGTAATCACCTGAACCGGGCTTTCAGTAGTGGATATATTAACTATTGGTAAAAACATTTGCAATGGGTGTATCGATTCCACATACCATAATACTAGAGCTGTCGTTATTGGTGCTACCACACTCATGAAGCACATGATTATTGTCACTGCCAGCATACAATTCTTTTTACCATGCGTTTTTCTTAAGCTTACAGTCTTTACAATTAACTCATTCTCAGCAGCGGTGCAGGAGGAGGCTGAAACCGGTCCCGACATGTTTCTCATCGTCCTTCTTGTTTCTTATTAGAGTTCGTCGTGGATATCTGTCTTCGTTGCACTTGCTCTGATGTCAGTAAGTTCAACGGAATTGTCACAATTCAGTTCTCTCAGTCCTTTATAGCCTGGATTTGCTTACTTGTTTTTAGGCAAGATCACTTGTCCTTTCTCATACTGCTCAGAGGACATTTGATCAGTTATCTATTGCCTTAGTACCATGTGCGCCCAGCTTGTCCGCTCTGGTTCAGGACACATGTACTTTTTATAATCGCACCGAGGAGCCGCGAGTCTTGAATTGTCCGACTTGCACAATTCTTACGCTTCTATCTTCTACACCTCTAGTTCCTTCTCCGTCCATGAGCGGAACCAGAGGTTGACATAAACATCAAAGAACTGTGGATCACTTTGTCTTTCGAGGACGCAAATCATATCGCCTCACTCCTGGTAGTGTGTGATCCGTGAACAGTGCCGGTGCACTTCCAGATCCTGGCTCAAAGTCAGCCTGTGGCGCTATTGCAGGTGCTGGTGTGCGCCGTGCCAATGATGCAGATTTTGTCTTTGGCGTGCTGGTAAGTGCTGGTGGGCGCCAAAGGGGTACACGTTTAATGTCTGCCGGTATTTGCAATGCAGATGTTGTGTCAGCCAACAGTGATGTAGATTCTGCTGGGCAATGTTGGGGCACTCTTTGCCCTTCCCCCTTTTGGCAATCGTCTCAGGCTTTGTTTCGAGTTTCACTTCTCGCTCGGGCAGATTTGGTGGCGGCGTACTGGCAACAGTTTCTTTCGTTTCTGGGACCGCTGTCTCTTTCCAGTCGTCTGGGTCAGGCAACTCTTTCAGTGAAGTTGGAATCTTTTTGGCATGGGTGGCATGGATCCACGACTTCCGTCCATCCACCCGTATCGCCGTCTGCGTTGCTAAGAGTACTTGATAGGGGCTGCGCCACCTGGGTGCTAACGATGACTTTCTTTCAAAAAATATTAGCAGCACCCAGTCGCCTGGCTCCAGCGCGTGCCCCGGAACGGTGTATCTCACTGGTAAAGCCTCCTGCACCTGCTGATGAATCAAATGCAATTTCTGCATTAAAAGGCCACAATAAGTACTAAGCACAGGATGTTCTACCTCTCTAAGTCGTTTTGGCTGAGGTGCGCACGAAACATTTGCCAGCCTCCCCATTACGATTTTGTACAGGGAGAGCCCAGTTCTAGCCTGTACAGATGTACGCATGCATAATAACGCTATTGGTAATGCATCCACCCAACTTAACTTGCTTCCTGCACATATCTTGCTTATTTTTGACTTGAGGATACCGTTGTCCCTCTCCACAAGATCGGCCATACTCGGATGTCTTGAACTATGAAATCTCTTATCAATCTGAAGACCCGCACATATCTGTAACACCACTGCGCCCACAAAATGTGGACCATTATCTGACCATAGGACACGGGGCAGGCCAAAACAGTAAATGTATTCTTTAAGCATTACTTTTGCTGTGCTCATTGCTGTGCAGTCTTTTAAGGGATATGCCTCCACCCACTTGCTGAATGCACAAATCACCACTAAGACATATTTCAAGTTTTGGCATCTCTCCATCTCTATAAAGTCAAAATGGATTACCTCAAAGGCATAGAGGGCGGGCCAAAACTGCCTATTGGAGTCACTGTTCCCTTTCCTACATTGTGTTGTAAACACGTGATACAGTTCTGCATCAACCTCTCTGCATTCCTCTTTATGTTTACATTCTGCCATTCTGTGGATAGGTGCTGTATTATCTTTTTCGCACAGATGTAGTAGGGCTGTTGGCCATTGTGACCATTGCAGTCACATAAGAATTTGGCAGCATCCAGTTTCTAGTTCCCTTGTCCACCCAACAACCCTCCAGATCTAACTCAGCAGAGCCCTCTGCCCAAACTTGTATTTCATCGGCTGTGGCTTTGGCCTGCATTTCTTTGACGGTGGCAATTCCATTTCCTATCATACAGGGTACTTCCTTAGTCTGGACTGTCATCATTTTAGTATTCAAATCAGTGGCAGTTTCTTTCGCAATTCTGTCTGCAAACGCGTTTCCCTCTCCTACTTTGCATGTTACCTTTTTGTGTGCCTCGCATTTCACTATTGCTACGCATTTTGGAAACGTGAGTGCAGACAGCAATCGTACAATCAAAGGGCCATGTTGAATTCTGGCACCATGTGATGTGAAAAACCCTCTCTCAGCCCAGAGTCGACCAAAGTTATGAACCACCCCAAAAGCGTACTGACTATCAGTAAATATATTCACATTCAAATTTTCAGAAATCTTGCAGGCTCTGGTCAATGCTATTATCTCTGCGGCTTGTGCCGAGTTGTAGGGGATTCTTTTGCTTTCTACAACGCTCTCTAGGGTAGTGATAGCATAAGCGGCAGTTGTCGTGCCATCAGGTAATTTAAAACAAGAGCCGTCACAAAACAACTCTCCATTTGGATCTTTCTGTGGGGTATCACTTAAATCAACTCTCCCCTTTGTTTCTTCCTAAGTGACCATTAAGCAATCATGGGGGGGTGATTCGTTGTCACCAATTTCTTTTATGGGAGTGGCATTAATTCTGCAGGATTCAAAACGCTACACCTCATAATTTGGATATGGGGCGCGAACAAGATAATCTCATATCTTGTCAATCTAGCAGAGGTGAGGTGTTGCGTCTGTGTTCTATTTAATAGAACGTCTATGGCATGTGGCACCATCAGAATTAAATTATGCCCCAATACCATTCCTTCCGTTTGTTTCACTGACGCAGTAGCCACCGCGACAGATCGCAAACATCGTGGTAGTACGCGCGCTACAGGGTCCAGCGCAGAAGAAAAATAGCCGCACGGCCTATTTCTTCCACCTTGTTCCTGTGTCAAAACCGCCAATGCACATCCTTCACTTTCACACACAAACAGTCTAAAAACCTTTTCATAATTTGGTGTGCCCAAAACTGGAGCAGAACATAATGCAGTTTTCAATTGATCAAATGCTCTCCGACATTCCTCATCCCACTGTAGAGGCATAACCGCATCCTTTCTAGTCAAATTCACCATCGGTTTCACCGATCCATTGTCGGCAATATGAAGCCATGCCTATTATGGCTCTGACTCCTTTCTGTGTCTTTGGAATAGGCATACAAGAAATACTTTCTATGCGTTCTGGCGTTAGCCTTCTCCCCTCTTTCTAAAGTAGGTAGCCCAAATAAGCTACCTCCTTTCGATTATATTGAAATTTCTTCAAACTAGCTTTATGGCCATGTGCCGCTAGGTGTGATAGTAGTAATACAGTGCTTTCTTTACAAATCTCCTCTATGTCAGCAGCTAACAATAGATCGTCTATGTATTGCAAGAGTACGCAACCCACTGGTAATTCTAGCATGTCTAGCTGCTCTTTCAATGCTCTACTGTAAATACTCTGACTTTCCGTGTAACCTTGCGGAATCTGCGTGAATGTAAATGATCGTCCTCCTAATGTGAACGCGAACAAATATCTGCTGTCCTTATCCACCGGAATGCTAAAGAACGCATTTTTTAGATCAACTACACTAAAGTATTCTGCTGAGACAGGTATCATTGTCAATATTGTAGTGACATCTGGCACTAAAGGAAATTGTGGATCTACTACTTTGTTTAGCGCGCGCAAATCAATTATGAAACGGTATGGTACTTCATTGCCTCCTTTTTTATAAACTGGAAGAATCGGGCTGTTGCATGTACTGCCTGTAATTTCTTCAATCACCCCTAATTTCACCAAATCTGTAACAATACTCTTCAATCCTTTCTCACCTTCAGTCGAAATTCTGTATTGGGGAATTCACGGTAGTGTAACACCATCTTTCAAAATTATCTTTACTGACTCTATTTTCAAGCATCCTACATCATTATCATGCATTGCCCATATACAGGTTGGCACTTTACTTAGTTCTCCTGGTAAAGTTTCAGACATGAATTCTGACACAGGGGCATCTTGTTCCGGGAGGATAGCTCAGCGGCAGCGTGCGCATCTTGGAAGCAAGATGACACGAAGCAACAACAGGTTCGATCCCCGGGTCCGCGCTTAGAAACCTCTGGGTGTTTAAGCGCGTTATAAATACGTAACTAAGACGAAAAAAACAAAACACAATTACGCAACTAAGAAAAACAAGCTATTCCTGTAACAGCGCCTCGATGCCTGCGGGCTGTGTGAGCACTTTATAAATGTAAAATAAATAAAATAAATCTTGTGGCCAAATCGTCTGCTGTGCAATGTATAACGGAACCTAACTTTTTCAACAAATTTAATCCCAACAGGTTCTCCCCAGAACTTTCTGTTAAAAGGAAAGGACAATGTTCAGTGAATGGTCCTATCGTAGCTGAGACTGGTTGGGACACTGGGTTTATGACTGGTGTACCTGCGAACCCTACGGAAACATTCTTTTGCCCTAACAGTGGTATATCCGGAACCAAGTGATGGTCTATTGAACACTTTTGCGCTCCTGTATCTACAAGGAAGCGGTGCTCTTCATTCCCGACTCTCATTTCTACGTAGGGTCCTCTCTGATTCACGGGAACAGACACTGGTTCCAACCTCTGTCCTGGGCTGTCCTATTGGGGAAATAACACATCATCCGATGTGTAATCATTACTATTACTGTAATACGTGTTTGGCTGTGTATCTAAAACGTTCCCACTCTTCCCTCTATTTCCCCCACTCTGGTTCCCATACTGTTGGTTTTGCTGTCCCTGACTCTGGTTAGGGGCACTTTGGTTTTGGGCTTGGTTTTGATTACCTCCATTATTGTGGTGCTGCTGCATACTATTCCTATTTGGACCATTCGCTCCTTGGTGCCCTTTGTGCTGTCTCCTCTGACCAGACCCATTTCTATTCTGCAGATGTGGACATTGCGCTCGCCAGTGTCCTTCCTCCTTACAATACGCACACTGATTTGGTCCCACTGGTCCCCCATGCATATTCGAATTACTCCTTCCTTGTGCATTCCCTCTCCCTCTATTATGTCCTGCTACTTGCTGTAGTAGCACCTGTGTTTTCAGATTTACCCTATCCTTCTCCTCTTTTTCTTTCTCCGCAGTCACTCTGTTCTCATAATATTGGGCCATGTGTAATACTTCGCCCAGCCTTTTTGCTTGCCATGCACTCTCTGATGTCATTATTAGGTTCTGGATTGGAAGTTTTAACCCCCTCACATATTTGTCAACAAATAACCTCTTCCCCGCTTCTGAGCTCACATCCTGCCCTTGCCTTGTACACATTCAGACAAGTTGTCCCATTGAATTCTTTTCTCTGGGACAATTTCTTTTAATTTCTGTACTATGCGTGCTGGTAATGCTACCAGGTTCGCTCCCGGTGTTCCTCCAACCGCTTTATTCCTGTCCTCTATTATCAAGTCCGCCCATGTGGCACCAAAGGTCGTTATGTCATCCACCTTTCTTATTTGCTTCCATATGTCTGTTGGAAGGATCACTGGGAATATCAGGTCTATGTCACCCATGGTAAGCACGGATGATTGCAGGCAGGACTCTACTTCCTTGTAGAACCCTGCAGGATTCTTTCTTATATCGGGAATCGTCTGCTTTATGTTGTTCACCTCCTGTCTGGAAAAGGGGACTTGTACATATTGGGAGGTATAATGGGCTGGTGTTACCTGCGCCGCTACGTTGCCCGTTGCGGGAACCTCTACTTTGGGCACAAAGGTAGGTGGGACCTCTCTCATAGGAAATGCCCCACTTAGTGTCCCTCCCCCTTCTCTCATGTGCAACAATATTCCCAGATCAAGCGATAGGGATGTTTCTTCTGTCCCTCGCTCTAGTGCTCTCTTATATACTGCCATTATTTCGGGTGGGCTGGCCTTGTCGTTTTTTATATCATTGTCTAGTAAATGTTCAGCCATCGACTGCAGTGCTTTTCTTTTCATGGGCATGGAATAGTCATCAAATATCTCATGTATCTCCATTGTGGGGATACTCGTATCCGACATCCATTTAAACACTTCTCGTATACATACTTTCAACTTGTCACCCCTCTGCAGTGACGACATTGAATGTCATCATTGTATATACGGCTCTACAGCTTCCTTACTATGTCTCCCGATATCCTTACCCCTGTACCCAGGTGCAGTAAACATTTCGGCATAATCATTATCTAATTCATTTTTAAGTTCAAAAAGTCCATACACATGTTCCCTCACTTCTTCATCACTCTCCCTACAGCGTGCTAATGCATTCAAATCCAACAATCGCTGCGGTGGTAATTTCACAATTAACTGTTTCCATCTCTCCACCAAATATTCACCCATGCATTCCAACACTACCTGTCTTTCATTGCTTCTTCGGAAGTCATACATCGAAGCCAATGCTGCCGTCCCATCATTCCCGTCTATATACATTTCTGCCTGTTGCTGCAATTCCACCTTCCTTTCTTTGCTGATCGCACTGCGAGTTACCCTCGTGCATCTACTTTGTTCAGTCCCGCCTCTCGCCCCGTGGTTTCAATTTCACCCCCGTGAGGGACGGACGGTACCGAGTCTGTATCTAAGGCGGGAGGAGCGGATGGGACAACAGAAATGGGGAGTGTCTGCTGTGGGCCTGGTTGGCTAATAGGAAGTGTTACGTGCGCGGTCTGTGGCTGTGGGAGGGCTTGAGCTACAGGAGGGAGAGTTTGAGCTCCGGGTGGGGTTTGGGCACTAGTTACTGACATGTTTGGCCTCGCTTCTGATCTTGGGCCTTGTTTTGTATGGATCAATATGCTTTCTATCAATTCATCTGCTATGTGCAATTCTCGTTGTGGGTATATTTTTTCTATATTCAACTGGTCACGTCTACCTGACCTCCTTAGACTTTCATTCCACTCCTCTTCTTCCTTTTCTTCCGCTACTTCACCTTTAGATTTATGCCTGCGTGCATGCTTCGCTCTACTTCTAAATCGGAGCATTGCTTCTCTTCTCCAGTCCTTAACAATATCAAATGCTGCAGGATGTGCTTTCTTTCTTATCAACACCCTTTCCAAGTTATCTATTCTCGCTATCTCAAAACTACCATTAATCGGCCACTGATGGTCTTGTTGCTTTCTTGTTTGCCTATGCCAAGTCTCACAGAATATTATTGCACCCACTCCATACTTCACATACATCTCATATGCCGGCGTTCCCCCAGGTGGTGCAATTTGGCCATCTTCCAAAGATTGTCTACCATAGCGGAAAAACCCTGCTAGGGTGGACAATACCCCAGGCACGTTTCAACCTTCCCCTTTGTTAATCAACCTTACCTAGGGCGTTTGATTTTGCAAAGTCAACTATCAACCAATAACAGGATTACTTTGAATCGGGGAATGACTCACCTGATAAATCAATTTGTCCTTCTGAACACAAGTCATCTGTATACTGACGCAACCAATGACGTCGTGTCTGAGTTTCTTGGCTTCCGCCTCGTTTCGGGACCCTTGCCTCCTTGTTCTCTAGCCGGGTACGTCGATCAGGGATCAGATGTGTGCAGATCTGCAAAGGAATCTCTCATCACTTCTACAGGGTGCCCCGAACACCTCTTGATCCCAGCTCGATCGTCCCGTCCTCGCCGTTCTCCGCCTTGACTCAATTACAACATATGCGATGGAACAAGTGGGGGAGGGTCCCTATTGGGGCGCCATCTTGAAAGGGGCCCCTAGGGGTCTCTTACATCTATGGAAACAAGGCAAGTCACCACACACGATAGATACGCCAGACATGAGGTTGTATTCCCAAAGCTAGGGTTTATTGCAAAGCAAATAGTCTCAGTTGGCCAACTCGGTCTCACGCCCCGCGACGTGTATCTCTAGACCTCGACGGACGCAAGAGAGCGAATTACGTACATCAGTTACATATATACAAAATGTATATCATACAATCAGCTATGACATGTTTAACACCCCCCTTTATTGGGTTTCTTTGAACTCGGTGTGATGATGGACACTTTCGACAACTATGACACCTTCAAATATCTATTCTAGTAACAATATGCAATTTTCAAGGCGGAGGCATCTTTTAGTTGTTGAACAGAACACAGTGCTTCTGTTCTTGGAAGCGAGCTACATACTGGGGAAGAGTCACATTCCAGACCTTGCTATCTGTGAGGTGCTTTTCGTGTCCTGGGAGTCGACACGCTCTACAGGGCTCAGTAAAAGGGGGCCGTAAGAAGAGCATAATTCAAGCTTTTAGCTGCTTTATTCTAGCATATTCTACCATATAACGAGACTGGCTGGCAGCTGTGAAATGATTAAATGCCCTGCAGCTCTGCTTCAAGGCTACATTCGGGAGGGAGGGCTGCATTCCTTCCTGGCGCTGCCTATGTTGTGTTTCAACAAACTCTTGTTAGCCTCGCAGCCCTGCGCCCTTGTCCTTTCACGTTCAGACAACAATGTTTAATAGTCGAGCAGTGTAAGCAGAAAATGTGCTGCGAAGCAATAAGAATAGAAAGCAATGAGCAATAGTTAGAAAACAAAATGGCGATCCTTGTTACATCAAAATGGTCGTTCATTGGTAAACTTGGAAACCTATATGTTTATCTTATCGTGCATGAGACGGTTGGCCCACGGCCACCAAAATACGTTTGCCATCAATCATGAGAGGTATCCATTTTTCTAGACTGACAGAGGAGCCAAAAGCCTCCACTAGAAGCCGCGCCCCTAACCTGCCTCTATGTTGGGAGCCAGAGATAGTGACGAAGGCGAAACCTGTAATGATGCCAATAACACGAGCAGCCTTTGAAGCAAAGTATCCATTGAGAAAGCCATTATTTATGTATCCACAAAGAGCTGACAGCCTCTTAGGAAAGATCCCTGAAGAGCGCGGGAAGATGAATGAAAGAGCAGACTGGTGACGTCACATGATGCAACGTGACACACTAAGAGATAACAGTGGAGAACGTAAAGAGAACATATAGAATCCAGTAACGAAGTAAAGAGTTGAGTAATCTCTTGCATGTAAAAAGATTACACGTGTGAAGAGCACGGAAGAAAATGCAAAGCGGTTTTATAATTGTACAGAGCCAGTAACGCAAGTAGACTAAGTGATCGTAGAAGCTAGCTATACGTAGTATATAGACTGCAGTCGATGCCGCCAGGTTATATGTAAGCATAAGAAATCTGGATGCTCCACATCGTGTTTTAGCAAACTGGGATTCCAGGAGCAGGAAGCCTGAAGTGTGTCACAGTTTACAAACAGTAGCTGACGAGCAAGAAAGAATCAAAGAGACTTGTCTGGTCCAGTGTCAAGAAGGCCAGTGCAGCCAAGAACTGGTTGTCTATTCAAAGGATACAATTAATACAAGTGACAAGCCAAGCTCCTGCCAAGGTGCAGCTGATGAGTGTCAAGTTCTATTTGTTTTAATACCATTTAATATTGAAAAGAAGCTCGAAACGTGGTCATCAGTCATGTGACCTGGATGGACATAGACTTAAGCAGACTCTGCAGAGACCAGAAGATAAGAGCATGCACACACTCCCTAATATTCCCAGGAGCTGTGAAGCCTACAGGGCCATGTTCAAAGACTAATTGAATGACAGAAAGTAAGAGTGATGATAGATGTTGGGCTAATTGAGTGGGGAGGTATGGTCAGACCAGACCCACCAGCACCTGGAGTACTAGCTTGTGCGCTGCTAGCGAATGAAATATTTCAGAAGAGTACAAGTGTGCCAACCAATTATAAAGGGCCACATAACAAAGTGCCCTATAGTTTGAGATCCAATAGATCGTCGTGTATTTTGTGACGATGAAGATGACTTGCACTAGAGGAGGGCTTAGTTGCCAACCCCACAGTAGAGACCCAATCACAACTTAAACCCCCATACAAAGTAAATGTAGATGTTCCCCGTTTCCCAACCACAGCCCCACATACGGTTTACAGTTTGCCACATAGTATGACGTCAATGATGACGAATGTTCGTTATAAAAGGATGTTTTTTATGTAAATCTGAGAGAATTTGCTATGAGACTTCCATCGATGTCCGTTGCACTCCCTGTTTTAGATAATTGTTAATAAAACAGCGTACACCTTGCCAACTTCTGGAGTAGACCTTATTATTGATGTTTGAGTAATTTCTGCATCCCCATCCTTCCCATAAGAGCGCCACCTCGTCTTAAAGAGCCCCCTCGGGTTCACTTGGCTGTCTCCAGATATTGTGCAGGGGACGGGAGTTCCCCCATTGTGGTAACCTTTCGTTCTTGCGTGAAATCTGTATGTTGTCAGTGGTACTGCACCCCTCCAATAATAGAAGTTGTGAAGACATCTGCAGGTGCAGTTCATTGGATAGGGGCAGTACCACTGGCAACATACACGTGTCCTTGTAAGAAATCATATTGAGATCAGAACTACAATATAGGACAACCACAACCAAAGGCTGCAATTATACATACAACCAACAGATGTCATGCCTCACTTGTGCTGTTGTTCCTTTCCCCCTTGTGCTGTGTCTCTTCCCCCTCTTGTGCTGTCCCTTCCCCTTGTGCTGTGGCTCCTTCCCCCTTGCACTGACCCTCCTCCCTCCCTTGCGCTGTCTCTCCTCCCTCCCTTCCACTGCCGCTCCTCACCCCTTTGCACTTGCCCTCCTTCCCGTTGGGCCATTTCCTGTTATTCTTTCACTCCATCCCCTTGCACTTTCCCTCCTCCTCCCCTTGTGCTGTCCCTTCCACCTTGTTCCCCCTCCTCCCTCTTGCACTATCCCTCCTTCCTCCTTGCACTGATGCTCCTTCCCCTTGCCCTGTCGCTCCTCCCCCCTCATGCTGTTGCTCTTCCCCACTTGTGCTGTCTCTCCTCCCCCTTACTCTGTCCCTCCTCCCCCTTGCGCTGTTCCTCCTCCTTCCATTGTACTGTCCCTCCTCCCCACCCCTTGTGCAGTGACTCCTTCCTCCTTGCGCTATCACTCCTTCCCACTTGCACTGTCGCTCCTTACCCCTTGTGCTGTTGCTCTCTCTTCCCTTGTGCTATTGCTCCTTTACCCCTTGTCCTCTTCCTGCTCCCTCCCTTGTGCTGTACGCCCTCCTGCCATTGCGATGTCCCTCCTCTCTCCCTTGCACTGTCCCTCATCACCCCCTTGCGCTGGCCCTCCTACCACTGGCACTGTTCCGCTTTGCACTTCCCCCTCCACCCCCCTTGCACTTTCCCTCATTCCCCCTTGTGCTGTCCCTCCTCCCCATTGTGCTGTCCTTCCCCCTGTTATGCTGTCCCTCCTTCCCCTTGCACTGTTGCTTGTTCCCCCTTGTGCTGTCGCACTCCCCTGCTCTGTCACTCCTCCCCCTTGCTCTGTCACTCCTTCCCCTGTCACTGTCGTTCCTCCCCCTTGTGCTATTGCACCACCTTATGCTGTCTCTCCTCCCTCACTTGTGCTGTCCCTCCGTTTGTGCTGTGACTCCTTCCTCTTGTGCTGTGACTCCTTCCCCCTTGTACTGTCCATCCGCCCTTGCATTGTCCCTCTTCCCTCCCTTGCGCTCTCTCTCCTCCCTCCCTTCCACTATCACTCCTCACCCCTTTGAACTGACCCTCCCCCTTGCGCCATCCCCTGTTATGCTTTCACTCCTCCCCCTTGAATTTCCCACCTCCTTCCTTGCACTCTCCCCCTCCCCTTGTGCTGTCCCTTCCACCTTGTGCTCCCTCCTCCCTCTTGCACTGTCCCTCCTTCCGCCTTGCACTGATGCTCCTTCCCCTTGCACTGTCGCTCCTCACCCCTCATGTTGTTGCTCTTCCCCACTTGTGCTCTCTCCTCCCCCTTACTCTGTCCTTCCTCCCCCTTGCGCTGTTCCTCCTCCCTCTGTTGTACTGTCCCTCCTCCCAACCCCTTGTGCAGTGACTCCTTCCCACTTGGGCTGTCGCTCCTTCTCCATTGCACTGTCACTCCTTTCCCCTTGTGCTATTGCTCCCTCCTCCCTTGCGCTATTGCTCCTTTACTCCTTGTGCTCTCCCTGATCCCTCCCTTGTGCTGTATGCCCTCCCTCCCTTGAGCTGTCCCTCCTCTCTATCTTGCACTGTCCCTCATCACCCCCTAGTGCTGGCCCTACTCTCACTGACACTGTTGCGCTTTGCACTTTCCCTCCTCCCCCTGGCACTTTCCCTCCTTCCCCTTGTGCTGTCCCTCTTCCCCCTTGTACTGTCCCTCCCCCTGTTATCCAGTCCCTCCTTTCGCCTTGTGCTGTCCCTCCGTCCCCTTGTGCTGTTGCTTGTTCCACCTTGCACTGTTGCTCCTCCCCCTTGTGCTGTCGCTCCCCCTTGCGCTGTCGCTCAGTCCCCTTGCGATGTCGCTCTTTCTCCCCTTGAGCTGACAGTCCCTCCTCATGGCACTGTTACTCCTTCCCCCTTTAGCACTGTCGCTCCACCCACCTTTGCGCTATCAATCAGTCCAACTTCTGCTGTTGCTTTGCCTCCCCTTTGCACTGTTATTCTTCCCCCATCTGCGCTGTCACTCCTTCCTTCACATTGTTTTGTTATTCTTCCTCTTGTTTCCTTTTAGTTCTTATTCATTTCATCCCCCCATAGTGCTTCTCTCACCACCCCCACGCTACCCTTCATCCCCTACCATGTTGGCATGTCTTCTTCCCTGTGCTGCCTTCCCTCCATGCTAAATATAAAATGCAATAAACAACTATAAACTCCAAAACTATTGGCTTTGCCAATGCTTGTTTTTTTGTTTGTGTTTGGTTAAGCATACTCCCTTACAGATAATCTACCTGTTCATTGGTCAGACCACTCTGTTCAGCTATTCACCCTCACTGCCCCTTTGAGGAATAGCCTATGGTCCGCAGAAGACCCCGGTTTATTAACACGGAAACGTATAGATTTAGACAAAATCCCTGCATCAGAGATGATATGATATGATTATTTATTTATAGCACGCTCATTCACAGGTGTTTTAGAGCGCAAAATGAGGGAATTGCTAGCCTCGCTTGATACTACCTTACCCAGTGAGGGTTTCCTCACCGCTGGGACTGAGTTTATGAACACTGCATGGGCTAACTTTGCACCTATGAAACCAAAGAGGAGAAGGGTCTAAAAACCCTGGTTTACACAGAATGTAGTCCCTTTACGCAAATTGGTTAGCTCTACAGAACGTAAATGGCAAGAGAAACAACCCCTAGAGAACACTGATAGAGCTACAATGGCATTAATTAACTACAAAAAAGTGATTTTTGTAGCTGAAAGAGAATTTCTTCATAAAGAAATTGTGGATGCCAGTAATCAACCAAGAGAACTTTTCTCCATTGTATTAAAGTTTTGCTGCGCTATTAGCAAGGGCTCCTCTATTACACCATCATTAGCACAAACCAATGCCTTCAATTGATTTTTTAGGAGAAAATTGAATGCATTAAGGGTAATATTTCAGCCAAAGGTCAGATCCCAGCCCATATCCTTCTGGGACAGACCATCAACCAATCCCTCCTGGGACAGGGGCAGCTTAGGGGTGTTGACACTACGAAGCAGTTACATTTTTATCCCGTATCGGAGGACTATATATGCTCATTGCTCAAAGCCCTGAAACCTACCAATGATTCTCTATTTCCAGTGCCTGCAGTGACAGCAAAGCGTATGGCTGAGGAAATCTCAACTTTCCTGACCGCATTTGTTAATAAATCCCTGAATCAGGGTTCAGTGCCCCGGATATTGAAACATACAATATTAACCCATTTGCTAAAAATAAAATCTAGTCTGGATCCTTTGGTTCTCCAGAATGATCGACCTATTGCAGGACTTGCCTGGCCCGGTAAAGTCCTGGAGAAAGTGGTTACCCAGCAATTGCAGGCCTGTTTCGTCCAAAGTTTGGCAATGAGACAGCTTTGCTGGTGGTCCAAGATGAACTCTTGGAAGTTGTTGACCAGGGTGAAATTTCACGGTCAACCACGCTACTCTGCTTGACCGGTTGCGAACGGTTGGCAGAGTGTCAGAACATGCTATTAAGTGGTTCAAATCTTTCCTAGAGAACCGCCAGCTATGTGTCAGACTTGGAGGTTTTACCTCGGATTGAATCACTATGGGTTGTGGTGTACCGCAGGGTTCTTCTCTGTCGCCACTTCTTTTTAATTAGTATCTTCGACCTTTTTTTTTTTTTCAAAATTGATTTTATTGATTTTTTAAAACAAGGACATTGTGGACATCGATACATTCGTAACAGAGTAACAAGGCATTTATAAACTGAGAAGAGAGAGGGAGGTGGAGGGGAGGAGGGGCATGAGGGAGAGAGAAGGGGAGTGAAAGAGAAGGATTAAGAAAGTGAAGAAGTTGCGTTACATTTCTTTTTGATGCCAAATATCCCTGTTTTGATCCCCGCCCTCCTCCCCACACCCACGAACCCTGACGGATACGGTAAACAGTAGAATTAAATAAAAGTCTGCAAGGGGAGTTCTTGTATGCATTCAGATACTGAGACATCAGGAAATCGAGTGACAACAGACGACACGGTTGAGATTACATGCTGCTCAATACAATGGGGTTCAGACAAATTCTATTGCACACTTGGTTTTACGTAATGTACTTGGCTCGAAGTTCAGACCACTCGTAATCACTGGAGGTGCGGTCTCCATGGATGGCTGCTGTAAGTTTGTCCATGTAGAAAATGTTACCGGAGACCTTGATCCACTCCGCTTTCGTTGGCAGGCTTGTCCTTTTCCACACGGTTGTGAGACAGGCTCTTTCTGCTAAGAGGAGGCCGTGCGTCATTTTGGGTAGTTTAATCATTGTTTCATCCGTCTCCTCTAGGCCAAATAAGATCATGAGTGGTTGCTTCTCCCTATCCTCCTCTTCGAGCTCTTTAATCCAGCTGAGAACTTCATCCCAATATGCTTGGACCGCACTACACCCCCACCACATATGCCAGTAGTCCGCCCTCTGTCCGCATCCCCGCCAACAGAGAGGGCTTACATCTTGGAACATTCTAGCTAGTCTGAGTGGGTCATAATGCCATCTATATAGTAGTTTGATGCCGTGCATTTTATACTGACATGAGATGGAGGTTGTCGATGTCCTCCTGCATATCTTAAGCCATGTCTTAGGGGAGAGTTGTCTGCCGAGATCAGTTTCCCACTTGTGTTTTTGTGTAGTTGAGGGGGTTGTGTTTACTTCAACTAGTGCTGTATACATTGCGCTTATGAGGCCCTTGGAACCTGAACAGGTGTCCAGTATAGCCTCAAACGGAGTAAGATCTCTCTGTAGAGATTCCCTCCAGACCTCCCGAGTCATGACTCCTTTGAGCTTTAAGTATTGGAACAGTGAAAGTGGACCCAGCCCTAGAGCTTCCTCCAACTCCAGTATGGTAATAAATGTGTTATTCCTCCATAACTGCCCGCCCTTTCAAGTCCTGCATCGTACCAAGAGTCAAAGCTGCCTGGATCTGGGATATCGTCCCTAATCCCCGGTGACCATAGGTGTGCTATGGGGGAGGGCCAAGTTGTAATTCTTTCATTCCTTTGTTTGGCTTCCATATGTCCGATATGGTCCCGAGAATGGGGTGGTTTTTAACCCTGTTCATTAATTGGGCCTCTGGTACCCATAACCATTCCCCTACAATGAATGGTCGTATGTGATAGTTGTCTAGTCTTATCCATTGGGGTTCTTTTTTCTGCCTGACGTGCGGGATTAGTACTCTTAGTTGGGCTGCTCTATAGTAAAGTTCTATATCTGGGAGGCCTACCCCACCTCTATCTTTCTTAAGATGGAGCAGAGCAACAAGTACTCTCGGTTTTTGGCCTTGCCATAGAAAGGTGTCCAGGGCCTTTTTTATAGTTGTAAAGAATTCCTTGGGCATTTGGATGGGGAGCATTTGGAACATGTATAGCAGCTTTGGTAGGATGACCATTTTAATTGTGTTCAAGCGCCCCATCCATGAGATGGTAAGCCTTGTCCACCTCTCGATATGTTTTTGAATTGTATGCAGTATCGGAGAGAAGTTGGCTTCAAATAAGTCTTGCAGGTCTCGGGTGACATTGATACCCAGGTAGCGCAGCGTGGTGAGGCTAACCTTCATCCCCAAAGATGTAAAGCGCTCCACCTCCGCGTCCCTAGCTTTGTCGAGCGGGAGGAGGACCGATTTGCCTGTGTTAATCTTTAGACCTGCCCGTTGGCCATACTCCTCGATTATTTCCATTGCTGCCGGTATCGAGCTGAGGGGGTCGGTTATGTGCAGGAGGATGTCATCTGCATATAGGCCTAGTTTATATTCTTGGTCTCCTACTACAATTCCCTTCATCCTCTTGTCAAGCCTTAGCCTCTGTGCCAACGGTTCAAGGGATAATACAAATAATATGGCTGATAGAGGGCGGCCTTGTCTGGTTCCCCTCTCCAATGGAAACCATCTCGAGTAACCACCATTTACTGCCACCGAAGTTTTGGGGGATGTGTAAATTGCTTTGATGGCGCGACAGAGTTTGGGCCCGAGACGTATCCAAACCAGTACCCTTTCCAAAAACTCCCAAACGACTCTGTCGAACGCCTTTTCGGCGTTGAATGATAAGAGAGTTGGGTCGTCGTGCCTGCCCTGTGCCTCATATATTAAGTGTAAGGTCTTCCTCATCGTGTCCGCGCCCTGTCTACCCATCACAAAGCCAACTTGGTCTGAGTGTATTAACCTCGGTAGGTGCGTTTCCAACCTGGCCGCGACTACCCTGGCCTAGATTTTAGCGTCTATATTAAGGAGTGATATTGGGCGGTATGACCCACAATGTTTTGGGTTTCTGCCCTCTTTCGGAATGACCATTAGAAGGGCCTGGGTAAATGTTGGGGGTGCTCGGCCTGTCTCAAAGATGTCATTAAATAGGGTCGCCAGGAAGGGGGTGAGGAAGGCAGTGAATGCTTTATAGAAGCCAGCGGTGAATCCATCATCTCCCGGTGCCTTCCCTAACTTAAGACGTTTGATAGCATCGGAGACCTTGTCCTCGGTGACTGGTGCGTCGAGGACCTCAGCCTCTGAGTGCGAGAGTGCAGGGAGGCCAATTTCGCCGAGATAGTTATCTACGCTCCCTGGCGGAGAGGGGGGGTCACTGGTGTATAGGTCTTCATAGAAGAAGGCGAATGCCTCCTGTAATCCTTCTGGGGAAGATTCTATTGTGTCTATTAAAGTGCCATCTGTCCTTTCTATCGTGTCTACCCATCTTTCTGCCCTTTGCGCCCTAAGCCGTGCCGCAAGGAAGGCGTCCGCTTTGTCTCCCTTTTCGTAATACTTTTGCTTCAAATATTGTAAGGTCTGGGTAACCTTGCCTATCTCAAGGGCTTTCAGCTCGTCTCTGAGTTCCTTGGCTTCCGCAAGGTATGTCGGTCGACTGTGGGGATGTCTGAGCTAGGTTCTCCGCTGTGGCCAATTTCTTTCTGAGGTTGTACTCTATTAAAGTGCGTTCTCTTTTTTTCCTGGCCCCTTCTCTAATCAGGACCCCTCGCCACGTGGCTTTTGCTGCTTCCCACACATTCGTTTTCGCGACCTGACCAGTATCATTAGTTATGAAGAATTGTTTAATTTCATTTTCCAGTTCCTCCCTAAAGGCTACGTCAGACCATAATGATTCATTGCATCTCCACTTAGAGTTGCGTGGGGGAAGACCGTCCCAATCCAGGTCCACCACGACCATATCGTGATCCGACCATGCAATGGGGTGTATGTCAGCGTTTTGAAGTATCTTCATTAGGGCTTCGGAGAGAAATACGTAATCTATTCTAGTGAGCGTGTCATGGGGGAGAGAGCGGAAAGTGAATCCTTTGTCCGCTGGGTGTAGGTGGCGCCAGCTATCCGAAAGGCCGTACAAGGCAAAAGTTGTGTAGATGTCTGCGTACTCATTTGCCTTGGAGGGGTGGGAGGTGTCGCATGAGGTTTGCCTGTCCATGGTACTATTCATCCATGTATTAAAGTCCCCCCAAGTATTGTGTGCCCTTGTGCTTTGGGAAACAACCATTCTGTCGTTTTAAGGAGGAATCTCTTCTGGCCCTAGGTGCATAAATTGTAGCTAGGGTTACAACAGTATTCTTAATGGATCCTATTACTACTAGGGCTCTACCCTCAGTGTCGGACCAGGAATTGAGGATCTTCATGCAGAGGTTCTTCCGGATCAGGATCCCAACCCCAGCTTTTTTCAGGACACCTGAACTCCAGAAGGTATGTCCCACAAGACCGCTAGGGATCGCTCTCTCTTCCCCCTTCTGATATTTTGTTTCCTGCAGGAACATGATATCTATGTTGGTTCTCTTAAATTCTCTCACCACTAAAGAGCGTTTTGTGGGGGAATTCAGGCCTTTCACATTGAGTGTGCATGTACGTAATTTATGGCTTCTAAGTGTCGTCGCCATTGTTATTGTCTTGTATAAGGTAGCCCATTATCTGCATCTGTCTCCCTATCTCAATATCTGGTTCGAGCCGTGTGTCGGAATTTGTGCGCGAGCACCAAAGACTGAGCGGTCTTGATAGGACCGATTTATATTCCGGATGCTCTGTAGACTGAAGTTTCATGGGTATTTCCATCTCCCCTCCCCTCGCATATCGTTCCGTCCCTTTGGGTTGTGTTTTCCCACCCTCCCCTCCCCCCAAACCATACGGCGTCCGATTTGGCTGGGTTATATTCACCCAGACGTCCTCGGACCACCAGCGGGAACCGTACATCGAACGGTCCCAATTATATAGTGTTACAACATAACGATTAGCCCCAACTTCCCCCTTGCAATTCAAACGTTTGTTAACAAACTGCACCATTATGCCAATTTACAACACATTCCCACTTCTTATGCCTCCCTCGCCTCCAGGTGGCTCATGAGCCCTTGTCCCCCCAGCCCGACCCAAGTGTCAACCAAAGCTCATAGGCTCCCATCTCAAGAGTGGAACCTTATCCTCGGCCAATTTCTGGGTGGGATGTCCGCCTTGATATGGGCAGGGTAAGGGGGGTTGTAAGTCTCACCTTCGTTCGTGGTCATTCGGTGCATGTCGATGCGTAGTTATCGGTAGACCTCAATGAGCTAAGTGTCCGACTTAGGGTGCACCCGTGGAAAGGTAGTCCAACTCTCTAGGCGACATCATTGCTCGGCGTTCGGGGAATTGTTCATCCGTCTATATTTCCTATCACCGAGCATCTTCTTTCTTTGTGGGCTCTTGGTGTGCCATTCCCTAACCTCAGATATGTTCCCACTCTGAGATGGTTCTTCTTCATGGGTTCCTAGTAGGTCGGCAATGCAATTCTGCATGTCCTTTTCGGTGATTAGTTTTATGGCGCTCCTCTCCCATTCGAAGGCGAGTGAGAAGGGGTATCCCCAGCGATATCTCACCTCCTTCTCTTTCAACATTTTGGTGAGAGGGAGGCACTTTCTTCTCATTGCCAAGGTGAGTGAGGTGAGGTCTTGGTAGATGGTGACGTTTACGGTGCCCAACCTCACTTGTGGGGTGTGTCTGGTCTTTTCCAAGACCCTGGCTTTGTCTGGGTAATTATGGAATCTGGCGAGGACTGATCTAGGATCTCCTGGTTTTCCACCGGCTCTGTGGATGCAGTCAATTTTGGGCTCATCAACCGAGTCATCATTGAACAACGCCTTCATTAAGGTGTGCAGAGTTCTCTTCAAGTCCATCTCAGTCTCGCCTTCATTTTCTGGAATGCCAAAGATGCGTATGTTATTCCACCGTTCCCTATTTTCCAGATCATCAATCTTTAGGTGGAATTCTTCCTCTCTGGCTTCAAGTTCCGTAATGCGTACATCCATTTGGGTCTCTAGAGTGGTCAAGGATGTCTGGTTATGCTCTACCTCCTCTAGTCTGTCCTCCATCTTATCCATCCTCTGGGTGATTTTGTCTATCTTTCCACCGATATCTGCTCTCATACTCTTCATCTCAGCGAGGATATCAGCAACATCCGTTTTAGTCGAAGCTGCTTCAGGTTTTTGTAATGCCATCGTAGGGGAGCGAAGTGAGCAGTGGTTATCCGACTGTGGTGAGAAGTGGTATGGGGCCAATCTTTCCTTGGCGTTCATGTGACAGTTTGTGAGATGATTGTTTTAGTGGGCCCTTTCGGTATGCGCTGAAGGGTGGGTGGTGGGGCAGAGGTTCTGCTGTATTTTTGAGTTCGTAAGGGACGCACTCCGTGCCCCACCGGGGTTCCCTGAGTTGATCGGTGGGTGGGGATGTGAATAGAGGGGCAGATCTGAGAAGGGCACACGCCCTGCAACGCAGGGGCCCAGCTCTCAGCAAGATGAGCTCAGGATTTCCCAGTGGTGTTCAAAGAGGTGCGGATTCAGTCTGCTTTTCGCTCCAAGTTCTGTGGGTTGCTGACCCCTTTCAATGTCCAACTGCTGGGTCAGGGATGCTTTATTTGCCCCCTCGGTCGGCAGGTTTCGTGGCGTTGTGCTGGGTTGCCCTGCAGTGGCGTTGTCCCTGTTCACAGATTCTGAAGGCCTGTCCGGCGGTGGAAACCCACCCCTATCGTGGTTTACTATGGTGTCCTGAGTGGGGGGAGGCGGCGGAGGCCCTCCTCGATTGCCGCCACCGGATCTGGAGCCAGGTACCCTGGCGAAATTGGTTTAGTAGATTGCCAGCGGTCGCTCATGGGCTAAGTGGATTGTGCAGAGCAGTCCCATGGGTGGCTACTCCGTGCAGGGCCTGTGCGCACTCTCCCTCCAGAGAGGTCCGGGCATGTGCCTCCCTTTTCGCAAGTGGGGCCCGGCGTGCCGGCCTAAGGATACTGTTGGGCTTTGGAACAGAGCCCCGCGTGGAGGGGTCGTCGCAGGGAGGCGATCTCAACAGGTACGCCAGTGGGGTGGGCGGGTTCCCACAGCGGAGGGCCTCTTTGGTGGTGGTCGGTGAGGCGGGACCTCCCCCCGGGCCGCAACCCGCGCCAGCTGTACCTCTCTCGTGAGGAGTGCGGGCGTCTTCAGATGCTTGGGGGGTCCGGGCCGCCGGGTCCCTGACCGACGAGCTCCCGGTCGCTTCCCGCGAGGTGTGGGCCCCGTGCAGGGCGGCCAGCGGGTGGATGGTTCCGCCGCTCCGGAGCCGCGAGTATGTTGGGACGGGCTTGTGCCGAGGGGAGGTCTTTGTATTAGAGGCGGGGCGCAGGAACCGCGGCCTCGGTCCGTCCGCCTACGCAGATGCCGCTCTGGGTTTCACAAGTCGATATCTCTGCGAAAACACCTCCGTTTTTCAGTGTGCTTTTCACGGGGCGTGCAGCATGCCTTGGGGCATCTGGATCAGTCGGTCATGTTCCAAGGGGGGGGTCCAATAGTGGGGGCTCATACCACTTTTAATGGACCTCGGTGCGGAGCTCACGCGGAGGAGCTTGCCATCCGTGCGCCCCCTGGTGGCCAGTCGTATCTTTGACCTTTAATGTAGATCTTGAGACGTCATGGGATGAGTAATCAATCCTACACCGACGACACTCAGATCCTCATTAAAGTTGGCAATTTTGAAGAAACCATTGTCAGGGTCAGTCAGTGCCTACAGGAGATTAGTGAGTGGATGTCTATTAACCAACTTCTATTGAATGCCTCTAAAACAGAGTTTATCCTGTTTGGGCCGAGACATCTACTCACAGCCTTAAAAAAAACAGCCAATCCCATATTTTCATTGGTGTAATGCTGAGCTTTGCCTGTAAGGTAAAGAACTTGGCCTGTATCTGGCAGGACAACTTGGCCAGGTTGGGGCTAAGATGCAGGCAATTTTCTATTTGTTGAGATAACTTCGCCAGTTCTTCCATACATCCCACAAAAAGATCATGCCACAGTTGTGGGGGCCTTGACGAATGCCCATCTGGACTATTGTAATGGTCTGTTGATCGGCATTCCAGCAAAACATCTCCACAGGCTTCAGAGACCCCTGAATGCAGCAGTTAGACTGGTCTGTGGACTGAGTAAAACGGCCCATGTCTCTTCCTCCACCCGAGCACTACACTGGCTGGCTGTGGAAGAACGTATTAAGTTCAAAGTCGCATTTCTTGTATTTAAATGCCTGAATTGACTAGCCCCTGACGATCTGAGGGATATGATCAGTCTTTATCAGCCCTCCAGGTGTCTTGGGAGGATAGCTCAGCAGCAGAAGCAACACAGGTTCGATCCCCGGGTCTGCGCTTAGAAACCTCTAGATATTAAGCGCGTTATAAATAACCAACCATATCATACCTACGATCACCGGATCAATTACTTTTGAGTATCCCCTCATCTGCCCTTGTATCAAGGGGGATAGAAGATTTGCTGTCTTCGGCCCAAGGCTCTGGAATAGTATTCCTGGAGAGATTAGGGCCTTGACTCTCTGTATCAATTTCGTAGGGCACTCAAAACATTCTTGTTTAAATAACTGTTTATCAATCTATGATGTGAACCCTATTTGAATATGAAGGTGGTATAATCTGTCCTAACCCCCTTCATAATTGTAAGGTGCGCCACTATACGGTTTGGTCTGTCAAGAGCGTGTTACAAATATTCAAATCAAATCAAGCACTCATGTCACCAGAGATGCTACAAAGCGCTTGTGGTGGGATGGGAGCGAAAGTAAAGATGGGCGGTGGTGTAGAATCCCCTCCCGTATGAAGTCTTTTTTTCCTGATAGTTGTGACATATGCTTTTGGAAAATTGTTATTTGGCTACTTTACACAGCAACTGCTTGTATGCAAAATACCCACGTTGTACTATTGTTACATTTAATATTGAAAACAGTATTCAGAATTTAATAACCGATGACGTATAACGTAAAATATTGATTTGATGAACTATGTACATTGGATAAATGTTCCCATAAAAACAACACGCGTGCTGAAATCTGACCGCAAGTGTGATAGAATGTGTGGAAATCAGTGTCTCTTGCGACACCTAAAGATGAATGGACCAAGAACAACGTGTAACAACTGCAGCGTCCACCCCTCCACTCATGTGTGACCGCGGAACCGCCAACGTGACTGCGCAACGGTTGTTTTGCTGGAATGCTCCATTGTTCAGGGGCCCTCTGCAAGTTTTAACAGGCTCAATCACCCCACCACCAACACACAGGAAACCAACTGGAATGTTCCAACCAATGGCTCTGCCGGAGCCCCACGCCCCAATGTTTAGTGAGGGATAGTGTATATAATTGGGTTAGTTACGCACTTCCCAGATAGGCATTCTTACTCCAGTGTCTTTATATTCTTCTTGCCGCCATCACCCGCCTCATGTCTACAGTTGGTTCCGCGAAACCTATTTTTTACTTTCGGTGAACAAAAAAACATATCATTAATGTTCACAAAAATGTTTAGTGATGTTGCGACAAGTTGCAAGTGTAAGAGTTTGAGACTGAACGGGAGTACAGCTAAGTATTTCCCGCTGCGTCATCGAAATTCTCTTACCATGCATTAATTAAAAAGAAGGTATGAGCAAACAATGATTCAAAAGAACAAGTGCTGGATGATAGCGGGTCCAGCCTTCATTTCAGGTAGGCCCACGAGGACTCGGAGAATAATCCTGCAAAAGAGACATGCAGACGCATTGAAATGCTCCTCACATTGTTTAACAGCCGTGGGGTCAGACCGTCTTTTAAAATAAAACTTTATCAAAATTATTTTTGGGTTCCTTAATTTGTATCAAGTACGCTGTGAGTTTCAATCTTGGCCGTCTAATGTGTAAATCAAACAGAGCAGTATATAAAACAAAACCCAACACTATGGTACTCCTTTTACCCACCTCAGACGGATGAAAGGTAGGGTGGACTTGTCGGGATTTGAACCCCTGACCTTGAAGTAAAAAACGAAGCCCTGCAGTCGAACACTCAGTACACGGGGCCACACGACCAGCGAACGTTTGCTGGACAACCTTATCATCTGTTTGATTATGATGCTGAACCTTGTTTATTATAATTGTTTGTACTCTTTCATTTAGTTCCATTTGAGGTGACGTCTGTACATCATTGTTGCGTAGTTAATACGCGGTATTGCGCATGCGCGGCCCACAACGAGGCTCGCGCATGCGCGTTCTGAATGAAGACGGTCCCGGCTGGCAGTTCACGCCGGAGACCATAGCAGCAACACGTCTCCGGCGTGTCTCTCTGTATGAGTGCTGGATGCGTGTGTGTGCGCCAGCGTGTGGGGCCTGACCTCGCCCCACAATACCACACTGGCGACGAGGATGGCGCGGGAGCAGTCCTCCGCTCCGGTAGCGTCCAGGGAGGAGAACGCTGTTCCGTGTTGGCACGGGCCCACACGTGTGGCCGGCAGCCATCTTGGATTGTGCGCAGAACGCAGTGGTTGCGGCCCATGAGGGTGCTCGTGCGCCACCTGCGATTTGCACAGAAAAACCTTAATTTTTGGACCATCCACAGCCTGTGCAGCTGCAAGGTTGTGGCACTTTGACGGAAGGAAAGAAGAGTAGTACTGGTAGTAGTGTCGAGAGGGCCCGAAAGGGCTGGCAGAGGCAGCACTCAGAGAGTTAGGGGTGTATCATCTATTGGACAAGGAATGCAGGACCTAAACATCGCCGAGGAGGAGGAGGAGGAAGATGAAATCTTCTTCATCTCAAGTATAGCTGAAGGCCCCGGCAGAAGACGACAACCCAAGTGCACAGTTAACATTGGGGAAACACCCACACCATTTCGGGGGCAACGTTTTGCTCAATATTGGGGCAAATGGGGAGGTAGAGCGCTTCATGCGAACGCTCAACAAAGTATTCCGCATATCAGCAGATGGAGGCGCAGACCTCCGACGCAACTTATTTGACTTCCTTCGAGAGTATCGCTCGACCCCACATCAATCAACCCGGGGTCGCCCCAGCCAAAGCACCCTTCAAGCGTGTACCAAGAGGGCTCCTGCCGGAAATGGAATGCCGCCAGCCAGGGGAGATCGAAAATGGTCACGTGCGAACGGAGAGGGCGGCACGGAGCGAAAATGAGACGATCAGGAGGAAGCTCTCGGAGAGGACGATTGCCGTGGGGGATACCGTGCTGGTGCAAAACAGGAGAGCAGAAGGGAAGTTATCGTTAACCTACGAGACACAGCCCCTTGGGGTGACACACGTAAACAGCT
Organism: Ambystoma mexicanum; assembly: GCF_040938575.1. NCBI lineage: Eukaryota > Metazoa > Chordata > Amphibia > Caudata > Ambystomatidae > Ambystoma > Ambystoma mexicanum. Next base: position 1,354,945,034 of record NC_090935.1, on the reverse strand, counting down.
CGATGGTCACAGCTGCCAACGCACGTGGAACTGTCACCAGGAACATCTCGTTTTTCAAGCGCGTGGGATCTGCCGAAACGAATGAAGTCGACACTCCGGCACCTGAGCCAAGCGATGGACCGCCACTGAGACACGATGGACTGCCCGAGACTCAAGGGACACAGGAGGTGCCTCAGGCCAAAGCACGCAGGTACCCGAGCCGGGCGGGGCGCAAGCCGCCCCAGAGGTTCCAAGACTTTATTATGGACCCTGCCTCGTAATCAAGGTCGTGTTGGACCGTTTCTGTTTGAAGAATACGTTGTTAAGTTACACTGTTAATGAATGTTCATTGTTTGGGGAAAAGGGAGGGATGTTGCGTAGTTAATACGCGGTATTGCGCATGCGCGGCCCACAACGAGGCTCGCGCATGCGCGTTCTGAATAAAGACGGTCCCGGCTGGCAGCCGGAGACCATAGCAGCAACACGTCTCCGGCGTGTCTCTCTGTATGCGTGCTGGATGTGTGTGTGTGCGCCAGCGTGTGGGGCCTGACCTCGCCCCACAATACCACAATCATGATAGGGCGCAAAAGCAAGAAGTCACAGTGTACAGGATGCCCACTGTTCCAGGTGAGGCGAACTGCCTCGAATTCCTCAGCTTTAAAGCCAGTAACATGATTTTGTGTAATGCTATAAATGAATGTCCTCCATGTTAGTTTGGGCTACTGTACCTTACACTGCCTATCCACATGCCTCAACCCTGTGTAAGAGTGCAAATGTTTCTTCAATGGGATCTTAGTAGGCAGAGGTTAAGTGGAATTCATATCCCTCACCGGCTCAGGATAAAACAATAGAAGAAAACCCAAATCACCCATCTGCTGATGAAGACCCTCCATGAACATTCAGATTAACTATCACCTGAGCTGGGCTTGATGGTGGGCCTTCAGGAAGTATGACCAGAGGGGGAAGGCTGGGAACCTGCGACCTGGGGTTTGGCTATAATTCAGTGGCCCTTTGCACAGGGATCCCCAATCCTCAGTAAAGCAGCCACAGCCCACCTTTCAATTTTCTATCAAGTGATTTGCCCAGGATAACACTGTTTCGATCATGCAGGGAAGCTGGGAGTGCAACTCAAGTCCCCTGGTTCCAAATTCTATATCTGCCCTAAAAGTAGTTTGGTACAAATACAAAATTGCCAGAGCAAGTAAACTCAGTATGGCTTCACCCACGCACACTTTCTCAAAAGTATAGATTTGTAATGATTGGGTACTGGATAGAAAGGATTGCATTTAGTTTCCTTGTTCAATGTGCGGACAGGATGCAACATACAGTTCAGTTATTTGTATTGTCTTTTGGGAACCCAGCTACATGGATTGACCCTCACTGACCAAATGTTGTAATAGTCCATCATGTAATTGAGTTTTCTGCGGGAGAACTAAGGCCCACAAGTGAAGTTGCTATGAGTGGGAGAACGGTCGGAGCACCTCTCAATCCTGGTGGTGGCAGCTTCTATGTTCATGTCGGGTCTCATCACGAGTTGGGCGGTAACCTTTAAAATCGGCGGTAACGCTTTCAGCACTGAATTTAAGGGTCCATCGGATCACAAGTCCAAATACCGCCGGCGCCATTACAGCCGGCGTAAGTACAGGATGGGAGTGACGGTGAAGACGTGCCTGAAGGTGTTGCACATGCACAAAGGGTTGGGCTGAGGGAGGGGAGGTTGGCCAGACAGGGATTGATTGATGTATTTTTTTAACACGGGTGATGGGTACATTGAACAAATGTCACTTCAACATTAAATAGCACTTTTTCACAATCACTACTGTCCATGCATTGTGATTTTTGAAACGCGATTTATTCTCAGTGCAACAATCCCCCCTCCCCCCAGTGAACACCCAGCACACAATCCTCCCTCCCCCCAGTGAACACCCAGCACACGATCCCCCCTCCCCCAGTGAACACCCAGCACACAATCCCCCCTCCCCCCAGTGAACACCCAGCACACAATCCCCCCTCCCCCCAGTGAACACCCAGCACACAACCCCCCCTCCCCCCAGTGAACTCCCCACAACTGTGCAGGTTGGTGCATGTGTCTTATCAGGGCACAAACAATGATTCCATGTACGACTAGGATGGTCGTGGGCACTTTCCTTGTCCGGGCCCCTCTGGTGTATGTGTCCTCAGGTGGCGCATAGACCGGCGCCTAGGAGATGGCTCAAGGGATCCCTCCATGGGTGTGGTTGAGGTCGAAGGGACTGACCCGGTTGCCTGCATGTGCTGTCGGATGAGGTTGTTTCCCTCCCTTGTTTGCTCAGCAAGTGCAGACACTGCCTCGCACAACTCCCTCACCCTTTGTCCAAACCCTGTCAGGGTAGCGGTACATTGCTCAACAACTCTGCGTGTGCGTGCATTGTCACGAGCTATGTACTTATGGATGCACTGATCGCCTTGATGTGCCTGCTGTGCACCTTGGCCATTGATTCTACCTTGGCCTGTTTGGCCTCAATCACGTCCAGTCGGCCCATCACTGCTGCCTCTGTGATGAAGGCCACCCCTGGTGTGGCAGGTGCTGGCCTGCCACTTGTGCGCTGTTGGGGGGGGGGCGGCTGCAGGGGGACATGGCGCCGGCTTGGATTGGGCTTCCAGGCTCTGAGTGCCGGTCTTCAGGGCTGCCATATGATGGCCTATCCTCGGTCGGCTGTGGTGTGCGGACACGACGCACATGTGGGCTTTGTGCTTGTTGTGTGCCTGGCCTTGGGATTCCCTGTGATGTGACCATCCCTTCTGCGTCACTGCTTCCGGGTGAATGCAGTCCTCCTGCATGATGTGCACATGGAGGTGTCACTCCCACGTCGGGCTCCGATCCACATGTCAGTCCCTCTGCATCGGGGCTGTGCCTGGTGGCTTGGGGCGAGCTGGCCGTGGCCTCCCTGCGGGCATGTGGGTGCTGCTGCGGTCTGGTAGGGCTGCGTTGTGGTGAAGTGGGGGGTGGCCGGTGTTGGCTCCCTTCCATGCGGCCTCTTAGTGGGGTGGTGGTGCCGGTGGAGGCTCGCTGCCGTGGGCGCCGTGATGGTGTGGCCTCCTCCCCATCATCTTCATCCCATTGGGCTTGACATGTGCCTGTGGGGTACATGGGGTGTGGTTTGTGTTAAATGCTACCTACATTAGTGTAATGCAGTTCATGCTAACAAGTGGGATTGCAGACAGTATCAATTATGCATTCAACTTGCATTTTGTTCAGTCGCCATGTGGTGCTTGTTGTGAGTGAGCATGGAGGTACACTGCATGGGAATGTGTGAGTGACAAGATTGTATGCGTGGTTGGGGTGCACTGCACTCAGGGTCTTGCGGGTGTATTCCTGCACACTAAAACTCTACGTGGCTGTCCCATGGCTATGGATTTCTATCCCCTGCCCCTAACATTGATGCACTGCACGTGCAGGGTCGTCTAGGCAGCATTACAGTTCAATGGATGTAGGGCTCACTTATGGGTGTCTGCAGTTCCTCACACACATTTCTTCACATTCATTCACTCAGAGTCTGCATGTGTGGTACTTTCAGTTGCATGCATTCGGGGTGGGACTCACCTGCAGTTGGGTCAATGCCAGTGCCTGCCTCCGCTCCACCAATTCCCTCAATGGTGCCAATATCAATCAGGGCACTCATCTTCTCCTACCAAGGTGTGAGTTCGGGTGGGGGTGGGCGTGGCCCTCCTCCAGTGCCCCTGCTTGCACTCCTGTGCTGTGAGAGGATGCCGCAGACTCGCACACGCAGGTCGTTGAGGCGCTTGTGGCAAATCTCCCCATCCCGGGGCACGCACCCCACAGCAGTGACCCTTTGGCTGATGTTGCACCAAATCTGTGCTCTCGCTGGCCACTGGTTTTGCACTGCTGCAGCTCCTCATGATGTGTCTCGGCCTACTCCACCAGTACAGCAAGCTCCTGGTCGCTGAATTTGGACTTTCTCACCCTGTCCAGGGCAGTCTTGCCCCTAGTGCGCTTCTGTGACATGATTTGGTGTTAGATGGGTGGATGGCTTCCAGGGGCTGTGATATCCGATGGATTGTGATTTCCAAGATGGCCACCGCTTTGTTTCCCGTTCCAGCAGTGACGCGTCTCTCGCGCGCTAATAGCGCGCGCTCATGGCACGCGCTATTAGCGCGATATGGCGGTAGCGCACGGTGCACCGGATTTAAGGGTTCTACCCGTTGTGCGCTATTTGCGCTAACGGCATGTCCCGGTGCGCGTGCACGAAAATTCCTGATTTGGCGGATTATCTGCTGGGGGCCTTGGCTTTAGCGCTATTTACGTCCAATGGGAAAACTACCGCATTACCGCCGAACTCGTGATGAGGCCCTTTGTCTCTTTGTGCAGTGAATTTCTTACCCATCTCTGAATGTTCTCTGATGCAGTCTTCAGCAGTCGACATAACAACCATGTATAAGCATGAGAGACGCACGCCTGTGCACTTTCTCTCCCTACTGGGTGCACCTTTGGCTGCAACAGCTAAGCAGCTTCTCTACACGTCGCGAGAGATACTTTGTTCGCACAGTGTGTTTATTTCACACACACGTTCGTTCTAAACGTCCTTGGTTTTGTTACGGCACGTGGAATCGAGGGTGCTTGCACAGATTCGTTTCTCATCTGAGAAATATTTGGATTTGACCGATTTAGCCCATCTTCTAAGGTATTTTCCAATTCCACTCCCTTTTCTCTAACAATGCTTGAGATAAACAGTTTAGTTCTACTGCATACTAACACTATATTTTGTTTCTGTCTTTTGCTCTCTTTTGCTTTGCATCATATTTGAAATGTGGTATGTACTTTTATCTTTCGTGACATGACTGAGTTGTTCTCACAAGATCACTGGTATATTTATCAAATTATGCAATACTTTGTAACTTCGTTATTGTACATTCTGGAGGGCTTCATCCTGATGAAGGAGTCGTTACTCCAAAATGCATTGGCTTTAGAGCTTTTACCTAGTTGAGGCATCAATTGGCCTCCCTCACTGTTGGACATTAAATATTTAGCTTATGCACTAAGGAGATCTCAAGATTTTTGGTGTAAAAATATAACCTCTTACTGAAAGACTTGGTTTTGAGAACAATACAGAGAAGATATCAACTTGGGTAACTTTTTTATGATTTGGTAGTAACTCCGCAGGTAGTACATTTTGAGTGTGACTGGCTAGCTGTGTGGTATCCACATAGTTTTTTTGGTTTACTATGTTTCCGCCAAATCTCTCCACTGCTGAGACCACAGTTCCACTACTTTTTTTGGTACACTTCTACCACTGGAGAAGAGACAAGTCAGCCTGTATTGCTATAAACTCTATATTGAACCACATAAGGGGCAGCAATGCAGTGTGTAAAACTGTGCGTGAGTGTGCCTGTGTGTATGTTGCACGCCTAACACAATCACCTGAAGGTCCTCACAAGTTAGTAGGGCAGTGAGATAAAGTGATGAGCATCAATTGGAAGCCCAGAAGCCCGGATTTGATCCCAACTTTCCTGGTTCCACACTGAAATTTGGCAGCCCCTGACATCTTCTCCCATCCCTTCTTTCGTTTAAACCAATGGGCAGTGCTTTCCACTTAGTTGTCATTCAATGACTACTCTGATCATCTGTGTTCAATACAACTGATCTACAAAGCACATGGTAAATGAACCTGACACATTTGACATTTTCTAGGGAAATATGTTGGTCAAAACAAATATGACATAATCTTGAAGGAGCAATTAACCCAACAGAGAGAGAGAGAGAGCATGCCTATGCAATATTTCAAAAGCACATACACACCAACAGAATATCAAAGACAGTGATACACACAACACATTTCCATTCACAATTCAAAAACCTTTAACTGTAAAAACAAGCATTGGCAATGCCAACGGTTTGAGCCTTTCTGGGGGCATTGGAAAGGCACTTGCCAGGCACTGCCCTAGTCGTATTAACTGGCCATTGATGGAAGAAGGTGTAAAATGGTACATGGGCTGGCAAATGCTTAATACTTATACACAAGTCAGAAATGTGGGCTTTGCTTATGCTGGTTTGAGTGGCTGAAGGCAGACCAGGTTACAGCATTTTATTACATCAGTAGCATGTTTATAGCTCCAATTAAGTCATTAACTCTCAGAAGACTGCTTTGCAAAAACACTTGGAAGCACGTTCAGTGCAATGTTTGAAGGTAAGGCTTGATTACAGTGAGCTGAAAGAGTTCCCATGAGGAGGTGTTTTGGGCAGGGAGGGGCAAAACTGGGTGGGAATGGCCATAGGGATTACCATGGCAAGGGGCAGTCAAAGGGTGGGCAAATAACCAAGCAACACCTTCAAGCTGTGTGTCCCTCCTCATATTCCATTTCTCCCTGGCTGTTCTCTAATGCAATAGTTTCAGTTTATAGGTGGCTCTTCCACTTAGTAGCCCAAACTAAAATGGTTGATTAGACCCACTTGCTTCGACAATGCTTGTTGTAAATGCAACGTTTTTGCTCCTGATGCACAGCCCATGGGTTAACTAAGCTTTGGTCTCTGACATCGGGCAAGTCAGCACTCTTCGCGCTTGATTCCACGCAGAGCAACGTTACTAAATTGAGTACCATTCAAATGGGTAATTATAACAGCTATTAGAACACAGCAGTGGCTATACCATACCACAACAACTTGGAAAGTGGTCCACAACTATCAATAAAGAACGCATCCTGTCTTCTCCTCTTGTCACTTTGTGCTTTACCGAACCCTTGCTTCTTGCACTAAACTACTCACGTGACGGCAGCTCTGCCTCGGTATCTGCCTCAGTCAGCCCCGCCCCTCACTCGACGTCTTTCCTTTGGGCTGTGAACATCAATGGCGAGCTTCTGCACCCCGGTCACCGACATTTGCAGACATCTCAAGTCTCCCTCAACTAGCGGGAGTCTCCGGCAGAGGGAGCCACACACAAGCACTCACTCCCGCCTAAACTAATTAAAACCGCAATGCAATCCAATGGGGAAATTCCTTTCTCCCGCTTTCTGGAGCAAAATTTCCCTCCCACCTGGTCGAGAAACTTGGCATGTCTGCATTTGGTTGCTCTGTGGCAATGTTTGTCTGATATTCTCTCCTGCTCTGAGGTCTGAGCCGCTTTCCTTCTCCTTTTGTGCAGAGCGCGCACAGGCGAAAAAGAGGGTCAGGGCAGTGTGCTAACAGCTTTGCAAACCTCGGGAGTTGGGGGTGTTCAAGGCTAATGCCCTTCCTCAACTGTATTCCCCCTGCCACACCTCATGAAATAACTTTCGGGTGAGTATTAATCCGTAATAATGGCCCCATCGCCCTCAGTCTGGAAGGCTTACTTAAATGAATCATGAAAAGCTTGGCCAGTACAATTGTAAACTGCTGCTTCAATACACCTCCCTTCTTCCTCTGCACTAGAGAGAATGAGTAGATTTTCCAGAAAACAGTGAGATGAGATCCCAGAAATCAAGATGATGCCGAATTGCATAGTCCAGAATACTTAGCAAAGGGTGACATATAGGGAGACTTGACTGTTTATAAAGCTGGTCATAAAAAGTATCAGTTTCACTCTTGTTTCATGTGGACAAGATTGCACTAGACATTTAATGGCAGGAGATGGGCTCTTTTGGAATGAAGCATCTCTTTCTGTTGCGTGGATGCGGGGAGATTGGAAAGACCATGTACTGGGGAATAATTTCATGTTGAGAGTATGTGTCAAGTAGAGTCCTGGGAGCAGCGAAAAGGGCAGATAAATGGGGGGCTTCCCATGCAACCTGTGCCGCCACAGTCAGTATCCATGCCCTCTCTTAGACAGTGTGAAGTGGTGATATCTGGGGAAGTGTCTTCCCTCCGTTGACATGCAGCATTGATATCTCCAATGACATGCTCTTCAATTAAGAGCACCTGGATACACTTCAGCTTGAAGAAAATGAATTGATGTTCCTAGAAAATGGAGATCTCTTGTGAAATCTGTAATGGATGCAGCAGAAATCAAAGTGGATATGTTAATTGCTGACCCGACCAAAGCTAAAAACAAGCTTTGGAGGTCAGACTGGATACACACATTACAACAATGCAAAACATACCGTGCCTTAAAAGACCAACCATTCATTGAGAAAACATTTCGCATAACCAAACCTTACTTGCTTAAATTTCCAAATCGAAGGTACAGACACACTGTACCACATTATAGATTGGATCTCTGCAAAACAAAGCACGTGCAGGCCAGGCACAAGCCAATACCAGAATGTGAGACCTACTGTCAATTCTGCTGCAACCAATCTCACAGAGAGACTTTGGAGCTGATTCATGGAATTTGTGCGCCGAAAAACGGGGATTTGTGCGCCATTCTGCCCGCAAATCCCTATTTGTTAAACAGAGATTTGCGGGCAGAATGGAGCACAAATCCCCGTCTATCGGCGCACAAATTCCATGTGATCAGTCCCTAAAACATTTGCTTGCTGAGTGTCCAACCTTACGAACCAAACGAGTGTTACTCTTTAAATCCTATTTTGAACACCACAGAGACTTAACTCCACAGGATCTATGGAGCCAACTCTTCCAAACTAAATTGATAAGAGTCCAAATAGCCATAGCAAAATGTATAACTCAATTGGAACGTGAAAATGTATTCTCTATGGTGTCCAATGTCTCAGGCATTTCAAAATGGTTCAAGAAACACAATGAAACGAATTTGATGGAAAAGGGGAATCTTACTTGCTGATGCAATCTTATTTACCATTTATAGTTTAAATTGAATTTGTAAGTTGGGTAGCAGAGAGCATCATGTGTAATCAAATACTGTCTCTCTTTTTTAAATATAGTTTTTCTTTTAAATAGTGAGTACTCTAAACACAAACTATACATTTTATGGATTGTTGTTACTGAACACTTACCTATTCACCAACTGATGCAACTATACATTGTTGTATTGTATTGTATTCATAAATGTGAACAGACATTATTGTAAAGGTTGTTTTTTCAACTAAAAACAATAATAAAATTAAAAATAAATGAAAATAAAATTAAAAAATGAATTCATTTTCACTGTTAAATTGACTAGAATAGGAGGATCCTCCTTCTCCATCCAAGACCCCACTATCTGGAATTCAATGCCACTTAACATCTGGTGCATAGAGGATCACCTGACCTTCCTGAGCCCTCAAGGCATGGCTATTCCATGCCATGTCAGCACCCTGACAAACCCTGCCCTCTTGAGCTAGTCAACCACTTCAGGTAGGCTGGGGTAGCAAAGAACTTCCATGAAATCACCAAATAACAGTAAAAATATTCAACCAATTTCCAGCAGAACACAGCAGAGGGTCCCATGCCACACCTATGAAATCAAGAAGCCAGCCAGAGAACACGGGTGGATATTAAACTCATGAAACTTATGAAAGATAGCCAAAGGCAAGGCCACCCACCCGCACACATCTGCAACCATACAACACTCCCAATGACACATCACACAACACCTCTGCCATCAGAATGCAGCTATACCCCAAGACACAAATTCGCACTAGCTGGACACACATGGAGTTCTACGAGTCTCGCATACTCTCTTGTCAACTTCTAAGCACCCATCCACTTGCCAGCATGATATGGGTAGCTAGTAGGGACCTGGCCACCCCTACCCAACTTTGCTTTGGACAAAATGCACACATGCATTCTAAACGACTCTGATCAATTTTCCCAAACCTTGGACTACGGTCCTCCGAGAGCGTTCACCTACAGTGCTTTGAGGCCATACCAAAGGGATAAAGGCGCTATAGAAATGACAAATTACATTACATGTTTCACAATGGAAATTGCCCTCATCTTTGGGCTATTGTATGAATTCAGTCAGTGAACAATCCCAGGGCTGGTGCAAGTACTAGGCAAATTAGGCTGCCACCCAAGGTACCAACAAGTAGTGGCGCCAAAATGCAATGTTTTCCCACTGCCGTCATGAAATTCAAAGAAATTGCAACCAACTCGGAGTTGCTGCAATGCAACTGCCGCAAATAGAGGGTGCCCTCCTGCAAACCACATTGTTCACACGTTAAGAAGGTACTATTTCCCAAGAAACGTGCCAGTGGATGCAGGGGTTCAGTTCTAGTCTGCAGAGGCATATGGTCTGGCTGGAAAGTGAAAACACAGAGGTCTGCCAGGAGTAACTCTAGATAAAGCAGCAAGGTCAGGATCCTGTCGCTCACCCCAGGCAGGTCAGGAGCCCAGATTAGCTTCCCCCTGGACCCGGAGCTTCTGGTGGCAGAGCAAGGGTCAGTCGAAGAGGACATCTTACAAGTAAGGGCAGCGGATTCAGACTAATGGGGAGAGAGAGGTAGCATTCTCATACATGTTTAGCAACAGTGGGCCCAATGGCTTTGTCTACCATTCACACTCTCAGACATAGATAGATAAGACACCTTTTGAAGCAATGCTAGACAGGGCTGCCTTTGAAGGAATGACCTCCATGACTGATTTCTTGCATTGTTTGCTTGCAAGCTGTAGCATTTTATTTTATGTAATTTTATACTACTACATGATTAAATGCATGTTACTTTGGACATGCATGCTACCTACTTCTTCTAATAATTTCAATAAATATGTGTCATTATTCAAAGGGGCAAGCATTACTTGAATATTTGAAAGTTTGCAAACAAATTCTGCCCAACTGTTTTGCAACGTGTGTAGAGGGTCTAAATGCAAAAGAACTGTGTGCCAACATTTTCCAAGAAGCAATGCTGGACCCAACTGCTCAGCGGTTGCCTCTGTAAAGTTGCCCAGTGCAGGTTACGCAGCAGAGGGAAGCCTTTTGTGTGATAGTATGTGCATGTTGAGGGTAAATGCATCGCGCTCAAAGGGTCAAATTTGTAACGTATATTGTTTGATGTTAAATTTTGGTTGAACATTACTTCTTTTGAAATGCACTAGACCAAATGAACATTTTGGAGAGTCATTGGAAGCAACTTTTAATTGTATGATATTAGAGGGTCTGTCCCACCAAATTAGCTTAACATGAATGCAGGTTTGGGGTACGCAATAGGCCACAGGGGTGGCATAGGCCATAGGCAGCGCTGACTGTGCTTTGGCTACAATTTATTAGGGCTTCAGAGGAACATATGTGTTCCGTCTGAGCTCTGATGCCCTGCTGCATGAAGACCTCCCCTGACCAGCCTGTCATCTAGGTCAGCCTTCTATTGGCTAGCAGGCAGTCTGGAGAGACTTGGGGCCTCATTACGACCCTGGCGTTGGACCATGGTGCTGATAGCACCATGGTCATGCCGGTAACTTACCGACTCCGCCATGGCGGAATGGGGAATTACCGCCCCATTCCGAGGTTGGCGGGGCGGTAATTCCCCATGCCGCCATGGCCCTTCCCCATTCCCATTTTTGCCCCATAGGGCTCAATGGGAATGGGGAAGGCGCTAAGTACGGTGCCACAAATTGCGGCACCGTACTTAGCACCAAGGTCCCTTTGCGGGTTGGTTTTTAACGCCTGCAAAAAACAAGCGTTAAAGTCTCCAACCCGCAAAGGGACCTCGAAATCAGGCGCTAAGGGATTACCGGTACGGGTACCCTTACTGGTACCGGTAATCCCTTAGCGCCAGGGTCGTAATGAGGCCCTTGGGATGGAGGTGTTCTGCATTGGGCAATGGCTACAGACTTGCTGCTCCTTATTAAATGATTTTATTTATTTATTTATTTATTGCGTTTATATGCAGCGCCCAAACCCGTAATTATCATAGCGCTGATCTTGGCACAATAGGCAAGTACGATAATAGGTGCTGGAACAGTCAAAAAATAGGTACGTTAGCAAACAGAGGATCAGGTGCAGCTAATCATATTTGTCAAAAAGCAAAGTCTACACTTTTTTTTCGAAAGATGAGTTAGGAGGGTTCTTCTTGGATGTGGAGAGGGAGGGCGTTCCAGAGGGTGGGGGTAGGGACAGTGAAGCTGGTTCCGCCAGCTCTTTTGTGAGAGAATCTGGGAATGGCTCAGGCTTTAGTAGTGGATGATCATGGGCATCGCAGCTGTGTTTTTTTCAGTATCCGTTGGTTAAGGAAGGGGGGTGCAGTGTTATGGATGCATCTGTGAGTGATGGAGAGAATCTTGGACCCAATGTGGGCTTTAATTGGTAGCCAGTGGGCCTCTTGACTAGCCTGGGAGATGTGGTCTGAGTGTTGCAAGCCCCAGACAGCCCGCAGGGCATTGTTTGGAATCAGTTGGAGTTTTGTGAGTTTTTTTAGATGAGGTGCCTGAGAGAATGGCACTACAATCGTCCAGCTTGCTGCTGATGATGGCCTGGGCAAGGGTGAGACAGCTGTCAGTGGATAGGAATTTTCTGCTCAGGTTGATGAGTTTAGTGGTGTAGGCAGCTGAGGAGGCAAGGGCCTTTGCATGTTTGTACATAGAGAGTTCTGCATCTAAATAGATGCCTAGGGTTTTTACATGGCTTGAAACTGGCCTGGGGTTGCCTTCAATGGAGAATGAGGAGTAGGCTCCAGGTGTTTTAGGCGGTGTGAAGATCCTACGATAAGGAGCTCCATTTTGTCGTCATTCAAACACAGATGGTGCTCAGCCATCCAAGTCTGGATGTTGCTGTATATGTGGTTGATGTTGGCAGAGTCCGTGAGGTGGTTCCCTGTGAGTTTTAGGAGGATTTGTGTGTTGTCTGCGAAGTTGGTGTAAGTGATCCCAAGATGGTCAAGATTGTCAAACAGAGGTTTTGTGTACATATTGTAAAGAGTGGGTGAGATGCATGACCCTTGAGGGACACCGTTGGGGATGTTGATGGGATCGGCAGCATCTTAGCCGGCAAAGACCGTGGTGGTTCAACTGCTGAGAAAGGATTTGATCCAACTGGTGGCTTCTGAGGAAAAGTTTAATTTAGATCCAAGGTGCTGGCATAATATGTCATGGTTGACTAAATCAAAGGCGGCGGAGAGATCAAGTATTAGGAGGATGGCGAGCTCACCATCATCCCGGATACTGTCAAGCTGGATCTTTAGGTCTAGGAGGGCAGCATCAGTAGTGTGTCTGTACCTGAAGCCAGATTGACGAAAGGAGGTTGTGGTCAAGACTTTTGAAGAGGAAGGGCACTGTGGTGATGGGCCGATAGTTGGTAGGGAGGGTAGGGTCAAGTGAGGGTTTTTTCAGTAGTGGTGTGACCCATGTTTCCTTGATGGCTAGGGGGACGGAGCTTGTATCAAAGGAGGCGTTTATGAAATTGGAGATAATGGGTGTGGGGCTAAGCGCACATTTCGATGATGTGAGAGGGGCATGTATTGCACTTGCAGCTGGATGGTTTTAGGTTGTGGATGATGGAAAGTGTGTCCTGAAGAGCGATGTGGCTGAAGTTAAAAGGGGGCGTAGTGAAGGGCCGGGGTTCAGCAAGAAGGATGTGGGGTGTTTTTGGCAGATAGCAGAGTTTTCTTAAGGATAGTCTTGTCTCTCAGCAAGGTGGTTTTGTTTGTGAGAGCTGCTTGGACAGTAGAGATCCAAGGTTTGTCCTTCGGGAAGCTATTGATGGGGCACTGGGGTTTCGAGTTCTTTGACGATTTTAAAGAGATACTTGGTGTTGGAGCTGGCTTCCCTGATTCTGGAATTGTAGATGTTGGATTTAGTGGTTATGATGGCTGTTTTATAGGTTTGTGCTATGGCTAGGTAGCCAGCCTTATTTGCTGTGGAAGGGTTCTTCCTCCAGAGCATGTTTCTGTTTGCGCAGGGCGATGAGATTTTCAGAGAACCAGTTATGTGTGATGTTTTGTCTTCTGTGTGGTGGTTTTAAGAGGAGCATAAAGGTCAAGTGTGTGTTGTAGAAGGGTTTTGTAGGCGGCAAATATGTTATCAGAGTTGTTGTCATAGGGGAGTGTTTCAAGGTGGGAGGAGATGGTGGGTTTGAGCAATTCTAGCATGAGCTTGCGTGTGTGTGTCGTGTGGAATCGTTACACATGGTGGGGTTCTCCAATGTGAGCTGGAAGTGGATCAGGGAATGGTCTGACCAGGGAACAGGGTCAATGGTAGTGGTGCAGATGGGTACGTTCAGATGCGCAATCCAATCAGGGGCTTGACCTTTGATGTGAGTAGGGGAACTGATAGCTTGGGTGAAGCTCATGTCTTGTAGGGTGGCAGGGAGGGTTGTGACTTTGGTGTCTGAGGTGTCATTTAATCCAAGGTTAAAGTCACCCAGAAGTAGGAATTTGGTCCTGGGTTTGATAAGGGAAGCAAGCAAGAGGGAGCTGTCTGTGTCTGATGAGTTGGTATAGGTGGGCTGGCGGTAGAGGAGGATGTTGATAGTAGTTTGAGGGCTGTCAAGGTCTTTCTCTAGTAACAAATCGTGAATGCCTTGAGCGTGTGCTCAGAGGGAGTGTGTGTTAATGAGGGCACAAGAGTGGGTGGGGGGGTAGGTTTATGGTAGGTGTAGATTCAGCAGGTGAGAATTCTTGTAGGCTGGTAAGCGCCTGTGAAGAGTTGTGGTGGCTGTTGTGTGGCCGTGGTAAGCTGGTGCGGGAGCCAAGGTGCACATTTCTTGATGAGTTGACACAGGGTAAGTTGGGGGGAGTGAGAATGGGTGTTTGAAGCTTTTCAAGTCTGGAAGGGGCTGTGCACTGAGGGGTGGTCACTGAGGCATATTGGTGAGTTGTCAAATGCTCTAATGTGATGGAGGTGTTGGAATGGGTTTTCGATGACTGGTCGCTAAGGTCAGAGGTCTGAGACTTAGGGGTCATGGATACGTGGCCACTAGCGGCATCAAATCAAAGAGGGAGAGGTCGGCTTCCTTTGTGGTTAGTGCTAGGTGAGGAGTGAGTGATGAGTGTAATCCAAGTGAGAAGGGTTGGGAGGAATGGAATGGGTTGGGTAGAGGAGTTGTGGAGAGATAGAAGGGTGGTGAGGGGGTTGGTCGGTGGGTGGAGGGGGGGTTGGAGTTAGGGATATTGTAGGGACTGTGCTCTATAGCATGCTCGGATGTCAGTATGCTAGTGTAGTGTCTTGAGGCAGGGCTTCTGAAGTGAGGCAATGAGTGTTAGCATTACCAAATCGTGTAAGTGGAAAGTAGCGAGAAGGAGAGTGGGTGGTTTTGAGGCTGGGTATGGTGGGAAAAATGCGGGGATGAGTGCTGTGAAGAGCTACAGATGGGGGTGTGCTGCCTGTGAGACATGGGTGTGGCCCAGATGGAGTGTTGTCATCACGGGATGTGTGAATTTGGGCGGGGGGCATGGGGCACTCGTGTGTGCAACGGTGTGGGGCATCAGGGGGCTGAGGGCACTCATGTGCACAATGGTGCCGGGCACCAGGGGCCAGGGGACACTCATGTGTGCAATGGTGTGGGGCATCAGGGGGCTGGGGGCGCTCATGTGTGCAATGGTGTAGGGAACCAGGGGACTGGGGGCACTCATGTGTGCAATGGGGCAGGGCAACGGGAGGCTGGGGGCGCTCAAGAGGGCAAATGGAGCAATGTACTAGACAGGATGTACACACATACAGTCGGGGTAGGTAAAGCAGAGGAGTAGATAGTACCTGGCATCACAGGGTTTCCAGAGTGATAGCAGCACTGTTGATCAGCGAGTAGCGGGATCCAAGGGTATTAGCGGAGTGGTATGCAATGATGCATTGGTGCGGACAGGGGCAGATAGGGCTTGAAGTGAAGGCCTTAGTGTGTGGCTGGCTTCACCTACCGGCTTGTAGTTTCATCAATGGGCATATGGTCAGGAGCTGGCCAATCGGAACGCGGCATGGGAGGTCCATGCAGCAGGCCTCTGGTGGATGGTGCAGCCCCCATCATGGCTGCCATATTTCCATGTTGGAGAGGGCCTCTAGAGCTGGATGGGGGGTTAGCAGGTTAGCAAGACTGGGGGTGTGTGCAGCTGTGCTGACCAAACCACATCTGTCTAACTCTCAGAGCACCCTCTTCCCCCACACAAGAACAGTGAGGGGTTACCGAGAACGAGTGAGGAATCAGCCAGGTTACTTCAGTGCACCCCTGTACCCGCTCATCTACCCATGAAATGCCCGATCACGGGTAGGAGCTGCAAGAGATGAAGGCATTTGAAAGCAGGGTGCGTGGCACATGTGGAAGCTGGCACGCTGTATCTGAGACAGCACCAGTTCTGGACATGCTTTTGCAAAGGAAACTTGCACTGGTCCTGTGCATGCAGTGCTGGTTGTGTCTGTGAGGGAAGCTTGCATTGGCTCTCTCCATGCTGTACCTTTTTGTGAAGAAGCTTGCACAACTGTCCCTAATACCTGTTTGTGAGGGAAGCTCGCAGTATCCCTGTCCATGCTGTACCTTTTTGTGAAGAAGCTTGCACAACGGTCCCTATGCAATACCTGTTTGTGAGGGAAGCTTGCATTAGCCCTCTCCGTGCTGTACCTTTTTGTGAAGAAGCTTGCACAACTGTCCCTATTGAATACCTGTTTCCGAAGGAAGCTCGCATTAGCCCTCTCCATCATGTACCTTTTCTGAAGAAGATTGCACAACTGTACCTATGCAATACCTGTTTGTGAGGGAAGCTTGCATTAGCCCTCTCCGTGCTGTACCCGTTTGTGAAGAAGTATGCACAACTGTCCCTATGAAATACCTGTTTGTGAGGGAAGCTTGCATTAGCCCTCTCCCTGCTGTACCTTTTTGTGAAGAAGCTTGCACAACTGTGCCTATGTAATACCTGTTTGTGAGGGAAGTTTGCATTAGCCCTCTCCATGCTGTACATTTTTGTGAAGAAGCTTGCACAACTGTCCCTATGCAATACCTGTTTCTGAGGGAAGCTTGCATTATCCCTGTCCCTGCTGTACCTTTTTGCGAAGAAGCATGAACAACTGTCCCTATGAAATACCGGTTTGTGAGGGAAGCTTGCATAAGCCCTCTCCATGCTGTACCTTTTGTGAAGAAGCTTGCACAACTGTCCCTATGCAATACCTGTTTGTGAGGAAAGCTTGCCCCATCCCTCTCCATGCTGCACCTTTTTGTGTAGAAGCTTGCACAACTGTCCCTATGCAATACCTGTTTGTGAGGGAAGCTTGCATCAGCCCTCTCCATGCTGTACTGTTTTGTGAAGAAGCTTGCACAACTGTCCCTCTGCAATACCTGTTTGTGAGGGAAGATTGCATTAGCCCTCTCCCTGCTGTACCTTTTTGTGAAGAAGCTTGCACAACTGTCCCTATGCAATACCTGTTTGTGAGGGAAGCTTGCATTAGCCCTCAAACTGCTGTACCGTTTTGTGAAGAAGCTTGCACAACTGTCCCTATACAGTACTTGTTTGGGAGGGAAGCTTGCATTATCCCTGACCCTGCTGTACTTTTTTGTGAAGAAGCTTGCACAACTGTAACTATGACATACCGGTTTGTGAGGGAAGCTTGCATTAGCCTTCTCCATGCTGTACCTTTTGAGAAGAAGTTTGCACAACTGTCCCTATGCAATACCTGTTTGTGAGGAAAGCGTGCATCATCCCTTTCCACACTGTACCTTTTTGTGTAGAAGCTTGCACAACTGTCCCTATGCAATACCTGTTTGTGAGGGAAGCTTGCATCAGCCCTCTCCATGCTGTACTTTTTTGTGAAGAAGCTTGCACAACTGTCCCTATGCAATACCTGTTTGTGAGGGAAGCTTGCATTAGCCCTCTCCCTGCTGTACCTTTTTGTGAAGAAGCTTGCACAACTGTCTCTATGCAATACCTGTTTATGAGGGAAACTTGCATTATCCCTGTCCCTGCTGTACCTTTTTGTGAAGAAGTATGCACAACTGTCCCTATGAAATACCAGTTTGTGAGGGAAGCTTGTATTATCCCTGACCCTGCTGTACCTTTTTGTGAAGAAACTTGTACAACTGTCGCTATGCAATACCTTTTTGTGAGGGAAGCTTGCATTATCCCTGACCCAGCTGTATCTTTTTGTGAAGAAGCTTGCACACCTGTCCCTATGCAATACCTTTTTTGTGAGGGAAGCTTGCATTATCCCTGACCCTGCTGTACCTTTTTGTGAAGAAGCTTGCACAACTGTCCCTATGAAATACTGGTTTGTGAAGGGAGCTTGCGTTAGCCCTCTCCATGATGTACCTTTTTGTGTAGAAGCTTACACAACTGTCCCCTTGCAATACCTGTTTGTGAGGGAAGCTTGCATTATCCCTGACCGTGCTGTACCTTTTTGTGGAGAAGCTTGCACACCTGTCCCTATGCAATACCTTTTTGTGAGGGAAGCTTGCATTATCCCTGACCCTGCTCTACCTTTTTGTGAAGAAGCTTGCACAACTGTCCCTATGAAATACCGGTTTGTGAGGGAAGCTTGCATTAGCCCTCTCCATGCTGTACCTTTTGTGAAGAAGCTTACACAACTGTCCCCTTGCAATACCTGTTTGTGAGGGAAGCTTGCATTATCCCTGACCCTGCTGTACCTTATTGTGGAGAAGCTTGCACAACTGTCCCTATGCAATACCTGTTTGTGAGGGAAGCGTGTATTATCCCTGACCCTGCTGTACCTTTCTGTGAAGAAGCTTGCACAACTGTCCCTATGAAATACCGGTTTGTGACGGAAGCTTGCATTAGCCCTCTCCATGCTGTACCTTTTGTGAAGAAGCTTGCACACCTGTCCCTATTCAATACCGGTTTGTGACGGAAGCTTGCATTAGCCCTCTCCATGCCGTACCTTTTTGTGAAGAAGCTTGCACAATGGACCGTATGCAATACCGGTTTGTGAGGGAAGCTTGCATTAGTTCTCTCCATGCTGTACCTTTTTGTGAAGAAGCTTGCACAAATGTCCCTATTGAATACCTGTTTGTGAGGGAAGCTCGCAGTATCCCTGTCCATGCTGTACCTTTTTGTGAAGAAGCTTGCACAACTGTCCCTATTGAATACCTGTTTCCGAAGGAAGCTCGCATTAGCCCTCTCCATCCTGTACCTTTTGTGAAGAAGCTTGTACAACTGTATCTATGCAATACCTGTTTGTGAGGGAAGCTTGCATTAGCCCTCTCCGTGCTGTACCCTTTTGTGAAGAAGTATGCACAACTGTCCCTATGAAATACTGGTTTGTGAGGGAAGCTTGCATTATCCCTGTCCCTGCTGTACCTTTTTGTGAAGAAGTATGCACAACTGTCCCTATGAAATACTGGTTTGTGAGGGAAGCTTGCATCATCCCTGTCCCTGCTGTACCTTTTTGTGAAGAAGCTTGCACAACTGTGCCTATGCAATACCTGTTTGTGAGGGAAGCTTGCATTAGCCCTCTGCATGCTGTACATTTTTGTGAAGAAGCTTGCACAACTGTCCCTATGCAATACCTGTTTCTGAGGGAAGCTTGCATTATCCCTGTCCCTGCTGTACCTTTTTGCGAAGAAGCTTGAACAACTGTCCCTATGAAATACCGGTTTGTGAGGGAAGTTTGCATAAGCCCTCTCCATGCTGTACCCTTTGTGAAGAATCTTGCACAACTGTCCCCATGCAATACCTGTTTGTGAGGAAAGCTTGCCTCATCCCTCTCCATGCTGCACCTTTTTGTGTAGAAGCTTGCACAACTGTCCCTATGCAATACCTGTTTGTGAGGGAAGCTTGCATCAGCCCTCTCCATGCTGTACTTTTTTGTGAAGAAGCTTGCACAACTGTCCCTATGCAATACCTGTTTGTGAGGGAAGCTTGCATTAGCCCTCTCCCTGCTGTACCTTTTTGTGAAGAAGCTTGCACAACTGTCCCTATGCAATACCTGTTTGTGAGGGAAGCTTGCATTAGCCCTCTCCCTGCTGTACCGTTTTGTGAAGAAGCTTGCACATGTAACGCTCACCTGATTCCCGCAGAGGCGCCGATCTTGACTGGGTGAATGCCGTATCTTCAAAGGTGATGTGTAACACACGGTTGGCTCTTTGGGCTGGACCTCTGTGCACTGTATGTCTGACTCGAAGAGTAAGATGTCTGCAGATAGAAAATATGGGATTAATGAACTGGAGTTATTGGGTGCCTCTCTCCTCTTCCCTTTCTCTTCTCCTGTAGAACCCCAAAGGTTAACGCCCTCACCTTAGGTAAGTGAACGCCGAGCTCTCCATCTGCCTCGGGGCAGGGTGCCGTAACCAGTTTCTTCACTGGATAACGGTGCAGGCCTCTTGACCTCAGAGGACTGCTGTCCGTCGTTAACTGCACGAACGGTAAGTTCTGGGCACTTCAAATGTCTTAAAAGTCTTTTGTAATGATATCTCTTGTTTTGCAGGGTTCCGGCGATGGCGGATGGCGGGCTGATGAGAGTTGAGGATCGAACCCGCGTGAGGAATAGAAGCGCCTGGAAGCACGTAAGTAAGCGCTTGTAGCCTGCTTCACGATGCGCACTAACTGTCCCTTTTATCTTGCAGGTACAAGTTCGGAGCTTTAGAGAAGCTGAAGGGTGCTGGAATACCCACTGGATTCGGCGTGGGAAGGAGTAATGGCACGTGAGTAATAAAGTTGCCCAATGTCTTTAAACGCACCTTCTTTTGTCTTTCAGATGCCGGAATGCAGTGCGAAGACCTCCGGAGCATGCAAAGAGTAGGTAAGCCTTTGTCTTTCAGATGCCGGAATGCAGCGCGAGGCGTTGGTGACAGCCGATGGACCAGGTAAGAGATGCGCTGCCACTGAAGACCGTAGTGCTAACCTGTTCTTTCTTTGTCTTTACAGGTGCTGCTGAAGACTGGATTCCAGGATGGTAAGCCTTTGTTCCCTTAGGCCCAGGATCAGAAGCAGAAGACACGATGAGCGTTCTGCTGCAGAGAATGCAGAATAACACAAAGCAAGATTCATCCATCGGGTGTGGTTTAAATAGCCTCCTGTAGTGCTTAGGTGTCTCCTTCCACAGCCACGCCTAGGTAAGAAAAGAGTTCCTGCTTTCCAGAAGAGTTCCAGTGTTCTGAACCTAGGGAGTGGCTCCTGCCCCACCCAACAGGAAAAGTAGTCCCAAACAGAAGAGGATCAGGGGTTCAACTGGCAGGTAAGTAAGCAGCATGGTCTGCTGCAGGTAAGTCCACCCAAGCATTATGAGCCCGGCGCTTCCAGCGCTGGGACTGGGCATCTTTATGAGCCTGGTGCCACTGGCGCCAGGACAGGGTCCAAAAGGTCCCAATTGGGACTGGCTGGCACTCGGAACCGGGGTTATGGCTCTGCTTCCAAGGGAGTCGGGCAAGTCCTGATCTTTTGGAAGCAGAGATCATGACAGCACCCCCCCTCAAGGCCCCTCCCAAACCGGGCTTCTCCGGGGGTTTGGGCTTGTTAGGAAATGTTCGATGAAATCTTTTGATTAGACGAGGCGCGTGGACATATTCTGCAGGTTCCCAGGATCTTTCTTGGGGACCGTAGCCTTTCCAGTCAATCAGGTAAAATAGTTTAGATTTGGAGATCTTGGAATCCAGGATGCTTTTGACTTCAAACTGGAGTTCTCCATCAACTAGAATAGGTTTTGGAGATGTAGTTAGTCGGGTTTGAGGTTGCACAGGTTTTAATAGAGAGACGTGGAAGACCGGATGTATCTTCATGTGAGGGGGCAAGTCCAACTTGACCGCTACTGGATTTACTATGGTAGTGATGGAATAGGGACCACGGTATCTTGGGTTGAATGTGCGTGGTCCTTTTAGAGGTAGATATTTGGTGGATAACCAGACTTGATCTCCTACTTGATATTGGGGGGCTTCCTTCCGATGTTGGTCTGCTCCTTTCTTGTATTGTTCTTTAGCCCTTTGAAGGTGAGAAACGGCTTCCTTAAAGGCTTGGGTGATTGTAGAATGCAGGTGGTCTACTGCTGGTGTTCCAAGATCTTGGAGTGGATCCAACTCCGAGGTTCGAGGGTGACTACCGTATAAAAGAAAAAACGGGGTCTTCCCAGTTCCCGAGTGGACAGAGATATTGTAGGCATATTCGGCTATCCAAAGGATATCTTTCCAAGTTTTTTCAGTTTGTTGTAGCATGCAGCGCAAATACTGTTCCAGAGTTTGATTGGTCCTCTCGGTTTGTCCGTCGGTTTGAGGGTGGTGGCTGGTCGAAAGTCTCACATCAATTTGAGCCGACCGACAGCAACTTCGCCAAAAATGAGAAATAAATTGACTACCTCGATCCGAAATTAGAACTGAAGGAAAACCGTGCAGTCGGACGATGTTTTTGAGAAATTCTCGGGCCAGAGTTGCTGCTGTTGGTAAGCCTTTGAGTGGAATAAAATGCGCCATCTTGGAGAATAGGTCCACGATTACTAGGATCGTATTGTATCCGGAGCATGGAGGTAGATCGGTGATGAAGTCCATAGAAAGCGTATGCCAAGGGCGAGGCGGGATGTCAATAGGGCGTAAGAGGCCGGCTGGTTTTTCCTTTTGACTCTTGTTTTGGGCGCATACTCCACAGGACATTATAAAGTCTCTGATATCTTTTTTCCAAGACGGCCACCAGAAGTAGCGCTTGATCTTTTCCGAGGTCTTGGTCATACCGGGATGTCCTTCCATTAGAGAATCGTGATAACAAGAGATTACCTTTTTCTGTAAATCTGTGCTAGGCAGGTATAACCGTTCTTGGAAATATAATAGGTTGTCCTTCACCGTAAAGTCCTTTCCCTGCAGATGCCAATTCTGTATGTCTGCTGGAGTTACCAGTAGCCTGGCTTTATCCTTAACTTCCTCTATGGATTGTGTGGCGATTACACCTAGAATTCTTTGTTCGGGAATGATAGGTACAGGTTTAGGATTGATCAAATGTTCTTCCACTCCCATCCGAGAAAGGGCATCAGCTTTACCGTTTTTTGTACCAGGTCGATAGGTAATTATGAAGTCAAACTCGGCAAAGAATAGTGCCCAACGGAGTTGCCTAGAGGATTGAGCTTTTGCGGTTTTCAAATATTGCAGGTTTCGGTGATCTGTAATCACAGTAACGGTTTGTCGGGCCCCCAGAAGATAATGCCGCCAAGCCTTAAAGGCGGACTTGATAGCTAGAAGTTCCTTATCAGTAATAGTGTAATTGATTTCAGGAGGCGAGAATTTGCGGGACCAAAATGCCACGGGATGCAACTGTTTGGTTACTGGGTCCTTTTGTAATAGAACTGCCCCCATGGCAAGGCTCGAAGCATCAGTTTCAACGATGTAGGGGAGTTCTGGGCGAGGATGTTTTAAGATCGGTGCAGAGATAAATCTAGTCTTCAAATTCTGGAAAGCTTGTTCCGCCTCGGTAGACCATTCAAAACGTTTGTTTTTCTTTAACAAGGCGGTGATGGGCTGGACTATTCGAGAGAATTTGGGGATAAACCTGCGGTAAAAGTTAGCGAAGCCTAACATGCTTTGAACACCTTTTACGGAGGATGGCGATGGCCATTTGAGAATTGCATCGACCTTCTTTGAATCCATACGCACTCCGCTAGGTGATAATATGAATCCCAAGAATTCAACTTCAGTCACGTTGAAAACACATTTTTCCAACTTAGCGAAAAGTTTGTGTTGACGCAATCTCTCGAGGACCATTTTCACGTGTTTCCGATGTTCAGTTTCCGATGAAGAATAAACGAGGATGTCGTCAATGTAAACAACAACACACACATCTATGAGCTCTCTGAGGACATCGTTCATAAAATATTGAAAGGCGGCCGGGGCATTGCAAAGTCCGAAGGGCATGACCTGATATTCAAATAGCCCATACTTGGTGCGGAAGGCCGTCTTCCATTCATCGCCCTATTTTACTCGTACCAAGTGGTAGGCTCCTCTAAGATCCAGCTTTGTATATATGCATGCTTTTCTGACTTGGTCCAGGAGTTCAGGGATCAAAGGTAACGGATATCTATTCTTAACGGTGATCTGGTTCAGGGCGCGATAATCTATACAAGTTCTAAGGTCCCCTTCTTTTTTTGGAACGAAGAACAAAGCTGAGGAAGCAGGGGACTTGGAAGGACGAATAAACCCATTCGCTAGGTATTGATCCAGGTATTGTCGGAGGTGAAGATTCTCAGGCTCGGTGAGGGCATAAATTCTACTACAAGGAGGAGTAGATCCAGGTATCAGGTCTATCTGGCAGTCATAAGACCTATGAGGAGGTAGAGAGTTAGCCTGATCCTTCCGGAAAACATCTTGGAATTCTAGGTATTCAGGAGGTAACTGGGGAGTCTCCGAGGAAATTGCTGCCAGTGCAACACCAGGTCGAGGGTGACAAGTAGAGACACATTCTGGAAACTGAACCGTTCTTGCTCGCCAATCGATCTGAGGATTGTGCTTCTCTAACCAAGGAATTCCTAGAATAATCTGGAACTGAGGGGCCTTGATCACATCGAACACGATCTTCTCATGGTGTCCATCTTGACTTACTAGCGTCACTTCTTGGGTGGTATGCGTTACTGGTCCGGAGGCTATCTCCGTACCATCCACCGTAGTAATGACGTCCTTTACAGCCTTTGGACAAAGAGTCAGATTCATCCTCAAAACCATTTCATGATCCACATAATTGCCGATGGCACCGCTGTCGACGTAAGCTTCAATCGCATGTAATCGATCCGGATGTTCAGGGCTAATGAGGACCATAGGTATCACGAAATGCGAGGTCACTGAACTGGTTTTAACGCTCGGCAAGAGGACCTCTATTCTTGTCGGGTGAGGTTGTTTCCCTGCTCAGAGTTTGTGACCCTGGTAACTGCAGCTCCTACTGCCTTCTTGGCTGGTTTCACCGGACAGTCTCGAAGAAAGTGCCCCGAGTTTCCGCAATAGAGGCATAATTGCAGCTGTTTTCTCCTTTCCCGCTCCTTTTGTGTTAGTGGTCCTTTCAGGCCCCCTATTTGCATGGGTTCCCCGCAGTCTACTCCTTTGGTAGGAGTTGGTGGTTTGGAAAATACTTGAGCATCAAACTTGGAACGATCGGCCTTCCTGTTCTGCAGTCTGTGGTCAATTTGAACGACTAAGTCAATATAGTCCGAACAGTCTTGCGGGGGATTCACTACTTGGGCTAACACATCTTTGAGCTCTCCACGTAGACCTCTATAAAACAGCGTAATCCTTTTGTCCTCAGGCCATCGAGTTTCCACTATCAGTCTGTTGAAAGACGCAATATAAGCCAAAAGGTCTTGATTACCCTGTCGCAATGAAAGGAGCTCATTGTCCAAGGCCTCCCCCTGTGAATGTCTTGCAAACAGTTTTTCCATACTGAGCTGAAAAGCTTGAAAATCATGGAGAACCGGATCATCTTGATTAACTAGAGGGATCGACCAGTCTGCCGCATTGCCACTAAGGTACGAAAGCACGAAAGCTACCTTAGCTTGATCAGTTGGAAAGGCTGCTGGCCGGCATAAGAAGTGCAACCGGCACTGATTAATAAATACTGCAAACCTCTTTGGGTCACCAGAAAATCGTTCGGGCGGAGCCAGAGGTACATTCCCAGGTAGGTTGATCTGCACTGGGTTCGTAGAGGATGTTGAAGGAAGATTTGCCCCTGATGCGGGTAACGGAGTTTGTCCGGCTTGTGACTGTAGCAATTGTCTAGCGAGATCGTCTGTTCGCTCCTTGGAAATAATCAGTTCCCTTCTTAGAGCATTCGTTTCCTGACGGGCTGCATGCACTTCTGCTCTTAGTTCCCCAAGTAACTGGGCTAGCTGGTCAGTATCCGAGGTTTCCATAGCGCCTGGGTGGGAGTTTTGCGGTAGGCTTTGTGTTCTGTAACGCTCACCTGATTCCCGCAGAGGCGCCGATCTTGACTGGGTGAATGCCGTATCTTCAAAGGTGATGTGTAACACACGGTTGGCTCTTTGGGCTGGACCTCTGTGCACTGTATGTCTGACTCGAAGAGTTAGATGTCTGCAGATAGAAAATATGGGATTAATGAACTGGAGTTATTGGGTGCCTCTCTCCTCTTCCCTTTCTCTTCACCTGTAGAACCCCAAAGGTTAACGCCCTCACCTTAGGTAAGTGAACGCCGAGCTCTCCATCTGCCTCGGAGCAGGGTGCCGTAACCAGTTTCTTCACTGGATAAGGGTGCAGGCCTCTTGACCTCAGAGGACTGCTGTCCGTCGTTAACTGCACGAACGGTAAGTTCTGGGCACTTCAAATGTCTTAAAAGTCTTTTGTAATGATATCTCTTGTTTTGCAGGGTTCCGGCGATGGCGGATGGCGGGCTGATGAGAGTTGAGGATCGAACCCGCGTGAGGAATAGAAGCGCCTGGAAGCACGTAAGTAAGCGCTTGTAGCCTGCTTCACGATGCGCACTAACTGTCCCTTTTATCTTGCAGGTACAAGTTCGGAGCTTTAGAGAAGCTGAAGGGTGCTGGAATACCCACTGGATTCGGCGTGGGAAGGAGTAATGGCACGTGAGTAATAAAGTTGCCCAATGTCTTTAAACGCACCTTCTTTTGTCTTTCAGATGCGGGATGCAGCGCCGAAGGCCTCCGGAGCGTGCGAAGAGCTGGTAAGCATTTGTCTTTCAGATGCCGGAATGCAGTGCGAAGACCTCCGGAGCATGCGAAGAGTAGGTAAGCCTTTGTCTTTCAGATGCCGGAATGCAGCGCGAGGCGTTGGTGACAGCCGATGGACCAGGTAAGAGATGCGCTGCCACTGAAGACCGTAGTGCTAACCTGTTCTTTCTTTGTCTTTACAGGTGCTGCTGAAGACTGGATTCCAGGATGGTAAGCCTTTGTTCCCTTAGGCCCAGGATCAGAAGCAGAAGACACGATGAGCGTTCTGCTGCAGAGAATGCAGAATAACACAAAGCAAGATTCATCCATCGGGTGTGGTTTAAATAGCCTCCTGTAGTGCTTAGGTGTCTCCTTCCGCAGCCACGCCTAGGTAAGAAAAGAGTTCCTGCTTTTCAGAAGAGTTCCAGTGTTCTGAACCTAGGGAGTGGCTCCTGCCCCACCCAACAGGAAAAGTAGTCCCAAACAGAAGAGGATCAGGGGTTCAACTGGCAGGTAAGTAAGCAGCATGGTCTGCTGCAGGTAAGTCCACCCAAGCATTATGAGCCCGGGGCTTCCAGCGCTGGGACTGGGCATCTTTATGAGCCTGGTGCCACTGGCGCCAGGACAGGGTCCAAAAGGTCCCAATTGGGACTGGCTGGCACTCGGAACCGGGGTTATGGGTCTGCTTCCAAGGGAGTCGGGCAAGTCCTGATCTTTTGGAAGCAGAGATCATGACAGCACAACTGTCCCTATGCAGTAGCTGTTTGGGAGGGAAGCTTGCATTATCCCTGTCCCTGCTGTACCTTTTTGTGAAGAAGTTTGCACAACTGTCCCTATGCAATACCTGTTTGTGAGGGACGCGTGCATTATCCCTGACCCTGCTGTACCTTTTTGTGAAGAAGCTTGCACAACTGTCCCTATGAAATACCGGTTTGTGAGGGAAGCTTGCATTAGCCTTCTCCATGCTGTACCTTTTGAGAAGATGTTTGCACAACTGTCCCTATGCAATACCTGTTTGTGAGGAAAGCGTGCATCATCCCTTTCCACACTGTACCTTTTTGTGTAGAAGGTTGCACAACTGTCCCTATGCAATACCTGTTTGTGAGGGAAGCTTGCATCAGCCCTCTCCACGCTGTACTTTTTTGTGAAGAAGCTTGCACAACTGTCCCTATGCAATACCTGTTTGTGAGGGAAGCTTGCATTAGCCCTCTCCCTGCTGTACCTTTTTGTGAAGAAGCTTGCACAACTGTCTCTATGCAATACCTGTTTATGAGGGAAACTTGCATTATCCCTGTCCCTGCTGTACCTTTTTGTGAAGAAGTATGCACAACTGTCCCTATGAAATACCAGTTTGTGAGGGAAGCTTGTATTATCCCTGACCCTGCTGTACCTTTTTGTGAAGAAGCTTGCACAACTGTCCCTATGCAATACCTTTTTGTGAGGGAAGCTTGCATTATCCCTGACCCTGCTGTACATTTTTGTGAAGAAGCTTGCACACCTGTCCCTATGCAATACCTGTTTGTGAGGAAAGCTTGCATTAGCCCTCTCCCTGCTGTACCTTTTTGTGAAGAAGCTTGCACAACTGTCCCTATGCAATACCTGTTTGTGAGGGAAGCTTGCATTAGCCCTCTCCCTGCTGTACCGTTTTGTGAAGACGCTTGCACAGCTGTCCCTATGCAATACCTGTGTGGGAGGGAAGCTTGCATTATCCCTGTCCCTGCTGTACCTTTTTGTGAAGAAGCTTGCACAACTGTCCCTATGAACTACCGGTTTGTGAGGGAAGCTTGCATTAGCCCTCTCCATGCTGTACTTTTTGTGAAGAAGTTTGCACAACTGTCCCTGTGCAATACCTGTTTGTGAGGAATGCTTGCATCATCCCTTTCCACACTGTACCGTTTTGTGAAGACGCTTGCACAACTGTCCCTATGCAATACCTGTTTGGGAGGGAAGCTTGCACAACTGTCCCTATGCAATACCTGTTTGCAAGGGAAGCGTGCATTATCCCTGACCCTGCTGTACCTTTTTGTGAAGAAGCTTGCACAACTGTCCCTATGAACTACCGGTTTGTGAGGGAAGCTTGCATTAGCCCTCTCCATGCTGTACTTTTTGTGAAGAAGTTTGCACAACTGTCCCTGTGCAATACCTGTTTGTGAGGAATGCTTGCATCATCCCTTTCCACACTGTACCGTTTTGTGAAGACGCTTGCACAACTGTCCCTATGCAATACCTGTTTGTGAGGGAAGCTTGCATTATCCCTGTCCCTGCTGTACCTTTTTGTGAAGAATTATGCACAACTGTCCCAATGAAATACCGGTTTGTGAGGGAAGCGTGCATTATCCCTGACCCTGCTGTACCTTTTTGTGAAGAAGCTTGCACAAGTGTCCCTATGAAATACTGGTTTGTGAGGGAAGTGTGCATTATCCCTGACCCTGCTGTACCTTTTTGTGAAGAAGCTCGCACAAGTGTCCCTATGAAATACTGGTTTGTGAGGGGAGCTTGCGTTAGCCCTCTCCATGATGTACCTTTTTGTGTAGAAGCTTGCACAACTGTCCCTATGCAATACCTGTTTGTGAGGGAAGCTTGCATTAGCCCTCTCCATGCTGTTCCTTTTGTGAAGAAGCTTGCACAACTGTCCCTACGCAATGCCTGTTTGTGAGGGAAGCTTGTGTTAGCCCTCTTCATGCTCTGCCAGCTTGTGAACGAAGCTTGCATTGGCCAGCACATGTTGTACCTGTTGTTGAGCGGAACCTGCAGTGGCTATACCCATGCTGTACTTGTGCCCATATATGAGGGAAGTGTGCACTGGCCGCAGCATGTTTCACCTGTTAGTGTGAGGAAAGCTTGCACATGCCGTGCCCATGCAGCACCTGTTTATGAGGGAAGCATGCTGGATGCACTCCTGGTTGTGAGGCACGCTGCACTAGCATTGACTATGCTGTACCTGTTCGTGAGAGAAGCATACCCAGGCCACCTCCTTGATGTGCGAGTATGTGAGCGAAGCTTTCCCTGGTACTGCTGATACTGTACCTGTTTGATTTGTGAGGAAACCCTTCACTACTCTCGTCTTTGCAGTGGAGTAACTTTGCTGAAAAAGTTGGGGAGAGACATGACACCTAAATGAAAAGCGGCCCAGCCAAATGAGTGGGATAAAATGGTGTGCCACAAAAGTTGGGGGGGACAAACACCCTTGCCCCCCTAAAAAATACGCCCATATGTCCTTGCTCTACCTGGTTTTGGCGCATGTTTTCACAGAACCTGCACTGTACATGCGATATGTGTGTTAAGGAAACGTAAGATGCCCCCTCCCGTGCTTTGTCTGTACCTGTTCTGTTTCTGAGGAATGGCTTTGGTCTACGTGTCAGGCTGTACCAATGGTCTGGAGGGTGGGGCAGAGCAAGAGCCAGTGGCTACGAATGAACGATTGCCTTCCCGCCATCAACCTTCAGTTTTGTATTTGTCACACCGATTGAGACGGCTATGCTCCAGACGTGGGTGCAGAGCCTGCTGGCAAGCTACACCTCACTGATGATGACCAATGAGGCCGAAACATGTCTGGGGTTGTTTGCGATCTTGTTCGAAAGGGTTGTGACCTAGAAGCTCAGGCTAGAACGTGGGACAAGCCTGATTTGCATATGGTCAGTCCCCTTCTGTAACGGTTTGGCAGGCGGTAAAACGATGGTCTGGGTGGTTGGCCAGAGCAATCGCCAGTGGTTAGGGTGAATTCATAACCTCCCAGCCATCAGCCTTTCATACAGGACATTTTTATTATAAAAATTGACACTGCACAACAAAAAGAATTACCTCAAACTGCAACCATTCGTTGCAAATATTGTGAAAAAACATCGGAAGAAAAGCATTCCTATCCGCTTTGCACATGCGCAAAGTCAGGCTACCACATTTGGTGGATTCATGTAAATGCCAAGTGAAATCACAAACATACCATATATTAAAAACGTACATGAACACTAGCAGTTAATGCGTGCTTTATTTCCGACCAATAATACCTGAAACATCCACCTGTTAGGAGCATATAGCTGCCAACTGGCCAATAGCTGAAGGGCACCTGATTCCAGCCCTGGCTTGTCAGCTTTTCCCACAATGCATGCTGTTATATAGAGCTGCACCTTTCCCAGCAAGCACATGAGCCTACAGGTCTCAGCATGCAAAGTGCTGTTGGCACAAAGACCAGCACTGGATCATGGTGCATGGGATCAGTATGAGGTCACGTCGCCAAAACGCTGAAAGAGCAGGTCTAGTTTATTGTTATATACTTAACAAGTGCTAGTGATGAGAACAGTCAGGTAAGAGGGTGCCTAATCCTGAAAGGACCAGGATGTTAAGGACAGCAGCCCCTCCCCACCCCCTCTTTGAGTCTCGATGGTCCAGGCTCGAAGCTCCTTTGGATGCACCCATACTGCTGATTTACGTTTCTAAAGTCAC
The DNA here is from genome assembly GCF_040938575.1 of Ambystoma mexicanum. Taxonomy (NCBI): domain Eukaryota; kingdom Metazoa; phylum Chordata; class Amphibia; order Caudata; family Ambystomatidae; genus Ambystoma; species Ambystoma mexicanum. The sequence continues at coordinate 1,354,914,313 of NC_090935.1, read as the reverse complement.
TTTGTACCTGGAGCGGGAGTGACCACATACTTTGAGTACTCCCCTGCCTACGAAATTCCAGTGTGACGAAGAGTATCATTGCACACTCCTCGCCTACCAAGTTCACATGTGCCTAAAATGGCCTTGGCGTACACCCCGTCTTCAAAATGTACGCTTACCAAAGACTGCTTTGCTGTATACCTCTGCCCACAAAATTCACGTTTACCTAATACTATCTTTGCACACTCCCCTGTCTTCAAAATTATATATGATATAATTCATTTGTAACTCGCTTGTACACAAGTGTTTCTAGGCGCGACAAGACAAAGGAGGAAAGTCAAAGAGAGGACAATACAAATGATCTTACTAGGCCTTGTGACATTCAGATCGTGCAAGTGCAACAGTGCCAAAGTGCAGGGGTAGGGAAGGAAGTGCCATGGAGAGGGAGGGGAAGTGCAATCAGGGCAGCAATGCTCTGAATAAGTGCACCCAGGGCAGCACAGCTCTGGGTAAGTGCACGGAGGCAGGGGACTGTAGAGGTTACAGCCTCCAAGTGTGTGGTGGCCCAGAGGCAGAGCAGGGGAGACTGATCATGGAGGAGCCTGGTACCCATTGTGCTCAGAGGGTAGCCATGCAACCAGTCGGTGCGGCAGACAGGTAGGTCAACAGTCCAGGGAGAGAGAGAAAGCAGAGGAGAATAGGAAAGTCTTGGGCTGCTTCTGGAACATCAGGTGGATCGGCTCAAGTTTGAGAAGGTCCAGGAGGCCATTCCAGAGGGATACACCTGCAGAAGAGAGAGATCACCCCCAGTCTCTGCCTAGCGAAGCATATGATACTCAGAGAGTTGGAGGAGCTTGAGCGAAGGGCTCGAAAATTAAGGTATTTTCGAAGAGAGAGTTGGATGTAGTGCATGCTCCGGCCCCAGAAAACCTTGTGGACGATGCACAGGGTCTTGAAATGGATACTTGCAACCATGGGGTGCCAGTGGGGAGATTTCAGTGCTGGAGAGATACGGTCCCTTGGATTAAGGCCAAGCATAAGCCTCACAGTCCTGTTCTGGATTAGTTGCAGAGGGCGGAAAGTAGAGGAAGGCAATTTAAGAAAGAGGCTGTTGCAGCCGTCCAGCCTAGAGAGAGCCAGGGCTCTAGAGACAGTGAGCTTCTGGGGGAAAGTGAGAAAAGGAACAACACCTCTGAGGAGGTGCAGCTGGTAGTGGGGCTTCTTAGCGAGGTCTGAGATGTGAAGTGAGAAGGAGAGATTGGAGTCGTAGATGACACCAAGAATTTTTGCACAGGAAGGCGAAGGAAGAGGGCCCAAAGAGGGCAGCCAGAGTGAGAGGGGGAAAGCGGGAGCAGGGGTCCCAAGGAGAAGGATCTTCATCTTGCTGGCATTAAGGCAGAGATCATTGGAGGCGCACCAATCGTGAATTGTGGAAAGACGGTCGGGAATGAGTGAGAAAGAAGAGGAGGCTAAGGGGAGCCTGAAAGAGATATGGGTGTCATTCGCATAACACTGAACGTTAGAGGAGAAAGTAGAGATCAGATGGGCCAAAGGGGCCAAGTAGACATTAAAGAGCCAGGGAGAGAGGTTAGAGCCCTGGGGGACACCACATGTGGGGAGCGAGGTGGTGGAGAGAAATGACCCAAGTTGGATTTGGGAGGGCCTGTCCGAGAGGTAGGAGGTCAACCACTCCAAGGCCTGATCCGTGATGCCAAGGTTTGCACAGAGTCGACTGATCAAGATGGTGTGATTGACTGCGTCAAAGGCAGTGGAAAGGTAAAAGAGTATGAGGACAGAAGGAAGGCTGGAGTCAAGATTAGAGAGCATATCTTCACTGGTGTTCAGGAGAGCAGCTTTTGTGCCTCTGGCTGCTCTGAAGCCAGAATGATGGACATGAAGCCAACCAACATGTAGAGGAGCAGTTGCATGCCTCTGCCGGAAGTCCCGCCCCCGTACCTCATAAGTTGGAAATCTGAGATTCTGCCGTGTTTGACACCAGCAGTTGTGCCAATACTGCAGCGTATATTCAAAAGAAGATACCCATTGAGACAACCCTATCAAATGTATCCCCGAAGAGATGAGAATCTGAGGGAGGAACTCACTGAAGGAATATGAAAAGGAGCAAAGAGAAAAGCTAGTGACGTCACAAGAAATATGTGCGACATCCCAAGATACTGGCTGAAGAGGATGTATGGATCCTACAGAAACTAATGACATAGTAAGGAGTCAAGCAAACTTTTAAATACGAAAAGGAAGATTACACGTGCACGAAATGCTGCAGAGAATCAACCGTTCAATAATTGTAAAGCCTCTGAAACGCAAGGTAGTCATCATAGAAACTGGCTATAAGTAGTGAATAGAATGCAGGCGAAGCCGCCACTGTATAGAAGCTGGACATAGGTATCATGAATTTTAGTAAGCCAGGAGCCATGAAGAAGAAAGGGGGAATTGTGTTGCAGCAACAATAAGTTAAATCGTGGAGCTGCATGGCGAAGCTTTCGGGCCTGGTACCAAAACTGAAGCAGCTAAGATCAGCTATCTATTCTTGAAACGAGTGAACGTGCGAAGAATTAAGGTGCAGAGAAAGAACAGCAAGATTGCCAAGTTTTATTCATTTAAGACATTTAAAAACCTACAAAATTGACCAAATTGTGGTATCCCGTCACATGTGCCAAGGATGAAAGTAGAGTTGAACTTGGAGCCCTAGAACAACAATAGTGAGTGCCTGCACTCCCATGTATTCCCAGGGACAAGGATACTTTGCAACGGCAATCTTCATGGCAGGAAGCATGGGTGATGAGAGATGTTGGTCTGATTGGGTGGGGAGGTAGAGTCAGGCCCACCTCCTTGAACCTGGGTCTGGGCTTACGTACTGCTAAAGTGAACCGAATGCTCCAGACATAGCACAAGCGTATAAAGAAGGACCAATTGAAAACCGTGTACATAATGATTTTAAGGATGACATGTTTTAGAGGTAGCCATATATTGTCCACCTGACAGTGGGCAGCCAATCACAATCCAAGTTCCTACGTAATGTAGACTATACTAGTAGGTTTTTCATTATTTTACACATAGTATGATGTCATCTCTGATGTATTTTTGGTATAAAATGTATGTTTTTGTGAAAAGATCGCCGAGAGAAAATTGAGTGAACGTCTGTTGATGTTCATTGTAACTCCCTGTTTTAGATAATTCAATAAAACAGCCCTTTGCCATCTTCCTGAGTTGGTTCGGTTATTCTGCCAACCCATCCATTTCATGCACGTTACTAAAGGGCCACAAGCTCAAACAGATTCAGTATGCAGAGTGAGCTGGGAGATGGCTAGCTTTTCCAGGAGTTTGCCCAGGAAAGGAATGATAGAGATTGGGCAATTGTTTGCCGGGCAGGTAGGATTGGCAGAAGGCTTTTTAAGGGGAGGGTTCATGAGGGAGTGCTTGAGGCGATAGGGGAAAGATCCAGTGGTGAAAGAGTGATTGCAGAAATCGGCCAAGGCTGGAGCAAGGGTGTCAATGGTACTAGAGGAGCAGGGGAGCACTTGTTTGGACAACACTTTAATAGATCGGACTTGTCTAGAAACCTTGTCAGGTGTTGTCAGGGAGAAAGAGGAGAAAGGAGGAGGAGAGGGAGAGGCGGCCAGAGGGGGGCCAGGAGAGGAAGAAGGACAGGAAGAGGAGAGTGAGGACAGGATGTCCTGAGTATTAGTGGTAAGTGAGCAGCCAGAGCAGTACAGAGAGCCTGGGAGGGAACAGGAAATGTGGAGAGTGCAGCAGGTTTAACCAGCTTCTTTCAGATATTGAAGAGTTCAGCCATGTTGTTTGAAGCCACAGAGACGCGGGCTGGGATGTCGACTCTCTTCTTGGACAGGACAGAGAGTCTGTATTGCCTTTGGAACAGGCGGCAGGCCAGTTTGTCAGAGGATGTGCTTGAAACTCTCCAATACCTCTCAGCCACCCTGCACTTGCGTTTTGGGGTGGTGAGGCCGGAGTCATACCAAAAGTTGCACTTGGAGGTAGGCTTCAGGTGGAATCTCATGACAGAGGAAAGGATGTCCAGAGTATTGGAGATAGAAAGATGCAGGTTAGAGAGTGCTGTGTCAGAGTGTGAGTCAGCCATAGGAGTAGGGGGAGCAGAGAAAGTTGTGGCAAAGGCATCCACTGACACACGCTGAATGGGCCGGATGACAGAGAAGGTGGGTGGCAGTGCTGGGGTGGGCTTTGTCTGAGGGACAGACAGTTTCATGTGAGAGGAAAGCAGAAAGTGGTCAGGCCAAGAGAGAGGAGTTGTGAGAGGGGGATGTCTGCGGAGATGAGAACATCCAAGGTGTGTCCGCAGAGTGTGTCCAATCAAAGGGTAGAATGGAGAGAGAGATTGTCGCAGAGGTTGCGAAAGAGCCCAGAGGAGGGATCAGCAGGGCTGTCAGAAGATGTGGTGAGGCCCGGGGCAAAACATGTGGTGAGGCCCCCTTACAATTTTTTGCACTCGGCCAGCGGCGGCACATCTGCAAACAGGAGACTCGCGAAATCTACCCTTGAGTTTGTGTGCAGGATCCCAAATATGGTTTATTACTACAACTTAAAATCAACTACAGCAAAGTTAGATTTCTTTACTGAAGAAAGGATCATGCCAGACTAACTTTTTTATCATATGAATAAATATATATAGGATGGCATGAGCTCTTCACTGCGCCACCTCCAATTCTCTGAGGGTCAGTCACTTTTCCAAACAAAGAGTTGAGGGCAAATCTCTTTCTTCGGGTGGGGCCTCCCTCTGGAAACAGCCTCCCTGCCTCGCTGAAACTTAAGGAGAACCATCTCCGGTTCCAGGAGCACCTCAAGACATGTCTCTTTGCTTCTGCCTTCTCTCTTCCTTTCCCTTGCTGATCACCTGCCTGATCCATGCACTGGACACCTGGTCAAGCTCTGAATTCAGGCCCAGGTCCCTGCCTGTCCTTTTGCAATTCGGTACTGCCTCTTCGCTCCCCTGCACTTGTGGTCTGTATCTGTAACCCTACAGTCCCCGCTCTTGCTCTTATTCTCCACCCGTTGGTGCACTTATGAGCACCCACAATTGCCACCCGTTGGCTGCACTCTTGTTTCTCCTTTGCTACTGCACTTCTGCATCCTACCCCACCTTCTCCCCTCCCCCCTTCCCTGCTCTTGCACGATCTGAATTACACCAGGCCTAGTAAGATCTGTGTTTTGTCCTACTCTATTGTTTCTCCCTCCTTGCCTTTGTAGTGCCTAGAAACACTTGTGTACAGACACATTATAAATGCCATATCATATCATTAAGGAGCACCCTGCCCCTGTGTGCGCATTAAAACACACATCATACACAGTGACAAATGATGTACAGTGGAGGCTGGTACATTTCTGAACTTAAGAGGCTTAAATGTGTGTGCCAATTAGGAAGGATCAACAGAGCACAGTGAGGGAGCCCAAACCAAACAAGGGTTGCTTGAGGGGGGTTCTCACTCCCGAGAACATTTTTGAAACATTGGGTTAAAAGTACAGTTTGCAATTGGTTTTGTATGGAAGCACATGGAAATTCCCAATAGTTGCAAATCACAAATTGTGCATAGGAACATTTTCCAATACATTTCATGCCGCCTTTCCACGCGAGATATGCTGGTATAAAAATATATTCATGCTGGTTGTTCTAATTATGTCGATGCTGGCTGCATCAATATATGCCATTATTACCATGTACGGACTCCCAGCCAGTAAAAATGCCATGCTACAGAAAGTATATCCAGGTTGACTGTGTACCATAAGTGTTATTACTGGCTACATTGGCCTACTTTCAATGTGGGGCAATTTAGCCAAGTAGTATGTTTGCTTTAACCTTGATGCATAGTCCTGTGCATCAAGGGTAAAGCAAAAAGAGCACTGGCAATGCTAACAGTTTGGGCATTTGTGTAGGCATGGGAAAGGCACTTCTGTATTGGTATTAGCTGGCCATTGATAGTGCCAGTGCAAAATGGTTTGAGTACCTGAGCAGCTAATGGCAGTGCCTGGTAAATGCCTAATACTTATAGACAAGCCAAAACTGTTGGCTTTGCCAATGCTAATTTTCAAAAGAACTTCAGCGTAAGACACGCAGGGTGTTTTTAAATTGAGTGGCCAAAGGCAGACCTGATTAAGACATTTTTATTACACCAGTTACGTGTTTACAACTCCAATGAAGTCATGAATTCTCAGAAGGCTCCTTTGAGGAAACACTTGCAGGCACATTGAGGGCAACGTTTGAAGGCAAGCCATGTTTAAAGCTAGCTCAAAGAGTTCCAGTGAGGAGGTGTTTTGGGTGGGTAGGGCAGGAACTGGGTGAGAATTGCCATAGGGATTAGCATGGCCATGAGAAGTAATTTCACTGTTAGCACCTGCATTCATATCCATTCATATCCATACATTTTTAGGTCATTGAAATCGTGATGTGGGGTTAGCACTTGCATGCTAGGGGAGTGATTAGAAGAGAAGTGGTGACATGAGGGATCAGAGGCCTCCAGGTGGATGTTGAAGTCTCAGAGGAGGAGAAGTTGAGAGATAGAGGCAAAGAGAGACGAGGAGAGGTCAGCCCACTCTGAGAGGAATAGGGCAACCTGGCATGTAGATGGCGGCCACAATTAGAGAAAGGACTGGAGAGATAGGCATTCAGGTGAGGAGTAGGCCTGCGTAGGAATCACAGAAGCAGGGATCCACTCTGGAAAGATCAGAGCTACTCCACCTCTGGTGCCTAGCACTTCCTTGTCCTTCTCCCCATCTTAAAAATGTATGTTGTGTTCTCACTGCTGTGGCTATCTACTCGTTTGGTGTGCTCCCCTCGACCCGCACATCATGTGCCTCCTACAAAATTCTACTGTAATTCCCTAAATCAACCTGGGCCCTATCATTAATGTAATATTATTCACAGCATTTTCCCATGGACCACCGTTGCTTAGCAAATTCAATGTTTTGCGAAGACATGAGCCACTGTAGACTCTTGTTGCATTTCCTTGAGTGTTGCAAGAAACGATGGCTAGTCCAGTTTCAGCTTCCTTGCTTGCGCCACGCAAGAATCTGCAGTGGGGGGATTTGGGTTGTGCATAACATGCAAGTGCAAATCACACTGTCACTTTGTAGATTGTGACTCAGGGTTTGCATTTACAAGTATGAGCAGGCTCGAACTGACCTGTAGGGCAATCGGGCAATGCCCGAACCAAAAACGCAAAATTCTGGTGTGGCCCAGTTTTTTAGGTCAAAGTGTGCCACTTTTTTGGCCAGTGTGGGCCATTATCGTGAGTTACTTCACTAAGTGTCTAGTAGTTTTGACCAGTATTGCTGAATACGTATTCTTTAAAATATACACTTTGCATCACATGTTATCAAAAAACACCCCCTTGGGTACTATTCAAACAATCTGTCACGAAAAGAGTCAATTGCCATTTGCAAAAGTGGGCCACCTTTTCATTGGTGCCCGAGACAATTGTATGCCCCAGACCGACCCTGAATATGAGTACATTTGCCCAGTCTTTGCTTCGCGATTAGAAACACCCCAGGCATATTGGACCCATAGTGTGAACCGGAAGTAGATCGTTTTCCCAATTGATCCAATGGTCTTATGTTTATGGTGTTTCCTGGCACTTCATGCGGGTATCATAGGGCGCTGAAACAATCTTTCGGGCACCTGAACAACTTTCTCATTCAGCAAGTTAGACTGCTGTGGGTGAGTAGTCAGATGTATTAACGAGAGTATTTAGAGTTCCCTTGTGGAACATATTCACAATCTCATTAAGACTGGTGTGGCAGGGGCTGCGGATCCCTGAGAAGAGGCAGATGGGCGTAGGAGTCAGATAGAGGCAGCCAAGAGCGGCGGTGATTTACAGCCAGTGTTTGGTTTGGGATAGCGAGGGCTCCGCCCACGTGGAACGCTGCACCGCGCTGTTACTTCGGCCATCTGTCTCTTTCCTCCCGTGCTGCCGCGGTTTAGATGAAACTCGGGCTGTCTTAAAAGATCGTTTTTCCCTTACATTCTTCCAGCTGTGGTACTTGAAAATATAGAAAACTGAAATTAAATCAAACCAAATTATCACTAGCCGCACAACAGAAAATCTCACGATGTCTAGATAGCCACAATGCCGACGTCTGAAATGTGTGACCTGGCAGTCATTTCATTTTGTGTGTTATTGTTCCAAAGAATACTTCTGTATGCATCCTAGTTTTCGAGATGCGCTAGTTGTCACTTAATGTCGTTGCATGCACTATTTTGATATATGTTATATGTTAAAGATATTTGTACCGCACACTGTCACCAACGGTGTTGGTCCCCAGGCGCTCTGGCGGATCTGCGAACCAGAAGGTGGGTGGGTTAGTAGGGTGAAGAGAGAGTAGGATAGTGAGAGGAGTGGTGTTCTGTTGGCAGCTTCAACTCAGTATACACTGTGTGCTGAGCTTTTGCTGCGAGTATAGGAGCGATGTCAGTCCTCGTGCGTTGTTGGTGCGGTTTATGTGTTGTAGCAGTGTGGTGAAGTGCATGCGGCTTGCAGTGCGAGAAGTGGTTGTGATATGCATAACGCGCCTATACACAAGTGTTTCAAGGCGCGGCGAGGCAAGGGAATAGAATAATAAAAGCATTAGGTAAAGTGCGGCCAGCTGGTGGCAAGTGCAGGCTAAGTGCAGACATCAGGTGTCAAGTGCTTGGAAGGGACTGTAGGGATACAGAAAACAGTCCCTAGGTGCGGGGGAATGCCAGGGATGCAGTGCGGGTGTGCAACTGGCGAGGGAGGGGACTTGGGCCCGAGATCAGAGGGTAGCGAGGTGACCAGTGCAGTTTCCGTTTCTCCCATAGGATTGAAAAACCATGTCACGTTGTGATGAGTGCGCCCCTTAACACACTGCTCGCTTTGTTGTTCTATGAGGTGCAGTGATATGTCTTGTCTTTTAGTTTAGTTTAGTTTAGTTTATTCATTTGTATTGCGCACCAGACCCGAGGGTATGAGGGCGCATGAGCAGCAAGGTGATTCAAAGCTTGGTTACAGGATGCTTATACTTTACATTACATAATTATACATTACATTACATAATTACAGTGTGACGATGAAGGAACATGTGTACAGTTTGGCAGGAGAGAATGCAGTAGATGCATTTAAAGAATTACAAATATATACAAGTTTAGTATTACAAATTTACAGATTCTCTTAAAGCATGCAACGCGGAGAGCAGCCGTGTGGTGTTAGAGGTGTTAGTGGTTCGTGTTCTTTAACCAATGGATGTAGTTGCGTCTAAAAAGTGAGTAAGGTTGGGGAGTTCTGAGCGATGGTGGTAGGGAGTTCCAGTGTTGGGGTGCTTTCACCTGGAAGCTGTTGCCACCCATTTTAGTGCGTTTAAACCTGGGGACGGTGAGCAGATTAGCATTGGATGTTCTGGTGGGTCTGATGGGGCTGTGTTTGCATATTCTGTCTGCCAGATAGCGTGGGGCAGCATTATTCAGGCATTTGTGGGTGAGCGATGCTACTTTAAGCAGGATTTTGTCTGTTGTGCTGAGCCAGTTATGGGATTTCCTGATATTGGAAATGTGTTCCCTCCTGGGAATATTGAGTGCTGCCCTAAGGGCGTTGTTTTGTAGCGTCTGAATTTTGTTGGTGATTTGTTTGGAGGCTCCTATGTAGAGGGCGTTACAATAGTCCAGTTTGGATAATACCAATGCTCTGGCAAGTGTAGTGCAGCTGTGGGTGGCGAGGAAGGGTTTGGCTGCTCTTATGAGCTTACATGTGTAGGCCGTAGAGGATGCCATCGAGCTAACCTGTTTGTGGAAGGTTAGGGAGGAGTCGAGGTGTATTCCTAGGGTTTTTACTTCTTTCGAAACCTTGATTAGGTTCCCATCTATGATGAAGTTGGCATAATTGTGGTCGAGTTTGGTTAGGTTGGACGTAGAACCAAGGATGATGAGTTCAGTTTTGTCATCATTCAGGCATAGACTGTGCGAAGCCATCCATGCCTGGATGATGAGATACACCCTGTTCACCAAGGCCAAATCCTGGTTGTAATCTCCCGTCAACGGGATGAGGATCTGTGTATCATCGGCGTAGTTAGTGTAGGTGATACCCAGGCCGTCTAGATCATCAAACAGGGGCTTTGTGAACACGTTGTACAGAGTGGGGGAGACGCACGAGCCCTGTGGGACTCCACATGTAATGGGGATGGGTTCGGCGGCGGCAGAGGAGGAGAAGACTCGCATGGATCTGTTGTTGAGGAATGACTCAATCCAACTGATGGCTTCTTGTGAAAAGTGGGCAGCTGAGTCTAAATGATTACATAGGATTTTATGGTCAACTAGGTCAAACGCTGCAGAGAGGTCTAGCAGGAGTAGTAATGCAGTTTTCCCGTTATCTCTAAGGTCGTCTATTTGGGCTTTCAGATCTATCAGGGCTGTTTCAGTTCCATGTTGGGGTCTGAAGCCGGATTGTCTTATTCCTAGAAGGTGGTTTGTTTCAAGATACTTTTGAATTTGTTGGTATGCTGTCTTGTCTAGTATCTTGAGCAGGAATGGGACGGTGGTAATCGGTCTGTAGTTGGTTGGGATGGACGGGTCAAGGGAGGGTTTTTTGAGGAGAGGGAGGACCCAGGACTCTTTAAGGTTACTGGGGACTGTTCCTGAGGAAAAAGAGGCATTGATGAGTCTGGTGATGAATGGCGAGAGGTCTCGTGCCGCGTCTTTAATGATTTGTGGGGGGCAGAGGTCACCTTTGCAGTTGGAGGGTTTAAGGGCAAGAATTATTTTTTCTACTTCGAGGGAAGAGACTTTGGAAAAGCTGAAGCGAGCAGAGTTAGGTGTGTGGTGTGAGGGTGGAGGGCTCGAGTGGGCGTTGATGGGGTTGGTAAGATTGGTGAGGGAGTCTTTCTTATTTTTAATTTTTGTTTGAAGGCCAGTGATTTTGTTGTTTAGTGCATTTTGGACACTGGTGCACCATTGTTTGTTTTTAACGCAAGTATCTGGGATTGTTACCGGGGTTTCCAATTCTTTCAGGATAGTAAATAATTCTCTGGAGCTGGAGTTGGATTGGGAGATTCTCAGGTTATAGGATTCTTGTTTGGCCGCTATGATTTCTTTTTTATAGTTGGCCGTTATTTTGTTAAGCAATAGTTTGTTGTGGTCAGTCGGAGATTGTCTCCAGACTTGTTCCAGTTTACTCTTTTCCAATCTAAGGGTTTTAAAATGGCTGGAGAACCATTGGTTGAGGTGCTTTTTTGGTTTGGATTTTCTAAGTTTCAATGGTGCAATGGCGTCTAAGGCTATGCGCATGGTGTTGTTATAGCCTTCTACGAGGTCATAGGGATTAGAGTCTTGGAGTTGGCTTAGTGTAGGAAGAATGAGTGGGATCAGTTTTTCTACTGTGATATTTTTTTTGCTTCTCGTGTGGATGGCTGGGGCTAGTGCCATGTTGGCTATAGGGCTTGAGGCCTCAAGTGAGAAGGAGAGGAGGTGGTGGTCGGTCCAGGATTGGGGAGTGTTGTTAGTGATCGATATGGCACAGTTATAGTCTGCTATCCAATCAAGGGTTCTCCCTTTGTTATGGGTGGGGCTGGTTACTTTTTGTGTGAAGCCTAGTTCAGACAGGGTGTTGCTGATGAGAGTGGCTTGATTGTCTTTGGGGTCTTTGTAGCCTAAATTGAAGTCTCCTAAGAGAAGGCATTGTGAGGAGTTTTTTAGGTTGTCGGTAAGGATGGCATTGAGGTCTTCCTCGAAAGATCCCGGGGGTCCGGGCGGTCTGTACAGTAAGTGAATGGATATTGTTTGGGAGTTAGCGATGGGTAGTTTGGCTGTAAGTGATTCACATGATGGGTGCTGTGTGGCGGAGTTGAGTCTGATGTTAAGGTGGGTCTTGGCAATGATGGCCAAACCACCGCCTTTAGCTTCAGTTCTGTCCGCTCGGATGATGGTGTAGTCGGTGGGGATGGCTAGCGAAAGGGCTGGGCCTGCGGCTGCATGAAGCCAGGACTCTGTTATGGCTAGGAAGTCTAGATCTTCAGCTAAAATGAGATCAGCGATGTCCGTGGCATGGGCAATCATGGAGCGTGCGTTGATGAGGGCACCTTTTATAGGTAGGGTTTTGGCTTTGGCAGGGGTGGGGGAGGTAGCTGTGATGAGCGCTCTATTGTTGGTTGTAGTGGAGTTGACGGGTTTAGGTTTGGGTTTTTTTAGCGTAAGGTTAGCGCAGGAGCTGATGGAGGTTCGGTGTGTGATGCACAAGCACAGTATTTATAAAGGCACCATGTACCCAGGCTCGGACTAGCCTATAGGTAATAGGACAAAGACCGAACGAAAAACACAAAATGCTAGTGTGGGCCCGTGTTTTTGGTCAAAGTGGGACACTTTTTGGGCCCATTTGAGCCAGTTTGATAAGTTACTTCACCATGCAGCTAATAGTTTTGACCAGTGTTACTTTATAATTATTATTTAAAATGCACAATTTGCATCACATTTGATCAAAAACCTCCCCCTTGGGTACTGCTCAAACAGTCTGCCACAAAAGGAGTTATTTGTCATTCGCAACAGTGGGCCACTTTTTCATTGGTGCCCGAGACAATTGTATGCCCTAATCAATTTTTTGCTCAGAAAATGGCACAACGAAAGCAAAGAAGAATGGAAAATCGACGGAAGAAGCAAATGGAACATGGCTCTTTGCCCATTGACACTCCCAGGCCGCCTGCCATTGCGGGTGCATTGGCAAAGACTTGTCATAACAAAATGGCAGTTGGCCACTGAGGAACATCCTAGGATGGACAATGGTTGCTGTTTCTGGAATTTTTGGCGCCACAATATAATCACTTGAAATAGCGAATGAACAGGTGCCAATGACCGCTAATGGGCCATTTGCCGCAGGCCTTCTTCTCGGATGTCTAGGGTTAGGGTGCAGTGCTTGCCACAACCTACCTTGCCTGTACATTGTCCACCACAGAAACCTTTTTACCAGTTATGGACAGCAGGCATGAGGGTTATGGGGGCTCCGACCAAACCTACCTACATTTCAAAATGGAAGACCCGGTGGTCTATGTCACCGGAATTGCCCGCCCACATTTTCACAAGGCCACGCCCACATGTTCAGCCCACATATTTTAAAGCACAAAGCTAGCGGTTTATGGTGGCTAAGTCTGCATGATCTTTGCAACCAGATATAGCTCCACTGTCCTAAGAGATACCCCAGCTGTTGTAGGTAGTCCTGCATATGCAAAATCTGGGTGCACGATACAGCAGAGCTAGCACTCAGGTGGCACGTATTTTGCAAAAACCGCACTGGACACAGTATCATGTGTGTGTGTGTGTGTGTGTGTAGTCTGTTTTTGTTACCGCAGCAACCCTAGTCCCTGGCAGCCTCCTTTCTGCCTCCTGCAGAGCTTCCGAGAAGCACATTTCACGGGATGTGATGAAGCACTGGCTGTGAGATTGTTTGGTGAGGGGATTGTTTGGTGAGGGACATTAACCATCAACACGGCAGACTTCCCATTTGGACGAAAGGGCTGGGTCAATTAGTCTGCAGCAGGCCGGCAGATTTAAAAGTATAAAAAAGGACACATGAGTGCGAGTTGCCCTGTTTTACAAAGTTCTGTCCTTAGAGCAGTGGTCTCCGCCGACACCTCATGTAATTGGCCACTAATAGACTTCATGTAGCCAATCACATGGAGGAGTGGGATGAGATGGTCCAATGCCGGAAAACACGGAGACTCCACGCTCCTCTTCCCCGGAGACCCGGAGAAGAACGTAAAAACCCTGAGTCTCCGGGTTCAACCCGGAGGTTAGGCAGGTGTGTCTCCGACCTCGATGCTGATGCAAACTATACACCCCCAGTGCCACTGACCTCGCACTTTTTTGATCCACTTACCAAACAACGTTGCTTTGTCAACACGCTAGTTGAAGCTGGCAAACAGGCATTACAGCCCCTCAATATCAGATATTGGAGTATAAGCATCGAGGACCAATCACTGATAGCAGTCCATTCTTAAATCGCAGGAACTTGAAGCAGTTGTTTCATCAGGTCCAAGAGCTGAGGGTTTTGACTCTTCAGGACATTGAGAGCGTTCAACTACCGGCTTTGTATAGTCGAACCAACTGGACACTGGTCACTTTTGTATCACGGTTGATTGTAGAAAGGCTTGTGCGTTTTGCCAAAGAGCTCAGGTATCTGGGATTTGGTAGTCATCTTCGACAAACTACTATGAGCAATGAATATGATGATAGTTTTTCAACTTCCTTGTATATACCCTGGAGGGGAAATGGACAACAGCCTGCAGCGAGACACTTATATGCAGCATCAGCCGGTCATGGGGCGCATATGGCCGGCCCTTAGTCGAAGTGGCTGTGAACTGGCTCTCGGTAGGGTAGGGCCCCCAGCACTGATGCCTCAGGGGTCTCGCACAAAGGTATACTCGAGGATTTAGACCATTTTCTTCCATGCTGAAGGGCTCTCTGCATTATGTTCTGCAGAATGATTCCTACTTCAGAAGACTGGGTAATTCACAAATATATTGCTAGATGGCTATACAATATTTACCCGGGCTGCTACTAAAACTCCCATGGGTAGCCCTAAGGGGGGTTTGTGCATTGGTGTGAGGTGTCATTTGCATGCACAACATCTCGGTATGGGAGGCGAATGTGTATTTTTTTATGCAGCAAGATAAGTCATTTTACCTCCAAAAATGCATGTACATTCGTTCTCAGTTTGGACGACTCTCCTGATGGTTCAAATACCAAGATGTTGTGTTCTGGAGTAAGAGAGATCTTGCAGGCATAGCGGCTAAAACATCCTGGGACGGGGGGGGGGGAATACTCATCGCAGGGGACTTCAATGCCCATGGCATTAGTGTGATGGATGAGTGGATACTTGAGTGTGGGGTGAAGCTATCTGTGAAGCATCCCAACGCTGTTAATAACTAGGCCCTAGGCCTGATAACAAAGGGACGTATGTGGACAGATGAAATGGTAAATCACATTCTGGAACCTCTTGTAACCAGTGCCCGCGACTCCTTAATAGGAGTTGTAACTAGGCAGAGTGGGGATAGCTCCTATTGCCAACATAGTATATTTGTTTCACGCACCCTGCAGAAACTGGCCTTGAACTTTGAAACTAAGAAAACCTCACTTAGTGACCATAAGATGATGTGTGCTACTTTTAATATAAAAAAGCCAGTCAAAAAAAGTATGATATTGACAGAGGCCCCCACCTGACTACAGGGGAACAGAATCATACGGATGGAGTTAAATGTTGACAAGATGAACCCACTGGTAACAATTAATTATTGCTCCCCTGTTGAGATGGATGGAGTCAAATGTTGACAAGATGAACCCACTGGTAACGATTAATTATTGCTCCCCTATTGAGATGAATGGAGTCAAATGTTGACAAGATGAACCCACTGGTAACGATGAATTCTTGCTCCCCTGTTGAGATGGATGGAGTCAAATGTTGACAAGATGAACCCACTGGTAACGATTAATTATTGCTCCCCTATTGAGATGAATGGAGTCAAATGTTGACAAGATGAACCCACTGGTAACGATGAATTCTTGCTCCCCTGTTGAGATGGATGGAGTCAAATGTTGACAAGATGAACCCACTGGTAACGATTAATTATTGCTCCCCCATTGAGATGGATGGAGTCAAATGTTGACAAGATGAACCCACTGGTAACGATTAATTATTGCTCCCCCATTGAGATGGATGGAGTCAAATGTTGACAAGATGAACCCACTGGTAACGATTAATTCTTGCTCTCCTGTTGAGCTGTTACATAGATGCAATGGTGATTTGCAAGCATTGTTGGACCTACTGTGGCCGCAGCGTCAATGCTTGAAACAGGTCATTGTACAAAACCAAGGTGCACTTCCCTTATTTGATATGGCCATTCATAAGAAAAAGATTGCACTCCGCAAATGCAGAGTGGACATTAAGTGTAAAAAGCAGCTCCTGAATGCCATGCAAACAATCATGATTGGAGAGCAGTGTACCATCTATACAAATTGGCTGCCGTTGGATACAAACAGCATCTCTTCCTCTAATTGGCAGATGGTGTATTGCTTAATGAAATCATATGATGCATGTAACGTTTGGCAACTCTACCGCAGACATCTCACCACTCAAGCTCCTAGGGAGGACTGTGGGACAACAGAACAGCAATGGATCTCTTATGTGAGGGAGTTGTATTGGGATCCTAGCCTAGACTCCTCGGTACATGATGATCAAATATCCGTGCCTGGCATCCTTGAGGTGGAGATGCACGGGGCCGACATATTAGACATCCTTGTCAAACTTTAGGCATCCAGGTCCCCCAACCCCGACGGAATGGCAAATGTCGTGCCGAAACAGAATCCAGTATATTGGGCAAAATTTTTACATGCCATATTTACAAACATCATTCGTCAGCTGGCGGGCTCCACACTTATTCCCGTGCACAAGCAGGGTGCTTATACTGAGCCCAGCAATCACCATCTTATGGCAATGCTGGACACGGATAGTAAGATCTTTTCCACTGTCTTGTTGCAGGCACTAGCTGGTTGGGCTGACGATGGGCATCTACTTAAGCCCCAACAAGTTGGATTAAGGGGGGGTGTTCCACAAAACATGTCAAGTGGGCATTTCAGCTACTATTAGGAGACATATAAAGCGGAGGTGATGGTGCTATATACCTTTGCTTTGTAGACTATACAGTAGCCTTCGGCTGCGTATCTCGGCCCATCGTATGAAAGAAGCTAGAGCACTGGGGCATCAATAAATACCTGCTCTATTATATTAAGCAGCTCTATAGTGGTACTACTAACACAGTGCAATTTGCTCAGGACGTAGAGCTGGGGGTCAGGGAAATCATGGATAGGGCCGAGCCAGGGCCGAGCCTGGGGGTCAGGCCTGGCTTTTGGAGCCCACCATGGGCCGAGCCCAGAAAAACAAAAACAAATAAACGCGGCCCTGTTGCCCTCCCGGCACCCTGAACCACCATCACGACTGAACAGGAAGAGGACCCAAATCTTTCACATGAACACCCTGTTCTTAAAATGTAAGCCAGTCCAATCGGGTGGACAAAATACAGGACTATTTTGTTGCTGAAAGAGACTGTAAAAAAGTTCAATGAGCCTGCTAATACAGTGGCCCGGAGGAACAAACATCATTTGACGAAGTCTTATGAAGCTTCGTAGTAACCGTTTTGGCTTCATTCAAATGTGTTCATATGTTAACGTTGGTCGTTTTTGGGGAGGAGGTGTAGAATTTAGACCTTCAATTTCAAAATGATACTACCACTCGTTTCTAAATATATTATATTAACCAATCCCCTTTATTCTTCAAGGTATTTCATAAAATCCGGACAGAATGTTTGTGGGCTAGAAGCCAACCTGGAGACCATATTAACGCTATACAAGAGTCTTGGGAGGTAAACCATTACCAACTGGACTATGGAATCAGAGAGCTGCGTTATGGCTTTTCACGGCTCACTACAGAGGAGATGGTGCACTGGCTAACCCCGGAGCAGGCCAGAGCGGTCTTGCGGCTTTCGCTGTCAGTATGGACTCGAGGATACCAGATGATGAGCCTGCTCTCCTCTCAGGTGCGGGGGTCTCCGGGTGCGCGGTCAGCCACGCTATTCTGACTTATCCCCTTCAAAGATGGCTGCCGGGCTCCGCAAAACACCAGGTCCGCCACACCCATGTTGGCTGACACCTGGTCCCGAGTTAAACCCACTGCAACAGCACAGCCCATACATCTGCTACTGACATGCTGGTCTCTGGTTCGCAACATTTCAGGGTCCACTGCATTGTGCAGTTCTTGTTCCTTAGACCATCTGGCGCACAGTCCCCTCAGGATGAAAATAACTATTGCCAATGTATCTCTTGAGCCCTCAGCTTTTACTTTCACATTGTGACACCTTAGAGGCTTTGTGTAAAATATTTGCATTGATTCTCTTTAAATATTTTAAGGACTCTGTAACACTAAATCATTCCAGTGTATGCATTGAATGCTTGAGCTTGTGGTTTAAAAGATCCATAATTGGGTAGCCCCCGCGCTATACTGTTGGAAGGCTGCGTTAATCATTATGGCCAGCTAGTCTCTTGCACTGGAGACCCTTTCCCAGAGGAGGCCTGACTAGTGGCGTGAGAAATGGAACCACAACCACTGTTGTGTCTTATTTAGTGCTGACAACATTTCCCTTGCTCTCCGCAAAGCCTTGCCACACCTTTAAGTCATTTTGAGGTTGTTTGATCGTGTAACAATAACACAAGAAGAAAGCAGAGGGGTTTGAGGAGGCTTATGGAAGAGATGTTATTATACGTGTAGACTGTATGGTGCAGTCAAAAATATAATAGAGCGAAGAAGATAGCAAACTTAAAGGTGTGGTGTCTCCTAGCCAGTATGAGAGGTCAGTAGACTGAACGTCGACGTGCAGATCACAAGTTTGAATCTTGATGCTGAAGTTCAGCCTTTCATCCTTCTCAGGTTAATACAATGAGTATAGTTCAGTTTGGTAACTGCACCGCCTTTTTATGTTCATGCCTGAGGCCACATAGTTAGTCCTGTGTGCTATAGTATTAGCCGCTATCAACATTATAGAATCTAGCTGAGTTCCACTATGACAATGATGTCATTCTTTCTCATTTCCTCAGGTTTAGAAGGCTGTACCAGAATTCTGCTGGGAAAGTCTCAAACTCCTCACTGTGAGACTTGCAAGGTAGCAGAAACAGGCACATGGTGACTGAAGCAGGTGCACTATGGTCCAGCACTACCATGGCAGATCATAGAGTCGTACACGCAAAACCACAGGATGTTCCAGAAAGGGAGTGAAGCCAAGACAAGGACTGAGAACCCTGAAGTCATTGCCTCTTCCGGCCCAAGTGCTGCTCTCGCCAAGAGTCACTGGGCTGTGTTCATCTGGCAAACCGGGCAGCTGAATTCCGCATGAGTGCTGAGCTGCATGGGGGCCATTTTGAGACAGCTACTGAAACTCAACTACTCTAGCCTGGAACATTGGGCATGCCAAGGCTTGTCCCTGCTCTGGAGTGAAGGTGAGAAAGAAACTGTGGTAATTGACTGACTTCACTGCCTGGAGTAACAAACCTTCCGAGAGTCACCATTGACTTGCAACCCCCACTCTATGTAATTGAAAACAGCTTGCTCTGAAATCCTCCTGGGCTGAATGTCTGTCTACATGTCATATGCATTACTGGCCAGGTGGGTTAACTAGGTATAGAGTCTAATGAATAACCATGTTCTCTGATGAAAACACATTTCAGGGCATTGTGTGGTGTGGAGAATCGCATAACAATGAAGGTGTCAGGATGTAAAATGAAGGAGAAGTTGGTGTTTCTGGGCAATAGTCAAGAAATCAAATCGCAATTTCCAATGAGAACACGAGGAATCTCTTGTTACTTTGAGCCATAATTCATTTAGTTACCGAGATTAGCAAGGGAGGGCAATTAATTCTAAAGAACCTCAGGCACTATTTGTAACAGCAATATATGAACCGTTTAGGCCTGAGAATTGGTGATTTATTTGAGTTCACTTGTGACCATTGAAACAAGACGATTAGTATTAAGCAAACTTTAATTAAGCCAACTGCATTCAAATTCAAAATTGGCCTAACTTAACAAGTACTCCCGGCTCGTCCACTTCAGGGAACCCTCAACCCACTTTCAACTGAAGGTTTTCTTCTTAGCTGCTGCGATTATCCTCAGAATAAACAAAGCTGCCATTCTGAGCCCAGCAGAAAGACATCATAGTTTCCGACGAAGAATAGATCGTTAGGGGGGCGCTAAGAGAGCCCGGTCAAATATGGCTGCAGGCCCGTGAGCTCGAGGGCAACCAAAACATATCCTGAACAAATCCTGTTTTATTTATACAGCTACGACCCCAGTTTGAAGTGTATATACTGGAATAAACCTACAAGAGGTGTGTGGAAACTCTGGGAGTGCGAGGTGCTCTAGTTCCCTAGATATCGGAGCTGGCTGGAGTATGGAAGGCAGGGCTGAGGCAAGCCGAGATGGCGGGACGACGAGGGGAAGGAAACGGATCCCAACGGTGGCAACCATGGACTGAGACTGGTGATGAAGCGTGAGAGAGCCCTGGGTTCTGTGGAGCAACTGGTCTGGTGAATCCAGCTGACGGAGAACCAAGAACATGGAACAGCGGACGGAGGAGGCCTATGCGCCCGCTGTGAAGGCAGTGTGCAGCGGGAGACTCCTTGGGGAGGATCGGAACTCTCCGGACTTCACTCACGCTCCGGAATCAGCGGATAATCAGGTGGGTGCGGTGCCCCCGTCGCCCCACTCCCTAACACTGATTTGAGGCGCAGCGGACCTTGGGGGAGCAGCCCTATCCCCAAACAGCTTCTACAACACCACGGAACAACAGTGAGACCTGGGCACTGGTGACATGGTCTGATTGTGAGGCACAGAGCCCCGCATAGGAGTGCAGGGGAGGAGATTGGTGTTGGGGAGAGGAGTAGAGTACCGCAGACCGGAAAAAGAACGCAAATATATCGCACTGACCACCTGGTGAGGGCATTCTGATTCACGCACATAATAGATTGGGAAATGCTCGAGTTAAGCTAATGGTTGGAGCCTCGAGAACAAACTTACCCACAAGTCCCTGTGTCAGCTGTGCAACAAGGGAAAGAAAGCAGTGCCCCAAGCTGACATACCTCATCAGACAACAGGGCAGACCTTGGGGGCGATCGCACACCGCCCAGGCCCACCAGGAAGACCCTGATAGACGGACTTCTGCAGAACCAGAGACACTTGACAACACTAGGTCTAAATCTCAAAAAGCAGGGAAACAGCAGTCAAAACTGCACTTTAAATCATCAAACTCGATTAAAACGACAGCAGCAGGGGAGAAACCCATGGAGAGGCCTCGCAGTCTGTGATGGCGGACCCATGGGGAGAGCTGGGTGACATTAAAAGAATGTTGGGGCAAGTACAGGCAAGCATCCAGTCACTGGATGGCAAAATGGACACCCTTACATGCAAAGTAGATCACACGCAAGGCCGCCTGGATAATCCTGGATGAGGCAAAGGGTTGAGTGTCTACTGTGGTGGATGACACCAATGCAGCCACGAGAAACCTGATTGCAATTAAAAAGGCAATTAAGGAGTTGACAGAAAAACAAGATGACCTTGAATCTAGATCAAGGAGAAACAACCTGAGCATTGTCTGAGTGCCAGAATCAGTGGACCAGAAGGACATGGAAGGGATGGTGGAAAATCTACTGAAAGAGATCTGGGGGGAAAAGAGTTCCCAACGGTGTGTTCATCGTGTAGAGGGCCCACCATATACCGGGTAGCAGGAAGCCAGTGCCAGATGCCCTGGCACAACCATTGATCGCCCGTCTACTCAACTATTGAGACAGGGACCTGGCCCTACTCAGGGAAAGAGAGAAAGACCCTTTGTCATATCAGAGACTCCCCTATCGGCTTGTTTCTGGACTTCTCGGATAAAGTACAGTCATCTAGGAGGACATTTATCGATGTCAAGAGGAGACTTCGAGAAAGGAACCTGAAGTATGCTATGTTATTCCCAGGCAAGCTGCGAGTGGAACATGACAGTCAAGTGCTCTTTTTCCAAACCCCAGAAGAGGCAGACTCCTTCCTGGTCACTTTTCCTAGAGTGTAACGTCGTTGAACAACAAGGAAAAGGAGGAAGAGAAGGCCTTTACATGGAACACCTGTGGTCAAGTATGATGGGGTGCTGTCTGCCATAGCTGACTGGGATCGAGCACAGCTGTAGGTTGCCCTGATGGCCGGACCCTGGCGAGCCCCTGTGCGGGAGCAAAAGGATGGTTATATTGGTTAAAGGGGAGGGGGATAACTGGCAGGTTGGGGTTGCTGCTGGGGGTTGCGGGTGGGAGGGTGAATGAGGGGGTTCCTGTTGCGGGTTTGTGGTGGACTTGGGAGTTACTCTTGAGGGTGGTTTTCAGAATCAGGACTACGTCGAGCCTCATGAACAGGACAGTACTGGCGTACATAATTACTTTTTGGTTGCACTATGGCTCAGTCACTTAGGTATATGACATGGAATGTCAGAGGTCTGAACTGCCCGTTCAAATGCCACAGAGTGTTAATGTACATGCAGCGTCACTGAATAGAAGTGTCGCTCCTTCAGGAGACCCACTTGACCTCAAAGGGAAATCGAGATTTGGGAAAAACTGGGGATGCCACAGGTATTTTTCCTCCTACTCCTCGTACTCCAGGGGGAGTATGTATTCTTATTCACAGCTCTGTGGGGTTTTGCCTAAAATCCCTGATCAAAGATCAAGAAGGCAAATGCCTCTTGGTGCATGGCACAATGGTTCCATGTAATTTCATTGCGGGGTGTTTTTTAGCAGTGTTTTTTACCGTGATTTTTTTTGTTAAAAACCCATCACATTTTTGGGGGGAGGGGGTCCCCGCCAACCTCCCCTTTTTCAAAAAATTTCAATGAGTTTTTTTGAGAAAAAAAAATCGCGGTAAAAAACCCTGCGAAAAAACATCCCGCAACGAAAGGACGTTGTACCGGCACAATACAGGGTCGACTGACCACATTAATAAACTATAATGGGCCTAATCAAGACACAGTAGAGTCCCTGTGATGGGTTGACTGCCAACTGGAGGAAATGTCCCCTGGTGAGATTATATGGGGTGGAGATTGTAATGCAGTCTTAGATCCAGGCAGCAACAGTGACAGACAAACTACGTAACATGTGTTGGGCATGGGAGGTGGCAGATATCTGGAGGGTCAGGCACCCTGGGAGTACAGAGTACATGTTTAATTCATCTGTTTACAACTCAGCATCCCGGCTGGATTACTTCCTGATCTCGGATTCAACAGTGGGAAGGGTGTCAGAGATATCTATCCTGGCACCTACACTGTCAGATCATGCCCCAGTACTGCTAGCTGTGGAGGTCCCAGGTCGAGAGAGTGGGAGGCTCCCATGGGTGTTCAAGAGTGAGGGGCTGTCGGATGGAGTGCAATCATACTAGCCCTGCTGAAACCAGACAAAGAGGTGAATTACTGCTTGTCCTATCGACCTATCTTTGTTATTAACCTGGACAATACGATCCTAGCCAAGATAATGGCATCCAGATTGGCGTTGTTAATGCACAAGCTGGTTGGGATTTATCCTGGGGCGGTCCACCTCGCCTGGAATACACAGGATATTTGGGCAACTGTCTGCAATACAACGGGACGACTCCATTGTGGCAGCACTTTTGGATGCTACAAAGGCGTTTGACTCTGTTCAGTGGCCCTTTCTGTTTGCAACTTTGCGTAGAATAGGACTGGGGGAGGGGTTTGTCTCACTAGTTTTGTTACTATATACCTTACCTAGGGCCGGGATCAGAGTGAATGGCCTGTTTACGACGGTAATACCATTGGAGAAGGGGACAAGGCAGGGGTGCCCTCTCTCTCCGCTGCTGTTTGCACTGGCGATTAAACCCCTGGCCGAGTTGATCAGAAGCCGCCATTTGGGGAATGCAATTATGCACATAGAAGCTGGTTGTCTCACTCTATGCGGACGACATGGTGCTTTATGTCAGGGACCCGCAGCGTAATTTGGATCATGGGGGATATGGATCTGTTTGGAAACTTCTCCAGGCTGAGAATCAATGCCACAAAGTTAGTTCTCTTTACATTAACGGAGGGTACTACGTTTTTCAGAGATCGATTTGGGTTCCAATGTCATGGAGCACACACATGATATCTGGGCATAAATATAGGCAGAACCCCCGGGGTACTCTATGAACAAAACTACCAGTGGGTGTTGGGACAGGCCAAGTCGATGATAGGTGGATGAAGCTGCTGCTCAACCTATACAGGAGAATTTCCCTGGTCACAATTATATTACTGCCTCGCTTCCTATATGTTTTTCTTAATGTCCCCTTAGCAGTTTCAAGAGACTATTTCCGGGACTTGAGGTCCACAATAATGCGATTCATATGGGCCGGGAAACATGCTAGGATCTCCTGGGAGAGACTTGTGGCACCACTAGAGTGCGGGGGGGCTAACACTCCCAGATTTCGAAACATTTTATGAAGTGTCCCGGGATGGTTATCTCCTCTACTGGTATGAGAACCAAACGGATAGAAGGCATGTAGAGGTGGAGAGGGCACTGACGTCCCTGTTGCTTCTTTGGTCAATTATATTGAGGGCGCCGAATAGGGCCTCCAGAGCGACCAACATGGTTGAGGAAACTTGCAGGGCATGGGTCGGTATAGAGAAAAAAAGAGGGGGGGGGCTATTTACTCCCCAGACCTCCCAGTGACATACATACCACGGATCCCACTAACCAGTGAGAGGCACTACGTAGCATATATGCGCTGGGCTAAGGTAACCTGCTTCCGGGACATGTTCCCTGATGGGCAGTTCATATCATTGGAGGCAATGAGAGAGAGGGTGGCCCTTTCTCCTCTGGACGTATTTTTATACTACCAGTTGAGAAACTCCCTGAAGCAGCTGTTCCTGAGCTTCCCTCGGAAGCCGGAAGTAGCCCCGGTATTGGCTAAGATGCTTGGGAGGGTGCACAAAAGACAAGTAACATCCACGATGCACGGCATCTGCCTGGCCGCTAAGGTGGGAGGTGAATATCCCTCCCAGAGCAAGTGGGAGAGTGCGCTGGGGTGTGTAATATCAGATGAGACTTGGAACTACTGCTGTGGAGAAACGAGAAGATGGCTATTAACTCTAAATTCAAACTGATATATTTTAAATACTTACATCAATTCCACCACACACCTACCTCACTACACAGGTTTTACCCAGATACTCCGGAGAGCTGTGCAAGATGCGACGCAATCCCGGCTGACTTTCTCCACTTGGCGTGGGGTTGCCCAGGGGTCCGAGACTTCTGGGAAAAGGTCTTTGAAGTTTTAAGCACGATAGTGGGAGATAATATGGCTGTGAACCCGTGGACTGCACTGCTGGGACATACAGTTCAGATCCCAAGGGGAGTGAGAAGACTGGCCGGTTTACTACTGGTTCTAGAAAAAAGGGGAGTGGCAATGGTGTGGGAGGGTCCCCATCCTCGAAGGCTGACATTCTGCACTGTAACAAAATGGAATCAGAGCTTGGCAGGTTGTCATTTTCTCAGGACAAGCCCAGGGACATCTGGGGTCCATACATACAATACCTGATCTCCTTGTCTCAGAGACACGATCCGTAACTGTTAGATACCCCCTTGAGGGAGCTACAGGATATGCATGTGGGGCAGCAGACTGGGATGGGGGAGATGCCTGAAGTATCGAAGAAAATCAGATCACTGTACAGACTGAGCTCACAAAAAAACACTGGAAAGCTGTATTAGAACGAGAGGCGATGTATGTATACATTGATGATATGCGTGGAGCTCAACAACACCACTGTTTTACTCAAGAAATGTGCTCCTTGTTATGTTTCTGTTTCTTTATGTTGCTATATGGTGCTTATGCAGCAGCATAAAAGTTAATAAAAAGAAGAGATCATTAGCTGTATGGCTACTCAAGCCCTGACATTTCATTGGTGGTTACAGCAAACCTGTTGCATCCTATCCATGAATGTATAACATTAATTTTTTAATTTGATTTATTTCACTTGTAAAGCGCGCACAAGGCATCAGGACGCTATAGAACCAGTTACATGGGCCCAGAAGGTGATAAGGCATACGGTTACAGAGGAGCTGTCAGCGTACAACGTTCATACGGCATTAAGCAGCTTACAGTGTAGTTTACATGACAGATTAGTTAAACAACCAAGTTTTGGGTGCGTTGTGGAAGTCCCAGAAGGAACATTCAGTTCTTAGGGCGGGTGGGAGGGAGTTCCATTGCTCGGCTGCAATGACTGGGAAGCTTGTGCCTCCTGCTTTCGCACATTTGAATTTGGGTTGCTCGAGCCTCTGAGAGTAAAAGGTTCTGGTGGGCCTGGAGGGTCGGGGCATGGTGACTTTGTGCAACAAGTAAGGGGGGGGCAGACTTGGAGATGCATTTATGAGTGATGGCGAGAGTGTTGAATGTGATTCTTACTGTTATAGGGAGCCAGTGGATCTCTCTGCGTGCAGTTGAGATATGCTCTGAACAGTGAATGTTCAGGAGTAGGCAAAGGGCATTGTTTTATATGGTCTGGAGTTTCTTTAGATTGCGAGATGAAGTGCCGGTGAACAGGGCGTTGCAGTAGTCTAACCTGGCACCCACCACTGAGGGGGCAATGGTTAGACAGTTGTTATTGGTGAGGAAGGGTCTAGCAGCATTGATAAGTTTGGTGGAGTAAGCTGCCGCTGAGGAGATGCTGTTGACTTGGCGTGTGAGGGATAGGGTTGAGTCAACGTACACTCCTAGGGTTTTCACGGATGCAGAGACTGGGATCACTAAGCCATCAATGTTGAAGGCTGAGTACAGAGGGTGCTGAGGTGGAGCCAAAGATGAGAAGCTCTGTTTTTTCATCATTGAGGCAGAGTCCATGGGTAGCCATCCAGGCTTGGATAGTGGCATAAGTGGAGTTTAGTGTGGCAGCGTCATTGTAGTAGGATCCATATAGGAGAAGGAGGATTTGTGTGTCGTCAGCATAATTTGTGTAGGCGATACCGAGGGAGTCTAGGTGATCAAACAGAGGCTTTGTGAAGATGCTGTACAGTGTGGGGGACATTCAGGACCCTTGTGGCACCCCGCAGTTGATGGGGGAGGGTGATATGCAGGCTTTTTCTGCAAAGACTTTCATAACTCTGCCCTCAAGAAAGGAGGCAATCCATGAGGCTGCTTACGTAGAAAAAGAGGCTGAAGAGATGGGATGTTGGCATAGAATGTTGTGAACGACCAGGTCAAAAGCAGTGGACAGATCAAGGAGGAGGAGTAAGGCTAACTTTTCCCCATCTCTGATCTCGTCCTGGATTTTCAGGTCTAGAAGTGCTGATTCTGTGCCATGTCCTGGATGGAAACCAGATTGACGCATGCCAAGGATTTGATTAGACTCGAGGTGATGTTGAATATCGATGTAGGTCGCCCTGTCGAGAATTTTGAGGAGGAAGGGAACCGTAGTGATGGGCCGGTAGTTATTGGGTGAGGTAGGATCAAGGGTGGGTTTTCATTAGAAGCAGGAGGACCCAGGCTTCCTTAAGGCACGCTGTAACCAACCCGGAAGTTAAGGAAGCATTGATGAAGGCCGTGATGAAGGGGGCTAATGTTTCAGTACATTCTTGATCAAGGGAGCTTGGCAGACATCACCTTTACAGCGTGAAGGCTTGAGGCATAGGAGAATGTGCAGCGATTCCTGTCTGGTAATTTTGTTGAATGTGAAAAGGGGGACTCCAGGCTTATTTAGGATGGGTGCATGGGAGAGCCTGTGCAGATTGGCAAGTCTGGTTTGCTTGGCAGAGATTTTTTTTTGAAGCATGTTAATTTTTTGCAGCAGGGCCTTCTGGATATTGTTACACCAGGCAGCATACTAGGTTTGGGGGATAGGGGCTTCAAGTTCTCTAAGGCTGGTGAAGAGTTCTTTTCAGTTGGAGTTGGCTTTAGCAATGTTGGTGTTGAACATACAGGTAGAACTATAAAATGTATACTTTTAAACCTAAACTTTACTTCTGGGTTGTCGAAAAATTGACCAGGGACCCAAGCATTCATTTTTCCAGAGCTTGATATTGGGAGTTCAAATCACTTTTTCTTTAGGCTGAATGTTTTAAATTGAAGTTGAAAATCAATTTACTAGCAGTAATGTTGTTCTTTATGGCAACAGCATTAACATTTGTAGTGATAGCTGAGACGAATTGCTTTCTTACCCATTACAGTGGGGGTACTTGGCTTTGGTGCCAGAGTAATTGTTTAACTGCCGGGAGCTGGTGGAACCTACATATTCGGTAATTTTTCATTCAGATAGGCAAGCACTTGACATGATTGTGAATGCATTTAATACTCAATAAAAGTTTGACAGAAAATGGAATCAGTTCACTTAAATTGCATTACTCGTAAGAGCACACTTTATAATTCCTTATTAGGTCTTTTCCTGGAAAAAAGTGAAAAAATGGGTGTCGCCATGTTAGTGCAGATTCTTTAAAAAAAACAATGTAGGTTTTGATACATTTTACTGAACTAACCGTAAATATTATACTGTGATGGAATAATGCATTAGCTTTCAAAGACTCAAAGACCTTCTTCATCAGATTGTAGCAGGCAAAAGTGATGTGAAAGTAACTTTCTGAGAATTAAACTTGCAAAGGTGGCATGCAAGGAATCCTCTTACCTAACATCAGTGCCTGTCACCCACTGTGGGACTCTCGAGATCGTACCTCCTCAAGAACGAGACCCCATCATCCACAAAAACAATTCTTTGTCTATATCCTGGCACTATACAGGCCCAGCAATACAAAGTGGTCGCTAGGCAACATGCCAGTGTTGAAGAAACAGGTAAACAACAATGGTCCCTGGAAATAGACCTTAAATACAGTTTGAAAAATCTTTGAAGCAACATAAGCGATAAATATGTTTATTGGGGACTATCAATTAAAAGAGCAGAATCTTCCTCAGGTAAAAGTAAAGACCCTTATTTATCTGATAAATAAAGCAAACATACCCATCATAAACACAGAGCGCGCTGCCAACAGAAATATTGGCTCTGCTGGAGGTTAGCCCTTCATTTATTCATGCTTTATGCTTTATTTCAGTTTTAACGACCATCAAAATACAAATTGACAGCAATCAATTAAAAAATAATGATACAACATACTAGTTACAAGAAGGTACAACTAGCAACAAATACAAAATGCAATTAAATCTATATTACCGTTAAAATTCGCAAACAAATTAAAATCTATGATTAGAAAATAGAGAATAAAAATGGAAACAAAAGCAAATATGTCACCTAAACATAGGCATGTGCAAGGTCACTACGACAATTTATAACCTATAAGGCTCCATGCCTGCCCAGTCAAGTTCAAAAGCTCATTCACGCATATCATCAGAGCAGCCTGTACACACCTGCTTCTCACCAAGCTGTGCAACGAGAAATGTGCCCAAAAAGGTCAGGGGAAATATCTTAATATTTCCCCTGACCTCTTTATATTTATGGCAAAAAAACAAAAAGACTAACAAACGCTGGGGCAGAGGGGGCAAACAGAAGACTGCCTGTGGCACTGCAATTACATCACAATGGACAAGTCGACAAAACTTGATTAAAACTGAGCAGTTAAGGTAGGCTTTGCAGTGTTCTCTTAACACTGGCACGAATGTATAAGCAGTGCACCCTAAAATAATGACACATACACAGTAGGGATTATTTCCAACCTACGATTTATTCTGACTGAGAACCTACCTGTCCTCGTCCTCACTTCCCGTGCCTTCCACCCACCCCTGGCCCCGTCTCTTCATAACGAGGCTGAGGGCGACAGTACATCTCCTCTTTTCTTGAACAATGAGTCCACGTTGACCCATTTCTTGTATGAGTGTGATGGGTTTTATGCAGGTCCTCATGGGTCCCTCTTCTCATTGTTGTTCTGCGCTCCCTCATGAAACGCGTTGTGCTACGACCTCCCAGTCAACGTCTGACATTTCACCATCACCTAGATATGAGTCTTCGTATTCATTCATCCCCACCCCCTTCACCTCTGGGATTCATTCTAGGTCCATCGTCCACATTCTGGCATACTTTGAAATGAGATACATTTTGGGTGATGGTCCTTCTCTCCCCGTCTCCCACTGTAATCATCATACATTTCTTGTGCGTCCAAGTTCTGGGATGAATGCCGAATCTTTTTTTCTGTTCTGAGATTGCCTCACCATCACTTGGTTCCCTATTTGGATGTCTACAACCCTGGCCCCGCTTCGGGCATCGACCAGATGTTTTATCGTTTCCTTTTCCCTCCTTGTCCCTTTTCCTGGCCTGCTCGTGTAATTCTCCCAGGCCTTTCCTCTCCGTGCCCTGGAGCAGCCGTGTTCTGAATATCCACCCAAACATCAGTTCTGCTGGGCACATCCCTGTTGTGGTATGTGGGGTGTGGCGTTAGTCCCTTAGCAACTGGTGCAGTACTTGTCAGAGTGGGATGTCAGTGATGTTCGCAACCTGCAATGCCCTTTTTATGTTTGCCATGAACCGCTCCGCTATGCCATTGGCTTGTGGCCATAGCAGCGTCATTTTCCTATTCTCGAATTCCATGTATTGGAAGAAGTTTCAAAAGTCCTGACTTGTGAATGGAGGACCATTAACAGATTTGAAAACCTTCAGGACACCATGTGCCTTGAGCATTCGGTCCAGGACAGGAAGAACGCAGGTAGCTGCTGTGGATGACATTATCTGTTGTTTCCAGTAATCTTGAGTACTCATAGATCACCACTAGGACATGGGTCCCATCCCTTACTTTTCCAAAAATGTTAATTGCCACCTCTTCCGATACCCCTTAAGGGAATGCAGCCATTTGTAGAAGGTTGGGGTGGGGTGGTGGGGCTACCACACAGCATGTGGCACAAGCCTTCATTTTGGTCTCTTCTACTCTGGTATCTATCTTTGGGAACCATATTTTCTGTCTCAGCAGTCTCTTGGTTGAGACCACACCTCGATGCCCTTCATGAGATAGATCAATTCCTTGCTGACATAGTGGCATGGGTAATACTATTTGACAGCTCTTCACGGTGATGTTGTCTCCAGTGGCAGTTAATTCATCTTGTACTAGAATAAGACTGTTGACATCCTGCTGCACAGCTCTGTCTTTGTCTCTTGCCATCTCTTTCACATGCCTCTCCTTCCCTCTGGCTATGCGCCTGTCAATGATAACCAGAGCCGGATCCTCTTCCGATTCCTTTCGAACCATGGCCCAGTTGATCAGGAAAGATTTCATCTGATGGATGACATAATTTATATATGTGACCGCAGGCAAGTGTTTTGCCCTTGCTGATCGAGGGACGAGATAACTAATCTGCCTGATTTTCTTTCTTGCCTGGCCAGTGTCGAGTTGTACATTTATAATCTTGTAAAAGCAGGCCCCATTTCGTGATCCTAGGCGGCATTCTGGCTTTTGAATTGCCATATATAGTGAGAAAAGACTTATGGTCAGTGGCAATGGTGAACGCCTTACCGTAGAAGAACAGATGAAAATGTTCACAGGCTCACACCACAACCAGGCTCCCCTTTACCGCCTGGGAATAATCCTGTTCAGTGGCGGACAGGATCCGGCTGGCATAGGCTACTATGAATGGGTTGTGTGGTGACTTTGGGTCATGTTGGGTCAAGATGGCTCAGAGTCCGACTGGGCTGGCATCTACGGTTACCTCTGTTTCCCTGTTGGAATTGAAGTATGCCATATCCTTTGCTGATGTGATGTTTCGTCAAATCGCTTCAAACACTTCTTGACATCTGGTGTCCACCTGAACTCCTGTTTGTTCTTGGTGAGTTCTCGTGGTGGGGTGCTAACTGAGGTGTAGTCTTTTAAGCATCATGTACAATAGCTCAACAACCTTAGAAATGACCATATTTCTGAGATATTTTCTGGTCTAGGGGTCACATTTAGCGCTGCCACTTTGTCAGGGTCCGGTCTGATTCCTTTTTTGGAGAATATGTGCCCAAGAAACGTGAGTCTTCTTACGGAATTCACATTTCTCCTTGTTGAGTGTCAAATGGGCTGCCTCCAGAGCTAAACAGACATGATGGAGTGTGGCATCATGCTCTTCATTTGACTTGCCAAAGAAATAAGGCATCATCACTTTAGGCAGTTCAGCACATGCTTCATCACCTTGTGGATCTCATCCTGGAATATCTCTGACGCGGATGATATTTCAAAACTCAAACGCTTATATCTGTATAGCCCCAAATGTGTCACAAATGTGGTTATGTAGCGGGATTCTGGAGCCAGTCCCAGCTGGTGATGACCTTTGTTGAGATCTAGTTTGGAAAATGTGGCTGCCCCATTTAGAAAATAAATCAGGTCTGTGTTTCTGGGTGCCTGATGCCTCTCTCTCTGTATTGGCTCACCTGGCCGCCTCATGTCTAGGCACAGTAGTATGGGCCTGTCTGCCATTTTCTTCGAGACTGTAACTCTGGAGTACACCCACCGAGTGGGTCCCGTCGCTGGCTCAATAATGTTTTGGTCATGAAGCTTTTTAATGTCTTCTACCTGCTTTTGAATGTTGATCAGTATGCCCTGATAGTGTTGGCCCACTGTTCCGATGAATTTATCAATGTGCAGCTTCACTTTGCAGTTTCTCAGCTTTCCCAGGTCCTTGAATAGTGCTGGAAATGCTTTCTCACTGCTGTTCTGAAACTTTGGATGCATGCACTTTCTTTTTCTCTCTTCAATACATGGAGTTTTATTCAGGCTGGATGGGATTTGTGAGTGCATACTGTGGAAAACATTCCTCTACATGGTAAAGGAACATTGGACCCGTATGGGTAGATGTTTTCAGTTTTGTTGTTTGTGGTAGCTTGTTGTACGCTTTCTCATTGAGCACGTTCACAGTCGCTCCGGTGACTATGAGGGATTCAGTTGGGGTTTTATTTACTTTCATCAACAGTGTATTTCCCAGAGCCCACAGAGATCCTTTTTTCTCTGATCATCTTTTGACAAAGCCGATTCTCTCCCTGATGGAGACGTTGCTTACATGTATCTAACATTTAGTTGCAGACGTCGGAGTTCCCTTCTCTGCGAGGAGTGATGTTGTTTCCTGAAATGGTGTCTGCTGACATCACCCCGTGAATGTCAGTGTTTCCTGTGCTCAGTGCTTGTCTTGGTTCCGCTGCTTATCTGTCGTGTGCTGCGACATATCCCTCGTGGCGACATATATTCGAGTGAGCTGTCATGGGTGCATTCTTGCACACCGCACAAAAATGTTTTTCCCTCCCACAATCGGCACATGTCTGACCCATGGCTTGGCAGGGACGTTTGTAGCAAAATGAATATCCACACTGGAAACAAGTCGTGTCGGTTCATCTAGTGGTGTACCCTTGTGCTAGCATCAGTTGTTGACATTCTCCCGTTCATCTGACTGGGGTTGTAATTTTACCTTAATCATGTTCTCCATTTTACGGTCTAGGGCAGATTATGTATGGGCCATCACTAATAGCTCTTCTAAAGACCTTGGTTTTTGAAGCAGTTTCTTCTGAAGTATTGGGGATGCACATTCTGCTATCACTGGAGACCTCAGCGCCTCTTCGTTGGAGTATCTGTGAAAGTCTCAATGCTTTATTCGGATGTGCAGGGTTTCCCCTTTTTCTTCTGTCGTTGTGTGAAAGATATGCAGTTTGTTATCTACATTCGTATGGGGAAATATGTTGAGAGTGTGTCTTTTAGTTAATCAAAAGATGCTGTTTCATTATCCAGTAATTCTTTTAAGATGTCACGTACCGCTGTTCTTATATGTTTTTCTTCCTTTCATCATCCAGAAGACCCATTGCTCCAGTGTACACCTTGAAAGCCCTGATCCAGCATGCCCATCATGGCCCTAGCTTGCTGGTGTCCTTGAGATCAAATGATGTGGGCAGTTGTAGTGTTAGTGCATCACTCTGCGCTAGCGGCAACAGCCCTGAGGAGAATGCGGACACTGTCGCTGGTATGTCTGGCTCTGACATGGTGTTGATACCCCCTGCTCACTGTTCTGACAAAGGTTGAGGGTGCTAGTCTAAATCACGTTCTGCTCATCAGCCTCTGTATAGGCCTGCTGCCTGTGTCTAATTGGGATCTGGTATGTGGAGCTTCTGTTAGACCATGTTGCCTGGGTTATGGCCTCCCTCTAGTTGGGGATTTTGTTTGACCCCGTTTTTTCATGGTACCCTTTTGCTGGAAGTATTCTATAGCCAGCACAAGTGGCAAGGCTCTGCAGGCTGGTCCTGCACACCTGTGCATGTGCACAGTGCTGCTGGATACGCAGATAATTGCCCAACGCATTGCGCCATTGGGTGGACCACTGTTGCTCTCTCATCTCCTCTGGGCAACTGTGTGCCGTGTATATCTGATCCTCGCCTCATGCCGCCCTTCTGGGCTCCTGCCTCTCATCATAGACTGCTGCGCTGGTTACATGTTTGCGGGTTTAACTGCTCGTAGCCAGTGTGGCGTTCTATTGATGCCAGTACGAATGTATAAGCATTACACCCTAAAATAACAAAACATACATATTAAGGACTATTACCAACCTACAATTTATTCTGACTGAGGACCTTCCTGTCCTCGTTGTCACTTCCTGTGCTTTCGGTCCACCCCTGGCCCCGCCTCCAGATAATGAGGCTGAGGGCAACAGTACAGGGTTGCGTGGCCAAATTACAAGAAATAGTTTCATTAAGTTTATTCAAAATGTTAACCCATTTGCTATACTCTCTGTTTTGTTTAAAAAGGTAAGTTGCCAACATAGCAAACTTCTTCGTGTTCTTAATAGGTGTACTCGAGCGACTTAGCTGTATAAAGTCCAGCACTCAGGTCTGGACATTGGCTTTACCTAATTATTTTCCAACGTAGCCTATGCAGTGACTCCTTGTGGCATGCTCACACTTCCATAATAATAGCTAAGATTTAGTTAAGCAGGAAATGGGGTTTTGTGGCAAAGTGTCACTGTGAGCAGGTAAGACAGGACGGCGCGTAGATTCAAGGGTATTTATTTTCACAAGCCAAAAGTGTAAGTGGCATGGGAGGAACACTGGAAGCCCCCCACCCGGCAGGCAAACAGCATCACCTGCCAGTCCAAGAACAACAGTAGCTGTAACCCTCAGAACCCTCGCTCACAGAACCCACACAACGTCATCCCGTGTGCTACACACTCACAAGCACCGCAGCTCAGATCATAACACTCCAACAGCTTCAACAAACCAAAGGATCAGATCACAAGGATCTCCCTCCACCGTCTGCACCTACCGGCACCATTCCCCCCTCGCCCCTGACCGAACTCACACCCTCCCCACCACTCTGAACTCCAGCCCCACTCCCAATCTCTTTTCCCTCTACTTTCCCGACCCTTGCTACACTCCTCGGGATGTCCAACCTGCTGCTCCTGGCCTCCTTTCCCCTACCCTCCCCTCTCCCAGCCGACAGGCTATAAGCCAACACCTATAGCGAGTGCCCTATCCAAAGACGCTCTGTGCTGGGGCCGCCCCCTCGCCCCCCCGGATCCTCTTTCCACGTAACCTCCTGCACCGCCCCTTCTGGCTGGGCTGCTAATAACAGACAGTGCCTCCCGCAAGGCCTTAGAGTCCACAAAACTCCTCGACACGACTGCCCCACCTCTGAGACCTCCCCAACACTGGAACCCAAGAAACCCTCCAATAACACCCCCAACCTATGATATCTCTGCGCCGCTCCTACTCTTGTGTCTGCTCTTTTGCAAATTATTTGGGTTTTTTTGTGGGGGGTTTTTATTACCTTTTAGCACCCCCCACAACTGCACCCTTCCCTGCCTGAAACAGTGGGTCACCAAGATATCCCTACTTTAAACCCTTCTCATCCTCTTGTTTCATTATCTCTTTATTTGTTGTGCCGCTGCTTATCCCCCATAACACCTCTGAAGCACGCGGCCGCAAGCCGTGCACCACCCGGCCACCTAGTGGCCAAATCTGTATACTGCACCCAGGCGCACCAGAATGCCTGGGGCTCTTTGCTGCTCTATGGGGCACACAACACTGGCCGTGTCCTTGAATGGCCAGCAACCTGCCGCTGCTCCAACAGAGCCCCAAGTGCCTCCCACCACTGCCATGCAGGCCCCAGCAGATGGAGGGAAGCCCACCCCACCCAATAACACAGAAGCACTCTCACCTATTTTACGCCAGCTCCCCAGCCCCACCACCAGGATGATACCCGCCAAAGGTAAGCCCTCTGCCTGCCCGAAGCGAGCACCGGTGTTGTGTACGTGGTACACGAAGCGCGATGAGGGTGCCGCCACCCCAATCCCCCACAGAGCTCGCAACTCCCTAGCCCCCATGCCGGAATTCGATACTACTGGCCCCCCTTCCAAGCTGGGCCCGAAGTGGCTATTGTGGGTCAAAAGACTAGATATGTTCTTTGGGGCATCTGGGGTGGACGATGATGACACCAAAATCGCGACCATGATCTACTCAGCAGGCGCAGAAGTCCACAAGATCTACGACTCCCTCGTCATCCCCGTGGCCACGTATGACGCAGTCAAGCAGGCACTCAAAGACCATTTTCTCCCCATGGCTAACGTGGATTTTGATAGGTTTGTCATGGGCGCTGAAAGACAATTGGACGACGAGCCCCTAGACAAATTTTGTGCCCGCCTGAGACACCTGGCGACCTCCTGCAGATGGGTCAATGAGGAAGAAATGGTCCGCAACCAATTACTGCAGGGGTGCAGCTCCGGAAAACTTCGGAGGCAGGTATTGAGAGAGCCTGGCCTGACCCTCCAGCAAATTTTGGACCTGGGTAGAGCACATGAGCTGGCGGAAGCCAGAGGTGCAAAAATGGACGCTGCCACGCGACCAAGGAATGACGAGGATGCATTTGCAGTGGGACGGACAGCAGCGGGAAGGCCAAGATGGGCGCCAAGAAGGCCCGATACCACGCCCACACCAGGCAACGCCCCATCGTGCTCATACTGTGGGTATGACCTCCCCCACAGTGGGGACTGCCCGGCAAAGTCGAGAACATGCGCCCGGTGTGGCACACCGGGGCACTATGCCAGGATGTGCCGAGCTGCTTCCCCCGTTGCAGCAGGAAGGGGACCGGAGAGAGTTGGACGAGGAGGCGCTCGCAGAGTGAGAGGCATCTCTTCGATCGATCAGGGCCTGCAGGACCTGGATATCGCGGAAGAAGAAGAGGAGGAGGAAGAGGTTTTCTTCATCTCCGGCATCGCAAAAGGTCCTGGCACGAGGCGCCAACCCACATGCACTGTCAACATCGATGACGTTCCCACCCCCATTCTCATCGACACTGGGGCTTCGGTCTGCGTGCTAGCCACCAAACATTATGAGGCCCTGCCAGGCCCACCGGAACTGTCAGCGTCCATGGCACGAATATATGCATTCGGGGGGGAAACACCCCTACCCATCCAAGGTGTGTTCGTTGCCCCAGTTTCTCATGGACAAAACACCATCAAAGCAAGGTTCTTTGTCACCAACGTCAGCCCGCATTCCTTGTTGAGCTGTGCGGCGTCAGAAGCACTGGACATTGTCCATTTCACGTTTGGGGTATACCACGCCGATCTGAAAAGCATGCTACACTGGTTTGAAACTCTCTTCAAGGGCATTGGCAAACTGAACGCAGAGCCCATTCGCCTACACATCGACAAGTCCGTGAGGCCGACAGCCCTCAAACACCACCGGATTCCTTTTCACTTAAGAGCCCAAGTGGAGGAGGAGCTGCAACAGTTAGTCGACCGGGACATCATTGAAAGAGTGGAAGGCCCCACCCCTTGGGTCTCGCCCATCGTAGTAGCCCCAAAGCCGAAACAGCCGGGGGCAGTACGCATCTGCGTGGACATGAGGCTCCCAAATGCCGCCATCAAAAGGGAGCGTCACCTCACACCCACTCTAGATGACATCGTCGGAGAACTTCAAGGCGCCAAAGTCTTCTCCAAACTGGACCTCAGGTCTGGGTACCACCAGTTGGAACTGCACCCCGAGTCGAGGTACATTACGACTTTCACTACTCACGAGGGGTTGTACCAGTACAAGAGACTTAACTTTGGAATCTCGTCCGCGGCTGAGGTCTTCCAGAATGCCATCAGAGGAGCCTTGTCCGGTCTGAAGGGTGTCATTAACATGTCCGACGACATCTTGGTCTTCGCCAGGTCGGAAAGTGAACACCTTAAACGGCTAGAGAACACGTTTGAGAGACTACAGGCGGTAGGCCTAACCCTGCACCAAGAAAAGTGCGAATTCCTCAAAGACCGGCTGGAATTCTTCGGGTTCACCTTCCATGCGGGGGGCATATCCCTGGAAAAGTGAAGGACATAAGGGATGCGCCTCCACCCACATCACCGGCGGAGGTTCGGAGCTTCTTGGGGATGGTCAACTACTGCGGCCGCTTCATCAAAGACCTGGCCTCTCTGTCAGAACCACTGAGGGCACTTACGAGAAATGACGTGGCTTGGCAGTGGACTGAGATGGAACAACGATCCTTCAATGCCATCAAGGAAGCCCTATCAGAGCAGGAGACAATGGCCTACTTCAACCCCAGCCGGGAATCGGAGATTGTGGTCGATGCCAGCCCGGTGGGACTGGGGGCAGTCCTCATGCAGGCAGACGAACTAGGGGCCATGAGACCCATAGCATATGCCAGCAAAGCCCTCACCGACACGGAAAGGCGGTACTCCCAGATAGAAAGGGAGGCCCTTGCCATCCTGTGGGGGTGCAAACACTTTAGAATCTACATCCTCGGCAAACCCGTCGTCGTGGTTACGGATCATAAACCCCTGATTCCTATCCTGTCCGGAACGTCTTCCAAGCCGCCTCCCCGCATCGAGAGATGGATGCTGTCCCTCATCAAATACGGCGTCAAGCTAGTATACAGCCCAGGCACTCATAACCCCGCCGACTACCTTTCTCGCCACCCAGGCACGGGGAACGCCCAGAGTCCCGTAGAGATGACAGACGCTGGGGACGCTGTGCATCTCGTCATTGAATTAGCCCTGCCAGTAGCCTTGTCGAGAGAGGACATTGCGGACGACTCGAACTCTGACGAGGCGTTCCTAAGAGTGAAAAGGGCGGTGGCCACAGGGGAGTGGCGGGACGTCCTCCTAAACAATGCCAGGAGGAACCCAGAAGTACAAAGGGACCTACAACTGCTGTGGAAAGTTCGACACGAGCTCTCGATGTCCACGGACGGCCTGTTGCTGCGAGGGGACCAGATCGTGATCCCCAGGTCGCTGGTCATGAGAGTCCTCCAGTTGGCCCACACAGGGCACCAAGGCATGGCGAGGATGAAGGCGCGCCTCAGGCTGAAGGTCTGGTTCCCCGATCTGGAACACAGGGTAGCCTAATTCGTGAGGACCTGCATCCCCTGCCAGGCCACGAGTCCTGCGGAAAGGGGTCCACCCATTCAGGCCATGGAACGGAGCGACGTGCCATGGGGAACAGTGCACGCAGATTTCGGCTCGACCGGAAGAGGTCTATATTTCTTGGTAGCCACAGACCAGTGGTCGAGGTACCCGGAAGTGGAACTCGTGGAATCCACCGTCAGCGTTCACACCATCCTGGCCATGGACAAAATCTTCGCCACCCATGGGTTCCCACTTGAGATCTGCTCAGACAATGGAGCGCCGTTCCAAGGGCAGCGGTTTGCCAGATACTGCGCGGAACGAGGCATCAAGCACCGGAAGGTGACCCCGCTGTGGCCAAGGGCCAATGGAGAGGTTGAGCATTTCATGCGGACGCTTAACAAAATTTTTCGTATTTCCGTCAATGGAGGGGAGGACCTGCGACACAACTTAATTGACTTTCTCCGTGAGTACCGGTCCACCCCACATCGGTCCACCGGAATCGCACCCGCCGAGGCGCTGTTCAGGCGAATACCCAGAGGGCTGATACCCGAAGCGGGAGACCGACGCCCAGGAGTGATCGATAGCGCACAGGTGACAGCAGACAGAGCCGCGAGAAACGAGAGCGAAACAACAAGGCGGCGGCTGCCGGGGAAAGAGATAGCAGTAGGAGACACCGTCCTTGTCCGGAACAGGAAACCGGAAGGAAAACTCTCTATGACTTACGAAACCCAACCAATGGGAGTAACTCATGTCAAAGGCTCAATGGTCACAGCTGCGAACGCGCGAGGAACGGTGACCAGAAACGTGTCCTTCTTCAAGCGCATAGGACCCGTGGCAGCGGGGGAAGAAACCGATCCTGACCAAGGACAAGCGGCAGAGGCGCCGCAGGAAGGCGGTGAACCACCCGAAGATCCTGGGGGGCCAGAGAACCTCGAGAGAGGCTCGCCCAGGTACCCGCGCAGGGAAGGGCGCCGCCCCCCGCAAAGGTTTCAGGATTTCATCATGGACTCGGCAGCCTGAGTAACTAAGTCTGTTAAGTATAGTTTGTTTTGAGCCATGTTGGCTCACCATGTTTAATGCGTTTGTTGTTTGAGGGGGAAAAGGAGGGATGTTGTGTACGTGGTACACGAAGCGCGCATGCGCGGCCCAGCGGGCCGGCGCATGCGCGCCAGTTAATAAAGGCGGTGCCCGGGCAGTTCGCGCCGGAGCGCCGGAACAGGCAGACGTCTCCGGTGTGTGTTCTTGCGCGCCGCATACGCGCGCTGGTGTCCCGATCCAGGGGGGCCCGCACACCACCACAGGGACTCCCCCAGGGCACAACAACCGGGACCATGCTTACATGCACAGTATATTATTTACATAACCACAAAATAATATATATATTTTGTTTTTTGCACCCGCCCCTTTGCACACGCTCCGCCCACATGTCAAAATGGGCAGTTTTTCCTTTACAGTGGAATGCGATACATGTTATTAAATTGGCTATTCGTAACCACCCAAATTGCATAGGACGAATGCCATAAGCCTTCCATAAAATCAATACACACACAAAACCAAGAGAGGATATTTTCTTCAAATATTGTTTTTGAAAATGTTAAAGTCCCAAAATTGGATATTTCACCCTAGTTGTTTATTTTTCATGAGGTTATATAATGCGGTGGTGAGGTGTTCAGCCTGCAAACCTGGTGGCTGTGGTTCAATCCCTGAGGCCGGCATGAATTCAAAGAGGACCTTCA
Source organism: Ambystoma mexicanum (assembly GCF_040938575.1). Taxonomy (NCBI): domain Eukaryota; kingdom Metazoa; phylum Chordata; class Amphibia; order Caudata; family Ambystomatidae; genus Ambystoma; species Ambystoma mexicanum. The sequence continues at coordinate 1,354,873,744 of NC_090935.1, read as the reverse complement.
AAGTTACTCACTTTAGCTGGGGGTGACGGAGACCACCCTCTGAAAAAAGTGGGTGCACTCAGTCCACCCGCATGTACACTTAACTTGAGACCTGGCAAACTGGACAAAAAAGAATGAAAGCTGAAAAAATAAGAAACGCGGAATACTGCTTTCAATCCGGTGTCTTTAATGCCACCGGATTGAAAGCAGTATTACCGCGTTTGTTTTGCTCAGGCTTTCATTCTTTTTGGCCAGTTTGCCTTATGTTTTAGTCGCCCTTCAATTTAGGGAGACTAAAACATAAGACAAACTGGCCAAAAAGAATGAAAGCTTAAGCAAAACAAACGCGGTAATATTGTTTTCAACACCGGATTGAAAGCAGTATTGTACGTTTATTTTGCTCCAGGCTGCATTCTTTTTGGTCCCGCCCACAAAAACCCAGAGACTCCAGGGTCTTGGAGACCGGAGAAAAGGCTAAAAACCCGGAGGTTAAGCAGGTATGAGGTCACCGTACCTGCCGCATATTGTGCATGGTGAGCTAATGACTACGTCAGAGGCGACTGCGCCAGATTATGTTATATTTATTAAGGAGCCGCCCGCATAACTCTCGGCACCACAACAGCCCCTCCGAAAATATGTACGGTCAATGGCCCCTATGGGAATTAAGGGGTTGTACATTATTCAATTCTTTTCTTAAAACGATGGCTTTATTTTGGCTCCTGGCTGACCCCTTGGACACATTCAAAAAGAGTGCATTGGCGGTACAAGTACCCGTTCTTCGACGTGTTGGAGGGTGATGGTTAGAATGCCTTGGTGGAGAACTGGGGCCCTCACTAAAGCCGCCTATTGTTCATGCCAGGTAAACCACTGGATTACCTTTCATTTCCTTTTCCTATATCGAGATTAAAGAGATTTAAGAAAATCCTGGTTTAAGCGTCTCCTTAAAGGGGGATTCAGCAGGACAATGGCAGCGGCTTTGCGGCTTCCCCCGCTACACGAAGGCCCAGCGGCATAGCTGGCAAGCTTGTCATTATGTGTCCTATTGAATAACAACATTTGAGGCGTGTACTTGTTGTAAGTGTTTGTCAGGAAGCATCTTGTGTTTGCAAGAGGTCACGTGACGGTATATTTTACTGAAAGCCTGTAAGTAGTGTTGTTTGCAGATTTGAGCTGGAAACAGCGGCCCGCTCACCTGTGTGATTCCTATAAGAATTGCTTGACAATAAAATGAAGCAGGCAGTGCCTGTACCTGGCCATGCTAGGGAACACTTTGCACTTTTCCTTGAGCCATAAATGAATTCCCAGTAATCTTCATTACTCCTAGTCTTACTCTTCCTCATTACAGTACTGATATGTGAGGTGTCCCACCTCCCTAGGGATACGTTCTTCCCTCCTAATCTGTTTAGGTCCTGTCCCTCATTGGGAGATATTATGCATGGATCTGAATCGTGGCCGCAGCACTGTGTCTACTGTAATTGGGAGCAGAAAGATATTTTTTTCAATTCCTTGGGCCTCATCACGAGTCGTTAACCCCCAGCTGAAAGCTGGGGGTAAACACGCCAGAAAAATGCCAATTTTTGGTGCAATTACCGCCAGCGGTATTACCACACGGTAATTGCACTGAAAATTCCCCATTGGGTCCAATGGACCCAATGGGGGTTGGGGATTAACAGTTAGTGTCCAACTCATGATCCGGCAGTAATACCACTGTACCGGTGGGCGCTAACGCTAATATAGCTGCCCAACTCATGATTGGGCCCCTTGAAAAGACGCAGGGGGAATGCCATCCACCCCCTCTGAAAAAAAGTGGGCGGATGCCATCCACCTGCGTGGTCCCTCGACTTATGTCCTAGATGTCACTATCTCGCTATCTCGCTTATTTTGTTTATTTATTTATTTAATATAACAATGAAACTACAGAGCTTCTGACACAAAAATGCTTAAAGAACATTTTAACATTGATTTTAACATTGATTTACAGAGATGAGGACCAGCGTGGGAGGATGTTGATATAAGACTAGATGATGCAGGGGAAGTGGAAAGATGAACCAAGAACAAGGTCAGTAGTGCATGACATAGGAACGGGATAGTGGAGGAAGAGCTATGTTTCAGAATGAAGGGATGAGGCATAAATGCTGTGGGGTTGTCGAAGAGAGGTAGATGGAGATGAGAACAGGGAGATGTGGTGGTGTTGAATGCTATGCAAGTGGTCTTCAGAAAGGAGGAGAGCTAGCGGGATGAATTTAAATAGAGATATAGTAGGAGTAGTGCGGAGAGGTAGAGGAAGAGCATTCCAGAGTAAGAGAGAGAGAAGAGGAAGAGAGCGGAAATGAGAGGGAGCACACGGGGCACGCAAGGTGGCAAGGAGGTAAGCCAAGAATGATAGTAGGGGCAAGGGTGAGAGTTGGGACTGAGATGGTATGGTGGGGAAAGTCCATATATAGTTTTGAAGATGATGAGAATGAGTTTATACTTTGTCTGTCTCAGAGATACCAAGCCTAAATGACGATGGGCTGGAGAGGTGGAGGTGAAGTGGGGATGGTTGAAGAGTGTACGGACAGCAAATTCGAGGACTTTGTCGAGAGATGAAAAAGCATAGCTGGTAAGGCAATAGAGTAGACTGATTAAATCTGGCCGCAGTGACAGATTTGGAAATGAAAAGCAAGATGTTGTGAGATGGGTCGAAGGCAACACCAAGATTGCGAGAAGAAGTAGAGCAGGCAAGGTAGTCAGGAGAGAAGAATAGAAGAGGGGGAGAGGAAGAGATAGCCTGGTTGGATGTGAAGTAGAGAACTTCAGTCTTAGTGGAGTTGAACCTGACGGCGTGAGATGCCATCCAGTATTTGATGGATGAAAGTTAGAAATGTTTGACCATAGCTCATCAGATAAGAAGGGAAAGGAGACGTAGATCTGAGTGTCATCAGCAAAGAGTTGATAGGAGAAGCCATAGAAGGAGATCAAGGTGCCAAGAGCAGAAGTATAGAGAGTGAAGAGAAGCCAGGACTGACCATTGGGGAACACCAACAGGAGGGGGGTAAGTGGGAGATAAGGCTGTTGCAGGACACCAGGAATTGTCTGGTGATGAGATATGAAGCAAACCAAGTAAGGGCCTTGTCCCTGTGGCCTAGGATAGATAGTGTGGAGAGTAGGTCAGAATGGTTGAGGGTATCGAAGGCAGCAGAGAGGTAGAGAAGCATAAGAAGAGATGATCAGTTAGCATGACAAGCAGAAGAGATGTATTTGCTCACATTGAGGGCTGACTCAGTAGCGTACAGTGGTTGCAAGCCAGAATGAAGAGGATCCCACAGGTTGTGTGTGTCAAGGAACACAGTTAGTCGGTTAAAAACTACACGCTCTAGGATTTTGGAATAGTGAGGTAGAAGAGCGACAGGATGAACATTGCCAGGATTGTTAGGATCTAGGACAGAGTCCCTAATGTTAGGTCTGACAGTAGCCAACTTGTAGAATGATGGGATTTGGCAATGTCAAGAGAAGAGTTGAAGAGGGATGTAAGATATGGAGCAACAATGGGAGTTAGGAGTTTCACTATATGTGGGGATAGCGGGTCAATGAGGGGCACATGAAGGGTTAGCCATGAGGAGAAGGTCATGAATCTTATCAGGGTTAGAAGGGGCAAAGGAAGACATTGTCGCAGGAGAGGAGGGTAGATGTGGTGAAGAGTGAGCAGGTGGTGGGATAGAAGGTACATTGTGAGGGTATTTAGAATGTTGGAAAATGTTGAAGCAAAGTAGAGAGCTAGGTCAGTATCAGAAAGCATAGAGGCGAAGGACCAGGGTTTAGGCGGTAAGAGAATTGAGTCGAGAGATTTTTGGAGGTGCCTAGGTTGAGAGGATAGAGACATAATAAGAGAGAGATATAAGTCACTTTTGGCAGAGTTAAGAGCAGAGGGGTAGTTGTGAGGAGCAGGTAGGTAGATTTAGAGAAATGAGGAGTGTCTAGATCTTTGCAAAGTGCATCGTTGTTTTCTCATTGTTGTTTTCAGGGTGTGGATGGTAGGTGCAGTGTTAAGAGCAACTTTACAGTTTGGGATGTTTTTATCAGTGTATGGAACAGTGATTTTTGCATTGGAGGAGAGTGGTGTACGACAGAGATGTAGATAGGGATTTTGGAGGAGGGAAACTTGCACTTGGTAACAAAGTGGTAGATGGAGAGAGAAGGGTGGATGTTGGAGTGGATATTTAGGCAAAGATGATGCAATGATCAGAGGGAGAAGGAGCGGTGGAGATATTAGAGGTGGAGAGTTGAGAGGAGATGAGAATAAGGTCAAGAGAGTTACAATTTGAATGGGTGGGCAGAGTGTGGGTAGACGAGAGCAAGTGGTTAAGGAGTAGAGACCTAACGTCAGTCCATAGGGTGGTGGAGAGGAAGGGGAGGTTAAAGTCACCAGTGACAATGAGGTTATGATGGGGAGTAAAGGATTCTATCAGTTGGGAGAAGTGGTCAGTATATTGGCCAGCGGGACCAGGTGGCAGATGGAGAGATATAATATGAATGCCATAAGGAGCAGTGATTGTGGAGATAGTTTATTTGAAAGAAGAAGAAATAGCTGGAGATAGGGGAGGGGAGGGGAGATAGGAAGTTTGGAATATGCGATCAGTCCTACCCCACCACCCCTTCCAGTTGGGCGGGAAGAGTGGGTGAAGGTGTAGGGCAGCAAGGGTTGCAGAATCTGTGGGAGACATCCAGGTTTATGTAAGAGTAATAAGATCCAGAGAGGGAGAATGGGCAAGAAGGAAGTTGGAGCTTAAGGATGTTGTTACATACAGGCTTTCTAAAACCCCTGAGGCCATAAGAGGGAGCCTGAACTGATTGGGATAGCCTGAACTGATTGGGATAGCCTTGCACCATCTACTTCACCTTTCCAATTTTCTTTCTCTGCCTCCCCTTTTTTCCCTGTATGTTCTCCTAGAATTCTCCCCAAAAGTAGGGTACACTACTAAGTAGCTAAAGAAGGAGGCTGTATTCCACGGACTTCAATATATAGAAGAACTAATTAAGAAAATAGTATACAAGAGACTTGTCTTGTGTACTCCTATACCAATTTGTAATGATTATACATTGTATGTAATTGAAGATGTCCTATGTTTTATGTGTCTTACTTTGATGTATATGTTTTTTTTTTTAACCAGTGCATTTAATAACGTTTTAATGAGTATATTTGATTAAAATGAATTGTTTGTTTTTTATGATGGTTTTTAGTTACTGTCAGTAGGTTTGGTGGTGCACCCTGTGGGTTTGAGCTCTGTCTTCTATATATTGAAGTCTTTATGCCCCCCGGGTTCAGACAGAGTAGACATATCTCCAACGTTTCTGTCGGACTGTGTTTACCGGGATTCCTCCTTTATAGACCTGTATTCCACTGTGGCACTGCAGATCTGCTGCACTGCCGCTCTTGTATTCCACTATTGTTTACATTCATATTCACAACCGGGAATATGGAACAGAATCTTTCACCTCAGCTGTATATTTGACATCGGGCGGAGGCGCAGATAAGAGGTGGGAGGACTCCTTGATGGGCCTTGCTTCGGTCTGTGGGAACTGCACAGGAGGCAGCCCTGAGCTCCTCACATCCAGGTGACGATGGACCATGTGTCTGCAACTGGGAGGACAGAGAATGTGCTGGAAAATCTTAAGAAAGAGGCAGAGAGAAAAAAGAAAGGGAACGTGGAACACTTAAGCCTTACTTAAGTATGCCAAGAAGGCCATTCAAGAGGGAGAAGAATAGAATGCAGAGGTCCCTTCTTAACCTGAATAGTGGCACACTTCAGACAGCATAGAAACCCAGTGCTTTTGAGTTGGCAATTCATACCCCTCCCTCTATTTTGTTATGCTGTTCCATCCTGTGCTGATTCCCTTAATAAACGTGTATTGCCATATTTATCAGTCTGATTTAGGAATGCTATCATCCCCTTATCCCCCTTGGCAAGAAACTATGAAAGCAAGGCTGAACCAGCAATAAATACTTGACCTATGCCTCCAACCAACTGAAAGCCTTAAGGCAATTGTGTTACAGGATTCAGAGTACATTGACCAAATGGACAGATGGGATGGCACTAGAAGAGATGAAGGAAGCTATGCCTCTAGAACAGTTCTGCCATGCATTGCTTCCATCCTTCCTACGGCCTCTGTGCCTGTATTGGAGCAGGCAGTCTAAACCACCACGGGATATGAACAAGCCTTCCAGGCCTATCTCACACAACCTGAATTCAACCAGGAAAGGACTGGCCCTTTTAAAGTACACCTCCTTCCTGAGCCCGGAAAACAAAGTAAGGTTTCCAAGAGTCCCCATACCATTGCATTTGCAGTCTGATGGACCCAAATTGATAAACCACCTCATAGTCTTGGAAAAGCCAGTGATCAAATGTTATGGCTGTTGCAATCCAGGGTAGATTGCTCATTCCAGCCTGAAACAGTCTGAGGTTGAACCTATGGACACATGATATTTCCACGCCACTATACCACCAGCTGATCAAGATGATAGATGGTGGCCAGAACAGGAAGACTGTGATGAAGAACCAAATAAGTGTGGAAGGTGCTGGGTGAAGAGGTTCACAGCCCTGCTGGACTGCATACAGCAATTTGGTCTAGCGTGGGTCTCCCTGACCAACTGCTCATGTATTCATGGGGATCAGGAGATGTACCCAAAGCGCAGGTTGTAGGCCAAGTTGAAAATGAGAAAGTCCTGGTAGAAGAAGGAGTAATGCCAGGCCTACCATAGACTCTCATCCTTGGGACCGACCTACCGTCTTTTGCCTAGTGGATGGACCAACCCTGAAAATGATGCCAGAAACCCGTGTGGTTTCCTGTAACACCAAGAACTACAAAACGCTGAGGTCATATTGGTTTGCCTACTCCATAGATGATGTCATGAACATGAGTCCCGAAAACAAATTCTGTATTGAAAGCACTCGTAGTGTTAGCTTTGTGGAGAGGTGGGAGTTCAATGAAGAAATAATTAACTTGTATTTATCTGAACTCGGTGGCGCATCCCCAAATTTGATGTCTCTCCTATTAACGATGCCTTTTCACCAGGGTGATGTATACATTGGGTGAGAATTTTTGAATCCCCAGTGAGTGCCTCCTGGAATAAGGAGTTTAGTTGGAGTCCTGAAAATAGGGAGCCACTACTAGATAATAACAGGGGCCCAAGAACTCTTTTAGGCCAGGGGGTCATGAGAGGCAGGGCATTCGATAGAGAATAGACTTGATATCCTTTAAAAACATTGCTGCCTATAACCCTTGTGATGGGCTATGTCATGTACAAAAGGGCTCAAACTCTCTGCTCCCTGAATATGAACAAATGTAACAAACAATAAAGTTTCTCAGTCCACTTTATTGGTCAATCATTATTTGTATTGTATGATTCAAACGGGTCACTTTTGTGTGGCATATAATAAAATGTTCCACTAACTCAAACCACAAGACCTTCTTTATGCCATGGGACCATGAAGGACAAGGCATTCGATGAAACCCCATTCAAGGTCCTCCAGTTATGCTAGTACAGCATTCACAGTTCTTGGGCATTCCGATTCAGAAGTGTGGGAAAAGGGGAATGGGGCAAGAGCGTTCTCAAGGTGGTGCTGAGTCAATGCAGGAGTAAGAAGTGTGGGGAAAGGAGAATGGGGCAAGAGCGTTCTGAAGGTGGTGCTGAGTCAATGCAGGAGTCAGAAGTGTGGGGAAAGGAGAATGGGGCAAGAACGTTCTGAAGGTGGTGCTCAGTCAATGCAATAGTCAGAAGTGTGGGGGATAGGGGAAGAGCGTTCTGAAGGTGTTGCTGAGTCAATGCAGAAGTCAGAAGTGTGGGGAAAAGGGGAATGGGGCAAGAATGTTCTGAAGGTGGTGCTCAGTCAATGCAATAGTCAGAAGTGTGGGGGAAAGGGGAATGGGGCAAGAGCGTTCTGAAGGTGGTGCTGACTCAATGCAGGAGTCAGAAGTGTGGGGGAAAGAGGAATAGGCAAGAGCATTCTGAAGGTTGTGCCGAGTCAATGTAGGAGTCAGAAGTGTGGGGAAAAGGGGAATGGGGCAAGAGCGTTCTCAAGGTGGTGCTGAGTCAATGCAGGAATAAGAAGTGTGGGGAAAGGAGAATGGGGCAAGAGCGTTCTGAAGGTGGTGCTGAGTCAATGCAGGAATCAGAAGTGTGGGGAAAGGAGAATGGGGCAAGAACGTTCTGAAGGTGGTGCTCAGTCAATGCAATAGTCAGAAGTGTGGGGGAAAGGGGAATAGGGGAAGAGCGTTCTGAAGGTGTTGCTGAGTCAATGCAGAAGTCAGAAGTGTGGGGAAAAGGGGAATGGGGCAAGAATGTTCTGAAGGTGGTGCTCAGTCAATGCAATAGTCAGAAGTGTGGGGGAAAGGGGAATGGGGCAAGAGCGTTCTGAAGGTGGTGCTGACTCAATGCAGGAGTCAGAAGTGTGGGGGAAAGAGGAATAGGCAAGAGCATTCTGAAGGTGGTGCCGAGTCAATGTAGGAGTCAGAAGTGTGGGGGAAAGGAGAATGGGGCAAGAGTGTTCTGAAGGTGGTGCTGAGTCAATGCAGGACTTAGAAGTGTGGGGAACGGAGAATGGGGCAAGAGTGTTCTGAAGGTGGTGCTGACTCAATGCAGGAGTCAGGAGTGCGGGGGAAAAGGGAATGGGCAAGAGCATTCTAAAGGTGGTGCTGGGTCAATGCAGGAGCCAGAAGTGTGGGGGATAGGGGAATGGGGCAAGAGTGTTCTGAAGGTGGTGCTGAGTCAATTCAAGAACCAGAATTTTGTGGAAAGGTGAATGGGGCAAAAGCATTATGGAGGTTGTACTGAGTCAATGCAATATTCAGAAGTGTGGGGGAAAGGGGAATAGGGGAAGAGCGTTCTGATGGTGTTGCTGAGTCAATGCAGAAGTCAGAAGTCTGGGGAAAAGGGGAATGGGCAAGAATGTTCTGAAGGTGGTGCTCAGTCAATGAAATAGTCAGAAGTGTGGGGGTAGCGTAATGGGGCAAGAGCATTCTGAAGGTGGTGCAAGTCAATTCAGGAACCAGAATTGTGGGGGTAGCAGAATGGGGCAAGAGCGTTCTGAATGTGGTACCGAGTCAATGTAGGAGTCAGAAGTGTGGGGGAAAGGAGAATGGGGCAAGAGTGTTCTGAAGGTGGTGCTGAGTCAATGCAGGAGTTAGAAGTGTGGGGAACGGAGAATGGGGCAAGAGCGTTCTGAAGGTGGTGCTGAGTCAATGCAGGAGTCAGAGGTGTGGGGATAGGGGAATGTGGTAAGAGCATTCTGCAGGTGGTGCTGAGTCAATGCAGGAGTCGGAAGTGTGGGGAAAAGGGAAATGGGGCAAGAATGTTCTGAAGGTGGTGCTGAGTCAATTCAGTACTCAGAAGTGGGGGGGATAGGGGAATGGGGCAAGAGTGTTCTGAAGGTGGTGCTGAGTCAATTCAAGAACCAGAATGGTGTGGAAAGGTAAATGGGGCAAAAGCATTATGGAGGTTGTACTGAGTCAATGCAGGAGTCAGAAGTGTGGGGGAAAGGTGAATGGGGCAAGAGTGTTCTGAAGGTGGTGCTGGTCAATGCAGGCATCAGACATGTGAGGGAAAGGGGAAGGTGTAAGAGCGTTCTGAAGGTGGTGCTGAGTCAATGCAGGAGTCAGAAGTGTGGGAGAAAGGGGAATGGGGCAAGAGTGTTCTGAAGGTGGTGCTGAGTCAATGCAGGGGTCAGAAGTGTGGGGGAAGGGGAATGGGCAAGAACGTTCTGAAGGTGGTGCTGAGTCAATGCAGGAGTCAGAACTGCAGAGCAAAGGGGAATGGGGCAAGAGCATTCTGAAGGTGGTGCTGAGTCAATGCAGGGGCCAGAAGTGTGGGAAAGGGGAATCAGGCAAGAGTGTTCTGAAGGTGGTGCTGAGTCAATGCAGGAGTCAGAACTGCAGAGGAAAGGGGAATGGGACAAGAGAGTTCTGCAGGTGGTGCTGAGTCAATGCAGGAGTCAGAAGTGTGAGGGAAAGGGGAATGGGGCAAGAGTGTTCTGAAGGTGGTGCTGAGTCAATGCAGGAGTCAGAAGTGTGGGGGAAAGGGGAATGGGGCAAGAGCGATCTGAAGATGGTGCTGAGTCAAAGAAGGAGTCAGAAGTGTGGGAGAAAGGGGAATGGGGTAAGAGCATTCTGAAGGTGGTGCTGAGTCGATGCAGGAGTCAGAACTGTGGGGGAAAGGGGAATGGGGCAACAGCGTTCTGAAGGTGGTGATGAGTCAATGCAGTACTCAGAACTGCGGGGGAAAGGGGAATGGGGCAAGAACATTCTGAAGGTGGTGCTGACTCAATGCAGGAGTTAGAAGTGCAGGGGAAAGGAGAATGGGCAAGAGTATTCTGAAGGTGGTGCTGAGTCAATGCAGGAGCCAGAAGTGTGGGGTATAGGGGCATGGGTCAAGAGCGTTCTGAAGGTGGTGCTGAGTCAATTCAGGAACCAGAATTGTGTGGAAAGGAGAATGAGGCAACAGCGTTCTGGAGGTGGTACTGCGTCAATGCAGGAGTCAGAAGTGTGGGGGAAAGGTGAATGGGGCAAGAGGGTTCTGAAGGTGTTGCTGAGGTAATGCAGGAGTCAGACATGTGGGGGAAAGGGGAATGGGCAAGAGCGTTCTGAAGGTGGTGCTGAGTCAATGCAGGAGTCAGAAGTGTGGGAGAAAGGGGCATGTGGCAAGAGCATTCAGAAGGTAGTGCTGATCAATGCAGGAGTGAGAGGTGTGGGGGGTAGGCGAATGGGGCAAGAGCATTCTGAAGGTGGTGCAGAGTCAATGCAGGAGTCAGAAGTGTGGGGAAAGGGGAATGGGGCAAGAGTGTTCTGAAGGTGGTGCTGAGTCAATGCAGGGGTCAGAAGTGTGGGGGAAGGGGAATGGGCAAGAACGTTCTGAAGGTGGTGCTGAGTTGTCACGCCTACCCTTCCCCGTCCCTCAGCACCCACGCGCCTCCCTTCAGTTCCCTGTCCCGCTCCCGCTCACGCCCGCACAACTCCTCGGTCCCTCCCAATACCTGTGTCCCTTCCCAACAGCAGCGGGATGTCATGGGAGGCGGAGGAAGGCAGCAACCATGGCGTCTGTGGTCCCGCTGGCGCTGGGGAACACCGGCTTTCAACATTCGTGGCCGATGCAGACCGCCGCGCTCACTGGTTGGTTCTTCCCGGTCATGTGATTGCAAGCAACATCGCTCGTCTAGGCTCGCGACGTTACAGATGTGATCACGTGACCTGTCACGTGACCAATCACATGACAAATTAAGGAAGTAACCAGTATAAAGAGCTGCCGGCACCACAGGTCCACGCTTCTCAGCTGTTGCTTTCGGCATTGAGTGGCGTTACGTTATCTGGTGTATTTTCTTGGATATTTTGGACTTTGCTTACAGACTTTGGATTGTCTTTGGATTACCCTCCTGGATTTGCCGCATTGGACATTTGGCTATCTGGTTTATGAACAACTGCCTTGTCCCACAGATTGTTTTGGATTAACCCTTGAACTTTGGAACTTTGTACTTTTCACTTTGGAAGTTAAACACCTCTTCCCTTTTTCCTCAAGGTGAAAATAACATCACAGGTCTCTACAGGCATTGGATAATACCATTCATCTTGCTGCTGTTGGGCTCCCAGTTCCCTGACACCCATCATAGGGAGGGAGCACGAGGTGGGCTTTCCTTACAACATCTTTACAGGCTACTCTGGTAGGTGTCATTTAGTCCCTTATACTAGAGAGTTGTTTACCGTCATAGTTGTGCAATATTCTTACTTGACTGCCTGTTCCTTTGCAGCTGCCTGGTTACCTGAGCCACCTGTGTTCCTGCTTTCTGCACCTGTGGCCTCAATAACTGGCCAGGGATTGTCTTTGCTTACTCTCTCTGGCCGGTGCTTGGGGACGGAGGTATACATAGTCATCGCGGTACCTCATCTGAAGATTTTGCCGCTATACCGCTTTGGCTATGGATACCACCACTGGGGATCCAGTTGCTGCTCTGGTACAGGCCATCACGGTGTTGAGAGCTGATATGTCGGCCACAACGGCTGCTATTCATCAGCAGCTAGATACAATACACAGTGAGCGCCATGCCCTACCTGCTGATCCTGAGTTTGGAGATGCCCCTCCCCAGGCAAACCCTCCCACTCCTGCCCCGACACCGGCACCCGTGTTTGTTCCCACTCCATTCCCTTTGGCATCTCCCAAAAAGTTCCAGGGTGACCCCCGCAAGTTCTGCACATTCCTGAATCAGTGCAAGCTTCATTTTTGTGTCGCCCACAGGCGTTTCCTGACTCCACAGCGAAGGCTGCATTCACACTGTCACTCTTGGGGGGTATAGCGGTGGCTTGGGCGAACCCTTTACTAGAGAATGACAATCCCATTTTGTATGACTTCGATTTACTCATAACAGAAATGACCAGGGTGTTCGACACTAGGCACAAGGCCCAAGCACAGGAGAGTTGTTGGAATTAAGTCAGGGGAAGACAACGCTGGATGAGTACATCACCCGGTTCAATTAGGTGTTGGTAGAAACATCCTGGCCAGAGAAGAAAAAGGCTGTGGTATTTTACCGAGGGTTTAACGATGCCATGAAAGACGCATTGGCGGTGGTGCCCTCTGTAACAGCTCAATATCCTGAGTTAGTCGATCTGGCCTTGCAAGTAGATGCCCAAAGGGCAGAGAGGAGACAGGAACTTGGAAAATCAGTGTCTTTGTCTTCCGTCCCCTCTTCCAGTGAGTCCGTAGGGGAACCCATGCAAATAGGGGGGGTCCGCAGCCCAATCACAGCCACGGAAAGGGAACGACGACGCTCCTCGAATGCCTGCTTTTATTGTGGGCTCCATGGACATTATGTGAGGGAAATACCCCAGGTGCCCGAAGCCCAAGTCAATGGTTTTTCAGAAAGCCCATCCTTAGACGAGGGGGGGTCGGATGGGCTCACCCTTATCCTCCTCAGTGGAACCAGGTTTCATGGGACCCATGCACATTCAAGCCCTTCTAGTTTCCGTAGACAACACCAGTCACAAGGTAAAACTAGTCATCGATTCAGGGGCAACGGGGAACTATGTGGACATAGCCTTGGCAGCATCACTCAATCTACCCCTCCAGAACAAGCGCCGACCAAAACCAGTCTAGGCCATCGATGGTTCGGCTCTTGTATCTGATCCAAGCAAACAGCACCTCTCACATTTATTATTCAGGAGGTACATAGCGAGACCCTGTCCTTTGATCAGATCTCCACTCCACAATTTGGGCTTATTCTGGGTCTCCCTTGGTTACGCACCCATAATCCTGTTATCGATTGGTATCATGGAGGTATGTTCTTTGAATCTGTCCACTGCCAGAGCCATTGTCTCACGCTCTCAGGTAAAGTCACATCTCCTTCACAAGTCCTGGGGGCTTTAACCCAGTTACAGATTAGTGATGAACAGACTATGGACTCGGATCCACCAGGTCATGTTGTGGGCGTTACGGTTTCGACTATCCCGGCAGAATACAGTGACTTTTCTGACGTCTTTGACAAGAAGTGTGCCGAACATCTACCACCACACCGGTCTTACGACTGTCCCATCCACCTGATCCCTGGAACATCTATACCATGTGGATGGATTTATTCCTTGTCACCCATGGAAGACTTAGCCCTAAAAGAATATATCCAGACAGCATTGAGGATAGGTCACAGCCGTCCTTCCCAGTCTCCGGCTGCTAGCCCAATCTTTTTTGTGCCCAAAAGAGAAGGCGATTTGCGTCCCTGTGTGGATTACTGTCATCTAAACCAGATAATGATCAAGAATAGGTACCCCATTCCCCCGATAACACCACTCTTTGATAATCTTACTCATGCCTCTATTTTCACTAAACTGGATCTTAGAGGGGCATACAATCTGGTTCGCATAAAACAGGTTGACGAGTGGAAGACCGCTTTCTGTACTAGGCATGGTCTATATGAGTATACTGTGATGCCCTTTGGGCTATGTAACGCCCCCGGGACATTCCAGATGTTTATGAATGATGTATTTCATGACATCATAGATACATATGTCATTGTGTATCTAGACGACATCTTGATCTTTTCTCCAACTCTTCCACCGCATATAGGCCATGTTCGCGAAGTACTCCACAGACTCCGAACCCACGCGCTGTTTGCAAAACCACAAAAGTGACTTTTCCACACCACAGAAGTGGATTTCTTGGGTTATCACATCAACTCTAAAGGACTCTCTATGAACTCAGTCAAGGTTGACACTGTTTTGAATTGGCCTGTTCCCACCACCGTTAAGGCTTTCAGTCCTTCCTCTGATTTGCAAACTTTTACAGAAGGTTTATCACAGGGTTCTCCTCCATAGCAGCGCCCTTAACCCGTCTGACCAGTCCGCAGGTACCCTATGTTTGGGCCCCAGAACAAGATGAGGCATTTAATACATTAAAAACGGCCTTTACATCGGCCCCTATACTGCAACATCCAAACGCTGAGCTGCCTTTCATGGTAGAGGCTGATGCTTCTTCGTTCGCTTTAGGTGCAGTTCTTTCCCAGGCTTGTCCGGCCACGGGGCTCCTCCACCCTGTCGCGTTCCATTCCCGCAAATTTACACCAACAGAACAGCACTATACTGTCAAAGAGAAGGAACTTCTGGCTGTTAAGGACGCATTTCAGACTTGGAGACACCATCTGTTAGGGGCCCGACACCAGATAACTGTCTACTCCGATCATCGTAATTTACAGGATCTGGCCAACCTGAAGTGCCTTAACAGCCATCAAGTACGTTGGCACCTGTTCTTTTCCACCTACGATTTCATTATACGTCACCATCCAGGTATAGGTCACGGCAAAGCAGATGCTCTGTCACAGCTGCCAGGGTGGTGGATTCCCTTCCCGTATTCCCAGAGACTCTATTGGATAAGAAGCATGTTATCTGCTTATGTACCCCACCAGTGGATCTGCTTGACTCTATACGTCAGTGGTTCTCTGTACATCCCAACGATGCTGAATAGTGGGCTCCAGTATTCCATGACGGTTTACCATTTGTACAGAGCTGGTTATACCTCCCCACTCAGGACACCCGTATTCGAGCGTTGGAATGGTCTCATGATGCCCCAATAAATGGCCATCCAGGGCAGGGTCGGACCCTTAAGTTATTATAAAGATGGTGTTGGCGGCCTACCATACGCAAAGATGTGAACAATTATGTGTCTAACTGCTCACTATGTGCCCAATGTAAATACAGGAAAGGTCGGCCTTTAGGTCTGCTTCAACCCCTACCCATTCCACCACGCCCCTGGCACACGGTTACCATGTACTTTATTACTGACCTCCCCAAGATTCAGGGCCACGACACTTTATGGGTTTTTGTAGATACATTCACCAAGATGGCTCGCTTTGTCCCATGTGTTGGCATACCTTCAGCTCCGACTTTAGCCAAGCTGTTCTTTCATTCTTTCTTCTGTCTATTTGGGTTACCTTCTGTCATAATTTCCGATAGGGGTTCCCAGGTCACTTCCCCATTTTGGCGTTCTCTAACAAAGCTACTAGGAATTGATGCCCGGTTTTCCTCCTCTTACCACACTGAAACTGATGGCCAGACTGAGTGTGTCAACCAGTCCCTCGAGCAGTATCTCTGCTGCCTATCCTTACAACATCAACAGACATGTATCAAGTTCTACATATGGCAGAATTCACCTACAACAATGCCCCAAACTCGGGCAATGGGTTTTCCCTGTTCTATTCGCTCTATGGTCAACACCCCCGAATCCTGCCAATACCTGATTTTCAGAATGCCGAAATCTCGCTGCTGCTACCTGTTTTAGGGATCTAGGTAGCATTCATTCTCAGACTATTGCCCATTTTAGGGAAGCCCAGACTACCATGTGCACCGCAGCAAACAATAAACGTTCTACTGCTCCATGTTACAACATCGGTGACAAGGTATGGCTGTCCGTTCGACATCTACACATACCTGGTTATCGTAAATTGCTCCCTCGTTTTGTGGGTACCTACCGTGTTACAAGAGTCATTAATCCTGTTGCTTACCACCTGTCCTTGCCTCCTGTATGGCGCATACATCCCGTGTTCCATATGTCCTTGTTAAAACCTTTTTTGCCCAGCACTAGAGCGATTCTGCCCCCGTCCCCGCTGATTCATGACTCTGCGATAGAATATGAGGTCAATGATATCTTGGGGTCACGCGTCAGTAGGGGTGTGCTTTAATTTCTCATATATTGGGTTGGCTTCGGTCCAGAGGAGAGATCATGGGAGCCTGCTGCCAATGTCCATGCTCCGATCTTGGGGTCTAGGTTCCATAGGCTCAACCCTGCCTGCCCACGTGGTTGTGGGTCCTTGGGGGGGGGGGCTCTGTCATGCCTACCCTTCCCCGTCCCTCAGCACCCATGCGCCTCCCAGCACCCACCCGCCTCCCTTCAGTTCCCTGTCCCGCTCCCACCCCGCACAACTCCTCGGTCCCTCCCAATACCTGTGTCCCTTCCCAACAGCAGCAGGATGTCATGGGAGGCGGAGGAAGGCAGCAACCATCGCATCTGAGGTCCCGCTGGTGCTGGGAAACGCCGGCTTTCAACATTCGTGGCTGATGCAGAGAGCGGCGCTCACTGGTTGGTTCTTCCCGGTCACGTGATTGCAAGCAACGTCGCTCGTCTAGGCTCGCGACATTGCAGATGCGATCATGTGACCTGTCACGTGACCAATCACGTGACCAATTAAGGAAGTAACCAGTATAAAGAGCTGCCAGCACCGCAGGTCCACGCTTTTCAGCTGTTGCTTTCGGCATTGAGTGGCGTTACGTTTTCTGGTGTATTTTCTTGGATATTTTGGACTTTGCTTACGGATTTTGGATTGTTTTTGGATTACCCTCCTGGATTTGGCGCATTGGACTTTTGGCTATCTGGTTTATGAACAACTGCCTTGTCCCACGGATTGTTTTGGATTAACCCTTGAACTTTGGAACTTTGTACTTTTCACTTGGGAAGTTAAACACCTCTTCCCTTTTTCCTCAAGGTGCAAATAACATCATAGGTCTCTACAGGCATTGGATAATACCATTCATCTTGCTTCTGTTGGGCTCCCAGTTCCCTGACACCCATCATAGGGCGGGAGCACGAGGTGGGCTTTCCTTACTACATCTTTACAGGCTACTCTGGTCGGTGTCATTTAGTCCCTTATACTAGAGAGTTGTTTACCGTCATAGTTGTGCAATATTCTTACTTGACTGCCTGTTCCTTTGCAGCTGACTGGTTACCTGAGCCACCTGAGTTCCTCCTTTCTGCACCTGTGGCCTCAATGACTGGCCTGGGATTGTCTTTGCTTACTCTCTCTGGCCGGTGCTTGGGGACGGAGGTATACATAGTCATCGCTGTGCCTCATTTGAAGATTTTGACATGAGTCAATGCAGGAGTCAGAAATGTGGGGGGAAGAGGAATGGGGAAAGAGCATTCTGAAGTTGGTGCTGAGTCAATGCAGGGGCCAGAAGTGTGGGGAAAGGGGAATCAGGCAAGAGCGTTCTAAAGGTGGTGCTGAGTCAATGCAAGACTCAGAAGTGCAGGGGAAAGGGGAATGGGACAAGAGCGTTCTGCAGGTGGTGCTGAGTCAATGCAGGAGTCAGAAGTGTGAGGGAAAGGTGAATGGGGCAAGAGTGTTCTGAAGGTGGTGTTGAGTCAATGCAGGAGTCAGAAGTGTAGGGGAAAGGGGAATGGGGCAAGAGCGATCTGTAGATGGTGCTGGGCCAATGCAGAAGTCAGAGGTGTGGGGGAAAGGGGAATGGGGTAAGAGAATTCTGAAGGTGGTGCTGAGTCAATACCGGAGTCAGAAACGTGGGGCATAGGGGAATCGGGCAAGAGCATTCTGAAGGTGGTGCTGAGTCAATGCAGGAGTCAGAAGTGTGGGGGAAAGGGGAATGAGGCAAGAGCATTCTGACGGTGGTGCTGAGTCGATGCAGGAGTCAGAACTGTGGGGGAAAGGGGAATGGGGCAAGAGTGTTCTGAAGGTGGTGCTTAGTCAATGCAGGAGTCAGAAGTGTGGGGAAAGGAGAATGGGGCAAGAGTGTTCTGAAGGTGGTGCTGAGTCAATGCAGAAGCCAGATGTGTGGGGAAAGGGGAATGGGGCAAGAGTGTTCTGAAGGTGGTGCTTAGTCAATGCAGAAGTAAGAAGTGTGGGGGAAAGGGGAATGGGGCAAGAGCGTTCTGAAGGTGGTGCTGAGTCAATGCAGAAGCCAGATGTGTGGGGAAAGGGGAATGGGGCAAGAACGTTCTGAAGGTGGTGCTGAGTCAATGCAGGTACAGGAGTGTGGGGGAATAGGGGAATGGGACAAGAGCATTCTGCAGATGGTGCTAAGTCAATGCAGGAACCAGAACTGCGGGGGAAAGGGGAATGGGGCAAGACTGTTCTGAAGGTGGTGCTGAGTCAATGCATGAATCAGAACTGCAGGAGAAAGGGAAATGGGGCAAGACCGTTCTGAAGGTGGTGCTGAGTCAATGCAGGAGCCAGAAGTGTGGTGGGGAAAGGGGAATGGGGCAAGAGCGTTCTGAAGGTGGTGCTGAGTTAATGCAGGAGTGAGAGGTGCAGGAGAAAGAGGAATGGGCAAGAGCTTTCTGAAGGAGGAGCTGAGTCAATGCAGGAGTCAGAAGTGTGGGGGAAAGGGGAATGGGGCAAGAACGTTCTGAAGGTGGTGCTGAGTCAATGCAGGAGTCAGAATTGTGGGGGGAATGGGTATGGGTCAAGAATGTTCTGAAGGTGGTGCTGAGTCAATGCAGAAGCCAGATGTGTGGGGAAAGGGGAATGGGGCAAGAGTGTTCTGAAGGTGGTGCTTAGTCAATGCAGAAGTCAGAAGTGTGGGGGAAAGGGGAATGGGGCAAGAGCGTTCTGAAGGTGGTGCTGAGTCAATGCAGAAGCCAGATGTGTGGGGAAAGGGGAATGGGGCAAGAGTGTTCTGAAGGTGGTGCAGAGTCAATGCAGAAGCCAGATGTGTGGGGAAAGGGGAATGGGGCAAGAGTGTTCTGAAGGTGGTGCTTAGTCAATGCAGAAGTCAGAGTGTGGGGGAAAGGGGAATGGGGCAAGAGCGTTCTGAAGGTGGTGCTGAGTCAATGCAGAAGCCAGAAATGTGGGGAAAGGGGGATGGGACAAGAGCGTTCTGAAGGTGGTGCTGAGTCAATGCAGGTGTCAGGAGTGTGGGGGAATAGGGGAATGGGACAAGAGCGTTCTGAAGGTGGTGCTGAGTTAATGCAGGAGTGAGAGGTGCAGGAGAAAGAGGAATGGGCAAGAGCTTTCTGAAGGAGGAGCTGAGTCAATGCAGGAGTCAGAAGTGTGGGGAAAGGGGAATGGGGCAAGAACGTTCTGAAGGTGGTGCTGAGTCAATGCAGGAGTCAGAATTGTGGGGGGAATGGGTATGGGTCAAGAATGTTCTGAAGGTGGTGCTGAGTCAGTGCAGGAGTCAGAACTGCGGGGGAAAAGGGAATGGGGCAAGAGCGTTCTGAAGGTGATGCTGAGTTAATGCAGGAGCCAGAGGTGCGGGAGAAAAAGGAATGGGCAAGAGCTTTCTGAAGGAGGAGCTGAGTCAATGCAGGAGTCAGAAGTGTGGGGGAAAGGGGAATGGGGCAAGAACGTTCTGAAGGTGGTGCTGAGTCAATGCAGGAGTCAGAATTGTGGGGGGAATGGGTATGGGTCAAGAATGTTCTGATGGTGGTGCTGAGTCAATACAGGAGTCAGAAGTGTGGAGGAAGAGGAATGGGGCAAGAGCGTTCTGAAAGTGGTGCTGAGTCGATACAGGAGTCAGAAGTGTGGAGGAAGAGGAATGGGGCAAGAGCGTTCTGAAAGTGGTGCTGAGTCAATGCAGGAGTCAGAGGTGTGGAGGAAGCAGAATGGGGCAAGAACGTTCTGAAGGTGGTGCTGAGTCAATACAGGAGCAAGATGTGTGCAGAAGAGGGAATGGGGCAAAAGTGTTCTGAAGGTGGTGCTGCGTCAATGCAGGAGTCAGAATTGTGGGGGGAATGGGTATGGGGCAAGAATGTTCTGAAGGAGGTGCTGAGTCTATGCTGGAGTCAGAAGTGTGGGGAAAAGGCAATGGGGCAAGAGCGATCTGAAGGTGGTGCTGGTTCAATGCAGGAGTCAGAAGTGTGGGGCACTGGGGAAAAGGGCAAGAGCATTCTCATAGGTGGTGCAAAGTCAATGCAGGAGTCACAAGGGTGGGGGAAGGGGAATGGGGCAAGAGCGTTCTGAAGGTGATGCTGAGTCAATGCAGGAGTCAGAACTGTGGGGGAAAAGGGAATGGGGCAAGAGCATTTTGAAGGTGGTGCTGAGTCAATGCAGGAGTCAGAAGTGTGGGGGAAAGGGGAATGGGGAAGAGCATTCTGAAGGTGGTGCTGAGTCAATGCAGGAGCCAGAAGTGTGGGGAAAGGGGAATGGAGAAAAAGGATTCTGAAGGTGGTGGTGAGTCAATGCAGGAGTCAGAAGTGTGGGGGAAATGGGAATGGGGAAAGAGTGTTCTGAAGGTGGTGCTGAGTCAATGCAGGAGTCAGAAGTGTGGGGGAAAGGGGAATGGGGCAAGAGCGTTCTGAAGGTGGTGCTGAGTCAATGCAGGAGTCAGAACTGCAGGGGAAAGGGGAATGGGGCAAGAGCGTTCTGAAGGTGGCTCTGGGTCAATGCATGAGCCAGAGATGTGGGGGAAAGGGAGATGGAGCAAGAGCATTCTGAAGATGGTGCTGAGTCAATGCAAAAGTCAGAAGTGTGGGGGAAAGGGGAATGGGGAGGAGCATTCTGAAGGTGTTGATGTGTCAATGGAGGAGTCAGAAGTGTGGGGGCAGGAGGAGTGGGACAAGAGCATTCTGAATGTGGTGCTGAGTCAATGCCGGAGCCAGAAGTGTGGGGGAAAGGGGAATGGAGCAAGAGCATTCTGAAGGTGGTGCTGAGTCAATGCAGGAGTCAGAAGTGTTTGGTAGACGGCGGTCTGCTCTTTCTCCAATTATATTGAAAGACAAGAGGGCATGGAACTGCTGAGCAAGGAAGCAGCCTCATAGAAGGCAAGACCAACCAGGCTTGTAAGGACTGCAGGTGGGTGAGAGCACCCCGAAGGTGTGGGGGATCAGCAGCGCAGTGTGGAGAATAAATTGGGGGGACTGGAGTCCTAAGGCTAGAACATGCAGACTGCAATTGGCACAGGGTCCAGTTCCAAGGGAAATACACACAGTGTGTCATGGGTGTAGAGTAGAGCCTAGGCATGTCCAGCTCTTGGGGCTTTTTTTCAAAGCAAGGTCTTCAAAGATTTCATGAACCTCATAGGATTTTCCTCACTTCCCACCAAAATGGGAACCATTTCACAAGATTCTGCCTGCACAGGATAGTGTTCTGCTCCCTGCACTTTTCTCTGAGGTGGACATGGG
Organism: Ambystoma mexicanum; assembly: GCF_040938575.1. NCBI lineage: Eukaryota > Metazoa > Chordata > Amphibia > Caudata > Ambystomatidae > Ambystoma > Ambystoma mexicanum. Next base: position 1,354,852,407 of record NC_090935.1, on the reverse strand, counting down.
CATGATTTTCATGGAGGCAGAACAATGGAGGACCATGACAGGCATTTAGCGCTAATTTTGTTGTAGGAGCTATGAAAAACCTTTCTTCCAGAAAGCCGGGTGGATAAGGCAGTGCGTTCTGAATGTGATGCCCTGCTTGTTGGGGAGTCAATTAAGTGTTTGGAGAGCCGCAGTGATGCTTTCCCTAGATTTAATCGTCAAGATCATCGTGGCTGTTTTATTCTGAATCAGTTGGATGGGATGGATCTGGGTTTTAGGGAGGACCAAGTAAACACATGTTTAGTAGTCGAAGAGGGCTCGGACAAACAATTTTTTAAGTGCTAAAAGGGACTGTAAGTGCCTTGTTCAGGGAGGGGAGAGTGTGATTCTCGGGGTGACGCTGAAAATGGGATTTTGATGTCTACATTGCCCCCAAGGATGATCCCCGGTTCTTAGCTTGTAAGCTTTGGCAAGGTGGAAGACCTAAGAACCAAGCACAGCTGAATGGGAAGCAGCCAAGCAAAGGATTTCTGCTCTGGAATCATTAAGACACACTCAATCAGCAAGTCTTGGTGCTGGTTGAAAGGTTCATGGTGTCTGCATCAATGAAGATTTTTGCCAACCCTATTTCCTGAGTGTCCATCCTGTCAACCTCTCTACCCTCAGAAAGGTAGATATTTCCGTGATCTTGTCTTCTGCACCAGTGTCAGGAGGACGCCTATCACTTCTTCTAACCGTTCTCACCCTCCATCACTGGCACACACACCGGTAGCAAAGGCAGAGCGCTTGCAAGGGAACCCTGCGCCTTTGCCAAAGTTGGAGCTTCATATTAATCTGAAGAAGGAAGTTTTTCTCCTGGTTATCTTGCTTCAGTGGTTGAAATAATAGTTCTAACACAGAAGTTAATGCGATACAGCTTTCGCTTTTATTTGTGCTAGTGCTGGGTTGTTTTGCACATTTAATTGATATGCGTTGTTTACACTTAAAGGCAATTGTGTGCCTTGTTTGTCAGCCGACACATGTTTCGACCAGTGGGTCTTTATCAAGGCTATTGTCAAAAGTCTCTAGCCCCCTGTGGGGTCCTGGTATAGGTGCTGTCCAGTGGACAATCTTGGCTCCTGGTGGGCCCTTGGTCCTGCATGATTCCTAGGTCCGTTACGGCTCGTGAGGACAGCACCTATACCAGGACCAGGACCCCACAGGGGGCTAGAGACTTTTGACAATAGCCTTGATAAAGACCCATGGGTCGAAACACGTGTCGGCTGACAAACAAGGCACACAATTGCCTTTAAGTGTAAACAATGCATATCAATTAAATGTGCAAAACAACCCAGCACTAGCACAAATAAAAGCGAAACCTGTATCGCATTAACTACTGTGTTAGAACTATTATTTCAACCACTGAAGCAAGATAACCAGGAGAAAAACTTCCTTCTTCTACTTAACAACTTGGGGTGCTGGCTAAACCCCAACAGCTCCTGTGATCTTGCAACACCAGAACAACTTATTACTCTTCAAAAACAGATCCGATCACAGGCTGTTTCCACACCTAGAGCCAACCACGATTCTTCATATTTATCTGAATTTGTGTCATGGGCATTTAGTTCACTAGCGTGTGTGCACAATTATTTAAGAAAAAAATAGAATATTAATGTCTACCAAACCATAGACTAGGGTCTAATACATATCCACGGGCATGTGCCTGCTTTGGGGGAAAAATCCACGTTGGAAATAATGTTAAATGTTAAATGTATTTGTACCGCGCACCGTCACCACCGAAGTTGGTCCCCAGGCACTCCTAGCAGAATACACTGTCAGTGCAAGATCGTGACGAAAGAAAATAAAAGGGGACAGCTACGGTTTATGATTTAGCGACTAAAGGCAAACATTACGGGTTCATTTATATATTTGTTGAAGAAAGTCTTTCTTCACAGCTAACCCTAATGGGCTGGAGTCGGGTTCCAACCGTCGCATGGCTCGAGCAGCAACAGCAGCTGCGGAATGCGCGGGACTAATAGGCGGCTCCACTTAACTGCGGCGCGGCCTTGCATTTTTATCTGCGCATTAGCAACGATCTGAAGGGTTTCTAGCCGTTCCAGTTTTACACTGTGTGGGGAATGGGGAGCCCCAGGGGGTTATTTACTGTAATCCACACACTTTGGCATGTTATTGTCATCCCGTCATGTTCACCTCCTCAACACCATGAGTGTACAGCATGTTTCTTTCACCTTTTCACTCCGTTTGGCGGGGCACGTTCGAGCGGAGCACGAAGGCCTACGTTTAAATGGACTTTACTTAAAAAACTTAGACCTGACCCTTTGCGTTCATTGCAGTATTGAACCACAGTGCGATTCATAGTGGGGGCCGAGGACAGGCTCGGACTGGCCTATAGGGCCATGCCCAACAACAATGCTAGTGTCCAAGGAGGCCAGTTTGATCGCTTTATTTTTTTGCAGCTAGTAGTTTTGACCAGTGTCAGTCACTTCAGTCTTCAGGGCACTGTTCATGTGGGGGAGGGGTATTCTTTTTCATTCTTCGGGGTGCCTCGTCTCTCCGATCTCTCCCCCCTTCTTTCCTTCCTTTGAATATTACTTCGCGCAATTCTCTCATCCATTTTCAATTGGACTTCGTATTCTTTATCGTCCTCCGGGACCTCTTATCTTGCTGATGTTAATTCCCTTGCGTCGCATCTGCTCCCACTCTCCTGATATGACATCATGTGGCATTTATAACGCGCCTGTCCATTCATACTTCTTGGCGACGTTAATCTTCGTCTTCTAACTGCTCATTCGTCCTCTTCTTAACTCATTTTACTTAGCCCAACTTCCTACCCCTCGCTCCCAGTCCTCGGGGTCTTCTCTTGACTTAATATCCCTCTCTTTTTCCTGCGACACTCTTGGAGTCGCACATCCTACCTGTTCATCTGATCACTTCCCTCTTTCTCTCTATCCCTCACTACCCGAGTCTTGTTCTCTGCTTCCTCCCCGTTTCTCTTACCCGTCATGATCCTTGTTCCTTTAACCCTACCACTTTCTTTTCTTCCCTGTCTTCGACACTTCTACCCCCAGTCATGTCTCCTCTCTCTCGACAGACGATGATCTACTCATCTTTATCCAGCTCTGATCCTTCTCATCCTTCACGCCCTTTCCGTCCTTCTAGGAAACCCTCCCAACCTTGGCTTTCTCCTTCCTTTCTGTCTCTCTGTTCCTCTTTACTCTTTACTGGAAGACGTCTTGCACTCCCAATGATCTTTCTACTTTATCATCTCTTAACTTTCTTATGACTTTATTCTTTTAGCTGCTAAAAAACAATACTTTACGTCTCTTATGCTTTCTCTTTCTCACCATCCACAACGTCTTTTCCAATTATTAAGCTCAATTCTTCCTCCCTATCCCCTGATGCTTGCAACACTTCAGTAAAGGTGTGTTATAAATGCCATATCATATCATATCATACTTCTCTTTCCAGCCCTCTTTCTGCTACTGATTTAGAGGACTTCTTCACTTCTGTCTGTTCCCCCTTCCCCTCTTCTTTCCCTCCTATGAACCCTTCATTTTCTTATGCTTCATCTGATGTTTCCCCTCTTCATACTTCTCCTTCATTTTCCTCTTTTTCTCCTCTCTCTGATGTTGAGATGTATCTTTTTTTGGCCTGTGCGCACCCTACTGCATGCCCACTGGATCCTATTCCTTCTGCGCGGATTCCTTCTATTTATCCACTTTTAGTCTCTTATCACAATCTCTTAGTCAATTGTTCCCTTGATTATTCCATCTGTTGTCCTCTTTCAAAAATTGTGGTCCTTATTCCCATTCTTAAAACACCTTCTTTGGACTCTTCCAGACCGCCTAACTTTCAACCTATTTCCTTATTGCCTTTTTTATCTAAACTTCTAGAATGGGTATTATATTCTCAAGGCTCTTCTTTTCTTCACCTTCACTCTCGTCTCTGCCTCCCCTTGAATTTGGATTCCGCCCGGTCACTCTACTGAATCTGCTCTACTACATGTAGCCAGCTCTTTACTCACTCACTCACTCACTCACTCTATTCTTATTCATCTTGCTTTCTCTGCCGCCTTTGACACTGCAGATCCTACTGTCTTCCTCTCCTCTCTTTCTACTCTTGCTTTACCTGGGTCTGTCTAAGGTGGTTTGAGTCTTCTTTTTCTGACCGCTCAGATTCTGTTCCTTGGGCTGGCCAACTCTCTCCTTCACTTCCTCTTTTCAATGGCGTACCGCAAGGTTCTGCTCTCAGTCCTCTTCTCTTCTCCTTATACGCCATTCCCCTTTCTGCTCTCATCAGCTCGTTTACTCTTTCCTGACATTTCTACGCTGAGGGCTCACACATTTTCTTTACTTTCCCCAAATTCACTCCTTCTCTCCATTACGCTGTCTCTTCCGGTATGCTGGCTGTTAAATCCTGGCTGACCTCTCGTTATCTTCACCTCAATCCTTTGAAAACCGAGGTCCTTTCCCCCTTCTTCGCCTTCTCTTTCTCCTCCCCCGTCAGGTCTTCTTTTCCTTCCTTTCTCCCGTTCTCTTCTTCAGTTCGCAATCTTGAGGTCATCATTGACCCCTCTCTTTCGTTCTCCCTTCACATTTCTAGCACTGGCAGTTCTGCCCGTTTTCATCTTTTCAACCTTTGCCATGCCCGTCCATTCTTTTCATTCCAGGCTACCAAACTCTTGTTGACTTGTTGGTTCGGTCCTTCTTCTAGGTCTTCCTATGTCTCCGCTTACTTCTCTATGCTCTGTGTTTAATTCTGCTGTTCACATTCTCTTTCAACTGCCTCCTCTCCCTCATGATACTCCTGCACTTTGCTCTGTTTTCTTTTAATCTCTATCTTCTTTTTCACTTTCTTTGCTTTGTTTACGAAGCCCTGCATGGTCTTGCTCCTTTCTATCTTTCCTCTCTTGTGTCTTTCTACACCCCCCTTGTTCTCTCTGTCCTGAATCTCTTTTTCTTCTTTCTGTTCCTAAATCAGCATGTGCTTCCTTTTGATTTCGTTCTTTCCCCCTGCTTGCCCCCAAGCATTGGAACGCTCTTCCTTTATCTGTATATGCTTCTCCATCCTATCATGTCTTTCACTCTCAACTACAAAATCACCTGTTGTCTCTTTCCTCTTCTTAAGTTTCCGATTACAACCCCATCATTTACATTTTTTAAACTATAGCGTTGAAATTAACTTTTTGCTGAAGCGCTTTGGCGACAGCACTCAATAAATCTAATAAATACAAATAATAAACACAAATACAAACAAATATTCTTTACAATGCACCATTTGCAACACATTGTACCCCAAAACTCACCCATGGTTACTTCTCAAACAGTCTGTCACAAAAGGAACAAATGACCGTTTGAGACTGTGGGTCACTTTTTCATTGATACGTGGGGCAACTTTATGCTCCAGTCCAACCCTAGGGTTAATGCGATGTCCAGGAGAGGCTTGTCCTTAATGGGCGATGGGGCGTTGACCCATCCATTTTGAACAAGCCGCCGCCAAGCCAGCCCAGTAAAAACACTGAGCATTCACTCAGCTGCAACAAGCAGTTGAGGGAGTGTGCCCGGGCTTGCTTTATGTTTGTACCCCAGTGCGCATGTCCAATGGGCATGCAAGGCTGGGGCGTTTCGCTTCACAGCCGTGCATGGCCTATTGATAATGCAGCACAATTGTGCATGCAAAATGAGCCTGGGTCAAAGAAGACTGAGTCAACCGTGTGAGTAGATCCGCACAACTTCCCTGGTTCCTGCGTGCCAGTGCCCCTTTCGGCTAGTGCCAGAGAAGGGTTTATGCCGCATTAGGTAAAGTGACATTTTGCACCCCATCTCCCCACTCTTGCAGTGGACCAGATCGGAAGCTTGCAGCACCCACCTGGCACCCTTTTATGCCCCTCTCTTGGCAACCTCCTATGTGACCACTTACTTTGGCTTATTGTAGCCCTGGCCCTGCATCTTGCATGGCAGGTTTCTCAGAAAAGTCTGTGAAAGGCCGAGTCTGACACGCCCAAGATGTAACTGACTCTTCATATCCTTACCAGCATTTCATAGGCATCAGTCTGCCATTAAAAAAACTCTGCATTTAAAATAAGTGCCCTCAGTCATCCTTACTCTGCCACCCCGACGGGGATTAAGGCTGATTCAGACACACTGAAATATGTCTGACTGCCACGGCTGGCCTTTAGAGGCAGGGCTGGGCTGGCCTATAGGGAACTCGAGAGAATTCCCAGTAGGCCTCTGCAACCATGGCCTCTTTTGTGTGGTAACTTGCACATAATCCCCTAGGAAAAGGGTTGGACTTGCTGAAAATTTAGAATATGGGGCCACTTTGAACATTATTTCCAAAGCCTCTTTTGGTTCCCAGTCCACCCATGTTTAGAGCTCATGTGATGTCATGACATCTCCCCATTTTCTTATTTTCCTGGTCAATTGCACTCATGGATCATCCACAGAAGGATGAACAGCTAAGTCACATGACATGTGACTGACTCTGCCCCAGCATCACCAACCAGAGGCTCCAGTATTTCTGAAAATCTCCCCAAAAATACCCCACACATAACTGATTCTACCCCAGCTCTAACAGACTTTCAATGGTACCAGCACAATCATGAAGCCTTCTGGTTTAACACTAATCAACTTCAAAGTTAATGATGTTATCACCATGGGAAGGATGAAAGAGTAAGACAAGCCCACCTGGTATAAGGAAATTGTCCCATTTAATAATACAAACATAGTGGTACTATGTTCTCTGCTCCTCCTACTCCTGCGACTGACTCACACTCTGACTCAGTCCCTCTCTAATCTGCATCTCTCTATCTCCAACACTCTGGACATCCTTGCCCCTGTCATGGGAATCCGGCTGAAGCTTACCTCCAAGTGCAACTCTTGGTATGACTCCGACCTCACCGTCTTGAAATGCAAGTGCAGGGTGGCTGAGAGAAGTGGAGGGCCTTGGCTGCATCCTCTGACAAACTGGTCTTCCACATGCTACAAAGGGAATACACACTCTCTGTTCTGTCCAAGAAGAGAGCCCACATTCAAGCCCGTGTCTCTGCGGCCTCTAACAACACGGCCAAACTCTTTAAAATCTGCAAGGAACTGGTCAGTCTTGCTGCAGTCTCTACCTCTCCTGTTCCCTCCCAGACCCTCTGTATGACTCTGGCCTCTCACTTAACCACTAAAACTCTGGAAATCCTGTCCTCTATCTTCTCTTCCCCTCCCTCGTCTGCTCTCAGCCCCCTTTAGGCCAACTCCCCCTCTCCTCCTCCGTTCTCCTCTTTCTCTCTGACAACACCTGAAAATGTTTCTAGATTAGTCAGATTTATGAAAGTGTCGTCCAAACAGGTGTTCCCCTACTCCTCCCGAACCATCAAGGACCATGTTGACACCCTCGCTCCAGCCTTGACCGATTTCTGTAATCACTCTTTTGCCACTGGAACTTCCCCTCTCTCCTCAAGAACTCCCTTGTGCACCCCCTTCCCAAGAGGTCGTCTGCCAATCATACCTGTCTGGCAAACTATTGCCCGACCTCTATCACCCCTTTCCTGGGCAAACTCCTGGAAACGCTGGCCATCACCCAGCTGACTGTCCACACTGAATCTGTTGGTTGTCTCCATGACCATCAGTCTGGCTTCAGAGCTGCCAGAGCCATGGAAACTGCTCTCCTGAACACCCGTGAAGTTCTGCTCTCTAACCTTGATCCCAGCATTCCTTCTATCCTCATCCTTCTTGACCTTGCCTCTGCCTTTGACACGGTCAACCACACCATCTGATTAATCAACTCTGTAACACCCTGGGCATTATGGATCAGCCCTGGAGTGGTTGACCTTCTTCGTATTGTACCGCCCCTCCCAGGTCCAACTTGGTTCCTTTCTATCCGCTACCTCACTCTCCACCTGTGGCGTTCCCCGGGGCTCTATACTCCCACCCTGGTTTTCCAACCTCTACTCTGGCCTACCTAATCTCTACCTTCTCCTCCAACTTTCAGTTTTATGCGGATGACACTCATCTCTCCTTCAGGCTCCCCTCAGCCTCTTCTACTCTCTCGCTCATTCCTGACTGCCTATCCACGATTCAGGATTGGTGCACCTCCAACGATCTCTGCCCTAATGCCAGTAAGATGGAGATCCTTTTCATTGGGACTCCTGCTCCCGCTTTCCCTCTCACAATCTGGCTGCCCTCCTTGGGCCCTCTTCCTTTGCCTTCCTTTAAGGGTAAAAACATTGGTGTCATTTTCGACTCCACTCTTTCTTTCCCTCGTCACATCTTGGACGTCGTCAAGAAGTACCACTAGCAGCTGCACCTACTCAAAGGTACTCTTCCCTTTCTCACCTTCCCCTAGAAGCTCACTGTCTCCAGAGCTCTGGTTCTCTTTAGGCTGGACTACTGCAACAGCCTCTTTCTCAATCTACCTTCTGCTACTCTCCACCCTCTGCAACTAATCCAGAACAGGACTGCAAGATTTATCCTTGGCCTAAAGCCCAGGGATCGTATCTCTACAGCCCTGAAATCTCTCCACTGGCTCCCATTGGCTGCAAGGATCAAGTTCAAGAACCTTTGCGTTGTCCACAAGGCTTTCTGGGGCCAGGGCCTGCACTACATCCAACTGTCTCTTCCTAAATAACTTCCTTCTTTGAGCTCTTTGCTCAGCTACCTCCAACTCTCTGAGGGTCAGACGCTTCACTAGGCAGAAAATGGGGGATAGATCTCGCTCCTCTGCAGGTACGTCCCTCTGGAATGGCCTCTCCGCCCCTCTCAAACTTGAGCCGGACCACCTGAAGTTCTGGAATCAGCTCAAAGCTTTCCTCTTCTCCTCTTCTTTCTCTCTCTCCCTTCCCTGCTGACCTACCTGCCAGCCGCACTGACTGCTTGCTTGGCCACCCTCAGAGTCTCACTGGGACCAGGCTCTCTATTTATCAGTCACCCTGCACTGCCTCTGGGCTTCCACGCACTTAGGGTTTTTAACTGGAACCTCTACACCCCCTTGCCTCCTTGCACTTACCAAGAGCTGCGCTGACCTGTGCTTCACGTACTCTGAGCATTGCTGCCCATTTCCCCATCCCTCTCCCTGACCCTTCTCCCCTTAGCACCACCTGCATTTCTCATTCTGCACTTCTCCCTCCCTTCCCCTTGCACTTCTCATCTCACACTTGCACGATCTGAATGACACAAGGCCTAGCAAGAGCGTTTGTCTTGTCCTCCCTCTGTCTTGTGTACAGATGCGTTTTAAATTACCTATCATATCATATCATACTTATTATCTCAATCTTACTATCTTAAGGTAATGAAAGGGTCAGTGTGGCATAGTGAAATATAACTGACTCTGCCTCAGCTGTACTTGCTTTGTAATGATGTCTCCACATGTTATACTATCCACCTCACTGCCATTTCTTTTATAAGTCTCAAAAGGATGAAACGCTGATTTAGACGCACCTGCCATCCACTTGGCTCGGCCGCATTCCTACATGCCTGTCAGAGGTCCTGAAATCTCCCTCTGTCCTGAAATCTCCCTTTGTCCTGAAATCTCCCTTTGTCCTGAAATCTCCCTTTGTCCTGAAATCTCCCTTTGTCAGCATATTGCTCACGTTTCTCATCTAGCCTAGCTATGTGTCACCCATAATGGCTTTTCAGAAGCAAGGCACTGTCTTCGTGTTTAATATTTGCCACTTGCATGGTACTGTTTATCACCCTGGGACTCTTCCACAACTTTTCTAGCCTTTCAAGGGCAACAGGATGCCATGTTTATTTTATAAATTTTATTTAAACATTTATTCAAGCACACAAAGCCCATCAGCATCTAGGCGCTACTTACAATGGAGCAGAAAACAGTTACAAAAAGAACAGGAGGGAAAACAGGGCAGGGGGGGAAGAAGTTAGTTTAAGAGGTGGGTTTTGAGTTTTTTACTGAAAATGTTGTAGGATGGTTCATTACGCAGGTTGTGGGGGTTGGGTCGTTCCAGGGGACGGATGCGCAGACGGGAAAGTTGGATCCTCCCGACCTTTTGTAATTTAATGTAATGTCCACACTTTAACATTTTTCTTCTGTTGACCAGCCTTACTTTTCCTCCTCTGACCCTTGTAGGAATCCAGGGTAGATC